>NC_142651.1:78741562-79352500 GCF_055504915.1 Nelumbo nucifera
GTCTCACGCTCTTTCATAAGAGCTTGGATATTTTCTTTCTCCCACTGAAGGTCCTCCTTCATCAAGAGCTTGATTAATCCCTTTTAAGCCTGAACATCATTTTCCGGTTTATGGACTTGACCGAGGGCCTTCTGCAGTTCACTTTGAACCTTCTTGGAGGAGTCCTCGGCTATAAGGGCTCTCTTCAGGTGTAGGTCGGATTGTTGCGCCAAAGAATGGATCATAAAGTTCACCTGCCAAAGGAAGGAAGAAAATTTCTAAGATGTTAAGGCCTTTTATAGTCATGGAAGTGTAGCCCAACCTATTAAGGGTCAAAGGCCTGTTATAGTCATGAAAGAGGGAGATGGTATGTACAACGGTGTGGGTTGAGTTGGGGTGGAGTTGATCTATGGTGATGTCAAAAAACTTGACGACCTCAATAATATAGGGGTGGAGTGGGAAGTGCAGCCCGGTCGTGAGTTGCGCCTCGAACACCATGATCTCATTGTGATCATGGTTCCAAGGATACTTTCCTAAGGGAATGCTATATACGAGGTTATCAGGTAGCCTGTGGCAAGCAACCAAAGCTAGGAGCTTGTCAGCTGTCATGATCGAAGGGCCGAAGTTATCTGGTCCCCAAGTGTGGCGTGAGGTGGAGGCTCCCTTCCCAGAAGCCTTGCACTCTTGCAGGGAAATGGGTTAGGGTTCGACTCTTCAGCCTATGCCAAGGTCCCCACCTCGGCTCTAGTGGACTCATCAATTAAGCTGAAGAGACTATCGGTATTGATGCTAGACATGACAAACTAAGTGGAAAGGAAAAGACAAATAGAAAACAAAAGCGGAGACAAGACGAACTCACCTAAAAGAACCAAGAAGATAACAAAGCGACCTTGGGAACAAGGGTAGGTGGGCACCGACCTGTAGACAAAGGCACGACCTCAAAACTCAATATGGAAAATATGGCGAAGAAGATGGGTTCTAGGGACCCCCTATTTATAGCCATTATACCTGGCATCCAATGGTCCAGATTTGCATGATCCAACGACTCTCATGAAAACTAGTTGCATGCCTACTGAGGCCAAATTTGGTTGAATGTGTGTTTTGGCATCCATAGAGTTTATAACTCGCGTGATGTCCACATGTCCCTGATATGTGACCTAGTTTTTTTATCAAGTTGTGTGAGTTATTACGGCTCGACCATTGGGCCAGGCATCGGACTAGAAGAAAATTGGGCCAAATCCAACTGAGCTTATCATGAACTCCCCACACTGGGTTGAGACCCCTAGCATAGGGAGTGGGGGGCAGTTGATGAGGGGTAATTTGGCCCAACCTAGTTAGTAGTAACATGTGGACTCAACGTAGTGACTAGATGCATGATTCAACATTCTCAGCCACTTAGCGGGTCAAACTACACCTCGGTAGGTCGAATCACTCTAAGCACCTCGACCACCCCTAGAGCCTTGGTGTCTGAGCATCTCAGGATGATTTGGCTTGCCAAAGTGACGTGTGGTGCACATTAGAAATCTTGCCAGCCATCTCCGAACACTTCGGGATTATGTCATCATCCTGCCTAAATCGGATGGACACAATAAGCCTTATCGGCTACCTTGTAATCCACCTTCTAGAGTGGAACAAACTCCTAGGGTTTAGGCCAAAGATCTTGGGAGTGTTTCATGAGAGCTACGGCAACTCAACTATATACGGATAGCCGGACCCTACAGGAAGGAAGGGTGAAATTTCAAAAATTTCTCTCTCCCATGTGGGAATCACATTCCCTATTATAGAAAACTACATTTTCAAAGAACAATCTTGAACTTAAACCAAACCAAATCTAAAACCAAAAGGTAGGAGGGGGATATACCTGATATGGAGTAGTAATAACCCCCAACGAAGGTGTTCACACCCAAGGAAAATACCAAAAAGTACTCCCATTGAAGATGACATAGTGTAGGGTGGAGCAGAATCAACAGGGTGGTTCTTTAGCAAGAACCGAATTCTTCAGTAAGAACTCAATGGAGGGCAGGTGAGCATAACTTCTGATTACCTTTTCTCCCAAAAGATAATATCAAGAACTCTTCTTGATCGCTTCTATAGGTGGAGATCGAACTAGTTATGGCAGCAATAATAGAAAATAGAGGCAGTCTAACTGTGTGTTATTTTCTCTCTTGAATCAGTATAACTAAAGAATTAACTGGAGGTTTGCCCTGCTCCTCTATTTATAGCCTTAAAGACAGGTTTTCCTAATCTCATTAGGAGTTTCCTAATCCAAATCCTGTATTTGGATCTAGACTCTCTTTAAGGGATAAGAATAATCTCTTATTTTATCTGCAAATAAAGATCAACCCTTTTAATCTAATTAGGAGTTTTCTGATCCAAATCTCTATTTGGATCTGGACTCTCTAAGTGGATAGGGATATTCCCTTATCCTATCTGCTGATCTAAATCCTAGAACCACCCATCTTTAATTAATCTCATTAAGCCAGTTCGAATTGGGCTTTAGGTCCATTAAGTCCATGTGCCCACTTATCCTCCAAACTGTTGCCTCGTTGTATATCCTTGTATGGCGTGGGACCCAAACATTGATCTATACATCAGACACATGGGTTTAGCCTAGCCTTTGTAACAAGGCTTGACTCCTTAGCCTTGTATCCTTGTATCCCATAGTATGTGGTACTTCCTCTTGATGTGCTTTGACTTTGAGTGGGCTCGTGGCTCCTTAGCCTGAGCGATAGCTCCAGTGTTGTCACACAATAATGGAATGGGTGATGTACTGGATGGAACTACTCCCAATTCATAAATGAACTTCTTCATCCATACAACTTCTTAAGCAACTTCACTTGCGACAATGTATTCAGCTTCGGTTGTGGAATCCGCCATGGTCCCCTGTTTGCTGCTTTTGTAGCAAATAGCACACGATCTTATTATGATAACATATCTAGATGTAGACTTTCTATCATCTAGATCTGACTAGAAGTTGGCATCAGTATACCCTTGGATCTGTAGTAAACTACCATCGAATACCAAACAAAACTCTTTTGTCCTTCGAATGTAATTGAGTATGTTTTTCACAATAGTCCAATGCTCCTGCCCTGGGTTTGATTGGAATCTGCTTACTACACTCACTGCTTGAGCGATGTTAGGACAAGTGCACAACATGGCATACATGATGCTCCCTACAACTGAGGCATAGGGAACGCCCTTCAAGCTCTCAATCTCCTCGGGAGTCTTGGGAGACATGCCCTTGGAGAGAGTGACTCCATGCTTGAAAGGAACATTTCCTTGTAGTTCTCCATACTATATCTTTTGACTATCTTGTCAATATAAGCAGATTGGTATAGTCCTATTATCCTCTTCGATCTATCTTTATACAGTCGAAGACCTAGTATGTAGGAGGCTTCTCCAAGATCTTTCATAGAGAATTGCTGTGAAAGTCACACTTTTACCATAGTCAACATTCATACATCATTCCCAATGAGTAGAATGTCATCTACATACAAAACCAAGAACATAATCTTATCCCTACTAGTTTTCCTGTAAACACAGGGCTTATCTGGGTTTTGCTCAAAGTCAAACCTTTTGACAGTGGAGTCAAACTGGATGTTCCAACTCCTAGAAGCTTGCTTAAGTCCATATATGGATCGGTTTAATTTACATAACATGTGTTCCTGACCCGCAACTATAAAACATTGTGGTTGCTGCATATAGATATCTTCACTAAGATCTCCATTCAAGAATGCAGTTTTGACATCCATTTGCCAAATCTCGTAATCATGGTATGCTGCTATAGCTAGTAGGATCCTAATGGATTTAAGCATGCCTACCGACAAAAAGGTTTCCTCATAATCGATTTTCTCTTTCTGAGTGTACCCTTTTGCCATAAGACGAGCCTTTTAGGTCTCAACCTTACCATCGGGGCCCTTTTTCCTCTTATAGTTCCATTTGCAACCAATTGCTTTTACCCCAGGGGCAGATGTACTAGAGTCCAGACTCCATTGGTCTCCATTTTGTCTATCCCAACTCTTATGGCATCTACTCACTTCAAAGAATCTATGTCCAATATAGATTTCATATAAGTTACGGGATCCTCCTCACTATCATCAAGTAACTATCCTGGTCATAGACGAAACAAACTGGAGGCTTGGAATAGGTAACCCACAAAGCCTTTGGGGTAGCCTACGAATAGACAACGACTGGTCTTGGATTCCAATTTGTCCGCACTCATTCTTTTAACATCTGCTGGACAACTCCAAATCTTCAAGTGTCTTACACTTGGTTTCTTACCGGTCCAAAGCTCATAGGGAGTCTTTGGAACTGATTTGGTTGGAACATGGTTCAACACATATATCACAATCTCTAATGCGTAACCCCAAAAGGATGTGGATAACTTTGAGTGTATGAGAAGTGATCAAACCATATCCAATAAAGTCCGGTTCCTTTTCTCTGGCACACTGTTTATTTGTGGTGTAGTGGGAGGAGTAAACTATGATACTATCCCTTTGACCTTCAAATAATCCTTGAATTCGTCAGAGAGATATTCGCCACTTCAATCCGATCGAAGGGTCTTAATTTCTCTCCCCAAGTACTTCTCAACCTCTTGTCTGAATTCTCTAAACTTTTCAAAGGATTCAAACTTGTGTCTCATTAGGTAAACGTAACCATATCGAGAGTAATCATTGGTGAATGTTATAAAATAAACATACTGGTTACTTGTCCTGACACTCATGGGACCACATACATCAGTATGCATAGAGTCAAGCATGCTTGTACATCTTTCAGTTTTACAGTTAAATGGTTGTTTTGTCATCTTACCCTGAAGGCAAGGTTCACATGTTGGAAGATCTTTTACAGTTAGAAAATCCAAAGGACCATCTTTCACCAACCTTGTGATACGATCTATGTTGATGTGGCTAAGTTGAAAATGCCACAGGTAGGTAGGATTAATTGTATCACATGTTCTTTTCTTGGGGATATCATCCGATGTAGTTTCGGTTATGTTAGTTTCTAGAGAATGATGGAGAACATAGAGACCATTCTCAAGTTCTCCGTATGCAAGGAATTTGTTATTTCTTTTGATAGTAATCGTATTACTAAAAAACACAGAATATCCATCCACACACAGTTTTGAAATAGAAATTAGATTTCTTCTCAAATTTTGTACATAAAGACAACATTTTAGTACAATGATTCATTCTCTAAAAATTAACTCTATAATTCTTATGGTTGTAGCTGCAACACTTGCAAAAGTCCCCAAGTAAAGAGTCACTTCTCCATCATTCAGTGTTCTGATTATCCCGAACCCCTGTAATGAATTACACGCATGAGTCGAAGCCCTGGAGTTAATACACTAGGAAGTAAAAGTTTCCAACAAATTGGTTTCTATGACAAAGGATTCGAAATTACCTTGTTTCTTGGAATCCAGGTACTGAGGATAGTTCCTCTTTTAGTGGCTGGCTTGCTTGTAGAAGTGACAAGCATCTGATGCTTTGCCCTTCCTCTACCTTTTGGACATAAAAGCTTTCTTTTGAGGCTTTCTCTTTGCCTTCCTCTTCTTCTTTCCTGATTTACCAGCTTCAACAAGCATGGCAATGGGCTAATCCTTCTTGATTAGTTCATCGGCCCTCTACAACATATTGTTGAGTTCCTGGATGCTAACATTTAGCTTGTTCATGTTGCAGTTCATGATGAACTGATTGAAGGAAGGAGACAAATAATTTAGGATGGCGTCCACCTTAGTGACATGGTCAAGCCTGGATCCAAGAGCTTCAAGTTCATTGATATATCCCACTTAAGACAATGGTCATGAACCTATTGGTACTTGGATATCTATGCGGTCATGAACTATTTCAAACCTTCTATCGAGTAGAACGATTCTACTCTTCATACATCGTCCTCAGATTGTCCAAGATATCCTTGGATAATTTGATCTGGTCGAACTGTCATTGTATCAGATTGTCTGAGGATGCAATGATGAAGCTGCGGGCAAGGGAATTTTTTTCTTCCCATTCTTGGTAGTCCCTCCTATGGGCCTCAGAAGCCCTATCTCTCAGACGTTGCGGGATAGGAATTTTAGCTACTTTGTCCAACTTTTCTGGTGTCAGGACCAACATAGGGTTATAGTACCAGTCAACATAGTTTAGGCCCTTAAGTTTGTTTTCATCCAATAATTTAGCAAATTTTCCGTTTGCCATTTTTGATAAAAAGCAAATATTAGTCTACAACCTTATTTGATTCATGTTATCTACATAGATATGGCTTTTAATCTATGTTCCATTTTCATTTATTCATCTCTAGGATTTCCCTCTTGTCTCAGTGATGGAGACTGCGAATTGTCTTTGGAAATGTGGGAAATCCCATAGGGTGCATGGAGCCAACTATTCCAGCTGCATAACCCCACCACTTTTTTGTGAATGATCATATCCACTTATCTTATGAGCTTTCCCTTTGGCCTCTGTCAGACAAGGTTCATTGCCATTTTAGGTTAAACCTTTCTATCCAGTGAGTGTGCACCCATCATGTTCGTGAACGCCAAAGTACCGTGAGAGATTCTTCCATTTTAAGATAGGACCCTCCCACATCGGTCTATGACACTCCTATCATCTCATGAAATAATCCAACAGATCTAGTAGCAAATGGATAACCCAAATTTATTGTGCGTTTCCTCATTATTGAAGGACCCATCTTCATGCTAATGATGGAAGACCTTTAGAGAGTTTATCATATGAATCTCCCTATCACATGTACCCATATTTTAGGAGGGAACAAAATATTACAACTTAGTTTAATTTAGGTCAAACCAAAGTGGCTCCCACTAACCTTTTTAAAGCCAAATTTTGGTGGGCCCTAAACGGCTAGGGTTCTGCACGGTTCCTCTTGGGGAGGAGGCTGGTGTGGAGCTCACCATGAAAGGAGATCATCCAATGATCTTTAGGGACACCATGTCAATGACGTGCATTCAGCCATGGTGTGTGCAAGAGCTACTATCGTATCAACATGGGCCAAATACTTATGGCCCATGAACGTTGCACATCACACATCCATACATCACATGTAGGAACAAAATTGATCCAATCAATTAATATCTGTAAAACCCATTAATAAAGCCCATAATTATCCATAATACTATTGATTAATATTATCTACGTATATGGGCTGAATTGCAAAGAGCAGTTTGGCCCATATAGCTTTTATGCAGTTAATGGGCTAAAGCAGTTTTAACACATTAAAACTGGGTTTTAAAGGTGTGGGCTGAATTGCATCTTACAATTAACCATCAATCCTGGACCCAAGAATGAAAAATTAGGGCTGAGAACAGCCCCCATCAAACCACAGATTCGGTCCAACCAGTTTAGTCCAATCTGGTTCAAATGGGTCTAGGGTTTGATTTTTTTAATTCAAGATTATGATCTGAATTTAAATTACTGATAAAAGACATTCAAGAATTAGTAGAAGGGCTGTTTGTAGATCTGCTACCTTGTAAAACAGAGGTTAGTTCGCAGTTTGTAGTTTCTCAAACTACAAATCACAGATAGCCGAACCCTAATCTGCGAAACTCCTTCCATTTGCTTCGAATTTGAATGAAATAGAATAGAAAAAAACCCTAATTTTCTATTAATATTATATCAAAAAGAATTCCTATACATTCTGTCTAAAAATTAAAAGAATTAATTACAGACAAGAATGAATAGAATAATAGGAGTGCAGACTTCTTGCGAGTTCGATCTCTACCGTATGGACAATCCATAAATCAAGATAATATAAAGAACAATTCTAAATATAAATCAAATTTATAAAATTTAATTTCAGATCAATTGTCCTTAGATCTGGGAACCAATTTCCCAAAAAATCATTAATTTGCACAAATTGAGTAGAACGCCTTCTGCCTATTTGTGTAGTTTCAAGTCTAGTTAATTTTGGTTCAAGATTTGAAGCTAGGCTCTGTTACCACCAAAGGAATGAGAGATCCATCATATGGATAGCCGAACCCTATAGGAAGGTAGGGCAAAATTTCAAAAATTTCTCTCTCCCATGTGGGAATTACATTCCATATTTTAGAAAACTACATTTTCAAGGATCAATCTTGAACCTAAACTAGACCAGATCTGAAAACAAAAGGTAAGAGAGAGATATACTTGATACGGAGTAGTAGTAACCCCCAACAAAGGTGTTCACGCCCAAAGAGAATACCAAAAATTGCTCCCATTGAAGATGACACGGCATAGGGTGGAGCAAAATCTGTAGGGTGGTTCTTCAGCAAGAACCGAATTCTTCAGTAAGAACTCAATGGAGGGCAGGTGAGCACAACTTCTAATTATCTTTTCTCCCAAAAGATAATATAAAGAACTCTTTTTGATCACTCCTATAGGTGGAGATCGAACTGGTTATGGCGGCAATAGCAGGAAAAGGCAAGAGCAGAAAATAGAGGCAGTCTAACTGTGTGCTATCTTCTCTCTTGAATCAGTATAACTGAAGGATGAACTGGAGGTTTGCCCTGCTCCTCTATTTATAGCCTTAAAGAGAGGTTCTCTTAATGCCATCAGGAGTTTCTTAATCCAAATATTGTATTTGGATCTAGACTCTCCTTAAGAGATAAGGATAATCCCTTATCTTATCTGCAAATAAAGATCAACCCTCCTAATCTAATTAGGAGCTTCCTGATCCAAATCTCTATTTGGATATGGGCTCTTTGAGTGGATAGGGATAATCCCTTATCCTATCTACTGATCTAAATCCCAGAACCACCCCTCTTTAATTAATCTTACTAATTAAATCCTAGATCCATACATCAGCCACATGGGTTCAACCCAGCATTTGTTACAAGGCCTAGCCGAGTTCACTGTAGGAGATAATGAAACCTTGAGTCCATCACCATGGGCTTTTAATGGGCCCAAAATTTACACTAAATGGTCTCTGGGTCAAGCCACCTTATAAAAACCCAAGGACTATGGGTAGATACAAGATTAGCCCATCAGGTATTACCCTCAATTTTCATACACTTAACCTCTCAGCCCATAATGATTAAACACTGCCCGACAAGAGAGGACCTCTCCCTCAGTTGCAGGGAACAGTGTTGCACTCTCTACTCACATGGATCCCCAAAATTAAAACCTTTTGCAAACGTTTTGAAACCATAATATTTTGCATAACAAATTTCAATGGTTGAAGTCAATTGCTGGCAGTTTTGGTTTGCATTAGAGAAGGTGCATCCCTGATCATTCACTTTGTTCGACAAAGAGAGCTAATCCTGTCACTATGATCACCCGCTCAAATGAATTCTTGGACTGTCCTAACATACCCAAGTTTTGACCCCCTCTAAGCATCTCATTGATTGGCATATCAAATATAGCCCAATCCGACATCTAGTGCAATATCATAATCGAGTCTAGGGGGTCAGGTATAACATTCCAGTTTTGTTCATCTATCTCCAAGGTCTAGGGCGATATTAGAATTCTAGTCTGGTTCAGGGTTTCAAGAAAACCCACACTGCATGTTCCTCAGGTTTCACCTTGGCAGCTGAGACAAGCCACCCAACTAACTTGGCAACACATCAGTGTCAACCTTGGTAGGATAAATCTCCCTAGATCTATCCAATGGCTGTGAAGATTCTAAACTAACACAAGTCTCATATGTGTCCAATTTAAGGGTGTTACACAGAAACACACCATAATAACATGAATCAAATATATACTTTATTCATTTACATTAAATGTCATAAGGTACATCATTCTGATTGGAGCTAAGGGCATACATTGTCTAACACAAGGTACACACGATTACTTGCATTCAAGCTTTCATCTTGCTACCAGAATACAATACTAACTTAAGTTTCGGCGACCTCGCCGGGTTAGTCACCCCGGGTTCTTTGATTTGCTTTCTTGGAGTTTGAACCAGCTCGCTAAGCGACTAGCATCCATGTAATCTTTTATCTAGGAGCTTCCAGATCGCGCACCATCAGTTCTTATCACATGGGGCATATATGCCAATTCATGGAATATTGGCCCTTTCACTTGTAATTTATTACACAATAATTGATACACAATAGTATTAGTAGCAAGCTCATCTTCTACATGTGTTTGTGTGGATATTTTTTTTTGTTGAATAGAAGGTTTTGAACATTAGGAATTATGGTGTTCTCAAATAGGAAAAACGTTTCACTTATGTAAGCATGATGTCATTGGTGAGATATAATTTCTATATCACACAAGGAATGATTGTGTATCTTCTTCACCTTATGCTATTAAAAAGTTTTTTTATTATTTTTATTTTGCATATATTATGTAATAACAAGTTATTTGGCGCTTTAGCCACATAAAAAATACTATATGGTAATTTTCTTAGTCTATAGTCAAACTAATATAAACTTGTTCATTTGATTAAAGATTATGGCAAAGATTAAGATTTACATTTTCATATGGCATACAAGCATAATACACATGGCTTTATTAAAGAGAAACCGTATAGAACACCCTCTTTTGGGTTGTATGGTTCCAAAAAACAAAAACGAAAGGGCTGTTTATATACATGATTTTATTAAAGGGAAGCCTTATGTAAAACACCCTCTTTTGAGCTATATGGTTCCAAAAAAAGTAAAGAAAAAAGGCAACACAATATGATTAAATGGGTTACATAGTTGAAGAAATGAGTTTTTATTGATGCCCTAGGAAGAATGAGAACACTCCAGTCTCACTAGTCTAAGGTTGCATCTATTCGGGGGTGATCTCTTTGAAATAAAAAGAAAGACCGAGAGTTGGAGCGAGACTAGACCTGGGGCTAGCATGATAGGTTTGGAGTAGTAGAGTTGGGGGGGTCAAAGGCAAAGAGTGCTTGAGTGCTGAATGACTTTCAATACGAGGAAGATCTCTATTTATGGGGAAGATCCTGAGATCATAAAAGGCAGGAAATAAAGATGCTTGCCTCCTATTAATAAAGGGGATATTGTGTTTACTGTCAATCATTAAGTGCACCATTGGAGTTTTGTTTCTTTAGGATCGACTTTCCTTTCACTCAAGAGCCCTCATTACTCTCATGTGCTACCACCTCTTGTGAGCCTTACTTAATTGATGTGGTGCTAGTGACATCATCGCCTAGTGGGCAACATCTTGTTAGCCTTACATGGTGTCTTGCTACATTCCTTAACGAGCCATAGGTTTATTGTCGATATGAGCATGTGCGGGTTCGGCCTAGTTTTGCCTTGGCTTGGGTTGTCGAGAGAGTGCGATGAACCGTAGGTTTATCGTAGTTCTGTGGTATGCACTATGGGTTCATTGTAAGCCTGTGATGCATCGCAGAAGGAAATTTAACTGTAGGCCATTTGCATGCATCCACGTGGTATTAATACAGTGTTTAATATTCTCTTGGGGTTTGGGTGTACACTATATACTTACATTAGCCCCCTTGCTTATTGGTAAGTGGGAGCTTGTCGATAAGCACTTGCTTCCTCATTTTTCAGGTCTTATGGTGTATTTGTTTGCGTGCATTGGGTCTGGGAATTTACCTTATTTTGTAGTTTTGGATAGATGATGTGTATCTAATGTCTGCGGTGGAGATTTCTTACATTCCATAGTTTATCCCCTTATCATTTGGTGATTTCCTTCTTGTCAATGATCAATACTATGCTCTATTTGTGTGTTTTAGTCCCCCCTGACCATTGATGGGGAGGAAACTAGCAAAAGACAATGGGAATTACTACTGCTGACTGTCTCCTTTCTACTAATGGGTGAATTTATGTTCGGTTGGTAAACTTTTGCCCCCTAGCTGTAAGTGGAGGGGTATCGATTGGAGTGACAAGCCCCCCTAGTTACTATCAGTGAGAAGGGGATTGGCAGAGGGTGCTATTGTTAATAGCTCAGTGAGGCGGAGCCCCCTTATGTGACGGTGCGACAGATTGTTCGATGCTTAATATTTATGAATGGTGAGTGATTGAACTGCTAGCATATTCTATTGCTGAGGGAGGTCGGGATGGCCGTTAATTAAGCTGTAATTAATGTGGCCTGACCACTCGTGGATGGCTGAACCTTACAAGAAGGTTGGTGGCGTGGTGCTACATTTGAATTAATGCAACGTTTTGTCCTGCCTTTTAATGGGTGTTTATGTAAATTGCATGGTGTTAGCACCAAATTTTTGCTCGGTCCCTTCACCCTACCTCTTTGTACCCCCCTCTTGCACTCTAAAAATTTGAAACACAACCAGATCAACTTGACACTCTCTAATACCCAAAATACTCCCTTTTAATTCAACCTACAGGACAAATAAGAACCTTGATCAGACATCATCCCCAGACTTGGAAAACTACAACTTAGTTACATGTCAATTTTCATGGATAAACTACAAAAATCTACTATCCATCATGGCAACTTCCTTTTTAATGGCCCTGATCTATGCAATAATCAAACTCCAAGTCAAAATCAAATCTAACATATCCATCACCTCAAGATCACTAGGAATCAACTAGTGAATGCCCCCATGAATTTACGACAACTAACCACAAAGACATTAAGATCCAATTTTGATGGCCCTGAATGTTTAGCAAGATCAACCATATCTTTCTTAGATCAGAACCGTCCACTTGACTCCTACCCTTAATCCATATCTACCCACAAAATTGTAGCTCAAAATTCACCCGTTTGACCCCCATCAAACCTAGATCCTATTTTAGCAAATCTCATTAATTAGAGCTTACCATCTATTATCCTAACTTCACGTGACAAATCAGATCTTACCACTATGTTCAGAGACCCAAAAAACCTAGCACATCAAATTTCACAACCAAACACCTTCATTTGTCCATTGAAAAGGTAAGATTCTATGCCGGACCCCTTTTATTGATTGAAATACCATAAGTTAAGACTATGATTTGAATTAAAACAATCAATCTACACCTATGATCAAAGATCCATCACCCATTAGATTTAGGATGATCAAAAGTGCCAACCCACCAAAGTAGTCCAGTGCACGAGGCTCCTGATAATCCATGTCTAAATATTTTTATAGAAGGAAATGGAGTACAATCTTGGGAAACTAGAACAAAGATGATATCTGTTGGGAAGTGGTTCTGGGAAACATCAATATTTGTGATATGCTGCAGAAAAGGAGGCCACTTATGTGCCTTTCTCCTCACATCTATTCTCTTTGCAAAGCAAGCAGTGATACTATCTCCCACTTACTAATCTCCTGTACCTTTGTGAATTGTGTTTGGTTGGAGGTGTGCTCTCTCTGGGTACAAGTGAGTGGTTCCTCAAGATGTGGCAGGCTTGTCTAACCCAAATTTCCTGAGGCAGCCTAAAAAAGAGGAAGAATAATGTGGAAGGCAACAAGGATAGCGGTTTTATGGGCAATATGGGAAGAGAGAAATGGAAGAATATTCAAGGAAAAAGAGCAGGAGTGTAGAAGAAATAGTGGATAATATAAAGATAAAGGTCACAAACTGGGTAAAAAACAATGGAGACTTTCAGGGTTTCAGGTCAATGAAATTGTAAGAGCTTAGGGAGAAGTAGCCACCTCTTCTAAGATAAAAGGTAGGGCTGTGGTGGAATGGAAACCACTGACAAATCAGTATTTAAAGCTAAATTTTGGTGGCAGCTCAGTAGGCAACCCAGGACTGGCAGGAATTGGAGGTGTAATTAGAGATGCAACAGGAGCTATGCAAGCTTTGTATTCTGCCCCATTGGAGTTGGTGATTCAATTAAAGTGGAAATAATGGTGATACTATATGGGCTGAGAATAGCCAAGAACCTAGGAGTCCAACTACTGGAGGTGGAGAACTCCAAGGGGGTTATTTCTTGGTTAAGTATCAGTATTCTAGGAGCTTGGAGTATAGACAATCAATAAGGGAAAGTCAATCTTTAGCAAGGAAGTGGGAGCTACCTTCAATTGGAATAGGAGGACAGCAAATGGAATGGAAGATTACTTGGCCAAGCAAGGGGTATATAGGGAACAATTGTTTTGGGCTGAATTGTAATAGGGCCGGTTGAAATCATAATGGCACCCAGTCCTTGTACTCTCTCTTTAAGCCAATCTTTGAATGAAATTTATGTTAGTCATAAAAAAAAGAAAAAGAACAAAGATGATTGCCCATTTGTTCTCGTTTTTTTGATGATTAACATAAATTTGATTCAAAGATTGTCCAAAAGAGAGAGCACAAGGACTGAGTGCCATTATGATTTCAACCAGCCCTATTGGAATGCTTGCTTTTGCATTAGGAAAACCTATCTTTAAGGGGATACTAACTCAAAGGTTCTGACTGGCTTGTGTCCATGACCTATATTTCTATGTAGAAGATCCTCACGAGCTCATCATATATGTGCTACGTCTTATGCCCACTAGGTACTCTTGATTTTGGTGAGACCGGTAACTCAAACATGCAAATGAGGTTTCAACCAAAGATAATGACACTCTTCATGCTACATAGTTTCTTGTTGACTTGAATAAGTATGCATTTACCAAATAGATGCTTTAACTATGTATTCAAGTGTTAATCTTTTACTATGAATTATCCATCTCTTGACTGATGTACAATCTGGTAGATTGGAGGTTCTGCATGATGAAGGAGAATAGGCCCATGGATACTGGCCAATGGAGGAGAATTTTGAAGGTTGAAGCTAAGGAGTTCTTATTTGAAGAAATGAGAATCAGGGGTGCGCTGAGCTTGAAGATTAGGGAAGCAAAGAAGGAAACTATGCTGCTAAAGGGCATTGAAGTGATTGAATGGCTTAAGGAGTTCGTCAGTGGACAACTAAACTGGAAGAAGTATAGGACCGAAGAACATAGTTTTCAAGGCGCCAAGGCAAAGCTAGGTGACAGGGGGGTGCCTTGTCGCCTAGTCGCCTAGGCGATGGATTTTTTTAAGTAAAACCATATATCCTAGGGTAGTTTCCTAGGTTCCATAACCATCTTTCCTTAACAATTATTCATAATTTTCACAAGAGAAGTATAAACTTCATTTTTAAGTCTAAAAATCAACATTTTATGGGAAGAAAAAGAACAAAGGAAAGAAAATTCAAAAAATATAGGGGTTGAACCCCTACTTTTGTTATAGGAAAGAAGAAAAGAAAAGGTGGAAGAAGAAGAAGAAGAAGAAGAAGATGTGGAAGAAGAAAATGTGTTGATTAGACAAAATTTTAAGTTCTTCCCTTGCTTACTGGTTCAGGTTTTGAAATTTTTGAGGGTTCAATCAAGGATCAAAATTTTGATACGATACACCCCGTATCGAGTGTATTGTATTGTATCTTTGGGGTCCTGATACCTATTTATAGGTGTTTTCAAGGACCCACTTTTTTAAATAATATATATATATATATATATATATTTAAAAATGAAATTGAAAACCAAATAAATAAAAAAATAGGGGGAGTATCGTTATAAGTACTGATACACCTCTGCCAATACACAGAGGTGTATCGATACTTTGAACCATGGGTTCAATACAGTAGTTAGCAATGTTTGCATTGATTAAACCCTAACAAAATAAGAAAATAATAAAAGGGAGTTAGTATATAAACACATAAAATGAATATTCTAGTTTAATAATGTCTATTTTATAATTATAATGTCAAAAAATTAAAAATATAAAAGTATTTTATAACCCAGTGCACAAAACTGCTTGGCGACTGGGCGAGCCGAGCCTCCAAGGGCAACTCGTCGCCTTGGCGTCGCCTTGACAACTATGGACTAACACCCAATCTATGACCAGTTTACCCACAATAGCTACAATTAATTCCAAGCTCCCAACCCTACCCCCTGAGAGCCCTAGCGCTTTAATATCCACCCTCTCTTCCTCTTCTTCCCCCCAAATTTCATTTTTTGTTTCTAACTCAAAAGTTCTCCAAATTTTGTTTCCTACTACATCACTACTTCTAGTTTAAGATTTCTAATCAGGTTCCTTACCTAGGCCCTTCTTCTTCCTTCCCTCAGTCCTCTTATGGTCCAACTTAATAATTTCATGCTCCTTCCCTGTCCTCCCTACTATTTTCTCCTAGCTTCAACTCCTTAGTCATCCTCTTCCAAACACTCCTCTTCTCCACCTTCTTCGTCCCACCCTTTATTTTTCTCTAGACTTTCTTTTCTTCTTTTCTTCCCACACTATTCGACATCTTAAAAACAAACATGTAATAAACAGGCAAATTAGCTAAGTGGATCTTATTAAAGCAATCCTACCTCCTAATGACAAATAGCCTCTCTTCCATGAGGCAAGTCTTTTAGCAAATCTTTCTACAACAAGATCCCAAAAGCTACTCTTCTTTGGATTGTCCCCCTAAGATAGACCAAAGTATTTCAATGGCCATTGAGACGCCTCACAACCCAAAACTTTAGAATATTCTAACATCTCCCTCTCTTCTACATTAATACCCACAATGCAAATTTTATCAAAATTGACTTTTATATTTGAGATTTGTTCAAAAGTACCACTAACTTGATGTTCCTAGCCCACCTTCTATTCCCTCCCTCACAAAATAAAATTGTGTCATCTACAAATTGCAAATGTGTAATTGGAATTGATAAGTGATTTGCCTATTCTTCACAAAGGCACCTTGATTATGTGAAATAATGGAAGGGAGAGCTACCTCAATCCTAAAAGAGAGAACCTTAACAATTATTTTATTTTATACAAGCTATTCACCAAGCTTATGGGCCTAAACTCTCAATGATGGACTGCATCAGATTTCTTAGGCACCAAAGAGATAAAAGTTGAGTTCAGACCTGGATTTATTATCTCTCCCAAAGAATTCATTGAACATTTCCTGCATCATTAGAGATGCTTGTTAGCCTATAAATGTTTGTTCTTCTATCATCTTATGGGAAGATCCATGGCTTCCAATGGTTGAGGGTTTCAAAATTATGGATTGTAGATTGGGGCCGGGATATCCAACTTGTTTGAAGGATCTCATAAATGAAAATGATCAAACATGGAATCAGGTTGTTGTTAAAAGCACTTTACAAAACTTAACTCTAAGAAAATTCTTTTAATCAAGTTTGCTATGGGTAGATGGGAGAATGAAATTACTTGGGCCCAAACTCTATGAAATATTTCTTGGTTTGCTCTGCTTATTTTATAGCTATATCCATGGTTAATGAAGACAAGAAAACACACAGCACAGCTTAATAAAAGGCAATGGAAGCTTCTGTGGTCCATTCCTTTTGAGCCAAAAACGACTTTTGTCTGGAAGTGTATCTGGAATGCCATCTCTTTTTTTGATCAATAATCTGGAATGCCATCTCAATTAATCAAAATTTGTATGCAAAAGGTGTTGTTGATATCCCTTTGTGTCCCATTTGCAAAGTTTGTCCATTTGTCCAGACACAATCTTTCATGCCCTTTGTGACTGCAACCATGCTAAAAGCTGCTGGTTTGGCAGTTTTTTTATGCAAAAAAAATCAATGTCCTTAGCCAGCCATATATTATAGTCTTGTCTTCCTTTAACCATCTTACCATCACCTCCGAGTCATAGTTGTCAAGGCACCTAGGCGACCACAGGGCGCTCAGTCGCCTAGGTGACTAGGCGGGCCCCTAGGCGACACCTAGGCAATGTCATTTGAAGGTATAAAATATATATCCCTACCCCTCTTAAGCTACACTATTGGTTTTTTATACTAACCAACATACCTGTGTGCTAGCTATTAGCAATAAAATCATTCGAATAAAACATAAAATGCCATAGCTAGCATCCAGGCCAAAAAAATGGGGGATTGTAGATAAGAAAAGAGTGAAAAATAAGGGGGTGGAGCCCCTGTTTCGTTCCTAACATAAGTTGTCCAAGAGGACGATGTGAACTGTGTTTAAGGGGGTGGAGACCCTGTTTCAGGCTAAAAAAATGGAGGAGGATTGTTAAAAGTAAGAAAGGAGTACCAGTGTGATTTTAGGAAGGAGGAGGAGGAGGCAGAGCCCCTGTTTCATCACAAAAGAAGAAGAAGAAGAAGAAGAAGAAGAAGAAGAAGAAGAAGAAGAAGAAGAAGAAGGAGGAGGTGGAGCCCCTGTTTCATCCCAAAAGAAAAAGAAGAAGAAGGAAAAAACGTACCTGCACTACTTGGAAACTTCCCAGCCATCGTTTTCTCTTCTCAGCTTTCGGTCTCAAACCCAAAGAAAACTTTTGTAGTTTTAATGTAAAAGAGAATTACTTTAATAAAAATGATAATATACAACAGGATGTATTCTAATTAGATAAAACAAACCAATAAAACTCATATAATACATATGCACATTCAAAAAAATAGTATAGCATATATATGGGTGAACGTCTAATATAAAAACACCTAGGCGTTGGGTGAGGTGACTTCTAAAAATCGCCTAGTCGCCTAGGCACCCGCTATGTGTCGCTTTGACAACTATGCCGAAGAAGGTAAGAGATATGTGTTAGAATGCAAGAGGAATACCAAAGGTTTCTACGTAGCTCTTCTTGAATACTTTGGGCAAGGCAGAAAGCAGTTGGTTTGTTTCCCTGAAGGATGACATGGGCAAGGCTGGAAGGAAGTATGTGGACTGCTAAAGGAGTTTGTATTATGCCTGGTAACAACAAAAATGGAGGATCTGAGAGAGGAAGTAGAGGGTGTCAAAAATGCAGATAAGAATATAGGAAATAAGAGTTTGTGGCCCTGGCAAAGAGCAATGGACAAAGCAAGTTGATAGCATATACTAGAAGGGAGAGTGGGAAAGTAAATATGTAAACCAAGTAAAAAGACAGATTAACGACTGGACATCTGGAGTTAAAAGGATTATTCATTATAACCCCCTTTAAGAGCTGTAAAGATGTGTTAGATTTGGTTGAAGACAAATTGGGGTTGTCAGCAGTTAATTTTCAATATGATTTTGGGGCAGTTGCAATAGCAAAATGGAGCCCATTATCCAACTCAAAAGACCTCTCTGTTGAAGACGGAGTACTGGTACACATGCTAGGCGTCCCTTTCCACCGATGGAAGCAGGAGATAGCTGAATCAATTGCCCAGATATGTGGAGGGATTCTTGCTGGAGCTTACTGGGGGGACCTTTGCTTGGCAGCTCTACTATTAAGTGTAGTCAGGCCAGAAGAAATACCAAGGAAAATGGAGCTAAAAGTGGAGGGATGTTTCTATTCAGTGTGGCTGGTTTCATCTATAGAAGCAGGCCTGTGGAGGGAGGCTCACAAGGAAGAGGATGAAAGGGTTGAAGAAGCACTAAGTGGTGCAAAATGATTGGTGAGTTCAAACAATGCAAAAACTTTCACCAAAATGGATAAACAAACTTTGGAGAACCCAAAAGGCGTGGGGAAAATGGAAGGTAAAAAATGTGGTGAACAAGGCATCAATATGGAGTGTAGCAGATCCTTTGTACAAGTGGTCAAGGGAGGTAAGTTTTCTTTTAAAAAGGAGGGGAGGCAAAAGGTTTGGACTGGTCTAAACCAAAGAAGATGGGGTCTGAACCAGGGCGTGATACTTTAAGTGGTCACATGCCCACACAGGTCCAGTTGAATGGGCTGACAAAATATTCAAAACCCATTTGTCAAGACTCTTCAGTTGGGCTGAGGTTTGAAGGCATTAAAGAGGCCCATGGTAATTCTTACGAAACTTTTAAAGGTGAGACGCATAAATCACTTAAAACTCACATGCTTGAAGGGGAGAAAGCTCCAATAGATGGGAAGAATCTACTCAAGATATCTGAAATTAGAGTAAATAAGGAGGGGGATAAGGGTTCTCCTTGCCTAATTCCATGCTTAGTATCAAATAAGTCCACTGTTGTTCCATTTGGTAGCATTGAATTATGATAGGTCTAGATACAACTCCATGCCTATTTTCACCACCTCTCCCTAAAACCAAATTGAGTGAAAACCTCCATTAGGAAAGACCAGTCCACCAAATCATAGGATTTATCCAAATCCGGTTTGCAAATTAATCCTTTTTTCCCCCAAATATTTTCATTTCTTCAACACATTCCTTTGCAATCAAGATTTGATCTATAATTTGTCTGATTTGCACACAAGCCCCTTGATTGGAAGAAACAATGGAGGGGAGCACTTTTTTAATCATCACAGATGGAACCTTTGCTATAATTTTGTACAAACTAGTCACTAGGTTGATAGGTTTGAAGTCCTTAGGGTGGGCTGCTCCACTCTTCTTTGGAACCAAGGCAATGAAGGTGGCATTCAAACCTAGATTTATCATGCCCCTATCAAAGAATTCATTGAAAATTTCCATTAACTCTTCTTTTGAAAAATCCCAATGGTCCTGGTAGAATGCCATTGTAAACCCATCTAGTCCTGGAGCTTTTGACCTATCCATTGAGAAGATTGCCTGCTTAATTTCTTTCAATTCAAAGCTTCTTTCTGGCCAAGCCTTAGAATCATCAGAAAGAGTAGGCCAGTCAAGACCTTCAATCCACCTTCTAGCATTTTGAGGTCTTCTAAAAATAGACTTCAAATGCTCCACAAAGCCCTTGCAATTTCTCTTTGATCAGTGATAACCTCACCCTTAACCTCCAATCTAGAGTGAAAATTCTTACTTCTACCATTAGCCAAAGCATGGAAGAATTTTGTATTCCCATCACCCTCTCTAATACGCTAGTGCCTAGACTTTTTCCTCCAGCTGTCCTACTTGTACTAGATGTCTTCCAGTTGTTTTTTCAATTCCCACCTTTGCTCTCTGTCTCTTTCCTCCAGAGTACCCTGAGATTCCTTCAGATCCAAACCTTTGATCCTATCAATCACTTCTAATCTCCCAAATTCCACTGGATTTCACTCGGTTTTTGCTTTTTAGCAATTGCAACTTCCTGTTAAACTTCATACCCTTCCATTTGGCTCTAGGCCTACTTTCTTCTCACCACTCCTTGACTTTTTGAATGAAACCAGGATGAAAAAGCCTCATATTCTCAAACCTAAAGGGCACAGGTCTTAACAAATAGCAATGCCTTATTATCCTCTAACAAAATCATCTATAGAGAAAAGGCAAAAATAGGCATAGATTGTACTCAGTGTGCTATTGCTACCTTTACATAAATATTTCCTATTAAGGCTTTCTTGGTTTAGATCTTATTGAATATGCTTGCATTTCCTTTCTTTCCAAACTGTCTAAAGAATCACTATGCTGGTACATGTCTATAAAAATTTAGCCTTTTTTTCTTATGTGGGAAGAAAAACGTGGTTTGAAAATAAAATTCTCAAGTCTACCATAGGAACCCACCTGTATCCATATAATGAAAAGAAAAACTTCCAAATACAAGATATGTATGGAATCTCTATCTTGGTACATCTCTAGAGAAAGTGTACCCATTT
This sequence comes from Nelumbo nucifera, assembly GCF_055504915.1. Lineage (NCBI taxonomy): Eukaryota > Viridiplantae > Streptophyta > Magnoliopsida > Proteales > Nelumbonaceae > Nelumbo > Nelumbo nucifera. Next base: position 78,762,772 of record NC_142651.1, read on the forward strand.
TCTTATGTGGGGAAAAAAGGCTTGAAATAGGTGCTTTTATTTCTGTTGGTTGGGCAATTTTGTTTTGTTTAGTTGAAGGTTGTATGCTTTGGAAGCAAGTGGGGATTAATGTCTGAGGGTGAAAAGTTAAAAGTTATTTTTTGTTTGGGCTCAGGAGTTTGTGCTGTTCTTGGGTGCTTTCTTTATTCATAGTGGGTGGTGCCTTATCACCTCTATTGTACATTTTATTTTTCTTAATAAATTGTTGAGTAGCTGCCTAACTCAGATCCTCTTCGAGGGAGGATAACCTCCAGAATAAGGGAAGGTGAGAATGAAGAGAGAAAGAGATCAAATCTTCTTATTGTCCCTTTATTGTAAGTACATCTCTGTATTTATATTCAATCTTGCCTTCAATGTAACTGATTTACAACAGAATTATAACAACTTGCGAACTTGTTTGATTCAGTTAACTCCATCTGTCTTTGTACTGGCTTCATTATGCTAAGGTGGCCTTCTTCTCCTTCAAGAATATACTTGTAGTTCTTGCCCCCTTGTGCCTCTAACATAAATTTACCTTTTTGTTTTACTACCAGATGTGATTCAGATTAATAAATCTGTAAATAAATCTTAACTTTCAACAAGAAGAAAGTAAGGAAGAAGAGAAAACAGTAGAGAGAAGAAGAAGACGAAGAAGAAGAGAGAGTTCGATACTCCCCTCCTAGCCCTCTAATCCTTTTATTAAACTTGTTTAATCAAAGTTAATTACAGATCTGCCCTTAAGTGGGCGTCCAACTCAACACTTAAAAGAAATAAAAGAAGCTTAACAGGCCCATAAGAATTAGGCCCATTAACAAGTAAGCAAAATAAAGGAACAACTAATAAGAAAATAAACCACTAGGGCCCATTCAGCCCAGTCTCTCTACACTCCCCCTCAAGTTGAGCATAGATATCAATCACGCCCAGCTTGCTTATATAATGTATCAGCTTTCCTTTTCTAAGACTCCATGCACCATTGTCCTGTACTCTGCTTCAGCTGAGGATCTAGCCACTACAGATTGCTTCTTACTCCTCCATGAAACAATGTTTCCTGCCACCATAGCACAATATCCTGAAATAGATTTCCTATCATCAATACATCCAGCCCAGTCAGCATTAGTATGCTTCCAACTTCATGTGTCCATGCTTAGCAAACAAGATACCCTTTCTTGGAGTACCTTTCAGGTAACATAGAACTATCTTTGCAGCTGCTAAATATGTATCTCTGGGGGAATGCATGAAGACTGGGCCGAATGGGCCCTAGTGGTTTATTTTCTTCTTACTGCCTGTGAGATATCCCAGTTTACCTCTACTACAAACATAAATCCTTAAGATTGTGCCCAAGCCAAGTAATTTGTTCCATCTAGTTTAATTGTGGTGGTGTGGTCACTCCAGTCAAAATAGAATCTACTGGACCAACCCCAGACATCGGAATATGCTTCAACTCACTTCTAGATTGCTCCATTGATCAAACGAAAATCCAAAACAAGAATTTTAGCTATACGAACGTAATTGAGGCCAGTTGAGTACCTACAGGTGCCTAGATTAGGGTTTCATTGTACCCGGCTTAGTAGGAGAACTGGGAGAAGAATCAACCGCTCCTACCAGAGCTTCTCAAACTCTTTCCAACTCCAGCCACCCTCTTTTGGAGATCAAAAGAAACTCCCCAAGCACTGAGCACCACACCCAAACAGTCTTCTTACCTTGTAATTGTAAACTCTCTAGTCGGCTATGGTTTTGGGCAAAAAATAGCAATCTCACTTTCTTGGCAATCTATAGCCAGGTTCAATCTCTCCAAACCCTCTACCAACTAGGCACAAACTATCTCTGAACAATCAGCAACTCATCTCTCAATACACTCTTCTAGTTGAAGGGTGTATGGGAAAAAAGAAAAAAAGAAAAAAGAAAGAAGGAAGAGGTGCTCTGATACCAATATGTGATTCATATTAATAAATCTGTAAATAAATCTTAACTTTCAGCAAGAAGAAAGTAAGAAAGAAGAACAGTAGAGAGAAGAAGAAGACGAAGGGAAGAAAAGAAGAAGAAGAGAGAGCTTGATACTCCTATCCTAGCCCTTTAATCCTTTTATTAAACTTGTTTAATCAAAGCTAATTACAGATCTGCCCTTAAGTGGGCGTCCAGCTCAGCACTTACTTAAAAGAAATAAAAGAAGCTTAACAGGGCCATAAGAATTAGGCCTATTAACAAGTAAACAAAATAATGGAACAGCTAATAAGAAAATAAACCACTAGGGCCTATTTAGCCCAGTCTCTCTACCGTACCAAAAAAAGTTATTCATAAAAAAAGGATTTCCTAAGTCTGCTAGGAGTCCACCTGCATCCAAATAATGAAAAGAAAAACTCCCAAATACCAGATATGAATGGATTGGAGATTAGTAAATGGAAAGTAGCTTCACAATTTGCTTTGCATAAAAACCACTATGTGAGGGAACTATGCCAATTTTCACATGACATATCTCCCAATAGAATGCCATAACTTTGGGTGGTACAGGTCTTTTCCATTCTATCTCCATTGGGAAGATCAACTTAGAAGAAGGGTTAATAAAGATGGTCTTGAAAGAGGATTCACAAGAAAAATGACTTGAGGGAAGACAAATCTACTTTATGTGCTTCCTGTCTTTCCCCTCCCCCCCTTTTAGCTTTTTTTTTCAGTATTGATTGATGGCCAATTCTTTTGTGTTGACATAGGAGAGGTTCAGAAGAATCAGTAGGTAACATCCCACTGTTAAGCTTGTTGAATTGTCATAGTCCTAATGTGTTGTCTTTTGTCATGAGGGGGAAGATGAAGTGGGTGATGCTATGATGAATGATCCCTCTACATTGACATTGGGAAGAGGTGAATAAGAGAAAATCCAAAGCTTTCAAAAGTGCTGAATCATCATTAAAAGGTTTTCTGATGAGTAAACTTTAGTTTCTAGATGGTGTTCTACTTAATATTTATCTATTTCCCCCCTTTTCTGACCATTTGCTGATTTTATACATGAAAAACTGTATCAAAATACCCCTTGTTACTGATAAAGAAATATTGTATCATAATATACACTTTGCTCCTTTTATGTTCTCCTTTTGTGCAATATTTATCAGATGGAGGATTCATGGAGGATTCTAGTAGGATTTATTCAATGCCAGCTCTAATAATCATGTTGTTTCTATAATTTTTGTCTCATTAACCTCAAACCAACTGTATATGCTCTTGGCTATTTTTTTTTCGATCCTATTTTTCATTTAGAAGCATAGGCTTGAGTTTTTCTTCTTCTCCCGATGGAGCAGGTATTACAAGAACACCAAGATGAAGTCTGGTTTTTGCAGTTTTCACACAATGGGAAGTACCTAGCTTCATTAAGCAATGATTACTCAGCAATCATATGGGAGGTAACCTTTTATTTCTATTAAGCTTTCTATTTGTCTGCCACTATTCTGATAAGATTAGAGCTTACTACACTTCTCTTTTGTTGATATAATTGATAGGATTTTATTTTTGATATTTGTATAGAAGTGCATATTGAAGTTTGAATCTTTTTCGCCTTTTCTCTTCCCTGAAGATAGCAAGTTTGACTTGGAAACTACCCCCAGTAGGATAATTTCAAATCTTTAGAAGAAACAATAAATAGACACGGATTGTTTCATAAGAGAGAAATAATGGACCTAGTCTACTGCATAAATAAGGAGCAGGAGATTGCAAATTTGTAATGAAAGAAATGGGAAACTTGTTCCTTGGTAAATAGTTTAATATTTTGACATTTAAATAAAAGATGAGTAAACCTTCCTTGATGCAAAAACCCAATATAATAATCTTTGATATAATAGAATATTAGAATTCCTTTATTAATCTTTTTACAAAATTGTAAGCGAGCTATCAAGCTTTCAAGTAGGCTGTGTCAACAAAATGGTCAGTGCCAGTTAATCTCCTCATGGTTTGCCACCAACAACTGGTTTTGACATGGTGCAGGTCCTCCCGACTACTTTTTGTAACCCCTCTCTCCTTTTAAAAGCTTTGTCTTTTATCTTCTTTCTTTAGCGGAGGTAGTTCACCTTGTCAGAGTCAGATCGAAAGTCAGAAAAGAGAGAGAGAGAGAGAGAGAGAGAGAGAGAGAGAGAGAGAGAGAGAGAGAGAACACAACCAAATGGTGGGTGTGACACATTGTGTCAGTCAACACCCTAAAAGATATATTTATATTAAAAGGTAAAAGGACAGATCTGCCCTTAATATACAAAAGAGAGTACAAATGATAGTTATACAACAAAGAAGAGTAAAAGTACAAAAATAGCCCTGCGGCTAGATTTCACAGTCTCTACACTCCCTCTCAAACTGATTCCTAGGAATAAGCATCAGTTTGTCCATGAGAAGTAGATGTCGAGCCCGAGTCATTGCTTTAGTCAATAGGTTTGCTAGTTGGAGCCCAGAGGAGACATGAGGAAGAGATATGGTACCCTTAAGAAGGAGATTGCAGATGAAGTGGCAATCAACTTCTATGTGTTTGGTGCGCTCGTGGAAGACGGGGTTGGAAGCAATTTTAATTGCACTATCATTGTTTGCATGGAGAGTGACAGCCGATGATGGCTCATTAAGTATTTCAAATAGAGGGGCCCGAAGCCATATGATCTCACTACACATGGAAGACATAGCCCTCTATATTCATCTTCAGTGGAAGATTTGGACACAGTGGCTTTTGCACTTCCATGAGATAAGAGAATTGCCTAAGAAAACACACCAACCAGTAGTGGACCGTTGGGTGTCAGGGCATCAAGCCCAATCAGCATCCGCATAGGCCACAACATTAATAGGGGATGAGGAGAGGAATATCCCGTGTGATAGGTGCCTCACACATATCTAATGTTCCGATGAACCACAGATAAATGTGGTTGCCTTGGGGAAGACACGAACTGGCTTACTATCTGAACTGCATAAGATATATCTGGCCGAGTCATGGTGAGATAGATTAAACTGCCCAGTTGATGATAAAGGGTAGGATCTTCCAGAAGAGAATCATCTTTGCTGAGTTTTAGGTTCAGTTCTAGTGGGGTGTCCACAATCTTAGAGTCACTAAGATTTGCTAGTTTAACAAGATCAGTCACATACTTTTGTTGATTAACAAAATAGCCCCGAGAGTTTCTGCTCACTTCAAGTCCGAAGAAGTATGTCAAAGGCCCTAGGTCCATCTTAAAGGACTCATTGAGTAACTGTTGTAGCCTAGCTATCCCTTCTATGTCATCCCTTGTAATGAGTATATCATCAGCATAGAGGAGCAATATCGTTACTCCCTGCTTCCGCCTTAAGATGAATAAGGAGTAATCGGAAGAACTCTGGATAAAGCCAACATCAATGATGACGGATCTGAACTTCTCAAACCAGGTCCTAGGTGCTTGCTTCAGTTCATAAAGTGACTTCTTCAGACGGAAAACAAGTTGTGGGTCTGTACAATATCCCAGAGGGTGCTTCATATAGATTGTCTCTTTCAACTCCCCATGTAGAAAAGCATTCTTGACATCCATCTGATGAATTGTCCACTGTTTGTATGCAGATACAACTATTAGAAGTCATACAGTGGTCATTTTAGGCTTTAGCTATAGGAGCAAAGGTCTCCTCATAGTTTATCCCATACTCCTGTTCGTAGCCTTGTGCAACCAGCCTAGCTTTGTATCTGTCTAGGCTTCCATTAGATTTTAGTTTCACAAAGTAGACCCATCTACTTCCTATAAGAGATGTCTCAGATGGAGCTTTGACCAGGTCCCAGGTGTCATTCTCAAGAAGGGCTCAAATCTTAGAGTCCATGGCATCTTTCCAGTGTGGATATGCTACAACCTGCTGGTATGATCTGGGAATGTCTATTGTAGATAAAACAGCGGAAAAGGAGCTATGGTCTGGTGAAAAACCATAACAGTTAGGTGGGAGAGAAATTCTAGAGGAATGGCGTACAGTGGGAGCAGTGGGTTCAAGAGGAGGTTCAGGTACACTTATTAAGGCAGCTGGAGTGATCAGATCAGCAACTGGAGGCGGAGCAAAGGGGGGGGGGGATGGAGATTGAAGAAGGTCGTTGCTTCCTGAAGTAGGTCTGAAGTTGTTGCGGAGGAGACAATGGAATATCTGAGGCACTTGTAGAATCAAAACTTTGCAACAAGGAAATAGAAGGAGCTAGGAATTTTACAATATATTCAAAAAGGACACACTTTCAAGAAAAACTACATTATGAGAGATTCTAAGACGGCGAATTGAAGGATCATAGCAAAGGAACCCTTTATGTTCAGAACTATACCCCATAAAGGCACACAAAGCTGCTTGTGTAGTTAACTTTGTGTGTTAATGAGGTGGGAGGTGGATAAACAAGCACAACTAAAAACCCTGAGCATGGAAATTGGGTTCTAACGTAGGTGTGAAAGTGTTTATAAATACAGTGTACACTTCAGATTTCTTTCGAAGAAAATAAGCCCAAGTGAAATGAGTGTAGTTATCAATAAAGGTTACAAAGTACTTATATCCCAACCATAAGACAACTGGAGATGACTAGACATCACTATGTATTAAATAAAAAGGAACTGTTGCATGCTTAGAATGAGAAGGGAAGGGTAAAGTATGATTCTTACTTAAACCACAAGTGATGGAATCTTTATTCACATTCTTAAAGGAAACAGTAGAAACAGGTAAACTACTAGAAACAAATAACTGATCAAATTTCTTAGAAAATGGATAGCCAAGGCATTTATGCCACAAAATTCCAATCATTATTACAATTAAAAGATCTAGAGCTAGAAGTAGTAGAAAGCAAACACGAAGTAGAAGCAGGAGCAGTCTTATTCTTCTCAAATTCCAAGGTGAATAGTCTTCCCAGTCTACGCCCCTTCCCCTTCACCTCCCCCCTAGTTTATCGGTCCTGTATCAAACAACCATTAAAAGTAAATGAGACATTGTTACCTTCCTCTACAAGTTGGCCAACAAAAATCAAATTGGTGGTAAGCTTAGGTACAAATAAAGTTTTAGATAAATGAAATGGAGATGATTTAGAGGTAGATAAATACAAATCATCACAACCAAGTATGTCAAGTTTTTCACCACTTGCAGTGATAATATATCTATTGGGAAGATGGGGTTTGGGATACTGACTGAGAGTGGCTCCTGTCATGTGGTTAGAGGCTCCTGAGTCAATATACCAGAGGTGGTTCGGTGAAGGGCAATAGGTCAGTGACTTACCATACAGACCAATAGCAGAGAACGTTGAGGAGATGACTGAGGACATGAGCTGTCGAATCCGTTCTCCAGACATGCCGCTAGAGGTGTCGTTTTGACCAGCTACAAAAATGATAGAGGATGAGGCATCTGAACCATCTATAGTAGTCTAATTGGCCTTGTAGTTCCCTTTCTAATGATTCGGTCTACTACCTTTTTGAGGCTGGGTAGGACATTCAGTGATAATGTGGCCGACCTGCTTGCAATAGGTGCATGTGTTTTTCTTCTTACAATGGGAGACAACGTACCCATACTCCTTACATTTATAACACTGTATATTAAAAAAATCCTTCTTCCCTTTTGGTTTAGTTGCTAGGAAGACAACATCAATGTTGGAATCCTTCCTTCCATCCAGTGCAGCCAGTGTAGTCAATCTGGTATGCTCTCAAAATCTCCCTAAGGATAGTATCTAAGTCAGGAAGTGTTCCTCGGCTTAGGATATTAGATCAGACAACTTCAAACTTCAGCCTTAGATGCATTAGGAAATGCATAATTTTTCTCCTGTTAAAGTGTTCCTTCATGTATTTAACACAACAGTCTGAAGGATCCTCTCCCATTTGAACTAACTCATATTCTGTCCAAAGGTTGATGAATTCGGCATAATATTCCTGGACCTTTCTATCTCCCAGATAGTATGCGAAAATGTCAACCTCTATCTGATACTGTCTAGAGGTATTCGATTGCTGATAAACTTTCTCGAGATATTGATACATCTCATAGGCTGTCCTGTACCCTCTCATAGGGATAGCAATATCAGTTTCGACTGAAAATAGAATCCATGACAATTTTTGTGTTTTCGATCTTCCATTGATTAAGTCCCTTAATGTCGGAGTCATCAGGTTTAGATACAGATCCATCTAGGTATCCCAAAGACCCTTAGCTTCGACATGGAATTGAAAGTTGAACTTCCATAATGCGTAGTTCGTACCATTGAACTTAATAGGAAGAACCTCCATCCTTTCTGATGCCATTGGAAGACAAAAGGCAACAACACACACTTCCAGAAGCCAAAAAAATTCGAACCAGAGAAAGAAAAGGAGAATACCTTTCTGCTAATGTCCTAAAAAGGCAACTGTATAGTTCTGCCGAACTGAAGAGTGGATCAAAACCCCTCAAAGACAAAACCGATCCAAACTAAACCAAAGGAATTCAGTAGATTTGCTCTGGGTGACACCAGATCTAAAATTTCTAAAATTTCAGGCTGATCCGATGTGTCTATAGGGAGATCTGAGAAGAAAGGTGAATTTGATGGTGCAGCAGTCCAGGAAACAGATCTGTAGCCGATCTAGGAAGAGGATTAAAAAGGCACTCAAGAACTTCCAAGTACTGTTAGGGAGTTCTTGAACCAGTAGTAGCCGGGATGTTATGTGAAGTTCAGGTTGTGACCTGCTTTGATACCATGTCAGAGTCAGATCGAAAGTCAGAAAGAGAGAGAGAGAGAGAGAGAAGAGAACACAGCCGAATGGTGGGTGTGACACGTTTTGTCAATCGACACCCAAAGTTTTCAAGGCGCTAAGGCGAGGCTAGGCGACAGGGGGGCGCCTAGTCACCTAGTCGCCTAGGCTCCTAAGTAGTGCCCTAGGTACCATAACCATATTTCTTTAATAACTATTCATGGTTTTCATAAGAAAAGTATAAATTTCATATTAAAGTATAGAAAATCAACATATTCATGAGAAGAAAAGGAAGAAGGAAGATAAAATTCAAAAAATATAGGGGCTGAACCCTTATTTTTGTTATAGGAAAAGAAGAAAATAAAAAGTATTGGTAGTAGTAGTAGTAGAAGAAGAAGAAGAAGAAGTAGAAGGAGAATATATGGAAGAGGAAAATGTGCTGATTAGATAAAATTTTTAGTTCTTCCTTATTGGTTCAGGTTTTTAAGTCTTTGAGGGTTCAATACATCCTTTAGCAATGTTTGTGTTGATTAAACCGTAATAAATAAGAAAATAATAAAAAGAAATTAGTATATAAACACACAAAATGATTATTTTAGTTTAATAATGTCTATTTTATAATTATAATCTCAAAAAAGAATGAATAAAAAAGTATTTTATAGTAGGAAGTAGAAAACTTTTAGGTGATTGGGCGAGGCGAGCCTCAAAGAGCACCTTGTCACCTAGGCGTCGCCTTGACAACTATGTCGACACCCTAAAAGATATATTTATATTAAAAGGTAAAAGGACAGATCTGCCCTTAATATACAAAAGAGAGAGAGAGTACAAATAATAGTTATACAACAAAGAAAAGTAAAAGTACAAAAATAGCCCTACGGCTAGATTTCACAGTCTCCACACACCTTTGAGTCATAGTTTTCAAGGCGCCAAGGTGAGGCTAGGTGACGGGGGGTGCCTAGTCGCCTAGGCGGGCGCCTAGCCATCGCTTAGGCAATTGAATTTTTTTTTTCTAAGTAAAAAGCATATTCCTAGGGTAGTTCCCTAGGTTCCATAACCATATTTCCTTAATAGTTATCCATAATTTTCATAAGAAAAGTATAAACTTCATGTTATTTGTTAAAGTATAGGAAATCAACATATTCATTAGAATAAAAAGAAGAAAGAAAATAAAATAAAAAAATATAGGGTCTGAACCCCTATTTTTGTTATGGGAAAAGAAGAAAAGAAAAGGTGGAAGAAGTCCTTGAGGGTTAAACAAAGCAGTTAGCAATGTTTGCGTTGATTAAAACCTAACAGATAAGAAAATAATAAGAAAAAATTAGTATATAAACAAACATAATGAATATTTTAGTTTAATAATGTCTATTTTATAATTATAATCTCAAACAATTAAGAATATAAAAGTATTTTACAACACAATATACAAAACTGTTTGGTGATTAGGCAAGGCAAGTGTCTGAGGGTGCCTTGTCACCTTGGCATTGCCTAGACGCTTGCCTTGACAACTATGCTCTGAGTTGTACTAGCTTCCTGTGCTGGATTGAACCGACCATAAATCCCATCCTATTTGGCCATACCTTCAAGCATGAGTTGGTGCAAGTGAAATATGTAGGTCTGGGGGTTTTACATTAGGACACAAGAAGATAGAAGGGGGAAGGCAGTGTACTTTAAGGAATTTGGGAGATGATTTAAGTGTACATTAAGGAATTAGTAGCAAAGGAACCAGGGCACTATTCTTCTTCTTTAGAGGGTGACATTCCACATAAAACTACCACAGGGGCAGGAAACAAAAAATAATACAACAATAATTATTCAAGAGTAAGAAGAGGATTTTTTGAACAAAATGGGTTTGTAAGTTAGGGAAGCACAAAATCTGAAGGTGTATGCCAGGAAAGGAAAGGAGAGGGATTAGAAACCAAACAAGGAAAAAAGAAGAAAAGTAAGGTGGAAAGGCTGTATGATATCCAATGTTGTTAAAATCTTACGATTTATGATATGATTCACGAATTGAATCATGAATCCCAAGGGCTTTGATTTGAATCTTGTGTCCAAATCCTTTTTTGCAAAAATCTTACGATTTTTGTTTGAATCCTATGATTTGAATCATAAATCTTATGATTTATATGATTCTTGCAATTCAAATCAATTCAATTAAAAATCAGTTCCCTACTTTGTCATTTTATTTTGTTAAATATTTAGTTATGTCAAGGGTGACTTGTTTTAAGAACCTTGCTAGAAATTGAATTATTTATGATATTTAAGACCATATATTGAGTTTATTTTCCATCACATGTAGGATAAATAGTCATTATATTTGAATTATTTGACTTTCAAGTCAAACTTGAATATATCATCTTAGACTTTTATTGTTAAGTGGTACATGCATGGTAGATATGGATTAAAAATAAGGTAGAAAAAGTAGAAGAAAGGGGGATGCCTGAGTGGTAGTGGGTGCTAGTGGTGTCAAAGTGGTTTTGGTTCAGGATGTCAGTAATAAGAATGGTGAGTTTGAATCTTAGAGGCTTAGGGAGTGCTAGGGAGAGAAGAATAGTGAAAGATGCACTAAGGAGGGCAATGCTCGATATTCTTACAATTTAGGAGATAAATGCCAACGATGGAGAGGATAGAGTGAGAATTATTTGGCCAACTAGGAATGTAAGTTGGATTAGTGAACCTTCATGGCGGGCATTAGGAGAATAGCAACCTTATGGAACACCGACAATTTTTTTATTAGGTTATTGTGCTATAGTATCTGGAAATATTGTCTCCTAGAGAAGTAAGGAGCAGCATGTGGTAGTAATTTGAGTTTGGAAATGCTTTAATGTCTACTAAATTTATGAATTATTAATGATATCTTTTCACTAACAAGGGAGATCGGTGCATGCTTCAAGTGGACAAGGAGATCAACTAATGGTTTAGTTGACACGTTGGCTAAACAAGGGACTGTGAGGGAGAGAATGTTCTGGGCAGTTTTATAAGAAAGATTACTGGGGGCTCAACACCTACTTAGGAGTTGACAGCTGTACTTAAAGCTGAAAAGTTATTCTTAAGTTATATTAATGAAGTTATCGTTTCCAATAAAAAAAAATCAAAAGAAGTAGTCTGTGGTAGCTTGATCTTCAGCTAAGGTAGAGTATAGGGCTATGGCCCATGGGGTTTCGGATTATGGCTCTGATCTCTCCTAAAGGAAATGAGGTATTGTTTATAATAGTCCCTTGATGTTGAATTGTGATAATCAGGTTGCTACTAACATTGCTCATAACTTGCTTCAGCTTGACAGAACTAAGAACATTGATGTAGTTAGGCACTTCGTACAGGAGAAAATGGCTTCAGGGGAAGCATGTCTTCCTTTCATTACTTCAGAGGAACAACTAGAAGATATTCTGACCAAGGAATTTCCTAAGGTGAAGCAACAACTCTATGCAAACAAGCTGGGCATGATTGACATCTATGCTTAGCTTAAGGGGGAGTGTAGAGAGATTGGGTCAAGTGGGCCTTAGTTTTCTTTCTTTATTCATTAGTTTTATTTCAGCTGTAGTTTGCCTCCTTTATGGGCTATTAATACTTTCTATTTTTATGTCTTTTGAGTCATCCACCTTACTAGGGTGAGACCTGAGGTACATGTAGTGTGGGTTTTCTTAAAACCCTTAGCTCCAATTAGATTGATGTATCTTTTGACATTTATTGTAAATGAATAAAATACATAATTGATTCATGTCATTGTGGTGTGTTTCTGTGTAATACCCTTAAACTGGACACTTATGAAACTCGTGTTAGTTTATAATCTTCATAGCCATTGGATAGATTTTGAGAGATTTATCTTGCCAAGGCTGACACTGATGTGCCGCCAAGTTGGTTGGGGTGGCTTGTCTCAGCTGCCAGGGTGAGACCTGAGGTACATGCAGTGTGGGTTTTCTTAAAACCCTGAACCGGACCAAATTCTAGTATTGCCCTGGACCTTGGAGATAGATGGGAAAAACTGGAATGTTACACTTGACCTCTATACTCAATTATGGTACTACACTAGGTATCGGATTGGGCTGTCTTTGATATGCCAATCACTGAGATCCTTAGAGGGGGTCAAAACCTAAGTATGTTGGGACAGTCTGAGAATTCATCTGAGTGGGTGATCATAGTGATAGGATCCGCCCCTTTGTCGGACAAAGTGAATGATCGGGGAATGCACTCTCTCTGATGGAAACCTAAAACTGCCGGTAGTGGATTTCAAATATGTTTGAAATTTGGTTTTGCAAAATATATTTATATAAAGATATACTTATATATTATGGTTTCAAAATGTTTGCAAAATGTTTTAATTCCTGGGAATAATGTGAGTAGAGAGTGCAACACTGTACCTTGCAGCCGAGGGAGAGGTCCTCTCTTGTCGGGCAGTGTTTGATCATTATAGGCTGAGAGGTTAAGTGTAAGACCATTGAGGGTAATACCTAATGGGCTAATCTTGTATTTGCCCATAGTTCTTGGGTTTTCATAAGGTGGTTGGATCCAAGAACCATTTAGTGTAAACGTTGGGCCCATTAAGAGCCCATGGTGATAGACTCAGGGGTTTAGGGTCGGATGTTGAAGGTGATATTGAGTTCAGTGGAAGGGGTAAAAGGAGCAGAAAGAAAAATTAGGGGAAGAGCAGGTTAACAAGGTTGTTTTAAGCAAACTTTATGAAGATAATCAGTTGGAATGTAAGGGGGCTAGGGTTGCGAGGAAAAGGAGAGCTATCAAAAGATTTACTTAGAAGGGAAAAGCCAAACATTGTGCTGATTCAAGAAACAAAACTGATCGGGATGATGGGAAATGGATAAGAAGCATATGGGGTTCAAGGGGTATTAGATGGTCTTTTGTTCCTTCTTGTGGGGCCTCAGGGGGAATGGTGATAATGTGGAAGGATGATGTGGTTGAATCAATGGAGGTATTGATAGGGAGCTTCTCAATTTCATTGAAATTCAAAAACATTAGGGATGGATTCATATGGGTACTTACCAATGTTTATGGTCCAAATAGATATCGGGAAAGAAATGAAACGTGGGAGAAATTCTATGCTATTAGGGGTTTATGGGATGGGTCGTGGAGTATGGTAGGGGATTTTAATGTGGTGAGGTTTTCAAACAAGACAAACAACCCCAACCAACATGTCACTACTAGTATGAGGAGATTCAATGAATTTATGGACTTGTGAATTGAAGGAAATCCCCCTATTGCAAGCCCAATTCACTTGATCGAATTTTCAGGAAATCCCCCTATAAGGAGATTCCTTTTTAATGAATTATGGAAATCCCATGTAGGAAACCTAGTGTCGATAGCTTTGCCTAGAGCCACCTTGGATCACTATCCTATTAAATTAGGTCTCGAAACCTTTTCAAATGGCCCTACCTCGTTTAGGTTTGAAAACATGTGGCTTACACATCCAGGCTTTGTGAAAAAGGTGGAGGATTGGTGGAAGGAGTTAAGGGGAGTGGAGTGGAAAGGGGTGAGGTTTCACAAAAAATTAAAGAGGTTGAGAGAGAGAATTAAGGAATGGAATAGGGAATAGTTTGGAAGATTAGAGGAACAAAAGATCACTCTCTTATCTAAATTAGAGGAGCTAGATGAGAAAGAAGCCCAGGGGACTCTAGTGGCGGAGGAAAGAGCGTTAAGATGTAGGATTAAGAAAGAGATGGAAGAAGTGCTTTTATGGGAAGAGATTTGTTGGAGACAAAAATCTAGATGCAAGTGGATTAAAGAAGGGGATGGTAATACAAAATTCTTTCATGCCTTGGCAAATGGGAGGAGGAAGAATTATGTGGCCAACTTAAAAATAGAAGGGCAGGAGATGACCAATCAGGAGGAAATTGCTAAGATTTTTGTTGACCATTTCAAATCAATTTTTAGGAGGCCTTTGAATGAGAGAATGAGTGCGGAGGGAATTGAGTGGCTTTGTGTGGAGATTGAGTTAGCAAATTGGTTGGAAAGGGATTTTGTAGAAGAGGAAATTCGGAAGGTAGTATTTTTAAAGGATAGATCCAAAGCCCAAGGGCCAGATGGTTTTACAATGGCTTTTTACCAAGATTGTTGGGAATTGTGAAAGATGACTTGGTTGAGGTCTTCAATGAATTTGTAGAGCATGATAGGATTAGTTTAGGAGTGAATGTGACCTTTCTAGCTCTTATACCAAAGAGAAGATACCAGTCACCCAAAGGACTTCAAACCAATCAGCCTAGTAACCTACATTTACAATATCTTAGCTAGGGTCCTTTCATTGAGACTAAAATTAGTTCTCCCAACTGCAATCACTCAAAATCAAGGGGCTTTCATTCAAGGGAGGCAGATAGTTGATCAAACTCCAGTTGCTAATGAATGTATGGAGGATTTGAAAAGATCAAGAAGGAAAGGTTTTGTGTGCAAGTTGGACCTAGAGAAAGCTTATGATTTGATGGATTGGATCTGCCTTATTGATGTGACGAGAAATTGTGGTTTTGGGGAGAGATGGTGCAAATGGATCTATGGTTGTGTTAAGTCTTGCCATTATTCCATTTTCGTTAATGGGATTGTTAGAGGCTTCTTTCCTGCTCATTGGGGTTTGAGGCAAGGTGATTCTTTCTCACCCTTTCTCTTCACCCTAATAGCGGATGCCTTTAGTAGAATGATCTTAAAGGCTGATAAGGAGACTATAATAAAAGGATGGAAGATTGGAAGAAGACCCCAATTACTCATCTATAGTTTGTTGATGACATTATAATCTTTTGTGAGGGTGGAGAGCAAAATTTGGTAAGGAATCTGAAGGAGTTGGTGAAGAAGTTTGAGCTTCTATCTAATTTGAAAGTCAACCTTGATAAGAACTGCATAGCAAGAATCAACTTGGAGGAAGAGGAACTGAACTTTGCTGCAGATATCTTAGAGTGTCCTATTGCTAGTTGGCCTTTGACCTTCCTAGGACTTCCTCTAGGTGCAAACCCTAAGGAGAGTAGATTCCGGAACCCCATAATGGAGAGATGTGGAAAGAAACCGGCAGCTTGGAAGAGGAATTATGTTTTGTAGAAACAACTGATGTGGTCCCCACCTCTTTCTATTGTACTCGTATACAACTATTAGTTATTTAAGTCAGTCCACAATTAGTTGTTAGTCTTTTATTAGGATTTTATTTTTGCCATGTAAGCAGTCTTATCCTTACTTCAGAATTAATATAAATAGAAAGAGGGGGGCGGCAGATTAAGCATCCTCTTCTTTTCTGAAACCCTTCCTTCGAATTCTTCTTCTCTTCTTCTTTCTTTCTCCTCTCATTCTCTCCTCTCATCTTCTTAATTTCCTGTTGATTATACACCACAGCTTGGGCTGTTAGTAGTCTCATACTACATGGTATCAGAGCCAACCTAGGAAATCTTATGATAGTCTAACATGGCCGGCTGCATAAGAATTTCCTAGGGTTGGAAAATTTCCAGCAAAAGGGATCATCATCTGAATCTTGGAGATTGTTGGTGAGGCATCAGAGGATGACCAGCAATCAGGAAGAGTCAGAAGGAAGAACCCTCAAGATTAGGGTTCAGACTTGATTTTGAAGGTTGTGACTAGAAAGTTAGAAAAAAGAACCCTCAAGATTAGGGTTCAGACTTATTTTTTAAGGTTGCGGCCAGAGTTTTGCTGATGTTAATCTTTGATATTGATCTATTAAAAGATTCCTTTTCTGGTTATTTCAAAGGTTCGACTGAAAGTTTTTTCCTCCTGAACTGTTCTTGATACATTAAAAGAATAGTTTTTGGTTACTTTAAGAAGTGCGGCTGAGAGATCCCCCCTTTTCTAGCCATTGATTGTGTTCTTGGCTTGTTTCTTGACCTTTGACTGGTTCTAGGTTCAAGATTCTAGTTTCTTGACTGTCGCCAATTCTAGGGCTGCAATTAGTTTCAGCCCTGCACTCTAAGTTGTTCTTGGAAGGTTACCTTTTTGGGTGGATTGTTGACCTTGAAGGATAAAGTAGATTTGGCTGTTAACAAATTTTGGGTGAGATTACCCAGTCTTAGAGATACAAGAGGCATTCTTTAATCTTTTCTTGACAAAGAATGGAGTTTAAGAGCCAAGGGGAAAACCTTTTAGGGGCTAGTGGTGCTGGTAGCATACCTGAGAACAATTTTCAGATTACCACTGTAAAATTTGATGGGTCAAACTACCTAGAGTGGGCCCAATCAGCCATGATGGCTATTGGAGGTAGAGGAAAGCTAAGTTATTTACTGGGAGATGTCAAGGAACCAGCCATGGAGGACCAAATATATACCAAATGGGTTCAGAAGAACTATTTGGTTATGACATGGCTATGTAACTCCATGCAGCCACATATCAGTCGAAATTATTTATGGGCAAAAACAGCTAAAGAAATTTGGGATATCATGAAAGAAACCTACTCCCAACCTCTCAATGTTGCTAGGGCCAATGAGCTAAAATGTAAGGTAAATAACCTTAAGCAAGGAGAGAAGTCAGTCTCGTTTTATTTTTCCACCTTGAAATCCTTGTGGCATGAGATTGATCACTTAGAAACAATTGAGTCGGAAAGCCAAAAGGATGCACAGACCTACATAAAGCAGGTTCAAACCAATAGGGTATTTGAGTTTCTAGCTGGTCTGAATTTTGAGTATGACATTCTGAAACAACAACTTCTAATAAGAGACAGTGTGACCCTATTACAAGCTTACTCTCTAGTGCATAGTGAAGAAAGTAGAAGGAAAGTTATGTTACGACATTTGCTACTTGAATCAGCCTTGGCAGCAACTAAACCCAAGTTTGGAGGGGATAAGGAGAGAGATATGAAGAAGGAAGAAAAGGGGAATGCTAATACAGCTGTTACTACTGATTGTGCAACCTCATCAGGCACAAGAGCAACATCACTAGACACTCTAGTTGCTGTCCAAGCTGCCTTGACTCAGTTGGAAAAGGAGGTTGGTAATTCAACATCATCATCTCAGCCAGTCACAACATCAGCTCCTCCCACCTCAGCATTTGCTCATTCAGGTACACGGGCCTCATCTTATCATGCTCCAGCTCCAGGTAACACTGAACATTGTTGGGTAGTAGACTTAGGTGCATCTGATCATATGACTGGTTTGCCTTCACTATTTACTACCTATCACTTATCCTCTGGTAAAGGCAAGGTGTCTATTGTTGATGGATCACTTGTTCCCATTTCTAGCAAGGGAGATATCAAGTTGTCTAGTGCCATTTCCCTGTCTTCTGTTCTGCATGTTCCTAAACTTAGCACCAATTTACTTTCAATTAGTAGCATTACTAAAAACCAGGATTGCTCAGTAACTTTTTTTCCCGATCGATGTGA
The DNA here is from genome assembly GCF_055504915.1 of Nelumbo nucifera. NCBI lineage: Eukaryota > Viridiplantae > Streptophyta > Magnoliopsida > Proteales > Nelumbonaceae > Nelumbo > Nelumbo nucifera. The sequence goes on from NC_142651.1 coordinate 78,780,727, forward strand.
TTTTTAGGACTTGGAGACAAGGAATGTGATTGGGACTGGCTGTGAGACAAATGAAATCTATTTACTTGGAGGAAGTTCACAGTGGTAAGATAGTGAAGTTAGAGGGTTTTTTGTTTCTCAGTCTATTGGTCAAGTCATGCTTTGGCATAACTGATTGGGTCATTTATCCTTTAGGTCCTTGAAAAGCTTGTTTCCTAGTTTATTTGAATCTATCCAGATGTCCAGTTTAAAGTGTGAAAGTTGTGAGCTTGCAAAGCATTATAGAACAACCTATTCATTAAGTAATAAGAGAAGTAATGTTCCTTTTGACATTGTGCATACTGATGTTTGGGGACCATATCACATCACTGCTATGGGGGAGTACAGATACTCCTTGCTGTTTGTTGATGACTACACCTGGTTTTCTTGGGTCTATTTGATGCATTCTCGAGATGAGGTTCCTACCCTGACCCAAACCTTTCATCATATGATTTTAACCCAGTTTGGGGTAAAAATCAAAATTTTCAAATCCGATAATGTGAGAGAATACTTTAAAACATCACTAGCCTCTTATTTTCTTGACCATGGGATTATCCATCAGAGTACCTGCTCTCATACCCCTCAGCAGAATGGGTGGCTGAGAGAAAGAATAGGCACATATTGGAAGTAGGTAGAAGTATCATATTTAACTCCAATGTGCCTATAAATTTTTGGGGAGATGCCATTCTCACAGCTGTGTATCTCATCAACTGAATCCCTTTACGGGTTCTTGACATGAAACCTCCATTCACCCTTTTATATCTTGATAAAGAGTTGTTTTTTGTCCCTCTTAAAACCTTTGGTTGTACCTGCTTCGTGCAAACTCTTGGCCCTCACCGTTCCAAATTTGACCCTAAAGCCTCAAAATGTATTTTCCTTGGTTATGCACAAACTCAAAAGGGATACTGCTGCTATGAACCTACTTCGGGAAAGAGATTTGTATCCATTGATGTTACTTTCTTTGAGGATGTACCTTATTACTCCAGAGTTTCTTCTCAGGGGGGAGTAGTAAGGTTGGGGTTAACACATCAGAAGTCCCTTTACCTGTTCCATTGAGTGAAGAGGGGTGTAATGGGGAGGGTTGTCAAAAATGTCGGGATTTGAGAGTTTATCACAGACGGTGGAGGCAGGTTGATTTCGGTCATCAGCAGTCCAGGCCAGCCCCAATTCCTTCTGAGGATCTAGATCCAGGTACTACATCTCTTCCAGCTTCCATTACAGATGAGCCTTCTGCTATTGAGCCTTCTCCATCTTCTGAGCCCTCACTTCCATTGAATGACCTTGACCTTCCCATTGCAGTCCATAAAGGAAAACGCCGTTGCACCTCACCCACAACCCACTGTATCTCACAATTCTTGTCCTATGATCATCTTTCTCCCTCTTACAAGTCCTTTCTTACATCCATTGCTGATATTCCCATTCCCAGAACAGTATAGGAAGCCTTGACCATTCCTGAGTGGAATGATGCAATGAAGGTAGAAATGGATTCCCTTCTGAGAAACAATACGTAGGAGCTAGTTGATCAACCCAAAGGGAAGAAACCAGTTGAATGTAAATGGGTGTTTACTATGAAACATAATGCTGATGGTTCCATTGAAAGGTATAAGGCCCGGTTAGTTGCAAAGGGATTTACTCAGACTTATGGTATAGATTACTTGGAGACTTTCGCACCAGTAGCAAAAATGACCACTATTAGAGTGTTATTATCTCTTGCAGCCAGTTACTCTTGGCCCTTGATCCAAATGGATGTTAAAAATGCCTTCCTCAATGGAGACTTGCAAAAAGAAGTGTACATGTAGTTACCACCTGGTTTTTATAGTACCGAGACAGGTAAAAAGGTTTTCCAGCTGAATAAAGCTTTGTATGGACTAAAACAGTCCCCCAGAGCTTGGTTTGATAGATTCAGACAAGCCCTTGAAAAGTTTGGCTATGTGTAGGCTCAATCAGATCACACTTTGTTTATTAAGAAAGTGGATACTTCCTTGACTCTACTTGTTGTATATGTGAATGACATTGTAGTAACAGGGAGTGATAACAGTGAAATTGAGTCTCTTAAGAAACCTCTCCATCAAGAATTTGAGGTAAAAGACTTGGGAGAGCTACGATATTTCTTGGGTATTGAGGTAGCTCGGTCCAAGCATGGAATCTTTGTTTCTCAAAGGAAGTATGTCCTTGATTTGTTAGAAGAAACAGGAAAGTTGGGTGTTAAGCCAGCCGATACACCTATTGAATAGAATCACAAGATTAGTGCAGAAGGTGGAGAGCCTCTTGAAGATAAAGCTATGTTCCAAAGATTAGTTGGGAAACTACTCTATCTTTGTCTTACACGACTAGACATCAACTATGTAGTCAGTGTTGTTAGTCAATATATGCACTCTCCTAGAACTACCCACCTACTTGCTGTTGAGAGGCTATTGGCATATTTAAAGAGGTGTCTAGGCATAGGTGTACTATTTAAGGATAATAATCACGTGAAGATAGAAGTTTACACAGATGTAGATTGGGCTGGTTGTGTTGATGATAAAAGGTCTACCTCTGGATATTGTGCCTTTGTAGGAGGTAACCTTGTTTCTTGGAGGAGTAAGAAACAAAATGTTGTTTTTCGTTCCAGTGCTGAAGTTGAATATCGGTCCATGGCAAATGGTGTGGCTGAAAAACTATGGTTGAAATCATTGTTTGATTAATTGGGTATTACCTATGAGAAACCTCTAATGTTGTACTGTGATAATCCGGCTGCTATTAATATAACTCATTACCCGGTACAACATGACAGAACCAAGCACATTGAAGTGGATCGACATTTTATTAAGGAAAGGGTTGCATCTCAAGAAGTCTGTCTTCCATATATCAGCTCCAACATGCAGCTTGCCGATCTTCTCACCAAGGCAGTTTCAAAGAAGAAGTTAGAAGCAGATCTATGCAAGTTGGGAATGACAAACATCTATTCCCAACTTGAGGGGGAGTGTAGAAACCACTGATGTGGTCCCCACCTCTTTCTATTGTACTCGTATACAGCTATTAGTTATTTAAGTCAGTCCACAATTAGTTGTTAGTCTTTTATTAGGATTTATTTTTGCCATGTAAGCAGTCTTATCCTTACTTCAGAACTAATATAAATAGAAAGAGGGGGGCGACAGATTAAGCATCCTCTTCCTTTCTGAAACCCTTCATTCGAATTCGTCTTCTCTTCTCTCTTTCTCCTCTCATTCTCTCCTCTCATCTTCTTAATTTCCTGTTGATTATACACCACAGCTTGGACTGTTAGTAGTCTCATACGACTACATGTTTCTTTAGGAGGAATGATTACTCTGATTAAATCCACACTTGCTAACCTGCCAATCTATTTCCTATCAGTTTTTAGAATCCCCCAAAAAGAATCCAAGAAAATTGAAAAGATTTTGGACTTTTTGTGGGAGTCGGGTGATGGAAGGAAGGGTCATCTGGTTAAATGGGAGGTTGTGTGTAGGAATCTTCAACAAGGAGGGTTGGGGATTGGTAGTGTGGATAAAAAGAACAGGACTCTGCTATGGAAATGGATTTGGAGGTGGCCGATGGAAAGTGGCAGACTGTGGCATGAAGTAATAGCTAGCATTCATGGAAGGTTGGGGTGCAGGTGTATCTACCAGAGTTACTCTAGCCTCACCTTAGAAAGCAGTTCATAGCATTCTGCCTCTCTTTCTTCGTTTCGTCAGGTACGTTGTTTGCTCTGGGGCTTCTGTTAAATTTTGGGAGGATACTTGGGTTGGTTCTTGTCCATTAAAGGAGCTTTTCCCCTCCATATATTCTTGGTTTCTTTGTACAAAAATGAGTGTCTCAAGATTTGTTGTTCCTCCAATACACCTAGTGGGCCTTAGTTAGGACTCCAATTCCGTAGAGGTCTTTTGGATAACGAACTCTTCGCTTGTGCTGATCTTCTACAACTCCTTCATGAGGTTTGCTTGGACCTCGGTAAACCTGATAAGCATATTTGGACCCCAACCCCAAGGGTTTGTTTTCTTGTGTTTCTTTGGTCAAGACCTTTTGTGATTCTTCAGCTTCTTCCTTTCCCTTTAAAGAGTTTTGGTGTAGACCCATTCCACCCAAAGTAAGAGTTTTTTGCTGGGAAGTAGTTCATTGGAAGATAAATACTATGGACTTGCTACAAAAGAGAAGACCTAATTCCTGTCTCTTCGCTAACTGGTGTGTCTTATGCAAATCCAGTAATGAGAGTTGTCATGATTTATTGATTTCCTGTCTTTTTGTTGCAGATATTTGGCTTTGGTTTTTTTCTTTGTTTGGGTGTAGGTGGACTTTACCAATGGAGGTTAATATGTTATTTGATCCCTCTCTATTTACGTGGCCAAAGAAAAGTGGGAGGATAATGTGGAGATGTGTCAGAGCAACCTTGATTTGGACCATCTTGGAGGAGAGGAATGCAAGAATATTCTTAGAAAAGCAGAGAAGCAAGGAAGAAATCAGGATTTGTGTGATGGTTAGGGTGATCCACTGGATCAAAACTTTGGAGTTGTTTTCCCAAATGGGATGGCAGATGCTTTGGCTAAGCAAGGGATGGAGAGGTCTATTTTGTTCAGGGCACATTTGTAATGTGATTTCTTTTTATGCATGAGAGGTAGCAGCTTGTGCCTCTCTAAGGGATGCTTGTAAAGATATGATATAAAGCTTAATAATAAAATTCAATTATTGATAAAAAAATATCTTATTTATCATACTACTGCAGTAAAAGTTTTCTTTGTTTTGTGCTATTTTTGTTAATAGAAGTATATACTATTCTACCTCTTTTGTTATTTCATCTAGTTTCACCATTAACTTCTGCTACCCAGTATCCTAACAGAAGCAATATTTCAGGTTAATGAGGGTGGAATGTCCTTGAAACACAAACTAGAAGGTCACCGGAAGCCAGTGTTGACTGTGTCTTGGAGTCCTGATGACTGCAAACTCCTCACCTGTGGAATGGAAGAGGTTATCAGATGCTGGGATGTAAGCTCTGGTGAATGCCTCCTTGTTTATGAAAAAGCTCGTCATGGATTGATCTCCTGTGGATGGTCTCCAGATGGGAAACATGTATTCTCTGGTGTATCTGACAAGAGCATTTGCATGTGGGATTTGGATGGGAAAGAGTTGGAATGCTGGAAGGGACAGCGGACACTAAAGATTTCAGACTTAGCCATCACAAATGATGGAAAGGAGATTATTACCGTGTGTCAAGAAACTGCAGTCCTGCTACTTGACAGGGAAGCAAAAGTTGAGAAATTGATTAAAGAGGTTCAACCCATAACTTCCTTTTCGTTATCCAGGGACAGTAATTTTGTACTTATTAATCTTCTAAACCAAGAAATCCATCTTTGGAGCATTGAAGGTGATCCTAAGCTCATTGCCAAGTACAAGGGTCATAAACGCACTCGATTAGTCATTAGGTCCTGCTTTGGTGGATTTAACCAAGCTTTTATTGCCAGTGGGAGTGAGGATTCACAGGTATAGATTCATTATCTTTCTATATACTGAGACTAACGAGTAATTTTAGTACAATAGCTAATGTAGAAGTGAATGGGGTAAGAGGCTCAAAAGTGAGATTTAATGTGAACCATTTGGGTAACTTGCTGTTTTTTGAAAACTCAAGGAATTTACTGCGAATTATGGATTTTTAGGCTCTTCAATTGCTTTTGTTTTTTAGGTCTGTGTCTTGTGGTTTTATTCTGTTGTTGCTGCTTTGTTTTAGTTGGTCTGTTTGTCGGTTTTTATTCCTTAGCGAACCACAACGGAACATGATCCTAAAGTAAAATATTCTTCATCAACCAATTAGCTGCTTGGTGAGCAGCTCTATTCCCCAATCTACTCACAAAAGAGAAGGAGATCACCATCTCCTTTCTTAACCTGAGGATGTCTTGGATTTGACCACATCTCTATGGCTGCCAGCACCCAGTCTCTTAAGGCAATCACTCTCCACCTCCACCTCATTCAACTTTAGTGCTCTAGCCAGATTGATACCCTCAAAAATCACAGAAGCTTCATCCTGCAAGGGGAAAATGGCATTGCACTTACCACAAAAAACTGCTAAGCATGACCCCCTGAAGTCATGGACTACAGCTGCAATCAGAGAGGGAAGCTTTTGGTGATAGCATCCCATCATCTCCAGATTCTTCATAGACATCCTGTTCACCCTGCAAATGATAGGCATAGGGGTTAGGCTCAACATCATTAGAAACCACATTATTTGTTTCTATCCAAATATTCGAAGGGGCAGGGCTGAGATCATAAGAATAATAGATTTTCCTCTTTAGAACTGTTACATTCTTTAATCCAAGAACAGAACCAGTCTTGGAACTGGTATTGTGGTCAACAGAGACTGGCTTAAACCCAATGTTTGAGTCAACCCATATGCATCTAGCATGATCACAAACTCACAATTCACCAAGGCATGTATGATAGATTCCTCTACCTTACCACATATGTGGCATGAAAGCTTATTATGAATCTTCTTTTTCACCAGGTTCCACAGAAAATTCTTTATCTTTGGCACCATTGATGAAGACCAAATGGCACTCCATAAATTCTTATCATTTTACATGCTGACCTGCATAGGCAAACATCCTGGAATAATTTTATTTGCTACAAAATAAGCAGACTTGACTGTAAATATACCTTTCAGATTAGGCATCCAAAATAACTAATCTTCCTACTCATATGAAGACATGTTTATTTCTAGATTTTCTCAGCAAAAATAGGAAGGAAGAGTTCATTGATTAAATTAGTGTTCCATTTCCTCTCACCTGCAATGATCAAATCACTAACCATGGATATATTCAGAACAACAGCTTGAGGCTCAATGAGCTGGAAACCTTCCAACCCTGTAGTCCAAAGCTCATCCCATATTCCCATATTAACACTCTACCTGAAGGCTGAAGCAATACCCCCAACAAGGTCCTTCTAGCTAAACCTCTTTGCCAGCAAGGATGCTTTTCCAACCCCAGTAATCTTGACTAGAGAAGTTATGCCTCAAGAAATTTTTGTTTTTCATGTACTTATCTTTAATAACCTTTGTCCAAAGGCTGTCTTCACCCTAAGCTAACCTCCAAGTAAACTTGGTCAATAGTCTTGTTGAAACTAGCTGCATCCCTAGAACCCATACCATCAGCCAATTTACTCTTGCTTTAGGTGATGTCAGCTTACCCAGTTAACCATCTTCTCTTTCCTTGGACTTCCTCTTTGGGATTTTTTCAACTCTTCACAGACCTTTTTGGGAACAAGAAAATTTGACATACAATATGATGGAATAACTGTTATTATAGCTTTCTGTTGTGTTTGTTCCTTGAGTTTTTTGTTTGTGATTCGCTTCTTGACCCACTCCAAATCAAGTTGAGAAAAACCCAAAGGAAAATTTTCATAGTGGTTTGTGGTGGAAGCATAACAACTGGGGATGTGGGGGCAGAGCCCCCACATAGATTCAAGCTGCTCAGCCGAAGAGTCAATAAAACATAAAGTGTCATCTGCAAATTGGAGAAGATGAACCTTCTCCCCTCCTGGTGAGATCTCAAAGCCATCCCACATGCCTCCCACAGCCATCTTACTGAACTGAGTAAAGACATCCATAAGGCAGATGAAAAGCAAAGGGGAGAGAGGATCCCCTTGCCTAATTCCCCTAGAACTCTCAAAGAATTCCAATACTTGCCCATTGATTAAGACTGAAAATTTAGGAGAAGACACACACACTTTCATCCAGTTCCTCCATTTACAACCAAAATTCATTTTCCCAAGGATAAAGTCCAGACATTTCCAGTTTACATGGTCATAAGCTTTCTTGATATCCAACTTACACACCAAACCAGGCTTACCCATCCTCTTTCTAGTATCAATTAGCTCATTCTCAATCAAAACACTGTTCAACATCTGCCTCCCAGGAACAAAGGCATCTTGGTTCACAGAAATCAAAAAAAGCAAAACCTTTTTCAACCTCTTTACCAACACTTTTGCCAGTATTTTGTAGAAGCTTTTGAGGAGGCTAATGGGCCAACAGCCCCAGATATTTTAGGGATGAGAGTAATGAAAGTGGAGTTTAGGCTTCTTTGTAAAGTTTCACTATTGTGAAAGGACTGAAACACCTCCATGATATCTTGCTTTATAAAGTCCCAGCATTTTACATAAAACGGATTTGTCCACCCATCTGGACCAGGAGATTTTTCATTTTCCAACTGACTGATCACCTCCTTTACTTCCTCCTCAGTAAAAGGAATCTCAAGACGAGCTTTCTGATCTTCAGTAAGTCTTCTAAAGGGGGTGTGGAGGGGGAAGAGTCTATTAGCCCAAGGGTCTTCATAGAGCTGCTTGTGAAAAGAAGAGGCAATAAGTTTGATTTCAGCATTTGACTCTCCCACCACACCCTCTCATTCCAACTTACTGATTTCTTTAACTCTGCAACAGGCATTTGCCATTTTATGAAAGAAACTAGTATTTTTATCACCCACTTTCAGCCAAGTGGTTTTGGCTCTTTGTCTCCATCTTATTTCATCCCTCACTGTGAGCTTGTCAAAAGTAGTTTTAGCCTGACATTTTTTTGTCTTTTGTTCTTGGGTTAAGGGACCAACTTCTTCGGCCCTATCAATATCTTCAATAACACTTAGACACACCCTTTTTTCTGTCTCCATAGCCAAGTTATTTTCTAGTCTCCAAATTTTGGCTCTCTCTTTAATTGCCTTCATCTTCTTCGCTAAGATGAAAGAGCTTGGTACCATTGACTTGACACTCCCCCCACTCCTTTGCCAACATAGAGATAAAGCTCTCATCCTCAAACCAGGCATTCTCGCACTTAAAAGGTGTTTTGCACCTACCATGATGTCCACAACTGAGCTGGATAGGGCAATGATCTGATACATGTCTAGGTAGAGCCAATTGTTTGAAAGAAGGGAACAAATCATCCCAATCCAAAGACACCAAGAATCTGTCCAGCCTTACCAAAGTTGGGTTGTCTTGATTATTTTTCCAGGTAAACTTAGCCCCTTAAAGCGGTAGATCCATTAGATCAAATCTATTAATGAAGTCGGCAAAGATATCCATTGCCCTTGATCTTCTCCCACCAGAATTCTTTTCTTCAGTTGATAAAATCACATTGAAATCACCTCCGGTCACCCAAGAATGAGGAGACAGCCTTCTGATCCTAGCCAACTCATCCCAGAACTCAGTTCTTTGGTTTGAGTCAGTAGGACCATAAACATTCGTGACTTGGCATATCCTTCCTCCTTCCAGCTCCAAGATCACCATTAAAGAGAAGTTGCTGATTGAGTGAGAAACTAAGGAACACTTCATTGGGTCCCACATGGATATCAGCCCCCCTGCACTCCCAACTGAAGGTTTGGCCAGCCATTTAACCTGACCAGCACCCCAGTTACTCCGAATAATGGTAGCATCCAGAAAATCAAGCTTCGATTCCTGAATGAGGATCACCTGCAAGTAAGAGTTTTTGAGCACTTCACAAACCACCAACCTCCTTCCCGATCCCAACCCCCTAACATTCCATGACAGAAAGTTCAACTCCATCAAACACTGAGGAAAAATAGAAAGAAGACCTCTGGCACCCCCTTCTTAGAATTTCTTCCCACCCCTCAATCCTCCGTCACAGCTCCCCGCTCTAACATTTAGACCCCAAGTTAGTCTCAGCATCTCCCGACTCTTTATTGCAGTGTTACCCCCTTTTTTTCTGTTAGCTTCACCCTCTCCATTAACACCCTCTGTTCCACGGTCTCCAAGTATTTCACTGTGTCCTCCTCCACACCCTCCATTGACACCCCCAGAAATCTTCCCAACTCCATAAATTTAGAATTAACCCATGCCGATGGGGAAGGCAACAATTTGTTACCTGACCTATTTGCTTTCGAAGGCCCAACAGAGTTCATACCTGATTTCTCCTTCACCACCAACAAGGTACCAGTATGTTGCAGAGGGCTAGGTGAGCAGATACCTTCTTCCTCACCTTGTGTAGGCCAGTATGATCACCCCTGCACCTATCAACATCCACAATCGCTAGAGGAGTAACTTCAACCAAGCTCTCATCCTATTGTACAATGGGAAGTTGGGGAGAAGCTCTTGTCAATGACTCATGCCGGCAGACTCGACTCCATGTCTTGAACAGGTACAGCGGCCAGTCTTCCCACTTTTGGCAGCTCAGCAGGAAAATTTCTATCGGCTCCCGTCCCTGGTGCCGAATAGTGCCAAGATTCCTTAAAACTCTTAGTGGGTTGGGTTAGCCAGTTCGATCCAACCAAAACCGACAGTCGGTTAAAGGCTCTTGGTCACTGGTGGCTTTTGAGGTTTGGATCACACCCGGACCCACTTTAAGAGTCAGGTGTGGGGTGACAGGGCCTTGGTTCTGCTCCAAAATACCCGCGACCTCCTCAATGCCCAAAGAAACACCTTCTTTTGGATCCACCCCCCTCTGACTACACCCCTCCCCCTTGACACCATCTAGGCTTCAGCTAAGCATTCTAATATCAACTTTTTTAGGGAATCGACACATAGGACATTCCCCTCCTTCTTGGAATCCATAATTTCAACCTCCCTTTGTTCCCTCTTCCCCCCTATGGTCTCATCTTGATCATCCGATGTAGCACTGATCGGATGGTCCCTGTCTTGTCTTCCTCCCTCACCTCCCAACCCTAATCCACCGCCCAAAATCAGAGAATCCCTCCCCTGCTGTGAACGGGAAAAAGGAGAGGATGCCGACCCCTTCTCTTGCCCGCCTTTACATGAAAAGCTTTCATCTCCTTCCTCACAGAGGACAATCATTTTAGATATTTCCGGCATTTGTCTCGGCCTCTGATACACAAGCTCCTCTCCCTTGAGGCCCAGCTTCCACTTGCGCGCCACTAGGAGAGTCTTCGGCCAGATACGCATAGTGTAGATCACCTCGTTAGCCATGATGTCCACTTTTTCAGGAATATTCTTGCCATCTTTAACCTTCACTCGGACCCATTCACCATCAGTTCACTGGGGGAATCGTCTGTTTGAATAAAGCCACAACAGACATCCCCCACAGCTTTTATCACATTTGGACACCAAAGTAGAAGGGGGAGGCTGTAAATCCTAATCCAGGTTTGATCCGTCGGTGGTTCCTTTTGATCTTCTGATTCCGGATAGAAACATCCCGCACTTGGTCCCTAGCCGCCAGGGACCATTTTGGATCACCCACTCAGCTTCAAACCTGGACATGAATATGAAGAGGAATAAATCGTCTGCCAATTTTTTAACTCTCACACCCCCACCTCCTTCCACACACTATTCGCCCAGAAGTCCACCCTTCTTACATCTGTCCCCTCAGGAAGGCGACCCCCGGGCAGTCAAAAAGGAACTATCTTCTGACCTCCACTCTCTCTGCCTCTGTAAAAATCACGAAATGCTCCACCTAACTCTGGCCAAGCTCCCGCTGTCAAAGCTTTTTTGAGCGGCACATTGCTTTTGACCCTGCCTCCGAAATCTTTCCTGTGAGACCAGTTCTCCGACCCCCACCTTCTAGACATGGAACTACCTCCACCCACGACACCACCTTGAAAACCCATTATTTTCAAAGCCATTCAGTTCTTCGACCAAGCTCCTGCTGTCAAAGCTTTTCGAAGCCATTCACTTGTTTTAAGACTTTCTTGATAAACTTTGAAATTTTTTCTCACATTTTCTGAGAAAATTTTTGGTTTAAAGGTCAACTTTTCCAAAAGTGAGATTTAGTTGGGGAAATTCTAAACCTGCAGGCCTTGGTTGATATTTTGGGATGAAAAACAGGTAGCTTTTCTTCAAAGTATTTTGGTCTTCCTTTGGGGGCAAAATGCAATTCAAGCACCATTTGGAATCCTATTTTGGAGAAGGTTGAGAGGAAGTTGACTTATTGGAAAGATAGAATTCTTTCTAAAGGGGGAAGGCCTGTCTTTGTTAAGAGCGTTCTGGCTAGTCTTCCAGCTTATTTTGTCTCTCTTCTTGATGCCATTGGAGGTGGCGAGGGAAATTGAGAAAAAGATGAGGGATTTTCTGTGGTTTGGATGGAAGGACTCCTCTAAATACCGTCTGGTGAATTGGTATGAGATCTGTAAACCCATTTCTCAAGGAAGGCTGGGCATTAGAAAGGTAAAATTGTTTAATTTGGCACTCTTGGGGAGCTGGTTCTGGTGATTTTCCAGTGAACTACAAGAATTATGGAGAAAAGTAATTGCTGAAAAATATGTTAATTAACGATGGGTGGGATGCAGGTGGCTCTCTTCCCTCCCATGGGTTTAGCATTTGGAAAGGAAATTTTAGAGCTTACCCTTATTTCATGAATGACATTTCCTATAGAGTTGGAAATGGAAGATTGAGGTTTTGGATGGACCCTTGGTGTGGTAATACTGTTATAAAATAGTTTTTGTTGAAATAGCTTATTTTATTTCTTGTCTTTTAGTCTTGTCTTGGTAGGGTCTGTTTGGTTGATAATGTCTTTTTTATTTTTTCTGATTATTGTACTTCACTTACAGAGGGGCACAAGGGTCTTTTCCCCTTTTATTTTAGTCGCCTTATATATACTAATAGAAGCTGGCGCCATCAGCACTGTTCCATTGCCAATCTCTTCTCTTCTCTTCTCCCTTCTCTCTTCTTCTTCTCTTCTCTTCTCTTCTCTTCCTCTTATTTCTGGCCGGCCACACTATCAAGATGGTATCAGAGCGGGAATACCGACTGAGAGAACAGATCGAACAATCTTCCTTCCTTTTCCAACTTGCTGAATCTAGGCGGAACAAAAATCTGAATTTGGGCTGAAGAAAACAGATCTACGACTGGTACAGTCCTCCCTTTTTTCTCTTCCTTACCCTCCTTGGTCATGTACCAAGTGAAAAAACTAAATGAATCTGGGCTGCTGAATGCTGTCAGACCTTTGTGAGGTTTATACCTCTTGTTTTTTTTTTTTTTTTTGGATCGTGTGATCTTGTTCCTATGTTAAAGTGACTGTAGGTCAAGGATGACCTGTTATCTCAATTTTTTGGCTTGATTGTAAGTGTTAAGGATCTCTCCTGCTGATTAATTTTCTTAGACATTCTGGAAGGCTGGTAGGTTGGGACTGTTGAACCGTACAGGTCTGAAATCTGCTGGATCTTGCCTTTTTTGTCCTGAAATTGGTACTGTTTGTGCTCAAACTGATTTCAAACCCAAGTGTGTGGGTGTGGACTGAGTACGTGTGTGGAGCAATTTTGTTTTTGGAGTAGGAGGGATCCTAAGTCCAGTGTTTGGGACTGATTGTCTGTTTTGATCATGTCATCTGAGAATTCTGCTACTTCAGGGGTTTCAGGAAACCATAATGGACTGAATGGGGGAATGGATATGAGTTTTCCCATGGTTGTAATCCCCTTCGATGGACTAAACTACTTTAAGTGGTCTAGGGGAATAAAACTCTACATTACAGTTAGGGGGAAAATAGGATACATTAATGGGAAAGTGAAGGAACCGAAGGGTGGAAGTGCTGAATATGATAGGTGGAACCAAGAAAATAGAATGGTTATGTCATGGCTCTTGGTTTCCATGTTGCCACAAGTAAGAAAGACATTCATGTGGGCTGAAACAGCTTGTGAAATATGGGAACAAGTGAAGTCTACTTATTCAGAGCAAAGGCACTATGCCAAGATATACCAACTGCAAGCAGGGGGAGAGGAGTCTCTCAGTGTACTATTCAGATCTGACATCGATCTGGAAAGAACTGGATCACTATCAGAATGTGAATTGGAAGTGTGATGAAGATGCAAAGGCATACAAGTCACTTGTCTCTCAACAACGTGTATTTTCTTTTCTCTTGGGGTTGAACCCTTCATATGAGTCCATGAGAGTATAGATTTTGGGAAGTAAAGACTTGCCATCAGTTCAGGATGTTTATGCCTTAGTCTAGTCAGAAGAGAGTAGAAGAAGTGTGATGAATTATGCAAAGGAGGAGCCAGTTGCCTTAGCTGTCCAGGGAAGTACAGATACTAATGCTAGAGATTACTTTAAGAATGGTGATTCACAGAAGAGAGCAGATGACAAAAGTAAACTTTGGTGCACTCACTGCCAGAAAACAAGACACACTAGAGATATATGTTGGGATCTCCATGGAAAACCTAAATGGGCACAGGATTTGGGTAAGAAGTCAACATCTGATCAAAGTAAGAAACCAACTCAGCAAAATCAAAAAAGGTATAACTCAGCTAATATGGCATCTCAAGAGACTAGTCCCAGTTCTGACCCTAAGGAAGAGATTATCAACTCCTTTCGTGACCATTTGGAGTTATATGGTAGGACTCTTCGCCAAATGGATTCTGGTCCTACCCCTTCTACTTCCTTTGCGTTTACATCAGGTAACACTACCACTGCTCTCCATGTGTCATCTCATACATCTGATTCTCCTTGGGTAATTGACTCCAGAGCCTCAAACCACATGACTGGTAAGTCAAATTTATTTCAGGCATACAACCTTCTCTGTGGGAGAGATAAGGTGAGACTGGCCGATGGTTCATTCTCTACCATAGCCGGCCAAGGAACCATATCTCTCCCACTTGGCCTTACCCTCTCTAATGTGTTGCATGTTCCTAAATTGCCTATAAATTTACTTTCCATTAGTAGTATCACTCACTCTTTGAATTGTTCAGTTACCTTCTTTTCGTCTTCATGTGTGTTTCAGGATTTGGCCTCGGGGAAGACGATTGGTAGAGGAAGCATGGTAGATGGTCTCTACGTGTTGGAGAATAAAGCTGATCTTGCGGTTACAGAGTCCTTGAGTTCGACCTGTGAGAGTCAAGCCTATTTATGGCACAGTCGTCTTGGTCGTATTTCTTTTGTGTCATTAAAAGTTATGTTTCCCAAGTTGTTTAAGTCTTTGTCAGTGAGTCTGTTGCAGTGTCAAACATGTCAATTAAGTAAGCATTGTAGAAACTCTTTTCCTTCGAGAATAAAAGATCTGAATTTCTATTTCATATTGTCTATTCTGATGTTTGGGGCCCTGTTACTCTACCTACTGAGGTTGGATATAAGTACTTCATTACTTTGATTGATGATTACTCTAGATATACTTGGGTTTACCCTATGCGATCTAGAGATGAAGTGCCTAAAATTGTGAAAGACTTTCAATGCATGACATTCACTTAGTTCCAAACTGAAATTCATATTTTCCAGTCGGACAATGCAAAGAATACTTCTATGGTGATCTCACGGAATTCTTTGCTTCGAGTGGATTTATTCAACAAAGTTCTTGTGCTTGGACACCCCAACCAAATGGTGTTGCTAAAAGAAAAAACTAGCACCTTCTCGAAGTAGCTCGAGGCTTTTTACTCCATATGAATGTTTCGAAACGTTTTTGGATGGATGCTGTTCTGTGTGCCACATACATCATCAACCGTATGCCATCCCTCGGTTACTAGAGTATAAGGCCCCACATCAGCTTTTGTTTCCCATAGCTCCGTTGTCTCCCATTCCAATGTGTGTTTTTGGGTGTCGTTGCTTTGTTCATAATTTGTCCCCTACTCGGGGTAAACTTAATCCTCGTGCTATTCCTTGTGTTTTCCTTGGTTATCCTTTATCTCAAAAGGGGTATCGTTGGTATGATCCCACCTCTCATAAGTACTATCTCCGTTGACGTATCCTTCTTTGAGAATCAACCTTTCTTCTCGATTTCTCCTCAGGGGGAGAGTAGGGTTGAGGAAAAACACATCCAGACTCAACTACCTCCTCTACCTGATCCTCCTCCATTCCGTGTCTTTCTCCGTCACCACAAAAGCCAACAGAGTTCGAGAGCTATGGAACCTGACACTATGCAACCAACATCATCAGATTCACTAGAGGCAAATCCTTCTCATCTGCCAGGTACACTTATTCCTATTGATATGCTTGCACCTCTCAATGTTGACTCCTCTGTCATTAATGATCTTGATGTTCCTATTGCTAAGAGAAATGGTGTTAGATCCTATATCACTAATCATCCTATCTCTCACTTTGTGTCCTATGACCATATTTCACCTTCAGATCATGCATTCTTCTCTTCTGTTGACAGTATCCCGATTCCTAAGAATGTGGCAGAAGCTTTATCCAAACTTGAATGAATATATGCAATGAAGGAAGAAATTGATGCATTACACAAAAATGGCACTTAGGAGTTGGTGGATCTTCTTGAAGGGAAGGAACCAATGGGTTGCAAGTGGGTGTTCAAAGTGAAACACAAGGTTGATGGAACTGTTGAAAGGTACAAGGCCAGACTAGTGGCAAAAGGTTTTACACAGGTATATAGAGTGGACTATGCAGAGACATTTTCCCTAGTAGCCAAGATGAACTCTATCAGGATTCTTCTTTCATTGGCAGCAAACTTTGACTGGGAACTTCACCAATTAGACATTAAAAATGCCTTCTTGAATGGTGACTTAGAAGAAGTGTACATGACCCAACCTCCAGGTTTGTGCCAAAGACAGTGAGCAGAAAGTGTGCAGGTTAAAGAAATATTTATATGGGTTGAAACAATCACCTCGAGCTTGGTTTAGTAAGCTCCACTTAGCAGTTCAACAAATGGGGTTCAAACAATGCCAATCAGACCACACACTGTTTGTGAAGAAGGGTGAAGGGAAAGTTGCAGCTTTAATTGCGTATGTGGATGACATAATGATCATAGGAGATTGGGAGACTGAAATATAAAAACTAAAAAAATTCTTAGCCACTCAATTTGAGGTGAAAGATCTATGACCCTTACGTTATTTCCTTAGAATTGAAGTTGCCCGCTCTGAAAATGGCATCTTTATTTCTCAACGGAAATATGTATTGGACCTACTAGAAGATACATGCAAGCTAGGGGTAAAACCAATTGACTCACCAATTGAACCTAACCACCAGATGGGAGACAGTCAGGGGGAGTTCTTGAAAGATGTGAAGAAGTTTCAGAGACTTGTAGGGAGACTCTTGTATTTGTCTATGACTAGGTCTGATATTGCTTATGCAGTGGGTGTCCTTAGCCAGTTCATGCAAAATCCTAGGACAACTCACTTTGAAGCTGCAGAGAGGATCCTTAGATACCTCAAGAAGTTTCTTGGAGCTGGTTTGTTGTTCCAGAAACATAGACATTTAAAGGTGGAAGTATATACTGATGTTGATTGGGCAGGGGCAGTTTATGACCGAAAGTCTACCAGTGGGTATTGTGCCTTTGTAGGAGGAAATTTGGTCATATGGAGAAGTAAAAAGCAAAGTGTGGTGGCTAGATCCAGTGCTGAAGCAGAATACAGAGCCATGTCTCATGGGGTTGCTGAAATCATGTGGATGAAAAACCTATTAGGTGAACTAGGTTTTGCAGTTAGTAACCCTATGTCACTCTATTGCGATAATAAAGCTGCTATCAACATTGCAGCTAATCCAGTCCTCCATGATAGGACAAAACACATTGAAGTGTGCACTCCATATGTCAGCTCAAAAGAACAACTTGCATACATCTTCACCAAGGGTCTTCATCATGTGCGGCATAATGATTTGTGTGACAAGTTGGGCATGATTGACATCTATGCTCCAACTTGAGGGTCCGTTTGGTTGATTAATGTCTTTTTTATTTTTTTATTATTGTACTTCACTTATAGAGGGGTACAAGGGTCTTTTCCCCTTTTATTTTAGTCGCCCTATATATACTAATAGAAGCTGGCGCCGCCAGCACCGTTCCATTGCCAATCTCTTCTCTTCTCTTCTCTTCTACCTTCTCTCTTCTTCTTCTCTTCTCTTCTCTTCCTCTTATTTTTGGCCAGCCACATTGTCAAGAGTTTTCCTTCTCTGTTTTCTACAACTGATGATCCTTAGATTTCTGTGGCTGATTGCCTCGTACAGGAAGGGGACATCCTAGTTAGGTCTCCAGTTTTCATAAGGAATTTCAATGATTGGGAGTTGGATCAGGTGGCAAAGCTTCTATCTTTGCTTCAGAATCAACACCTTGAGTTGCATTCCGAGGACTCTAGATGCTGGAAATGGCATTATCTGGTAGCTTTTCAGTCAAATCCTGCTACTGGGGCCTCTAGAGTGAAGTTCAACAACCCTTCCCTTTCAAGGCCATATGGAGAGTAACTTCCCCTCTAAAAGTCAAGTTTTTCACTTGGGTGGCTGCCAAGGAGAAATGCCTTACCAAAGTGATGTTAATGAGAAGAGGCTTCACCTCACTAGACTTGCTTTGCCCGTTATGCAATCAACAATTTGTGTCTTCAAGTCATCTATTTATCCACTACAAGTTCTTGATGGGAGTTCGGCAGCATTTTCTTAGGGCCATTAATCTAAGTTGGCATTGGCCAGAATCAGCCTCTTCTGTGCTAGCTAGATGGAGAGTGCTTGGCATGTCTAAAGCATGGTTTAAAATGTCCCTAATTTCCCTAATATTTCCACGACATATTTCCATTTCCATGGGTAACGACATGAAATTTTACTGGAATCAACATTTTCCCAATGAACATTACCAAAACTATGTGGATGGAGTACAAGAGATAGTTTCCACAACATATTTCCATTTCCACTTCCATGGGTAGCGACATGAAATTTTACTAGAATCAACACATTCCCTAGTGAATACTACCAGTACTATGTGGAGTACAAGAGATAGTATTATAACATAAATTGGTGTTAATATTGTAAACACGTGAAGTAACAAGTTAGTGTCCACCTAACTTACATGATTACAACTTCGAGCTAGCTCAATATTCATTCCAAACTATTAGTGTCGAGTATGTAGGGGTATTTCTGTCTTTTTGCTTATGTGGTTGCTGATGTGTAAGATTATGTTAGATCTAGTGTCCCTCACTTAAGTAGGGGCACATGTTTCTTTTCCATAGTATTAATAATATAAAACAAATCTGGCCGAATGGGAGAGTGGATTTTTCTCTCATTCGAACCAGACCTTTCTCTCCCTTTCTTCTCTTCTCTTCTTCTCCTTTCTCTCTCTCTTTATCTTCCTTCTTCTTGATTGTTATTAGCCTAACAGGATTCAAGGGAAGGTCGAATCCTAATATGGTATCAGAGCTTAACTGAGCAAATTGGATCTGCCCAGAATTCTGTTCTCTGTGCACCCAGTCTAGGGTTTTCTCTTGGTTTCTTCGCCATCAGTTAGAGATAAGGAAAAGGACTGAAAAGGAGTGGTTGCCCTCTTCCCTTGGAGGTTTCCATGCTATTTGTGGTTGGTTGTTGTGGTTTCTAAGGATCCCTCCCCTAATCAATGAAGAGAAGAGGGCTGATTCGTGTGGTGCAGTGGGTGTCTTGTGTGGTTTGGTTTTCAGGTGATTAAGAGCTTTCTGTGCAATTTCTTGTTGTGAATCAAATGATAAGTCTGTTACAGATTGTATGGTCAGATTTCAAATTATAGTGTACTAGGGTTTTATGCCTTTTTCAGTGTGATTTGAAGGGGGAGTGGTCCTCAAACAGTGTGGTGAGTAGTCGTGGGGTAGGGTTTGTGGTGTAAAGAGTGCACTTTTTAGCATTAATAAGTGCTGAAACCAGTGTGTAGTGTGGTCTAGTTTGCAATGTGCGGAATTCAGCCATAACAGAATTCAGCTTTAGGAGGCAGCAGTGATAGCAAGACTAATGTGATGGCCCCTACTGACTACTTGAATGTTCAAATGACCTCCATTAAACTGAATAGAAATTATGTACCTTGGGCTAAATCTGTAGAAGTTTTTCTTAAGGCAAAGAAGAAGGTGAAACACATAAGGGAAGAAAAACCCTCCACTGGTTCTCATGAGTATGATGACTGGGAACAAGAAGATGCACAGATTATCACATGGTTATGGAACAGTATGAAACCCAAGATTAGTGTAAATTTCATGTTTCTTGACACTGCCAAAAAAGTGTGGGATTATGCTAAGAAGTTGTATTCGGGTCAAGACAATACAACCTGAGTATATTAGTTGTTTCAGGAATACTTTAATCTGCAACAGGGTAATCAGAATCTTAAGGAGTACTATGCGAGTATGAGAAACATTCGTAATGAGTTGAATGTTTATCACCCCTTCACTTCTGATGTCAAAATTCAGCAACAACAGAGAGAGCAGCTTGATGTGACTCGATTTTTGGTGGGGCTGAAATCTAAGTATGAACTAGTGCGGGCTCAGATACTAGGAGGGTCAACTTTCCCTTCCTTAGAAGAGGTGTTTGCTCGACTTAGGAGGATTTCCATTGGATCTACTAAGAATACTAGTGTTTTCGATAAATCAGCCTTTGCAGTATCGAGGGGCCGTGGTGTTAGAGGTGGAGCTCGGGGAGCTCAGTTTGGCCGTAGTAGTAGCAGTGGACCAGTATATGGCTGGAGTGGTGGTGGTGGACTTGCATATAACCGTGGTGGTGGTCGTACTGGAGGTAGAGATTCAGGGGGAGACCGTGGCAGAAGACGTAGTTCGGGTCTGAGGAGGTGTACACACTATAGTATGGATAGACATACCATTAATTATTGCTATGACTTGCATGGTCCACCCTCAACTTGGGCCAATCATGCCATGACTAGTGATAGTAGCTTCAAACAGGAGTCGTTTAGCTGATCAGATGCTTCCTACATTCACAGATGTTCCTAGGAAGGAGATGATGAGTGTTCCCCGTGATGAGTATGAGAGGTTTGTCCAAGCCACATCTTAGCAGAACACGCCAACTCTCGCACACTCAGGTATGGCTTGTTTGGCATCCACACCCAATCCTTGGATTATTGACTCTAGAGTCTCCGATCACATGACTGGAACTCCAGGTGTGTTTTCTTCCCTCTCTCATTGCTCAACATCACAATCTGTTACCCTTGCTAATGGCTCTACATCCTCCATTTGTGGTGTTGGCAATGCTAACATAACCTCCTTACCTTTATCCTCAGTTTTGTATGTCCCTAAATTTCCATTTAACCTTATGTCAGTTAGTAAATTGACCAAGTTTCTTAATTGCTCTATTACTTTTTACCATTCCTCATGTGTTTTTCAGGATCTCAAGACGGGGATGAAGATTGGTGGAGGGCATGAAGCTGGTGGATTGTATTATCTTGATAGTGGTGGAAGAACGTCGTCAGCTCTTCAGTCATCTCTCTCTCCTCTCCAGTGGCACTGTTGATTTAGTCATCCTTTGTTGAAAGTTTTGAAGTCTTTGATTCATTCATTGAATCATCTTTCTGTTTTGGATTGAGTCGTGTCAATTGAGGAAACATCATCGTGTTCCCTTTAGTCCTAGGGTTGATAACCGTATGTCGAGTCCTTCTTTGGTTCATTCAGATGTTTGGGGTCCTTATAAAGGAATGTCATACAATGGATATAAATATTTTGTCATTTTTGTTGATGATTATTCAAAGATGACGTGGTTCTATTTAATGAAAGAAAATAGTGAATTGTTTACCATTTTCCAAAATTTTATGTTGAGATTCGCAACCAATTTGGTGTTCACATTAAAATTTTTAGTTCTGATAATGGTCGTGAATATTTCTCTTCATCATTTCAAGAATACTTGAACCAACATGGCATTATCCATCAGACTTCATGTACCTACACCCTACAACAAAATGGGGCGGCTGAGAGAAAGAATCATCATCTTTTGGAAACAACTCGATCCCTCATGCATCACATGAATGTCCCCAAACCCTTTTGGAGTGATGCAGTGCTTACTTCTTGCTTCTTGATTAACCGGATGCCCACGTCTATCCTTGATGGTTATTCTCCATTCACCACTTTGTTTCCTACATTGTCTCTGTTTCCTCTTACTTAGGTTTTTGGGTATGTTTGCTTTGTCCATAATCTAGGGCCAAGAAGGGACAAATTAGATGCATGATCCATTAAGTGCATCTTCCTTGGTTATTCCCGGTCTCAGAAAGGGTATAAGTGTTATCATCCTAGCTCTCGATGTTCCTTTGTGTGTGCTGATATTACCTTCTTTGAGTCTACTCCGTTTTTCTTGGGGTCTGGTGATGTTTCTTCCTCCTCATCACCTCCTCCCCTTCCTCTTCTAGTTGCGAATTTTGTTCCTCTTGTTCTAGTTGTGACCAAGTCCTTGCCTCCGGTGCCACCACTTGTTGAACGACCACCTATCCGTCAAGTGTATACACATTGCCCACATGTACTGGCTCCTCCTCCAGCTCCATTATCGTCGACAGATTCGTCTGTTGTCCCCACACCAGCCCTACCCCCAGTATTTGACCTTAATCTTCACATTGCTTTGTGGAAAGGTAAACGCAGTTGTACCCTTCATCCTATTTCTAATTATGTTTCTCTCACTCACCTTTCTGCTTCCCATCGCTAGTTTATCTCCTTGTTATCCTCTGTTGTTGTCCCTAAGGATGTCCAGGAAGCCCTTGTCTCTCTAGGATGGCATCGTGCAATGGAAGAAGAACACTCAGCTCTAACTCATAATCATACATGGGACCTCACCACTCTTCCTCCTGGTAAGCAGGTTGTCGGTTGTAAGTGGGTTTATACTGTTAAGTACTTACTTAATGGTAAGAAAACATAACATGACATGAAAGAACTAATGAGAAAGACACTAATGGGCTAGGGCCCATTCGGCCCAGTCTCTCTATACTCCCCCTCAAGATGAGCATAGATATCCATCATGCCCAGGTTGCTTATATAATGAACCAGCTTTCCTTTAGGAACACCTTTTGTCTAAACATCAACCAATTGTTCTTCAGAAGCAACAAATGGTAGACAGACTTCTCCTGAAGCAACTCTCTCTCATATAAAATGCTTGTCAACGTCAATGTGTTTAGTTTTGTCATGTTGAACAGGATTGTGTGCAATGTTGATAGTAGCCTGGTTGTCACAATATAACATCATTGGCTTCTCACAGTCTATACCCAATTCATCTAAAAGTGGTCTCAACCACAAAAGTTCAGAGACTCCATGTGCCATTGCCCTGTATTCCGCTTCAACTAAAGATCTTGCCACTACAGATTGCTTCTTACTCCTCCATGATACAATGTTCCCTACTACCATAGCACAATAACCTGAAATAAACCTCCTATCATCAATACATCTGGCCCAGTCAGCATCAGTGTATGCTTCCAGCTTCATGTGTCCATGCTTAGCAAACAAGATACCTTTCCCTAGAGTCCCTTTTAGATAGCACAGAACTCTCTCAGTAGCTGCTAAATGTGTATCTCTGGGAGAATGCATAAACTAGGTGATTACACTAACTGCATAGGAAATATCTGGCCGAGTCATGCAAAGGTAAAGTAACTCCCCAACCAGTCTCTGGAACACCCCCTTATCATGCAATAGTTCACCTTCAGTCGCTGACAACTTATGATTTAGGTCAATAGGAATAGAAGCATGTCGAGCCCCCAGTTTCCCAGTTTCTGCAAGGAGATCAAGAACATACTTCCGTTGAGAAATGAAGATACTATCCTTAGATCTGGCAACTTCAATTCCCAAAAAATATCTAAGTTCTCCCAAGTCTTTAATTTCAAACTCAATGTTAAGAAAACTCTTGAGATGAACAACTTCTTAAGTATCATTTCCTATAACCAAAATATCATCAACATAGACAATCAAGAGGGTCACTAAGGAATCTCTCCTTTTAACAAACAAAGTATAATCCCTGACTGAGTCTTTGTGTACCCAAAAGCAACAAGAGCAGCCCGAAATCTGTCAAACTAGGCTCTAGGAGACTGCTTATCTCAGTAGTGATGGGAGGAGCAAGAGGCACATCTGAAGGCGTGGAAACAACTTGCATGTCTCTAAGTCTTTGTCTCTGGTACCACCTCTAGATAATAGGATGGGAAAGAAAAGAAGGGAGATGAGTAAGAGGAGGAGGGGGAACAGGGATAGATGACTTAACTGGAGTAGACTCTATGGAAGATTCAATGGGAATTGGAAGAGGAACAGATGGTGACAATGCAAACAATTCGTCTGAATGCTCCCCCTCAAGAGAAGTACCAAAGAAAGGGACTGATTCTGCAAATGTGTCATCTCTAGAAACAAAGCGAGTGTCACGAACTGGATCAAAACAACAATACCCCATCTGTATGGAGGCATATCCCAAAAAGATACACTTGTGTGCTTTAGGCTCAAACTTATGTCTTTGATGACTATGAATATGGACATAGCAAGTGCGCCCAAACACCCTGAGAGGAAGAAAAAATTGATTTTCATTTGGAAAAAGCAAGTTAAAGGGAGTTTTAAACCCCAGAACCCGAGAAAGCATTCGGTTTATCAAGTATGTAGTTGTAAGAACAGTATCACCCCAAAATTTAACAGGAACATGGGAAGTAAAAAGAAGGCTCCTCGCAACCTCAACCACATGTCTGTTTTTCCTTTCCACCACTATTTTCTTGAGGAGTGTAGGAACAAGAACTCTGATGAATAACTCTAAAGGTATCAAAGTAGGAGGAGAGACTCTTCTCAAAATATTCCTTTGCATTATCAGATCAGAATATTTTGATCCGAGTGTTAAACTAGGTAAGTATAAGTTCATGAAACTTTTGTACAATATTTGGTACTTCATCCCGAGATTTCAAAAGGTAAATCCATTTGTAACGAGAGAAATCATCAATGAAAAGAATGAAATATTTGTAGCCCCCCATAGTAGGTAAATGATATGGCCCCCACACATCAGAGTGCACAATATGGAAAGGAGAAACAGATCTTTTATTATTCATTGAAAAAGATTGTTTACAATGTTTAGCAAGTTCACATTACTCACAATGAAGACTCGATAGGGATATTTCCTTAAACATTTCTGGAAACAAATGACTCAAAGCTGAAAAAGACAAATGACCAAATTTGAAATGACATATCATGACTCTATTAACTGACTCTGATAAAACAGATTCCAAAGCAACTCCACTAGGTAATCCAAGACTTTGATTAGAGACATCTAAAAAGTATATCCCATTCGCCTCATGGCCACTCCCAATCGTCCTCTAACACTCCAAGTCTTGAAAAACTACTAATAAATAAAAGGTTAGTGCTAATAGATAAAGGTTATGCTACAGTTTATGCTACAATTCATTGATTTGGTTAAACTACTAATAGATAAAAGGTTAGTGCTAAGTTTGGGAACATGAAGGACAGAGGATAACACAAGTGAACCTAAGGCTTTAATATTCCCCTTGCCAGAGACGGAAGCAAGAGACCCATTGGCAAGAGAAATCTTCTCTCTACCCGAGAGAAGCTGGTATGAACAAAAAAGGTTGGGTAGGCTAGTCTTATGGTCTAATGCACTAGAATCTATGATCCAAGAAATTCTACAATTACCTGGGACTGTAGCATGATTTGCAGAAGCACGAATACCTGAATGGGCAAAAGCGGATGTAGAGAGGGTGCCTGAGGAGGAAGATGCAACAGTAGACTCCAAGTGGTTTATCAACTTCCCATATCTCTCAAATTCTGTCTTCACTGTTGCCAATTGTTCCACAACAGATTTTTCTTCACATTCAGACATTGCGGCAACATTTGCATTCTTGGGTTTTCTAGACTGGCCACCCTTCTTAGAGCTGTTGTTGTTTTGAAACCTCTCAAGAAGATCTGGATGAAGCTTCCAACAAGAATCCTTAGTATGTTTCAGCTTCTTGTAGTATTCACCGAAGGGATGAAAGATCTATCATATGGATGGCCGAACCCTGCAGGTAGGTTGGGCGAAATTTCAAAAATTTCTCTCTCCCATGTGGGAATCACATTCCCTATTTTACAAAACTACATTTTCAATGATCAATCTTGAACCTTAAACCAGACCAGATCTGAAACCAAAAGGTAGGAGAGGGATATACCTTATACGAAGTAACAGTAACTCCCAACAAAGGTGTTCACACCCAAGGAAAATGCCAAGACTGCTCCCACTGAAGATGACACAGCGTAGGGTGGGGCAGAATCAGCAGGTGGTTCTTCAGCAAGAACCGAACTCTTAAGCAAGAATTCAATGGAGGGTGAGTGAGCACGACTTCATATCAGTTTTTCACCAAAAACTGATATCAAGAACCTTTCTTAATCGCTCCTATAGGTGGAGATCGAACTGGCAATGGTGGCAGCAACAGGAGAAGGCAAGAGCAGAAGATGGCGTCAGTCCAACTGCAGTTGTCTTCTCTCTTGAATCTGTAATCTGATTGGGGTGCACTGGGGTTCGCCCTTCTCCTCAATTTATAGCCTTAAAGAGAGGTTCTCCTAATCCCATTAGGAGTTTCCTAATCCAAATCTTGTATTTGGATCTGGACTCTCTTTAAGAGATAAGGATAATCCCTTATCTTATCTGCAGATAAAGATCAGCCCTCATAATCTCATTAGGAGTTTCCTAATCCAAATCTTTATTTGGATCTGAACTCTCTGAGTGGATAGGGATAATTCCCTATCCTATCTACTGATCTAAATCCCAGAACCGCCCCTCTTTAATTATTCATATTATAGTTCATGATGAACTGATTGAAGGAAGGAGGCAAAGAATTTAGGGTGGCGTCCACCTTCGTGACATGGTCAAGCCTGGATCCAAGAGCCTCAAGTTCATTAATATAATCCATCATCTAAAGACAATGGTCATGAACCTGTTGGTTCTTGGACATCTGCACGGTCATGAACTGCTTCAAGACCTTCTGTCGAGTAGAACGATTCTACTCTTCGTACATCGTCCTCAGACTATCCAAGATATCCTTGGACAATTTGATCTGATCGAACTGTCGTTGTATTGGATTATCCAAGGAGGCTATGATGTAGCAACGGGCTAGGGAATTTCTCTTCCCATTCCTGGTAGTCCCTCCTATGGGCCTCAAAAACCCTATCACTCGGACACTCCGGGGCAGGATTCTTAGCTACTTTGTCTAACTTCTCTGAAGTAAGAACCAGCATAATGTTACGGTACCAATTAGCATAGTTTGGGCCTTTTAGTTTGTTGTCGTCCAACAACTTAGTGAATTGTCCGTATGCCATTTCTCTTAAAAAGAAAACATTAGTCCACAACCTAATTTGATTCATGTTATCCACATAGATATGGTTTTTAATCTATGTTCCATTTTCACTTGTTCATCTCTGAGATTTCCCTCCTATCTCAGTGATGGAGACTGCTAATTATGTATCTAGAAATGTGGGAAATCATATAGGGTGCATGGAGCCAACTGTTTCAGCTGCATAACCCCATCACCTTTCTGTGAAGGATCATATCCACTCATCTTATGAGCTTTCCCTTTGGCCTCTGTCAGACAAAGTTCATTGCCATTTTAGGTTAAACCTTTTTGTCCAGTGAGTGCTCACCCATCATATTCGTGAACGCCAAGGTACCGTGAGAGAGTCTTTCATTTTAGGATAGGCCCCTATCATCTTATGAAACATTCCAACAGATCTAGCAGCAAATGGATAGCCCAATTTTATGGTGTGTTTCCTCATTACTGAAGGACTCATCTTCATGCTAATGATGGAAGGCCTTTAGAGAGTTCATCATATGAATCTCCCTATCACATGCACTCATATTTCAGGAGGGAACAAAAGTTACGCCCTAGTTTAATTTAGGTAAAACCAAAGTGGCTCCCACTAACTTTCATAAAGCCAGATTTCGGTGGGCCCTAAACGGCTACGGTTCCGCACGATTCCTCTTGGGGAGGTGTGGGGCCCACCACGAAGGGAGATCATCCAATGATCTTTAGGGACATCATGGCGATGATGTGCATTCGGCCATGGTGTGCACAAGAGCCACTATCGTATCAGCATGGGCCAAGCACTTATGGCCCATGAACGTTGCACATCACACACCCATACATCACATGCAGGGATAAAATTGATCCAATCAATTAATATCTGTAAAATCCATTATTAAAGCCCATAATAATTCATAATATTACTGATTAATATTATCTAGGTATATGGGCTGAATAGCAAAGAGCAGTTCGGCCCATATAGCTTTTATGCAATCAATGGGCTTAAGCAGTTTTAACACATTAAAACTGGGCTTTACAGGTGTGGGCCGAATTAGATCTTGCAATTAACTATCGATCCCTTGACCCAAGAGTGAAAAATTAGGGCTGAGAAAGCACCCACCGAATCACAGATTGGTCCAACCAGTTTGGTCCAATCTGGTTCGAAGATTTGGTGCAGTGCATGCGGGCCATGCAGGCTCAAATGCAGCAGTTTCAGCAGTTTCAGATCTATCAACAGCACGTGTTGCACCAGGTCTCTCAGTATCAATATCAGTAGCAGTTTCCCCTACTACCGCAACCTCAGCTTTAGCAATCACAACTCCCTCCTCGGCACCCAGCCTCACAGCAGGCTAGGTCCCATCGTCAAGAGGAGCACCTTTCCCGCCAAGGAAAGGCCCCCCGGAACCCTCCAAGGAGCCAGGCCTCCTCCCGCAGCAGGTAGGAAAGGCCAACCACTCCGGCCTCGCCACGGGAGGTCAGGTCGGAAGGACCCTAGCTCGCCAAGCCCGCATCGTCTCATTCCTCCAAGCCTGATACCCCGTTCTTAGAGAACCGGTTCGAGATCCTGGCCGCAGGCTCCAAGCAGGAGCCCTCTGTCCGTAGCCATCACCAACGGCCTGAACTGCTTCCTGCACACACCGTTCCTAACAGTACAGAAGTGAGCAGCACGAATGTCGAGCCCGCCAAGAAGCAGAGACGACGCCGCCGAGCTCACCGGTCTGCCACCCACGACCTGTCCGAGGACAGCATCGTTTTCTGAGTTTCGGGGCCCAACTCGGCCCCGGGGTCCTGGATGGTGCCCCTCCAAGCAGTTGGGAAGGGCCACCCCTTAGGGTTGTGAACCACAAAGTAATCCCGCTTCCAGGCGGGAATCTTATTCGGCAGCTCGTACAAGAGCTTATAGCCACGACGGGGAGAGAGGTAGTAAAAGCGCCTCTCCGGAGGAACCCCAGGAGCAACATTTTTTATACAAAGGATAGAGGCAAAAATATCAAGGTCCAAAGGAAGACAGTACTCGTAACATGCTCCCAACCATATTTTGAATGGCATTGGGATGAAGCTGGTCAATGGTGACGTTAAAGTGATTTAGCACCTCCACTATCAAGGGGTGCAGGGGGAGACGCAAGCCAGCCTCGAACTGTTCTTGGAAGATTACTATGTCATTGGGACCATGCTCCCAAGGGACGTTGTCAGTAGGGAGACTGTAGACCAGGTCCCCAGGGAGGCGAAAGTAGCGGATTAGAGACTTGAGTCTCTCCGCTGTCATGGAGGAAGGGTCGAAAGTGTCGGGCTCCCTCCCCCTAGAAGTAGATGCTACATCGCCGAAGGCCTCCCGAGCCTCCGGGATCTGCTCCTAGGCTCCTCCCGAGCTCAAGGGAGCATCGTCGTCCTGGCTATTGCCCCGGTGGTAGGTGTGGTATGGGTACCCAGACATGGCTGACAGCGATTGGGACTCACCAGAAGAGACGGAACGAAGCAAATTGAGGAATTCGGGTAGACTAGATGAAGTGCGCGACCTCAGAATCCGAAGACAGCAAGATGGCATGGGAGAAAATGAGGCCTGGGAGGCCCCCTATTTATAGTCTCCACCCTTTCAAATTGACGGCCCGGATCAAAGCAGATCCAACAGCCCGTGGGCGCCCTGACCGCATGCCTTCTGAAAACCGAAGGTGATTGGCGACACGTCTTCCATAATTAAGGTAATCGCGGCTGCACGACGTTCAGAGGTAAAAGCCACTTTAGCACGTTTTCGAAATCCGAAAAGTCAGGAAAGTCAAAAAATCTCTTGATTCCCGCAAATGCATTAATGTGGGCAGTCAATCAAGTTTGAATTTTGCTCAAATCAGTCCATCGCGCTTCACAAACTTCCTGCGCTAAGGCAGTGCTCTTAGCCCAAGGAGTGGGGGCCAATTGATGGAGGGTGATTTGACCCCACTTATGAAACGGTGACACATGGACACTGAATCAGCACGAGTGACAGCTCAGCGTTGTAACCTAGTACGACCAAGTGACGGGCCTGCAAAGCAGCTCGCTACGTTGTAGCTCGCGAAAGGATTTCGCCGCGACGCGAACCCCAGGCTCCCCGAGCTACCTTTGAAGAGATACTCCGAGGCAACTTTCGCTCGCGAGCTAAAGTTATTAGCTCGTCCGAGCTCCCAAGCAGACAAGTCATTCTGAGGACCAATTCCACTAAGGGTAATCCTGGAGTGTTCCAAGCTCGCTACAAAATAACTCGCGAATGAGCCGCACGAGCGCTCTTCAAGAAGCTTCTGACTGACAGACCGTACCGGTCAGACTGCGCCATATCCCTTACTGACGGCGCAGTCCCAGTCCTTTCGGCAGTCTACGCCCACGTCTCTCAGCAGGCGAAGGAGTGCCTGCCACTTTGGAAACGTGTCACTCACCTGGGTGAGACGTACGCCACAACGGCCACCTGCGCAGCCCTGGCAGGTAACGACTGTGGCAGGAGCCCAGTGGCAGTTATGCTCGACCTGATGTGAGTGTCCCTATAAAAGCCCTCAGGGCAGAAGAGAAACTTCTTCTTGAGACCGCTAATCTCTTAAGTATAGTGAGAACGCGCTATCTGCACTCTTAGCCTTCGTCTCCTTCTTACTTCTCCTACACAGTACTAACTTAAGCATCAGAGTATCCCCACCGGGTAAACTCCCCGGGGATTCTTCTTCTTCCTCATCTCAGGTACCTTCGAGGAGCCACGCGAGTGCCAGAGAATATGGCACTTGATATTATTACAGAAATTGGCTTATTGGGATCCAAACCTGCTCACTTTCCTATTCCTCAGAATCATAAACTTGCCCTTGCTAACGGGGCACTCCTGGATGACCCTGAACGATATCGACGTCTTGTGGGCCATTTGATTTATTTAACCATTACACGGCCAGAGCTTAGTTATTGCGTCCATGTCCTGGCTCAATTTATGCAGAGTCCTCGTGTTGATCATTGGGATGCGGCCTTACGTTGTGGTTCGTTATCTGAAAGGACGTCCTGGTCAAGGAATATTTTTGCGCTCTGATAGTGATCTGCAATTATATGCCTACTGTGATTCCGACTGGGCGAGTTGCCCTCTCACTCGTCGCTCTCTTACTAGGTATTTTATCATGTTCGAACATTCCCCCATCTCCTGGAAAACTAAGAAACAACATACTGTCTCCCATTCCTTTGCCGAGGCTGAATACCGGTCAATGGCTACTGCCAGTTGTGAGTTGAAGTGACTAAAAGGTCTGCTATCATCTTTGGGTATCTCTCATCCTCAACCTATACGCCTATTTTGTGACAATCAGGCTGCCCTGCACATTGCCGCGAACCCTGTTTTCCATGAGCGGACCAAACATATTGAAGTTGATTGTCATTTCATTCGCAATGAGCTCCAAGCCAGCACTACTACACCTGCCTATGTCCGTACAGGTGAACAACTTGTCGACATTTTCACCAGGGCCCTCGGACAACAGCAGTTTGATTCCTTCCTTCCCAAGTTGGGCATTCGCAATCCTCATGCACCACCTTGAGGGGGAGTATTGGACGAAGATAAGAAGATAAGAAGACTCGCGAGAGTCCACTCGCGAGAGTCCACTCGCGAAAGTCCCGACTTTGTATGTTACAGAAGAGTCTGGTCCCGGATCTGTACCTATACTAATAAAGGAAGTCTTTTTCCTCTTTGGATTAGGAAGTTTGTTTTAGAAAGTTTTGGGGAGCAAGGAACTCCACCGCCGTTTGTATATAAATACCATAAGGATCAATGGAACAAAGACACCTTTGGCTTCCGAAATTTTTCAGCTAGTGACCATGCACCCCTGCTCCTAAAACTCCTATAACCCTTTAAGGGCCGAAAATGTTTGAAATTTGAGGAGTGCTGGATGAGAGAAGAGGGATTCTTGAATGAGTTCACAAGACATTGGAACCAATATACGGGACCCTATACATATAAATGGGAAAAGGTAAAGAAAGAAATGCAAAATTGGGGACAAAAGCG
This sequence comes from Nelumbo nucifera, assembly GCF_055504915.1. NCBI lineage: Eukaryota > Viridiplantae > Streptophyta > Magnoliopsida > Proteales > Nelumbonaceae > Nelumbo > Nelumbo nucifera. Next base: position 78,812,547 of record NC_142651.1, read on the forward strand.
GTGTGGGTACATTGCCTCGAATATCCAATGTCTTGAGAAGGAGATAACTCAGGTACAAATGCAGGACAGTGATGTACGAGACACAAATAAAGAGCTGGATTTGAGAAGACAACTAGAAGTTTGGTTGGACAGGGAGGAGTGCTACTGGAAGCTTCGTGCAAGAATTGATTGGCTTGCAAACGGAGACAAAAACACCAGATATTTCCATGCTATTGCTTCCAATCGAAAAAAAAGAAACACAATCCATTGGCTGAAACATTTAAATGGTAGGTGGACATCTTCTCCAAATTGCATTATGGACACATTATCTCATTATTTTCAGACCTTGTTCCAGTCGAGCAACCCAGATCTTAGTGAGTTCGTTGATTTGGATGTGCAAATAACAGAAGCCCAGAATGAAATGCTTTGTAGCATTCCTGATGAAGAAGAGGTCAAGAGCGCCGCCTTTGCTTTTGGAGCACATAAGGCCCTAGGCCCCGATGGAATCCAGGCTTCTGTTTACCAAAAATGTTGGTCAACAGCTCGAAATGGTGTGGTGACAATGGTGCATGATGATGCGCAATCCGGCCGGTCTTAGCTGTCAACGACCTTGCCTTTGAACTGAGTAGCAGGGAACCTAAAATGGAGGAGATGAGGAAGCTCCGGGGAGAACCCGGTGTAAAGGCTCTGAAGCTTAAGTTAGAATCCTTCAAAGGCAAGATAAAACCAGATAGCGCAAAGTTTGCATACCTCTTCTTTTGGGGTAGAGAGCCTTTTATAACCACCTCGCGCACTCACTCCTAGACTCCTGTCAGGTCGGGAATGAGTATTTTCGTGCTTCTGCCAGTTCGGGCGTCATCGCCTCTGCTGGGGCAGAACCGTCACTGCTCTTTTTGTCGGAGCTGTCTCTGTAACTGGAGGTAGCGGTGACAGGTGACGGTGGCAGGTGGCCGTTTGAAATGCGGCCGTCAAGCATTAGATCCCAAGTCAGTCAAGTGCGCCACCCCTGGATACGGATTCCTTCGGTGTCAGGTACGGTGTGGTTCGTCCAGTTCAATGCTCCGGAAAAGAAGTGCCTAGAGCGGTGCGTGAGGTGAAGTCTTGAGTTCGGATAAGGGGGGGCCCCGAACTGTCATAAGACGGGCTAGTTCGGGTCTCTGCTTTGTGTGACTCGGGGCCAAAGGGAGAGTTCGGGCTCCTCGTAGGGAGTTCGAGCTCTAAGTAGGGAGTTCGGGCACCTTGCAGGGAGTTCGGGCTCCTCGTAGGGAGTTTGAGCTCTAAGGAGTTCGGGCACCTTGCAGGGAGTTTGGGCTCCTCGTAGGGAGTTCGAGCTCTAAGTAGGGAGTTCGGGTACTTTGTAGGGAGTTTGAATCTCTATGTAGGGAGTTCGGGCACCTTGTAGGGAGTTCGGACCGCTGGTCTCTTCCCTTTGGTGTTTGTACCCTCGGTACGCTGTTTTAAGTACCAAGCTTACTTATTTTTTGCCACATGGCGTGATTTGCGAGGTCGGGCCAAATCTTCCTTCATCAATTGCCCCCCACTCCTCGTGCTAAGGGTCTTGCCCTGACGCGGGGAGTTCTCAAGGTGTCAGGTAGATTTGCCCTGCACTTTGAATCTTGGTTCTGCTGGCGCGAGGTGCGTTATCAGGGTTTCTTGGGCTTCTTCAAGCGTCCATTTAGGCGGGAAGCACGCCGGCCTGTCTAAATGCTGATAGATGTGGCGCCGCGTGTTATTTCGAAATTTCAAAAAGGCGCGCCACTTGGGGGCGCGATAGCGGGCGTCTTTTCAAATTTGAAAAAGACGTGCCGCTGCCGTTTTTTTTCTGAGGAGGCATGCGCAGGCGTTCCGTCAGTTTCGAAAGGATGTGCGCCGGCGCTGTCAGTTTCGAAAGGACGTGCGCCAATCACGTCTCGGTCTCGGGGGACATGCGGTCAGTGCGGCTGTTGGCCGTCGGATTGGCTTTGATCTAAGCTGTTGCCTTTCGGTCACTGTGAGTATAAATAGCGGGGGGGACCCCAGTTGTTGTCACTTCTGTATTTCTCTCGAGCTCGCGTCTGAGTTTCAGCTCGCATCCAGTTCGCGTCCAGATTTTTTCAGTTCGCGCTCAAGGTCTTCCGCTCGTCCGAGCTCCTGTGGTCTATAGCTTTTGTCCGGGTGAGTACTTTCCTGGATCTCATCACTCCCGATGTCTAGCTCGGATGGCTCAGATAGTCCTTTCAGCAGGTCTGATGCAGGTTCTACGAACCGAGTTGCATCCCCCGATAGCCCTAGCGAACTGGAGGTAGAGCTCGAGGAAGAATTCGGGCTCGTAGGCCGTGGCGCTTCGGGTAGTTTGGCGTCCACCTCTCATCGGGGTCGGATGTTAGACAAGTTCGGCCCTTCGACCATGACGCCCGAGGGGCTCCAATCCCTCATTACTTACTATAACTTGCCCGGGGAGTATGCTTATTTCATACCTTCGGGTAGCTTTCCTTGGGAACACGGTCCTGATGAGATCGTGATATTCTGGGAGCAGCTCGCCGCGGGGCTGCGATTGCCTTTCCATCCCCTCTTTGTCGAAGTCTTGAACCACTTCGGCGTGATGGTCGGCCAGCTTCACCCGAATTCCATTCGAAACTTGGTGGGGACAATCTCCTTATTTTGCGACGAGAGCTTTCCGTTGGACTTGGAGATTTTTTCTTCAATCTTGATGCTTAAGAAGTAAGCGGGTCCCCTCCCCAGGCGTAGGCGGGCTTACTACCTGTCTCCTCGCTCGGGCTTTAAGCTTTTACACGAGCTCCCCAACAAGGTCCCAGCATGGAAGTGGGACTATTTCGGGGTGCAAAGTGTGCTGGGGTGGCCTTTTTAGACCGGGTGGGGGATGGCCGCTCCTGACTCCGAGGTCACGCTTGACAAAGAAACGACAAAGGGCCTCCGGCAATGGGCGCGGCTTGGGCTGAAGTGTCAACAGTATTTGACGGAGGCCAAGCTCATTGCGGCCGGCCTGAGTTCGGGTAGGTTCTTCACTTAGAGACTCTTATCTTGTAGTCTTTCTTGCTTTTTACTGATGGCGAACTTCTTTTCGCAGGTGTGATGGATTCGTGAGGGACCTGGGTGGGCACTTGTTTCAAGGTATGAAGAGGAGAAAGCGGGTTGCCAAGCGAACTTGTGCCGAGATGCCCCAGGATGCGGAGCCCGAGGTGCCGGGCTATTAGCCAGAAGATCCGCCCAAGGAGCCCGAGATGGTCCCTCCGATGCAGGAGCCGGCAGGGGGCCCTTATGCTGAGACTACATACACAGGGGCTCCTACATACTCCGGTGCTCCTGCTTACTCCGGGTCTGCTCATACGCGAGTTGGGCCCTCGGGATCGGGGGCCTCGGGGGATTTCAGGAGTGTGTTGACGCCGACCCATGCTCTTCAAAAGAGTAAAGAGGCTATCTTCCCCGAGGAGGTCGCGGTGTGGACTGATCTCCCTCTGCATCAAGTGGCTTGTCGTGCCGTTACCCATGCCATGGTGGTAAGTGTTCTCCTTTTTTAGTGCTTTTTGGCTTTTGTTTTGTTGGTTCTTTTGATCATTTGGTCTCTTTTGGTAGGTGAATTCTTCTATTCACGCCTTGGCGGCTCAGGTGGAGAGGAGCTCGAGGCAGGCGTGAGCTGCCGAAGAGGCTCGTCGTGCTGCCGAGGAGGCTGCTCGTGCTGCCGAAGAGACTGCTCATTTTTCCCAGATCAGGCAGGCGAGGTCTTAGAGAGATGCCGAGGCCATGGGAGTGGTGGTGAAGCACATGGCGGACTTGAGGCTGGATCTATAGCATCAGGTCGAGTATCTTCAGGAGGACATCAGGGAGAGGACGCAGATCTTTTCTCAAGGTATCGAAGATGCCAAGAAGAAGGCCATCGATGAGTACATTGCTTTGCCGAGTTTTGATGATCTGATGGTGGATTCATATAGGAGGGGTTTTAAACTAAGCCGGTGGATGATCCGGAATACGTACCCCAAGCTCGATGTTAGCGCCATATCCACTTTGCACATAACTCAGGAGATGGCTAATGCTGCTGACGCCAAGCCAGACTCTGAGGGCGAGGCGGGGCCTTTGGGTTTTGTTGAAGTGCCTTCTGATGATGAAGAAATAGCTCCAGGCTTGTAAATTTTTTTTTTGTACTACCCTACTTTTGAAATGGAATGACTTTTGTTTAAGTTCTGGTTATTCTTTCTCCCAAACTGAGCATATTTGCCGAACTGAACGTATTTGCCGAACTAACTATACGTCCGGTCTGTTTTCTACCCGGGTTACCGCACTCGCGCGGCCTGTTTTCTGCCCGGGTCCCTATTAGTTCGTTGTCTCCGTTTTGCCTTTGGCTGACTTTTCTTTGCTTGCTTGTGCCGAGGTTCCTTCGTTAGCTCGGCATCCTAGCCCGTAGGCTTTGGTGGTGATTTTATCCACTTTGCTTGGCGGTCTATAGGTAGTATCGCCTTAGGTTGACAATGTTCCACGCTCGGGGTACTTGTTTTCCCTCTAGGGTTTCGAGCTCGTATGCCCCCCCCGAGTGCTTTCTTTACTCTATAGGGTCCTTCCCAATTTGGTCCGAGTTTTCCTACGTCGGGTTCGGGTATCATGACCTTACGGAGAACCAGGTCGCCTACGCGGAAGTTCCTCTTCTTTACTCTGGCGTTATAGTACCGAGCTACCTTTTGCTGGTAGGCCACAGTTCGGATGTGCGCGAGGTCTCTCACCTCGTCCAGTAGGTCGAGGTTGGTGCGTAACTCGTCTTCGTTTGTCTACTCGTCGTATGCTTATAGTCGCAGCATAGGTACTTTGATTTCCGCCGGGATTACCGCTTTGGTGCCGTAGGTGAGGTTAAAGGGAGTCTCTCCTGTGGCGGTTTTTTCCGTGGTTCGGTGAGCCCATAGAACACTTGGTAGCTCGTCCGCCCACAACCCTTTAGCTCGGTCTAGTCGTGCTTTCAGTCCGCGGAGGATGGCTCTGTTCATTACTTCTGTTTGGCCATTTGCCTGCGGGTGTGCGACCGACGTGAAGTTCTGACTAATTCCCATACTTTGGCACCATTCTTGGAACTTGATATCCTCAAACTGTTTGCCGTTGTCGGAGATCAGTACCCGAGGTAGCCCGAAGTGACATACTATGTTCTTCCAAAAGAAGTTCTATATGTTTCAGGCTGTAACTGTTGCCAGAGGTTCAGCTTCTATCCACTTTGCGAAGTAATCTACTGCCACCACTAGGAATTTTCTCCCACCTGTCGCTGGTGGGAATGGCCCCAGAAGGTCGATGCCCCATTGGGCGAAGGGCCATGGACTGGTGAGGTACTTGAGGTCGGCAGCAGACTGATGGTGGATATTGGCATGCTTCTGACACTTGTCGCATTTTCTGACGAGCTCAATAGCCTCTATCTTCATCGTTGACCAGTAGTATCCTTGTCGAAGTGCCTTTTGAGCAAGGGCTCTGCCCCCCGGGTGTTCACCGCACAAGCCTTCATGAGTGTTGCGGAGTACGAGCTCGGCTTCGGCAGGTCGCAAGCATCGCAAGTAGGGGAGCGTGTAGGATCGTCGGTACAACCGTTCATCTATTATGACGTATTTGGCTGTCTGGCGCTGCACCCTCTTAGCTGCATTGCGGTCCGCAGGGAGGGTTCCGTCTAGCAGGAAGCTCGCGAGTGGGTCGATCCAGCTCGACTCTGCTTCAGAGACGGGAGCGACCTCTTCTGCTCCACCGAGAATGCTGGGCCGAGGTAAGTCCTCTATGTACACGGTTCTCATGGCGTTTTGACTCGTGTTGGCTAGTCGGGACAGAGCATCGGCCTCAGTGTTCTCTGACCTCGGGATTTGCTTGATGAAGTGTGACTGGAAGTTGAGCAGAGCCTCCTTTACTTTTGCCAAGTATGCAATCATAGTGAGCTTGCGTGCATCGTACTCGCCTATAACTTGGTTGACCATGAGCTGGGAATCACTGTAGATAACTACGTGCTTTGCTCCGACCTTGTGCGCTAGGTTCAGTCCGACTATTAGTGCCTCGTACTCTGCCTCGTTGTTGGATGCCGCTAACTCAAAGCGTAGTGCGTATTCCAACTTTGTTCCGCTCGAGCCACGTAGCACTATTCCAACCTCGCTACCCTGCTGGTTCGAGGAGCCATCTACGTGAAGGATCCAGGGCTCCTCATCCCAGTTTGCGTTTGGTCTAACCAGGAGAGATGCTACACTGGCTGCTACTTCACGGGGTTCAGACTCTATTGGCTTGGGAGCTCCGAGCTCGCCCGAACTGGGGATCTCGGGCTCGACCGGCTCAGGGGCTTCGAGGCTAAACGTGCATTTGGCGATAAAATCTGCCAAGGCTTGGGCCTTAATAGCAGTTCTTGGCTTGTACTGGAGGTCATACTCGCTGAGTTCGATGGCCCATTTCGTCAGTCAATCGGAAACCTCGGGTTTGAGTAAAACTTGTCTCAAAGGTTTGTCGGTCAGGACGATGACGGTGTGAGCCTGGAAGTACGGGCGGAGTTTCCGAGTTGCTATCACCAGTGCGTATGCTAGCTTTTCTATCTGCGGGTACCTTGTCTCTGCTCCCTGCAAAATTTTACTAACATAATATATGGGTCGCTGGACCCGGTCTGTTTCTTTTATTAGTACCGAACTGACCACCTCGTCGCTTGCCGAGAGGTATAGTTCTAAGACATCGCCCTCCTCGGGCCGGGCTAAGGTTGGCACACTAGCGAGGTAACCTTTTAGCTCGTCAAACGCGAGCTGGTAGTCTTGGGTCCACTCGAACCCTTTGCCTTTGATTGCTTTGAAGAAAGGTAGGCAGCGGTCTGCTGATTTGGACATGAAGCGGTTTAGAGCGGCTATGCGGCCGTTTGGCCTCTGAACTTCTTTAACTTTCCAAGGTGGTCTCATATCTAGGATGGCTTTTATCTTGTCCGGGTTGGCCTCAATACCGTGCCGATTGACAATGTAGCCTAGGAATTTGCCCGAGGTGATGCCAAAGACACATTTGTTGGGGTTCAATTTCATGCTAAACTGACATAGGATTTGGAAGACAGAATCTAAGTCTTGTATTAATTCTTGTGAAAACTGTGTCTTGACGACCATGTCGTCTACATAACACTCTATCTTCATGCCAATCAGGGGCCAAAACAGCCTATTTACAAGTCTTTGGAAGGTCGCTCCGGCATTTTTTAATCCGAAGGGCATGACCTTGTAACAGTATAGGCCGAACTCGGTTATGAAGCTGGTTTTTTCCTCATCGGACTGGTCCATCCGGATTTGGTTGTAGCCTGAGTAGGCGTCCAAGAAGCTTAGCAACTCATGTCCCGAGGTTGCGTCCACTAGGCGGTCAATTCTGGGGAGGGGGAAGCAATCTTTCGGCAAGCTCAGTTCAGGTCGGTGTAGTCGACGCACATGCGCCACTTACCGTCGCCTTTTTTACCAGCACAGGGTTGGCCACCCAGCTCGGGTAATGGACTTCCCTTATGAAGTCTGCTGCGAGGAGCTTCTCGACCTCCTCGTCAACTGCCCTCCAGTGTTCTGGGGCTAAGTTGCGTTTCTTCTGTCTAACGGGTCTGACTACAGGGTCAGTGTTAAGTTTGTGAGTTATAAGGCCAGGGTCAATACCGGGCATATCGGCCATGGACCATGCAAAAATATCTAAATTTTGAAGTAAAAAACTCACCAATTCGGTTCATAGGGGTTCCTCGACGGAAGCACCGATCTGGAGTGTGTGAGCTGGGTTCGTAGCCGAAGTCGGGATTGCGACTGTTTCCTCTGTGGGTGCAGCTCGTTCCTAGCCTTGCTCCGCAGGCCGCTCCAGTTCGAGGTTGTCGGCTACCTTGGTTTTTCCCTTCAGGGCGGCAACATAACACTTGTGGGACTCGAGCTGGTCGCCCCGTGCTACCCCCACACCGAAGTCCGTAGGGAACTTCATGGCCAAATAGTAGGTGGAGACCACCGCCCGTAGGATATGCGTGATCGACCGCCCTATTATGGCATTGTATGGGGAGGGGGTCGCGACCACCAGGAAATCATGGTTGAGTCTGACCGCACAAGGCCATGTGCCGACTTCCACAGGTACTGTTATTTTTCCGAGGGGCCTGACTTCCTCTCCGCTGAAACCCACCAGGGGAGTGTTCGCGGGCTTCAGTTCGCTCCTCTGTAATTGTAGCTGGTCAAATGCTGATTTAAAGAGGATGTCCGCTGAGCTGCCCGAATCTACGAGTACGCATCTGACCTCGAAGTCGCTGATCCTTAGTTTAATGACAAGCGCGTCATCGTGGGGGTAGTGGACCCCTCGCGCGTCGTCCTCCGTGAAGAAGATTGGTTCTTCGGTCTTTGGTCTCTTTGGGGGGTTCCGTTCCTTGAGGGCCGCTTCGCAAACTGAAGTCGGGGCTGCTGCCGAGGTACACCCTGCTACCACCGAACCTCCCACAATTACATGGATGGTTCCCCGAACTAGCCTCTCTTCCGGAGGCTGTCGCTGCAACGGTTCGGCAGGTCTACTGCTAGATTCGGGGGCATCCTTTTCGTGCTCCCCTTGCCGACCTGCCTTATTGTTATTATTGTTGTGCTGTACAAAGTTTCTCAAGTATCCGCAATGGATGAGCCCCTCTATCTCGTCCTGGAGATTATTACACTGCTCGGTACTATGATCATGGTCTCTATGGAAACTACAATACAAATTCATATTTCTTTTGTTCGGATTTCCCTTTAGGCGAGGTGGCCACTTCACGTATGGGGTGTCCTTGATCGTCATTAAGATCTCGGTCTGCCTTGTGTTTAACGGCGTGTAATCCGTCCGAACTACTAGGGGAGCTCGGAATGACTGGTTCGGCTTCGGCTCCAGGGCCGGGTTTTTCCTGTCGATTGGGTTGGAGGGCTCGCCTTCCCTCTTTCTTTTCTCGTTCCCGCCTTCGGTTCGTTGGTTGATTTCTTCCTCTGTCCTCATGAACTTGTCCGCGAGCTTGAGGAATTCGGCCACGATTGTGGGCTGGTTAGCTACCATGTGCCATTTGAATTCTTTGTGCGTTACCCCTCTTTTGGCCGCCGCGAGCTGCACCGCGGGGTCCAACCGTGGTATCTGCAAGCATGCTTCATTGAATCGCTTGATGTAGCCCCGTATGGATTCTCCTTTCTTTTGGACTACTCCGAAGATGCTTTCCTCTGTTCTGGGGCACCGTTTGCTGGTGACAAAGTGTGCGGTGAAGACCTGCACGAACTGAGCCCAGCACTTTATCGACCCAGGGGCCAGGTTCCTGTACCAAGTGTGGGCTACCCCCCTGAAGGTGGTGGTGAAGGCCACGCACATGCACAATTCGCTGGCCCTGGCGAGGTGCATTTGGGACTGGAAAGCGTCAATGTGGTCGTTGGGGTCGAAGGACCCGTCATACTTGTCCAGAGGTGGGAGCTTGAAATCTCTAGGCAAGGGGACCGCCATGAGTTCTGATGCGAGGGGGGAAGGAACTGAGAGAATCGGGGCAGTTCCTACCTCGTCCGAGCTCGTCTCTTCTTTGCCTCTGAGCTCTGACAGGACACGGGTGGCGGTTCGGCGACTTCGCCGGCGCCTTCGTTGTTGAGTGGGCCTTGTACTGGCGCTGCTGGCCTCCGTGTTGCCGAGCTCGATGGGCCCAGAATGCTGGTAGTCTGCTGCTGCCAGGGCGCCGAATCGGTTTTTCGTGAGTGGGAACTCGGGCTTGGAGCGCCGAGGTGCCGATCTCGCGGGTGAGGTTCCCGACTCGCCTGCGAGCTGCGAGGCGGGGATGATTTTTTTCTCTCTTCGGCCTGGGGACGAGGCCTGGCTGTTAGGAGGGTTCTGGGGCCTAGAGGCCTTTCCTTGGTGGGGGCATCCATCCTGCGGGGAGGCCTTGACCGGCCTCGGAGCAGGGTGGCGAGGTGGAAGTAGTGGTTGGTTTAGTGGCAGTTGGGGGAACTGCTGTTGATAGTGATATTGGGAGATGTTGTGCAGCACTTGGTGCTGGTGAAGCTGGTGTTGCTGGAACTGTTGCATTTGGGCTTGCATTGCCCGCATGCACTACATCAGGTCGTCCAACCGGTTTTGGCTGGCTGTCAGGGGGACGACAATCGGTTCAGTAAAGGTTGTCTCAATAGGGGGAGGAAAGGGGATGCTTGTGGCAGGAAGGTTTACGGGCGCCATTGCTTGTGGCACATTCAAGCTGGGGATTCCATCCACCGAAAGGGGGATGGTGAACTGTCCAACGCACACCACGGGAACTTGAAGTTGTTCCCCGGTGGTGTTTGTCTCCGTGACACGTCCGGCGTTGCTGGAAGAGGCCATGAGTGTTAGGTTTTTTGAAGAAGAAAAGGGGGTTATGAGAGTTTGGAGGGAGGCTTTTTGAAGCGTTTCCCACAGACGGCGCCAATTGATGATGTGCAATCCGGCCGGTCTTAGCTGTCAACGACCTTGCCTCTGAACTGAGTTGCAGGGAACCTGAAACGAAGGAGATGAGGAAGCTCTGGGGAGAACCCGATGTAAAGGCTCCGAAGCTTAAGTTAGAATCCTTCAAAGGCAAGATAAAACCAGGTAGCGCAAAGTTTGCATACCTCCTCTTTTGGGGGTGGAGAGCCTTTTATAACCACCTCGCGCACTCACTCCTAGACTCCTGTCAGGTCGGGAATGAGTATTTCCGTGCTTCTACCAGTTCGGGCGTCATCGCCTCTGCTGGGGCAGAACCGTCACTGCTCTTTTTGTTGGAGTCGTCTCTGTAACTGGAGGTAGCGGTGACAGGTGACGGTGGCAGGTGGCCGTTTGAAATGCGGCCGTCAAGCGTCAGATCCCAAGTCAGTCAGGTGCGTCGCCCCTGGATACGGACTCCTTCGGTGTTAGGTACGGTGTGGTTCGTCCAGTTCAATGCTCCGGAAGCGAAGTGCCTGGAGCGGTGCATGAGGCGAAGTCTTGAGTTCGGATAAGGGGGGGCCCCGAACTGTCATAAGACGGGCCAATTCGGGTCTCTGCTTTGTGTGACTCGGGGCCAAAGGGAGAGTTCGGGCTCCTCGTAGGGAGTTCGAGCTCTAAGTAGGGAGTTCGGGCACCTTGCAGGGAGTTCGGGCTCCTCGTAGGGAGTTTGAGCTCTAAGTAAGGAGTTCGGGCACCTTGCAGGGAATTCGGGCTCCTCGTAGGGAGTTCGAGCTCTAAGTAGGGAGTTCGGGCACTTTGTAGGGAGTTCGAATCTCTAGGTAGGGAGTTCGGGCACCTTGTAGGGAGTTCGGACCGCTAGTCTCTTCCCTTTGGTGTTTGTACCCTCGGTATGCTGTTTTAAGTGCCGAGCTTATTTATTTTTTGCCACGTGGCGTGATTTGTGAGGTCGGGCCAAATCTTCCTTCATCAGTGCAAAACTGCTTTAGGAATCCGACAAGTATCAAAGAGATTAACCAAAATTTTCTCTGCTTAATTCCAAAGAGTGATAAAGTTGAGGAGGCCAAAGATTTCAGACCCATTGGACTCAGTAATGTCTCATGCAAAATCATCACCAGAAGAATGAAGTCTCTGCTTCCTCAGCTCATATCTCCCTTCCAGGCAGCATTTACGCCGAGTCGGCAAATCACAGATAACATGGTCATTTGTAAATAGGTAATACATACTATGAAGAAGCAGAAAGGTAAGAACAGTTACTTTTATGTTGAAATTAGATCTCAGCAAGGCCTGTGATAGGCTTGAATGGGATTTCGTGCTCAAGGTGCTGCAAGCTCTCGGTTTTTCTAACCTTTTCTGCAACTTGATATACAACCGTATTGCCACCACTAGCATTGCTGTTATTGTCAATGACTGTGTTGGAGAATTCTTTACGCCTTCGAGGGGAATTAGACAGGGCTGCCCTCTTTCCCCATACCTTTTTATTCTGTGCACAGAGATCCTATCTTGTCTTCTGAGCTCAAAACTGGAGAATGGAGAGGTCCATGGCGTTAAATTTGGCAGAACAGGAGTAAGAATAAATCACTTGCTTTTTGCTGACGATGTTTTGATATTTGGGAAATGCTCCCTTGTTGAAATCCATTGCTTAAAAGATCAACTGCAACTCTTCTGTAATTGGTCTGTCTAGGAACTCGATTACAAAAAATCAGCCATCTATTTCAGCCCCAACACCCAAAGAAGGACCTGTGACATCCATGCTAGGGGTCTCTATTCTGGGAAAACAAAGTTTCTACCTCAGTGGGCTTATGTTTAGTTCTCAAGCCTTAACGACTGACTGGAATTTCCTGCCAGAAAAGATTAAAAACAAGCTACAAGGGTGGCAAGCAAATACTTTGTCGCAAGCTAGCTGTACTGTTCTCATCAAATCGTCACTCGAAGCAATACCAATGTATCACCTATAAACAAGCCTAGTGCCAAAGAAAGTAGCCGAGGATATTAATGCTATTTTCCGAGATTTCTAGTGGGGAAAAAAGGAGAGAGGGAAGGGACATTATCTCAAATCCTGGGATAGTATTCTTAAGCCTAAAGAATTGGGAGGCTTAGGCTTGGTTGGTGTGGCATAGAGAAATAAAGCTCTTATATCAAAATTGTGCTGGTGCTTTTGTAAAAACTCAGATTCCTTATGGGTGAAGATCCTCTGTGCAAAGTACTTACAACATGGATCCTTTTGGAGCTCTACCAAGAAGGGTGCTAACTCTCCAACCTGGTCTAGTATGCTTGATTGCCGGAAAATTCTATTGAAAGCCTGTAGATGGATTATAGGCGATGGATGGGATGTAGATACTGGTTGTGATCCTTGGATACCTTCAGTTTCTAGGGGTCTGGAAAGTATGGAAGTACAACATGGACTTGGCCGATGGCAAATTTTATTCACCACCCCTCTATGTCATGGAAAAGAGATGAACTGAGGTGAGTTTTTGATAACGATACTGTCAGACGTATAGTTGGAATTTGGCTCCCAAATCCAGGTACTGCAACTCATGATTTCCTAGTCTAGACGGTCACTCCCCATGGAGAATTTACAATTTCTTCATGCTTAAAAGGTACTAGAAGTTGAAAACCCAGGAACATCTAATATGGGTGTGATTGATGGAGAGCTGTATCGAAAGCACTAGTGGAAATAGAAAATTATTCCTCCTCATGTCAAGATTTTCATTTGGAGAGTATTGCATGATTCATTACCCACTAAAGGCAGCCTAGCTAAACACCGGGTTATAAATGAGATGGAGTGCCCGCTTTGTGGCGGCAATGAGGAGAATTTGGAACATGTTCTGATTTCTTGCCTTGCTGTCTCGCCGATCTGGTTTGGTTCCACTTTAGGTATGCGCATGGACTGTAATTCGAGCAAAAGGATAGCGCAGAGGTTAGCTGAGTGGTGGAAAATGGACCTAACTCAGCAAGGACGACATGTCCTTTTGAATGCAGTTGTACTGATGTGGTTCATATAGTGGCATCGAAACAAGAAGGTGTTTGAACATCAACCATTCAATCCCCAGTCGGTTCTCATTAGAGCACAAGCCTACACCAACTCCATTCTTCAAACAAGTTGAAGCTCACCTCCCCCACTGAATGAACAGAAGTTGTTTGAAAATGTCCCAAGACAATGGATTAAACCTCCCCAGAACTGCATAAAAATTAATGTTGATAGAACTACGAGTACTGAGGCTACGGGGATTGGTATTGTGCTCCATGACCACAATGGCTCTCACATGTTTTCTAGAGCAATCCCCTTGCAGCCATGCACATCACTTGAAGCGGAAGCCTTGTCTTTCCTCTATGGACTGGAATTCACAGTGGAATTAAATCAAAATAATGTGATTATTGAAGGTGATGCTTCAGTTATAGTTCAGCTTCTGTACTGGAAACACTTCATCCACCGTGGAAAATCAGCTCCCTAATCGTGCACTGCAGAAGCTATATTTCACGCCTTCCAATTATCTCGGTTTCTTTAGTTAGGAGGACTGCTAACAGGTGACCCATTGCTTAGCGTGTCGGGCTTTATCTTGTAACAGGCCACGTACTTGATCTCTCTGCCCTGAAGTGACTACTCTCTTGTACCCTCCTCTGATATTACTGATTAGGGGTAGTGACATTCAAGGGCCTCAACTTTCAAGTATGGAATTTTAGTATTTTGAACTTTTAAAAATACACACTTGAGTAACGCCGATAAAACTAGCATTATAGTGAAGGTAAAATTACAAAAAAGTCCATATTTAGATTTTCTTTTCCATTGTTCTTGTTGTTCCATTCAAATGCTTTTATTCTTTGTTGAAAAGAAGTACAGAGATGGTTTTATATGAATAAAAGAGTAAAATAAAGGTTCAACAAACAAAAGAGAATCTAAATTCATTGTATTGTTAGTTTTACCATGGTTGGACTTAAGTGTATATTTCTAAAAGGTAAGGATACTAAAATAGTAAAATGTTGCACTTGAAAGTTCAAAGCCATAAATGTCACTATCCCCAAAGTAAAAGGTACTTATTTATAATTTAGTCAAATTTTTTCCACACCCCAAAGCTTAAGAATTATCAATTTATGACCTGACCCGATTTGACACAGAAATTTATAGATTCAGTTAACTATTTTCTTTCATGCCCAGCCTAGTCCAGACTCCAGACCTGCACATAATTCGGACCGGGCTGGGGCAAAAATCCCTAGGCCCGTTCAGCCCAGCACAGAAAATTCCGGTCCCAGGCAACCATTTTCTTTCATGCCCACTCAGCCCGGACCTGGACCCGCACAAAGCCCTCACATAATGTGGGACGGGTTGCCTGGCTGGTGCCAAGAAAACCCTAAGCCACTCAGCCAGGTCCGACCCAAAAGAAATGTGCAACTATTGAAGTCCTCAGCGAAGGTGACTACTGAGACTACAGAATAAAGATAGACTTCGGCGGCGGAAGGCAAGTCCAACTGCCCAAGAGTTCAGTTTTGAGGATCTGTCCATCAGTCGATTCTGAACTTCTGTGTGTTGGTGACAAAAGATGGGAAACAGAGAAGTTATCGGCGATAAATGGTCAATGAGGATCCTGAGGTTCTGTGCGATTGGAAGTGCCATATGTTCGTATTGGTGCTATCATAAGACATCTCAGTAGGAACTCTACTTCAGCATCTTGGCTTCTTCATTTGATACTGATACTTGTCAGCCATTACTGCTTTAGGCTTGTGGATGGTCGGTGTAGAAAGACAGACCCAGAACAGGCAACGGATGATGGCTGAAAGTTTGAGGGCGATGGACTCAGGCGAAGATAGCCAATCTAGTGGCGAGGATGTTTGAGAGCTAAGACATCTGAATGTCGAGATATCGCTTAAATTCCTTTTTCACTGTTTCCTGTTATCCTCTTAACCGGAAACTTTCTTCTAGGTAAAATTGTTCGTTGTTCTTGATACGGAAATTATCAATTAGAAACATCTTATCTGCGTTTCCTGAAAATTTTCTGTACTGTTTTATGATGGCCGGTTGGAATGAATAGCAGAATAAGCGAATGTGATGATAAATCACATCCTTGTTTCTTTTTTCTGACATCGAAGGTAGATCTTTGGGCATACGGGTTTTCTCTCATGGATTAGTTTATTTGCCAACATCACTTCTATTGGGTACAGTTATTTGATTTCCTCCTCTACTATTGTCTATTGGTCATGTTCTAATATCCTGGCATTTGTCTTATTTTGGTCTCTCTCTCGTGTAACAAAGGGATCAATATATACAATTTTAGTGTTGGTGGTTATGAAGATTAATAAACTTCACACAATATTACATATTTTTGAACCTATAAAGATGAGGTGTTTAGCTTGCCCTAAAGTGTAATCTCCACATGTATTTTAATGCCTGAGTTCCTGACTGATTGAATGGATATCTTCAACTGACTGGCTCAGGACATGGAGGGATGAGCTGCTTTGGAACGTAAACCCATCAAACTCCTTGAAGGGGTTGTTAGACTGTAACCTCCTTTTGAAGAGGCTGATACTATAGTAATTCTATGGGAAGAAGTTTCAAGTTTGTGGAGATCACATGCAATTGAAACCTGTTCCTCTTCAACTTAACTCAAGGACTGGGGAAATTGTAGGGGAAATTTTTGAGAGCCTCAAGAAATGTGCATCCATGAAATTGTTGAAGCAGGTCCATGCTCCTATAATCACAAGTGGTCTCCACCATGAAAATTATCTTTCTGTCAAACTTTTATCTTTGAGTACCAAAGTGTTGGCAAATATTGATTATGCCCGTAAAATCTTTGATTGTTCTATGGGCACAGCGAATGTGTTTCTATGGACTGCCATGATAACAGCTTATTCAAGAAATCAGTCTCAAGCTACAGTAGAAGCTATTCTGATATACAAGAAGATGCAGAGGCATATGATAGAACCGAACAGTTATACACTGTCATCTGTTCTCAAAGCATGTTCCATTTTGTCAGCTGTTCAAGAAGGCAACCAGATTCATGTTCATGCTCTTAAACTGGGACTGAATACCAACATCTATGTGCAAACAACGCTGATGGACATGTATGCCAAGTTTGGCTGCATTGAAGCAGCAGTGCATTTGTTTGAAACTTCATGTGAGAGAAATCTTGTGATGTGTAATGCCATGATTATGTGCTATGGAAAAGCTGGAAATGTTGAAGCTGCCAGAGAAATATTTGACAAAATGACTCAAAGGGATTCAATTTCATGGACTTCCATGATCTCTAGTTACACTAATCATGGAAACATGCAAGCCGCACAGGAACTTTTTGATCAAATGTGTTTGAGGGATGTGTCTTGTTGGAATGCATTGATTAGAGGTTATGCTCACAGTGGAGATGGTGAAAGAGCTTTGCTACTTTTCAATGAGATGAAACTGGAGAATGTGGAACCCAATCAGGTAACCATGGCTGTTATTATTTCAGTCTGTGGATGCATTGGAGCTTTGGAGAAAGGAAAACAAATACATGAGTACATAAAAGACTGTAGTGGAATGGAAATGAATATCTACATGTTCAATGCTTTAATTGACATGTATGCCAAATGTGGGAGTCTTGATGATGCTTATCGAGTGTTCTGTGAGATGCCCTACAAGGATGTAGTGACTTATAATGCAATGATTCTAGGTTTTGCTAAACATGGGCATGCGGAAGATTCCCTGAAACTTTTTTCAGAGTTGTTAGTTGGTGGTTTGAAGCCAGATGCAGTTACCCTTTTGGGTATCTTAACTGCATGTAGCCATGCTGGCCTGCTAGGTATGGGTAATGAATGGTTCAGTTGCATGACCAGGGATTACAAAATAGAGCCTTCGGTTGATCACTATGCTTGCATGGTTGATCTCCTTGGCCGTGCAGGATTCATTGAGGAGGCTTATCAGTTGATAAAAACAATGAAACTGGAACCTCATGCTGGTGTGTGGGGGGCCTTGCTTAGGGCATGCAAGACTTGTTGCAATATTGAAATTGGTGAAATTGCCGCAAGAAAGCTTTTCATAGTTGAGCCAGAGAATCCTGCAAACTATGTGCTGTTGTCTAACATTTATGCTAGGTCCAATAGGTGGGATGATGTTGCAAAGGTCCGGCATTGGATGAGTAAAAGAGGAATAGCCAAAGCATCAGGATACAGTTGGATTGAGGTTGATAAACTTGTCCACAAATTCTTAGCAGGAGACACAAGTCATCCACAATACAGGCATATCCATGCAACATTGAAAAATCTGTCTTTGCAATTGATATTGGATTATGGGTATGGTCCGAGTTAATTTTATCCAAGCAGGATTCTTTTCTTATCAGTAAAAATATATTTTATTTATAATTAAGGATGAAACAAATTAGTACAACTAGGTGGTGGGAGTGTTATTCCCAATTGAGCACACTTTTCTGTCCCACGTTACAAAGCTGCCCAAAATAGTTGATGCCTCAGTGCCCCTTGTTTGGCAAGGGTATCAGCTAGCCCATTTGCACTCATTCTGACCCATTTGGAATCAGCCTCTACATCTTTTGCAATCTTTTCCACTTCCCTAATCACATGTTTGAAAGTCCAAGGGGTAAGTCTGTTGCTGACTTTCTTCTAGCCCATGAAATGACCACTTTTGAGTCTCCTTCCACCTCAATATGCCTAAATTCCAACTGTTTAGCTAGTTTCAAACCTTGTAGCAATGCCCACAGTTCAGCCTTCAATGAATTTCTGGTGCCAATCAGTCCTGAGAACAAAGCCAATATCCTCCTTTTAGAATTTCTGATTACTCCTATACCTGACAATCCCAGATTTCCAAGGGAGCTCCCATCAAAATTCAGTTTGATTTTGTTGCCTTCTGGAGGTGTCCACTCCACCCTTACTTTCTCTTTCACTCTCAAAGACTGTGCTACTTAGGTCCAAGTTTTTAGGATGTCGATGACTGAGAAAACTTGGAAGCTATCCAAGGATTTTACCCAGTGAGATACTTTCACCTTTATGATGTCTATCACTTCCTCTACTGTTCTGCTTTTCTCCAAGAAGATCCTCTTATTCCTTTATTCCCACGCCATCCAGCATACTGCTGCCTTCAAAGCTCTCCACATTACCACCCCTCTTTTCTTTGGTTGCCTTAAGAAGTCAGGGTTGAAAAGGCCTACCACATCTTGAGGGGTAACCCACCTGCAGCCAAAGAGAACACAAGAAAACTCCCAAATTTGATGCACAAATGTGCAGGATATTAATAAATGAGATAGGGTCTCACCACTTTCTTTACAGAGAGAGCACATTTGAGGAGAAAGGCAGGCATGTGGCATTCTTCTCTGCCGTATACCACAAATACATTACCAAGGAAGATTTCCCAACAGAGAGCTTGAATTTTCGGGGAGATAGGCTTACTCCAAATTTCTTTCACAGGGAAATCCCCAAACTAGGTGAGGCAAGTACTCTAAAGAAAGAAGAACAAGTAAAAAGACCATCTAAAGAACCTACTCATATTCTAGAGTCCTCCATGGACAGGTCCAAACAAACTTGCCCTAGCAGGTCCAGCAACTGGATTAAGGAATCTAGAACAAGTAAAAGCATCACACTCATTTTCCCTTAAACCCCTTCTGAAACCCAAATTCGAGTTTACACCCAAGCAAGAGTCTTGAACTCTGGATAAGGGAATTATATGCTTTTGTTATTTTAGATTATGATTATAATTATATCAGCTAAGTTTAGGTTGCATAGATCCAGCGATGGATGGCCTTTTGGGCTTTTGATTAGAAAGATCATTGTTGGGGATTGTGTATGCTGATTTGCAAGGATACACCCAAATGTGTAATGTTTTTCTCTTTTTGTTTTTCTTTTTTTTTTCTTGATTAAATCTCAGATGCTTCCTAATTATACATATATTGTAGAAAGAGGTTCTTTCTTCTTCATCCACCTATACTATAGCTGAGGATTTTTTAAACCCAACTTGATTGTGCACAGGTCTAGATGGTTCTCATAGACAACAAAGAATGTAAATCTGAATCTAAATTCATTTGAATGTGGAACAAAGTTTGAGTTTTTGGGTCACTGCAATGGAGAATGATATCTCTGGTGTAAGGAGCGGGCAGGCTGTATGTTATCCCAAGTCTTAAAAGTTGACAAAGGACATGTGCTGGACTTGCTTGTATTTAATTAAATTTCTTAATCCCTTACAGTTATTTAATGAAATAATTTGAACAGAACCCTTCTATTGGGTTTAAAGAAACTAAATTCATCCCCTTTAATCTGTATGTGTAATCATATATCTGTCTGGTAGATAGCAGATACATCTAGACAGGTTTTTAGGCACTCTTGAGTTTTTTTAGAATCTGCTTTCTGCTAGTTTACCAGGGAAATCCATTTTCTGAACTTTGTGTGCCAAACACCTATGTCGTTTTACATCTCCATGATACATGTGGAAAAGTTTATAATACTAATCTATTTCAGGTTTTCCTAAAACACCATGTTAGAAACTACTTTTTTCATTGTTGGGCACCTGCAAACATCAGCATCCTTATTAAAATAGATTGATTTTTATGGAGCGGAGTCTTTTTAGAAGAGGTGATGAGTTTAATGGGTCTTAGGGAGAAATGGAGAAGCTGGGTGTTTGCAAGTGTTTCCTCAGTGTCTTTCTCGGTGTTAGTTAATGGAGTTTCTACTGAATTTTTTGGGTCTTCAAGGGTATTAAGAAAAGGGGACCCATTATCTCCATTACATTTTGTATTGGTGGTGGAAGTGTTGAGTAGGCTGTTAAACAAAGGTGTGGAGGCAGGTTTGTTTAGGGGCTTTGAGGTGGGGAGAGAGAGGTTGAATATTTTTCATATACAATATGCTGATGATATGTTGATCTTTGTGGATGCATCAGCAGAACAAGTGCTGAAATTGAGGGGGGTCCTCAAAGGTTTTGAAGTGCTATCCGGGTTGAAAATTAATTTAAACTAAAGTGTTATGATTGGGGTAGGAAATGTGCAGCAGGGAACTATGGAAAAGTGTGCAGCTTCATTGAGCTGTTTGATAGGTGAATTCCCTACCTATTGGCGCAAAAGCTTCAGCCCTATCTACATGGCTGCTGGTTTTGGATATAACTGAGCAAAGGCTAGCAGGGTGGAAGGGGAAATATTTGTCATTTGGGGGGAAGGTTACATCATTTAAAGCGTCTTTTCAAGTTGTCGTTAAAAGTTTCTGTGGTGGTGAGTCAAGAAATTGAAAGGCTTCAGAAGGATTTATATGGAATGTTAAAATGGCTCAAAAAAAGTTTCATTTGGTGAGATGGGAGTGGGTGTGTAGGGCAAAGGAGGATGGAGGTTTGGGGATGGGTGAGGACTTTCAATCAAGCTGTTTTGGGGAAATGGGTATGGAGGTTTGTGTGGGAGGGGGAGGCTTTGTGGAGGAGGGTTATAGCTTGTAAGTATGGAGTGTTGGATCTTGGGTGGACCCGAGGGAGGTTAACTCTTCTTATGGGGTGAGTATATGGAAAGGAATTATGATTTTTTTTTTTGATAAATGAAGGAATTATGAAATTTCAATCAGCTGTAAATTCTTGTGTATTTTGGAAAGTGAGGAATGTCTCTAGCATCAGATTTTGGAAAGTTGAATGGTTAAGTGTGGGGAAGTTGTTAGATGTCTGTCCAAGACTGTACAGGAACAGGGGGAGGTGTGCTGGTGTCCCAACATCAGAAGGCCTTTGCTTGATAGGGAAATGGAAGAGTGTGTGGTGTTGTTATCTCGACTGCAGGGTACGGTGATTCATCTAGAGGCCCTGGATGCTAGATGGTGGAAGGGAAATAAAAGTTGCAAGTTTTCCATAAAATCCTGGCTGAAAATCAGATAGAGAGACATCATGTCAGAGGAGTGTGGGGCAACCCAATTCCTCCTAAAGTGGAGGCTTCTGCTTGGCTGGTGGTGATGGACAGCATTCTTAGTCAGGATCATTTGGAGAAAAGAGGCTTCATCTTTGCAAATAGATGTGCCTTGTGTGAAAGTGATGCTGCAAATGTTATCCATTTGATGGTTGACTGTATATGCAGTGCATGCATTTGGTTCTTTTTCTTTTGTCTCTTCAAGATGGGGAGATGAGAGCCTTGATTTCCCAAAGAAATCTTTGAGAAGTAACCATTGTTGAATGGTAGCAAGAAAGAAAAAATCTTGTGGAGTTATATCCCTTTTGCAATTTTTTTTTTTGACAAGTAAACAAAGTATTTATTGAATCTCAATGAGAGTAGGCATTACAAGCTGATAAGCCACGAAGAAGCCAGCGTATTCCTCGGCCAAATCCACGGTTCATGGACTAAGTCATGGCAGCAACAACCAGTCTTTAGTTGTCAGTTATCTTTGCTTCCACTAGATTTATGGATTCCTATTTTCCAGCAAGTTATTTTGGTTATGTACTTAGTGGTATTCTAGGATGTAAATACTCGTAGTAGTGGTCTGATTTTTAGGAAGAAGTTGTCAGTTATTCCTTGTATATATTTCCCTTTGATGAATGAAAGAGGGCAGAGAAAATTTATCCCAAAACCTTGAGGTCTGTTCTCACCCTAAGAGAGCAATTTACTTCTTGCGCTTCTGACTGGGACCTATCATTGGTATCAGAGCGCCAGGTTAAGATGTCTAATAAAGAGCGAATTGAGAGCTTGGAAAAGGGGCTAGGTGGAGTTCAAGACGGTCTAGAAAGATTAGAGATTGGAATGGCAGATAAGATCAAGCGGTTAGAAGATGCCATCAGTAAGTTGTCCGATGCCATCCTTTCTAACCGAAGCATCGCCTCCAACAATACTCCTGAGATGAGCACTTCTAATGAGCGTTTACAACTCACTAAAGAGGAAGGTCGTGAGAATGAAGGGGGGAAGCCAATTTTCTCCTCCAAAACGGCAAGGCTTGAGTTCCCAAAATATTCAGGTGATGATCCAACATAATGGTTTAATCGAGTAGCTCAATTTTTTGAGTTTCAGGGCACGCCAGACAATCAAAAGGTGTCTTTAGCCTCGTTCCATCTGGAAGGGGAGGCCAATCAATGGTGGCAATGGTTGCGTCGTGCATATCAAGAGGAAGGACGAGTGGTGACCTGGGAACTATTTGAGGAGGAATTATGGGCTCGTTTCGGACCAACGGAGTGTGAGGATTTTGATGAAGCCCTAACTAAGGTTCGACAGGTTGGGTCCCTGCGTGACTACCAAAAAGAGTTTGAAAGATTGGGCAACCGGGTGCATGGATGGTCGCAAAAAGCACTTGTGGGATCGTTCATGGGTGGGTTGCTGCCTGAAATTGCTGAAGGGATACGCATGTTTAGACCAAAGACGTTGAAAGGAGCGATAAGCTTGGCGCGCATGAAGGAAGATCAATTGCAGCGGCAGCGACGATTCTCACGACAACCGTTATCGGCTCACACTTCGCTGTCATCGCTGTCAACTACAAAGGCTGCACCTGTTAAGAAACTTTCATGGGATGAAATGCAAAGGAGACGTGCACAAGGACTATGCTTCAATTGCGATGAAAAATTTTTTGCAGGTCATAGATGCAAGGGCCCTCAACTTCTTTTGTTGGAAGGTGGTTTCGAGGAAGAAGCTAAAGAAGACATCAACGTAACCGACACCGATCTTCCTTGCAACCCCGAGATTTCCTGACCTGAACCTTGGGGACAAGGTTCCACTTGGAAGGGGGGGTAATGCTAAGCCACGAAGAAGCCAGCGTATTCCTCGGCCAAATCCACGGTTCATGGACTAAGTCATGGCAGAAACAACCAGTCCTTAGTTGTCAGTTATCTCTGCTTCCACTAGATTTATGGATTCCTATTTTCCAGCAAGTTATTTTGGTTATGTACTTAGTGGTATTCTAGGATGTAAATACTCGTAGTAGTGGTCTGATTTTTAGGAAGAAGTTGTCAGTTATTCCTTGTATATATTTCCCTTTGATGAATGAAAGAGGGCAGAGAAAATTTATCCCAAAACCTTGAGGTCTGTTCTCACCCTAAGAGAGCAATTTACTTCTTGCGCTTCTGACTGGGACCTATCACAAGCATCCTGCAGAGAGGCACAAGGTGTTACCTCTCACACAAAAACTTTAATAGGATAGTGACAAATATCAATAACAATTGAGCCCAATACAAACTGTCCCTATTTACCCCTTGTTTAGATAGCCCATCTGCCATAGCATTAGCTGTTCTCCTAACCCAAGAGATTTTCAAGTTCATGTTTCTGGTTAGCCATCTAAACTTTTTCATCTCATCCCTAAAGCACCAGATTATAGAACTCTGGATCCTTCAACCACCCTATCACCAATTTTGAGTCCCCCATTGGTCTCCATATTTATTAGGCCCATCTCACTTTCTATCTGTATCCCTCTTATAGCTGCAAGTAATTTGCAAGTAAAATCCCTTTTGCGATTTGTTGGGAGGTGTGGAAAGAACGAAACAGAGGAATCTTTATGAACAAGACGTAGAGCATGGAAAGACTGTGCTGTCATCGTTTGGAGATTGCTTGATTGGTTATTGATTCTTCCAGAGTTCGAGGGCCTCAAGAAGGGAGATTTTGGAGCTGATTTTAGGTCCTTGAACTTGTCTTAATTGGATCGAAAGCATATGCATCTGAAGGATGTCAGTTCTGTTTGTTTCTAGCATTTGCTTTGTATTTTGGGTGATGCCTCATCACCTATTACCTTGCACCCCTCTTCATATAATGAAATATCTTTTTTATTTATCTTCAAAACGAATAGATTGCTTTTTATTCTTTGTACTATATTCAATTACATAATTACATTAAACCAAATTACATCCAAGCCCCCCTTGTTTCCTCTAGTAGATTCTTTTATGCATTTGGCAGATTCACAGCATTTGAACTCTTTCTTCATTTAGAGTAATAATCAATCTTGAGGGCAGGATATGATCATTTTTCCAGAATAATTGTTTTCATGATGAATTAGGACTAGTGACCGAGTTTTCATTGTATTGAATTATTTTGTCACTCAGGATTATTGGCATTGGATAGAGTTGGGTCTTCTGTCAGCTGTGTTTTCTCCATCACAGAATGTGCAGGCAGACAAGCTTGGGTGATCTATATGGCTATTTATTGAAGAGACCCAAAAGTTCAAGTCAGCTGGACCAGATCCATGCTCAGATTATTGTGAGTGGGTTACACCAGGATAATTCACTAATAATGAAGCTTATAATCTCTCTCATGGCTTGTGGGAAACAAATGATTGCTTCATTAATTTTCAATCAGGTGGAGTATCCAAATGTTCTTTGGACTTCAATGATCAGAGGCTACTCATGTTATGGTCATTTTAGAGAATCTATTTTGCTTTATGCACGAATGAGACATCAGCATCTTTGCCCCAATAATTTTAGCTTCCCATTTGTGCTCAAATCTTGTGCAGGTCTCAAAGCTCTTTCTGAGGGCGAGCAGATCCATGCTGATGTTGTAAAACTGGGTTTTGTATCCGATGTTTTTGTTCAGACTTCAGTTCTGGACATGTATGTGAAATGCAGTAGAATAGAAACAGCAAAACAGGTCTTTGATGGAATGACAGTGAAAAATGTGGTTTCCTGGACTGCCATTATTGCGGGTTATTGCAGGCATGGGTTTTTGGATATGGCACAAGAGCTATTCCATGACATGCCTGTTAGAAATGTTGTCACATGGAATGCATTAATTGATGGGTTGGCTCAATTTGGGGATATAGAAAGAGCTAGGTGGTACTTTGATCATATGCCTGAGAAAAATACAGTGTCATGGACCATTATGATTGGTGGCTACTCAAGGGCAGGAGATGTGGCAAATGCAAGATTGCTATTTGATAAGATGATTGACAAAGAGGTTGTAGCATGGACAGTCATGATATCTTGTTATGTACAAAATGGGAAACCAGGGGAGGCTATCAAACTTTTCCATGAAATGCTGAGAACTAATATTATGGTGGATGAGGTCATTATGTTGGCTTTGATCTCTGCTGCTACTCAGTTGGGGAGTTTGAATGTATGTGCGTGGATAGAAAACTGCATAAGTGAATGTGGGTTTGGATCTGACATTCGTATCCTGAATGCTGTTGTAAATATGTATGTGCAGTGTGGAAACATAGAGAAGGCTTTTAATGCATTTAAAAAGATACCCAAGAAAGATGTTATATCCTACAACTCCATGATAACAGGATATGCTCACCATGGAGATGCCAACTGTGCTCTTTCTTTGTTTTCTATGATGATTGATGCCAAGATTCAGCCAAACAGTATTACATTTACTGGAATACTCACTGCGTGTGCACATAGGGGGTTGGTGGATGAGGGTCGGAGGTACTTCCATTTGATGCGTGATCTAGGTTCTATTGTACCTAAGATGGAACACTATGCATGCATGGTGGACCTCCTTGGTCGTGCTGGATTCATAGATGAGGCTCATAATCTTATTTCGAGCATGCCCATCAGGCCTGAGGCTAGCATATGGGGGGCGCTACTTGGTGCATGTAAGATACATGGGAATCTTGAGTTGGCCGAGTCTATTGCACAGAAGCTGTTTGAAATAGAGCCCGAAAACCCAGGAAACTATGCAATTCTTGCAAACATGTATGTGGAAAGGAAAATGTGGGATGCAGCAACAAGGGTGAGGATGATGATGAAAAGGAGGGGAGTGTGCAAAACACCAGGAAGCAGCTGGGCTGAAGTCTCACAACTCTTTGATTTTGGGTGTCAAATTAGAATATGAGGTACCTGATGTGCTCTCTCTCTCATGTGCGTTCATTAGCCATTAGCATGCATGTGACAATCTTTCTTGGTACAAAAGAAGAGGAGCTCTACACAAGGCAGGGGGTAGAGCAGATCCGTGGGTCATGCAACCTGATTCTTTCAATGGGCTTGGAAATGAGATCCGAGTTCATCTGATTCAGCCTACACATGAAATCTGCAAGGCAATTGGCTTCATGAAACACGAGTGAAACCGACTCTCATATTCAATCTGTCCCTTAGAGCGATAATATCTTGGATGATTGAATTGGCGGTCCAAGGGGGCTTTACTTTGGCATTGATGCAATCTATAACCTGCTTGCTATCACCCTCAATCAAGATGCCATCACAATTGATAGATTCGGCCAACTTTGGAGCATTCTTAGCTGCAAGACTCTCCCCCAAGTCTGGCCTAGTTAAAATCAACTTTGATGTTTCTATTTTAGAGAACGGGATTACCTCGGATGGCTGGTTTGCTGGAGGCTGTGAGGGCAGCATTGTTTCATATAGAGAAAGGGTTGGAGTGAAGAGAACAAAGTTGCATACATTGATTAGGGCGCCCAACTTTTATTTTTCTATTTTTGGCTTTGATAACTCTTGAACTTTGCTAAAAAAACCATTTTAGACCCTAAGGCTGTCTTTGGTTGCAATGCAAATAAATTTGCACGGATGCAAAACTATGGCAGCACAAAAGATTTGAGTGGTAAATTGACCTATTTTTGCTTCAAATTTTAGCTTATTTTGTTTGATTGCAGTACAAATGAAGTAAATTAAGACATGAAACAGAACAAAGGGATAAGTAGACTGCAGTCCACCTCAGAAATCTGAAATTAAATGGGAATTTGCATTTTTTTTCATCCCAGGATTCATCCCACCTGTATGGTGGGGCTCAGATTTCTGAGGTGTGGACTGAACAATAAAAACCCCTAAAGTAAAACACAACAAAATTAAATGGGAATTTGCATTTTTTTTATTTGCACTAGTGCAAATAAAATTGTACTGCAACCAAATGCAGCCTAAAGAATTGAAAGGGCCATTTTTGCCCTCAAACTATGATGGAAAGGTTACCTTAAGGCAAAAACAGATGATGTAAGAGGCATCATTGATAAAAATCCGAATAAAATAATTAAAGCATGCTTTTGTGGCACTACTTGAGTTTGAAAAAGCCACTTCAGGATTGGAGACCAAGAAGAAATAACTCAATGTGACTATTTAAGTCGGACAAAATGGAAGGGTGTATTTAGACTTTTGTGTGATACTAGAATACCACTCAAATTAAAAATAAATTCTATAAAACCATTGTAAGGCCACCTATGTTGTATGAAATAGAGTGATGGGCAATCAAGAAATAGCATGTTAAGAAAACAAGTAACATGTGAATGCTAAGAGGGTGAATGGAAAACTAGAAATGATTGGATGAGGAATGAAACCATCTAACAATACAATTAGAAGAAGTGAGTTGTTACAAGTGGAAGGTGCCAAAAAAAGCTAGGGGTAGACCATAAAAGATATGGGTAGTAGTAAGAAATGATTTAAGACCACCAACAACCTTAGTAGACGTGATTTGTTGTAAGTGGAAGGTGCTAAAAGAGCTAAGGGTAGACAAAAAATGTAGAAGTAGTAAGAATGATTTAAACATTAATAGTTTAGCGGTGGATATAGCTTTAAATACTTGCCTGAGAATGTTTTCTGAGATCGTTGAGAGCATTCAAGTTGGTAAGAGTTGATCCTGTTTTCTCCATTGTGTGTAGGCAGGATTGGGAATAGATTTTCCATCTTCTTGAATGGTCTGAGATGGGCACGGAAAGGTACCATCTGCATAACCAAGTAATTCAGATCCAAAGAGAGCAGGAAGAACCTGTGGTCTCCAAATCAAATAGTTATATCAGTCCAACTTTACTGTCACAAGTTGGCCAAAATTCAATGTTGAGGATGGTACATGAACAGAGAGAGTTTCTCCATTTGTCGTAGCTGTGGTAGCAAAAGAGGACGAGTTGTTGTTAAGAGATGCCATCTGGTGCTCTAATACCATAAATAAAATTAATCTAGTGAGAAGAAGAACAAACAATGTGAATTGCATTGCTGATGTTTAAATACAGGAAAGAGGAAGAGTTCGAGTGAGACTCTCCTTATTTAGGATAAAGCCTAAAACAGAGGAATAGCAAAAAGCCAGAAACTGATTCTAATGTAATTCAAATTCTACCACAATCCATATTCTAGCCAAGCCTTATATGTTAGTGCTGAGAAAAGCTCGTTCAAGTAAAACAAAAAAAACGAGGTGAGGAGGGTGAAGCGGCAATCACAGTGCTCTCCTAACGGAGCAACCACACTACCATCCTAACAAATAAAATCATACAGGTATTCCATTCCTATCAGCAAGTATACTGAGAACAAGGGTTGATTCGAGTTGAGCCAAGCTGAATACTTGGCTATTCGAGTTGGCTTGCTGAAATTGCATTAGGCTTGAGCTCGATTCGAACCAGAAATTTGAGCTTGAGCTCGACTCGGTTCAAAGCTCACAAGTTTGAGCTCGGTTCTGCTCAAATGCAAAATATACAAAAAAGTATTTTTGTAAGAATTATAAAAATTATTTGCTACTATACATAAAAAATAAAAATATTATTATATATAATAAAAATTATTTATTATGAATATGTGTATGCATATGTATATCTATAAAAATTATTATAATATATGTATAATATAATAAAAATAAGAATTATAAAAATTATTTATTATAATAAAAAAATTATTTATTTATTATGTTAGGCTCGATTAGGCTTGCGAGTCTCATGAGCTAAGCTTTACTAGGCTTAAGCTCAACTCGATTAACAAATAAACCTATAATTTATTATGTTAGGCTCGATTAGGCTTGCGAGTCTCATGAGCCGAGCTTCACTAGGCTTAAGCTCAACTCGATTAACAAATAAACCTATAATATCAGACTCGAGCTTGGCTCGAAACTCGGTTTAAACAGAGCCGAGCCGAGCTCAAATAGCTCGTGAGAAACTCGGCTTGTAGCCACTCCCGTGAGAAAATACAAAAACCTCCACTGCAGTTTCTGACAATCATAAAAACCTCCCCTATAGTTTCACTTTAGCAAAAACCTCGCTGCTATTTTTAAAACTTTGACAAAAACCTCCCTTCCGTCAATAATCATGACGAAAAACGTTAAAGAAATTATCTTTTTTTCCAAAATACCTATTATATGATCCTCGAACACTGTTCATCAACATTGTTCTTCTTGTTCAACTGCTTGCCATTAAAGCGTTGGGTTTTGCTCTTCTTCCACGGAGGTAAATCTGTTGCGCCTGCAGCCTCAGCCTCAGCCTCAGCCTCAGTCACAAGTCTTGCGTCGATGTATAACTCTCACTCCCGTCAGACGGAATTCCGATGAACTACAAACTTTGGTCGACGGATTGACCGGAACCACGAACGCAGGTCGCTGCCGATGTTGTTCTTCATCTGTGGAGCCTTCTGCAGCAAACCCAGATGATTCTTCCGGGTCTAAGATGGTGGGGATAGGGAGGCAGATCTTGCCTATACGAATGATTTTCTCGTGCGGCTAGAACATGCTGTGACTTCAGTGTGAGGAGTAGATCCGTAATCAATGAAATTGAGGGGTTGATGACAGAGATGACGAACGACGGGGCATGTGGAGGCAACACATCAACAACGGAGCTATTCCTTCGCGGGACTGGAGCGGTGCCCACGCATTGCCTATATGTCAAAAAGAACCGGCCGTTGGTGCTCGTGATCCCGATCAGAAGGAGAAGGCGAGAAGAGGGGCAGCGGAGAAGAGGGCCGTCAAAAAGAGCCGCTCGTTCATAAGATGCTTCAGACATACCTGTGCACCAGAACCAGCGCTCGAGTCTCCGAGAAAAGGGGCTGAGGAGAAGAGGGCCATCAAAGAGCTGCTCGTTCATAAGATGCTTCAGACATACCTGTGCACCAAAACCAGCGCTCGAATCTCTAAGAAGAGGGGCAGAGGAGAAGGCAAGAAGGCGTCTTCCCCTCCCCCCTTCTCTCTCACTTCTCTCTCTCTTTTTGATTTCTGTCCATTTATGATTCTATCCATCTATCTTATAGTAGTTATTGACGATAACATTGATCCATTTTATACAAACTTTTTGCAGAGTGGAATATTTAAGTGTGAGAAAAAAGCTTCTCTTTCGTAGCGTTTTTGAGGAAGTACTAATAGAACATGGCTTCGAGTTTCGACCAGTGGGAGGCGTTTTTGAGGAAGTACTAATAGAACATGGCTTTGAGTTTCGACTAATGGGAGAAGGATCCATTCTTTTCTGCCGCAGAGGAAGTTCAGGAATGAAATGCTGCATCTCAGTGAAGCGGCAAGCGTAGCTAGCCGCTACGGGCTCGAACAGGGGATCGTTCCAGGATGCTAACAGCGTGAACCATGTTATCACCATCGAAGAAATGGTGACCGGCGATGGGCTCGAACAGGGGATCGGCGTCGTTATGAACGTAGACGTTGAATGCAATTAGGGAACAAGACAGGCAGACCACGACTCCTTTTGATCAGATCCAAGGTTTCGGTTTCGTCGGGAGAGGGTGCCTTTTGCTGCGAGAAGGGTAAAACAGGTATTTGAAAGGGTAAAATATGTCAATCTCAGTAGGACCAGGAAAATCGTTAACGTATCAAAGGGTAAAATAGGTATTTGAAAAGATTTGATCATGTTTTAATGTTTTGCGTCATGATTATTGACAGAAAGGAGGTTTTTGTCAAATTTAAAAATTAGCATGGAGATTTTGCTAAAGTGAAACTATAGGGGAGGTTTTTATGATTGTCAGAAACTTCAAGGGAGGTTTTTGTATTTTACCCAAAGAAATACTCCATTCATATCGGCAACTTCTCCAAATCACCCTATGCTACAACCATGTGAAGGGGAGAAGAAGAGGAGACTTGTGCTTGGTCCCTGATGTAGGCGAATTCGGTTGGCCTATACAGGATTAACGCATGTCGACTAGAGGGCGCCAGCAAAGGCTTGCCATGAGGACGCTCGGGGTTACCCGTTGTGGACCAGGTAGACCCAATTGCAGGGCGCTGTGTGGCTCTGGCAAAACATCTCGCTAGGCCCTCGTACGACTCGCATTTGGACCATCCGAGCCTAACTATCCCCTGGCAACTCCGACTATAAATACAATGCACCCCCACAAGGTAAGGGATTCAAAACCTTTGTGATCTCTAGTGCTATCTCCTCTAAGGACTTAGCACTATCTGAGACCTCGTCTGGACCCCTCGGCTCCAGACTCATAGCCTACCTTGTACACTTACTAACTTGACCATCGGAGCCTTCGCCTCGGATTCCCACCCGAGGCCTCTAACACCTTCTCTCTTGTAGATTCACTATCGCGGGAGACATATCTCGTCCCTCTTCAGGTGCCCTTCTCAGTACTAGCCCTCGGCTTCTACACTGTCTGAAGGAGCAACCCGTTTGGCCAAACCTACAGTATGGAAGCCGCTACCCTAGCAGAGATTGGCCAGCCGACGCTCCGAATTGAAGCATACGACAAGGCCGAGAACGACAAAGCACTTAGAGTAAGGGTCGTTGCCTACCAACAACGGGTGGCCTACTACTAAAACTCGAGGGTAAAAGAGAGGCACTACAAAGAGGGAGACCTCGTCCTCAAGAAAGTCATGGTCCCCGAGTCAGGTGTGGGTAAACTTGGCCCCATCTGGGAAGGCCCCTACATAATCAAGCAAGTTGTTGGCCCCGACACCTTTCGCCTCGAACACCTAAGTGGAAGACCCGTCCCTCGGATGTGGAACTCGGAAAACCTCCGGATGTACTACCAATGAATGTATTTTCTGATAGACAAGTGATGAATGAATATAGTAAAGTTCCTCTTTGGCTCAATGCTTAGCGTGTGTTCTCACTAAGTCCCTAGGACATCTCAACTTCGCAACCGGCCGAAGAATGTAGCCTCCCTCGAGGACTATGCACTCGTGTCGGACCAACGCCAGGGCACATGGCCAGTGGCGAACACCCAAACATAACACCTCGCCAAACAGAAACACTAGGATGGTCGAGGCCTCGTACGCCTCACTACCTGCCTCGGTGGCGGATGGCCTCTTCGTTTTGTACACTTAGCGTGCTTGAGTAAAGGCAACAACCTTGACTAACACGGTGGTTTGCCTCGGCCCGAGACCCCGACATCCTTAGAGCATCACCTCAACCTCGCCGAAGTAACCACTTGGGAGGAAGGGAGCCAGGCGAGCTACACCTATGCCTCGGCCCCTCCCCCACACTTCGACAGGCCACCTCGGCCTATTCTAAGTGAACACTTGGAAGGAATTAGGTCAGGTGAGCCACACTTCAGTTGCACGGCCCCACCTCAGCCTCTCCCTCCTAACTATCTAAGGCGAGCATTTAACGGGCTAGCACGAGCTATTTTATGTGCATTGTAGTCTCTCTGTTGGGAGGGGTAGGGACCCCTCGGTAAAAAGAAAAGAAAAATAAGAGAAGAAAAAAAGAGAGAGAAAGGAGAGAACACACTGTACAAAAAATGCTTGTATTTTTCATTCATTCACTGTGAGCATTTACAAAAATTCACGACCTCGGAGGCCAAGTTAAAACAGGAAGAACCCCACTAAGCTTCGCCACGAGCCGGGGGGAGGGCAAAGTCCTCAGCACCATCAGTAGCCTGGATCTCTTCGGGGAAGCCAGGAATCACCTTCAGCCCCTCAACGTCGAAGTCGGGCATCACCTGCAAGAAGACCTTCTTAGTGTCCTCGATGCCATCCAGGTACGATGAGGACGCATACTCCGCAAGGGCCTACTAGTACTCGTGCGACTTTTTGAAGGCCTCCACCACCTTGGTCGTCGCCTTAGCTGCCCGCTTCTCCGCCTCAGTGGCCCACTCTTCGGCATGTGTTGCCCGCCGCTGAGCCTCCGTGACAATGCTATCAAGGTGAGCCCTTTTCTCCTCGGATTTCTTTAGCGCCTCTTGCTCCTGAATGAGGAGGGCCTGCGCAACCTTCAAGTCAACCTCTAGCATCTTCTAGAGTTACTACTCGTCCTTGTGGGCCTTCCTGAAGGTGTCCCGTTTGCTCTCGTCTATGGCAACCGCCACCAGGAGCTTCTCGTTGTCCTTCTCGAGCTTGCCCAAGTGCTCCAGGGTGAGGCCCATCCGGTCTCCCAGACCAACGAAGTGGCGGCATAACTGCATCAAGTATCATCAATAAGGGCTACAACGAAGAAAGAACAGAAAGATGAAGTACGAGGACAAAAGCTCACCTCGGCCAGATGGTAAAGCCCCTCGTCAAGGATGGACTGAGGTTCACTCTGCATCATCTTGAAACGATCCCTCAGAAGGATCGCCCTACACACTAGGGCCTGCCCGACCCCTTCTTTAGTAATTGAATCCCCCTCGTGGATCGACCATCGGGGGTGAAAGATTCTAGAGGGCTGCCCGGTCTCTCCAACAAGCTCTTGTGCATATGCGGGGGAAGATGAGGGACCCACAGCATACCCCTTGGTAGAGGGCCTCTTCGGCACAGTGTCCTCGGTAGGACCCCCCTAGTGAGCCACCTTTGGCGGCTGCTCTCTCAGGACCTCCTCGGTGGGCCTCTTCTTGCCAGCCTCGATGGGCCTCTTCTTGTTCCCCTCACCGGCTTCTTTCCATGGTTCCCTCAGCTGACGGGGACTTGTTGTGTATCAGTCCACCTGGTGGGGGCAAGCGCCCGCTCATCCCTCGCAGGCACATCCTCGGCAGGCCTTCTCGACGTCTGCCCTCCTGCTTCTTGCCTGCTTGGGCCTTCTGCTTGGCGCGGGCACTCTCTAGCAACAGCTTCTTGGTGTCCATCGGCACCTCTCCTACCAAGGGGGCAAGGCTAAGCCCCACTAACACCAGGGGAAATTCCTCCTCCACCAAATGCTTGGCCTTGACTATCCCCAGCACGAGTAAGTGAGCTACGACAGTGGCCTCCTTGTCTCAAAGTGGAGGGGGACACTTCTCAACTGTCATGCAGGCCTCTCCCCACCTTGACCTAAACAACCAACCTTCGGGCGCGAGAGATGTAAAAGAATTTGCCCTTCCAGTTGTGGACTGACCTGGGATTATCGATAGGTCTCCCCCTCTATGACTAAAGGTAATACATGGTAGCCTCAGAAGAATGCTTCCTCGGCACAAACATGGCACGAAATAACTTCGGGGTCAACTCCACGCCCCAAAGCCGAGCCCACACCAACATGGCTACCATGGTCCTAATGGCATTGGGTATGAGATGACTGATCATAATGTCGTACCACTCTAGCAGCTCCGAGATTAAGGGATGGAGAGGAAACCTAAGGCCGAACTCTAAAAAGTGTTGATAGATACAAATTTCCCCCTCCTCAGGGGTCCACTGCCGGTCACCGACATTAGGAATCCTAAGCTGGTAGGACCGAGGTATATGAAACCTCCTAGCTAGGGCTTTCACTTGGTCCACATCCAGAGTGCTATCAAACTCCGAATGTGGAAGGTCATCCATGGCCACCCCTCGGGCAACAGTTTCGGCCATTGTCCCCGGGATGGGCTTCGGGGTCTGCTCCCCCTCGGCTTGGGGGGACCCCTTTGGCTCGCTCGGCATCATAGATGTGGCGCTCTCACGGGGAGGGTCATCGC
Organism: Nelumbo nucifera; assembly: GCF_055504915.1. Lineage (NCBI taxonomy): Eukaryota > Viridiplantae > Streptophyta > Magnoliopsida > Proteales > Nelumbonaceae > Nelumbo > Nelumbo nucifera. The sequence continues at coordinate 78,847,189 of NC_142651.1, forward strand.
CTCGGCGGCTGCCCTCGGCACCCCCGGAGGCTACCCTCTCCCTCAGCACCATCACCTCTCACTGAAGAGGGACAACAGCCAGTGGACCTAAGGGGGAGAGGAGGGAAGGAGTCTGATGAAAGATCCCTTCCGAACCATCTAAAAGTTCATAGCACTCAGGGCCAGAATCAAAGTAAGACATGGTTCGAAGAGTTGCCTAAAGGCGAAGAAGAAAAAGAGAAAGACGAGGTGTGTTAAAGAGTTGAAGGTCTGGGAGCAGTGTTCGCTCGACAGCAAGGGCGCCTAGAGACAAATGACAAAGAAAAATCACCACTAAGGCCCTTATTTATAGAAGAACAAACGACTCAAATCCCACTAGATCCGACGGTCGTGAGCCCTCCACCTTCGTTGACCATCAGCGGTGTGGCACTTGGCGCTCAACTTCGGGGAAACAAAATGATGCCTAGTGAACCAACGCTCAGCCTCGGGGAGATGAAACAACGCTGAGCAAACTGACGGGCCCATTTGCCGCAACTCTTCAGTTTGGGTGCACAGGCCCGGTGGACACGTAGACCGGTTCACATAGAGCACTTGTCCTCCCTATGGAAGGCTCTCATCGCACTAGACCCGTGTCGGGCATGACCCCAGCGTGCCTGCCCGTGAATCCCGTATCGCGCATGGCCCCAAACCGTCGCCGCGTGAGTACAAGGCACAGACTCGGCTCCACTGGGCCCCCTCCACCTCGGGCTCCCTAGTCGGAGCCGAGGCATCCACCGTTTCACCCCTCTTCCACGAATAGAAATCAGGCCGAAGCATAAGCGAGACAAATGCGATGCCATTATAGGGTACACTCCGTTGAACAAGCTCGATGACACCTACCAAGTGATGTAGGTGCAGCATTCGGCTGGCCTATATAGGACTGACGTGTGCCGACTAGAGGACGCCAGCATAGCCTCGCCATGAGGACGCTCGGGGTTACCTGATGCGGACCAGGTGGACCCAATCGCAAGACGCCACGTTGCTCTGGTAGAACATCTCGCCAGGCCCTCGTACGACTCGCATCTGGACCATCCGAGCCTAACTACCCCCTGCTAACTCTGACTATAAATACAAGCCACCCCCCACAAGGTAAGGGATTCGAAACCTCTGTGATCTCTATTGTTATCTCCTCTAAGGACTTAGCACTATCTAAGACCTCGTATGGACCCCTCTGCTCCAGACTCATAGCCTACCTTGTACACTTACTAACTTGACCGTCGGAGTCTTCACCTCGGGTTCCCACCTGAGGCTTCTGACACCTTTTCCCTTGCAGATTCACTACCGTGGGAGTCGTATCTCGTCCCTGTTCAAGCACCCTTCTCAGTACTAGCCCTCGGCTTCAACAGTATCCGAAGGAGCAATCCTCCTTGGCCTCAACTTACCTCCTCCGGACCCTCAAAGCCTTCGGCCCTCCTGTTAGACAGAGTATGCCCATAGCTTCAATTAGCATGATGTACATTATGACATTTATTGTAAATGAATAAAATACATATTTGATTCATGATATTGTGGTATGTTTTTGTGTAGTACCCTTAAACTGGACACATATGAGACTCATGTTAGTTTGAAATCTTCACAGCCATTGGATAGATCTGTGGAGACTTATCCTACCAAGACTGACACTGATATACCACCAAGTTGGTTGGGGTGGCTTGTCTCAGTTGCCAAAGTGAGACCTAAGGTACATGCAATGTGGGTATTCTTGAAACCCTGAACCGAACTTAAATTCCAGTATTGCCCTGAACCTTGGAGATAGATGGGCAAAACTATAATGTTACACCTGACCCCTAGACTCGATTATGATACTGCACTAGGTGTCGAATTGGGCTGTCTTTGATATGGCAATCAGTGTGATCCTTAGAGGGTTCAAAACCTGGGTATGTTGGGGCAGTCCGAGAATTCATCTGAGTGGGTGATCATAGTGATAGGATCAGCCCCTTTGTTAGACAAAGTGAACGATCGATGGTGCATTCTCTCTGATGGAAACCTAAACTGTTGGCAGTTGATTTCAACCATTGAAATTTGTTTTGCAAAATATATTTATATAGAGATATACATATATACATTATGGTTTCAAAATATTTGCAAAAGGTTTTAATTCCCGGGATCCATGTGAGTAGAGAGTGCAACACTACACCTTGCAGCCGAAGAAAGGTCATCTCTTGTCAGGCAGTGTTTGATCATTATGGGATAAGAGGTTAAGTGTAAGACCGTTGAGGATTATACCTGATGGGCTAATCTTGCATCTGCCCACAATTATTGGGCCTTCATAAGATGGCTAGACACAATGACCATTTAGTGTAAATGTTAGGCCCATTATGAGTCCATAGTGATGGACTCAGGGGTTCACTGTATTCAGCAGTGAATTCGGCCAGGCTTTGTAACAGAGGCTAGGTTGAACCCTTGTGGCTGATGTGTAGATCAATGATAGGGTCCCACGCCATACAAAGAGAGCCAAGCTAGCCAGCATTATAGTGGAAGTGAGCCTAAAAGCTTAATGGGCCTAAAAGCCCATTTCGAACTGGGTTAATTAGATTAAATAAATAGGGGCGGATCTGGGATTTGGATCAACAGATAAGATAATGGATTATCCTTATCCACTTAAAGAGTCCAAATCCAAATAAAGATTTGGATTAAAGGAACTCCTAATTTGATTAGGAAGACTGATCTTTATCTGCAGAAAAGATAAGAGATTATCCTTATCACTTAAAGAGTCCAGATCCAAATAAAAGATTTGGATCAGGATAACTCGTAATGAGATTAGGAAATTATCTCTTTAAGGCTATAAATAAGAGAGCTAGGCGAACCTTGAATATACACTGACTTAATACAGAGTGAAGACAACTCAGTTAGACTGATCTTAACTTCTGCTCTTTTTATCCCTGCTCTTGCCGTCCCACCCTATTCGATCTCCAGATCTTGGATTGGATCAAGATTCGATCTTGATGTTGTTTCTTGCCAGAAGAAACAATCTAGAAGTTGTGCTCACTTTTCCATTCGATTCTTGCTGAAGACTCACTAGTTCTTGGTGAAGAACTACCTACTGATCCTGTCTCATCCTAAGCTGTGTCATCTTTAATGGGGGGAGGATTTGATACTCTCTTTGGGTGTGAACACCTACGTTGGGAGGAGCATTCTTGCATGGATTCCGTATTAGGTATATCCCTCCCTTTATTTGGTTTCAGATTTGGTCTGGTTTAGTTACAAGAACGAACCTTGAAAATGTAGTTTTTTAAATTGGAATAGGATTCCTCGATGAGTGTAAAGAAATTTTTGAAATTCCGCCCAACCTTCTTGTAGGGTTCGGCCATCCATATGATGGATCTCCCATCCCTTTCACCTCCTTCGAAGCTTGGGAGTGAATTTACTTTGTTGCCCTTGGCCAATCCAAGCATCAACAGTCCCGAAATGTAAGGTACCCCTTGGGACTTGATGTGGGCAGAAGATAGTATGAGAAGATTCTACTAAAGTTGGAGGCCATCTAAGAAACCAGATACACATTATGGTTCCCCAAGCTGAGAACCCCTATTGTGGTATCAAGGTTCCCACCGTTGTCTTGGCCGCAACCAAAGAAGATATCGGAGAATACATCTAGGGAAGTCAACATCAGCTTTGCGCGTGCAAGGACTCCAGTCAAGTGGGAATTGTCACCATACTAAGTGAAATACCTATTGGATAAGGTGTAGTTTGGGGCTATAGAGCTTTACTTGGAATGCTTGGTGGAGTTGAAGAGGAGTTGGAGTAAGAGGCCGACTTGGAGGGGTCGAACTAGGGTTTGGGTTGTAGGTAGCAATTAGAGCACGATATATAGGCATTGGATCCAGGTGAAGTTGCTGGCAGTGTCAAAGTGTAAGGTTAGGTCTTGTTTTGGTGTGCCAAATCCAACATGCTTGACCCAAGCCAAAAGAGAGGTCGGAGTTTTCAAAAAGTTAGTCGCTGCTACTAGCCTTGGAAGCTTGTTTCGTAGTTGCTTTAATTTCCTACCATAGATCTTCATGGGAAGGGTTGTTTAACTTAATTGCAAGTTGCCTTTGATATTTGGTTGGTTATACATGCTCGAAGAATAAGAAGGGTGCAATCTCTTTTAGCTTCAACTTCTTTAAGAATATTGAGGAGCTGGCCAACCCTAGGTCGACCAGCCCTAGCTCTTTAACTCTTACTAAAGAAAGCTCTAGCCTTCCTACTAAAGAGAGCTCCAACACTCTTACCAAAGAGAGCCCTAGATCTCTTACCAAAGAAGGCTCTAGTCTTCCTACCAAAGAAGGAATCTGCCACTTCTTCATCTGTACCAGAACAGGAAGCTTCCATGACTGATGATCTTTTACCAATTCGGCGCACCATACCTATTCAGGAGTTGCTTGACACAACTCCTGCTGTGGGGCCCCCTGTTCGCACTGATACTACGACAACTCAGTCTGTGGCATCTAGACCGGCTCAAGCTCTAATAGCTACTGGCCATCCTCTTCCTCTTGCTCTACTCCATGATGTTACTACTCATGAAGAGGAGCCATCTTCCTACGGACAGGTTGCTAAATCCCCTCATTGGCGTTCTGCTATGGATGCCGAGTTTCATGCACTACTTCAGAACGACACTTGGGAATTGGTTCCCTATGATTCCTCTAAGAACGTAGTTGGGTCCAAGTGGGTCTTCAAAATCAAACGGCACCCAGATGGCTCGATTGAACGTTACAAGGCCCGTCTTGTTGTGCAAGGTTTTGCTCAAGTTTCAAGAGTTGACTTCATTGAGACCATCCCCGTTGTCAAACCGGCAACTGTGCGTATTGTTCTGTCACTAGCAGTTTCCCATGGATGGGATATCCGTCAGTTAGACGTCCCTAATGTCTTCCTTAATGGTTTTATTACTGAGACAATTTATATGCGCCAGCCAAAAGTGTTTAAGGGTAGTAATTATCCGGATCATGTCTACAAGCTTCATTAAGCCCTTTATGGTCTCAAACAGGCTCCCCGGACCTGGTTTTCTCGATTAAGTAATAAACTACACAATCTTGGTTTTCGTAGCTCTCAATGTGATCCTTCCTTGTTTATCTACAGTTAGGATCAAATCGTTATCTATATTCTTGTTTACGTTGATGATATCATTGTTACTGGCTCTTCTTCTCTGCATGTTTCTCAGCTTATTAGTAGTTTGTCTTAGACTTTTGCTCTAAAGGATTTGGGGTCATTGCACTATTTTCTTGGCATTGAGTCTCACAATGATGCCTCAGGGTTGTTTCTCTCTCAGCACAAGTACATATTAGATCTCCTACTGAAAACTAATCTTGTTGTAGCCAAACCGGATTCCGTTGGCCACCTCTTCTTGTCTCTCTCGGTTTGATGGCTAGTTACTCCCTGATCCCACTCAATATCGGAGCATAGTGGGTGCGCTCCAGTATGTCACTCTTACTCGGTCGGATGTTGCTTTTGTAGTTAATAAAGTTTGTCAATTTTTGCATGCTCCTACCACTAAGCACTAGAATGCAGTTAAACGTATTCTGCGATATCTGAAAGGTTCCATTGACACTGGTTTATTTTTCTCGGCTCATACATTGGAGACATTGACTGCTTACTTAGATGCTGACTGGGCTAGTTGCCCTGATGACAGACGATCTACTGATGGCTACGATATCTTTCTTGGTTCACATTTGATCTCATTGAATGCGAAGAAACAATAGACTATTGCTCGCTCTAGTACTGAAGCTGAACTTCGAGCTCTAGCGAATGCCACCACCAAACTCTTGTGGCTAAATTCTCTTCTTTCCAATTTGGGGGTCAAACTTAAGTCTCCACCGGTTCTCTACTGTGATAATATTGGGGCCACGTATCTTGCAGCTCATCCCATTTTCCATGCCCGTACTAAACATATTGAGGTTGATTTTCATTTCCTCTGGGATCTTATCGTTAAGAAATGTCTGATCGTGCAGTTCCTGCCCACATAGGATCAACTTGCTGATATTTTCACTAAGTCACTTTCTTCTCAATGGTTTGAATGGCTTAGGTCCAAGCTTCAAGTGCTTCCAGTCCACTTTCGCTTGAGGGGACGTATTGAGGAGCTGGCCAACCCTAGATCGGCCAGCCCTATCTCTTCCACTCTTACCAAAGAAAGCTCCAGCCTTCCTGCTAAAGAGAGCTCTAGCATTCTTATCAAAGAGAGCCCTAGATCTTCTACCAAAAAAGGCTCTACTCTTCCTACCAAAGAAGGACCAGCTACTATACAGATGACTCTTACCAAAGAGAGATCAATAAGAGCAAAAAGGAAACTCTCCTCTTAGCAAGTTTTCTACTCAAGACATTTTCTTATTTCTCTATTTCTATTCTTGTAATTGTTTTTAATTTATTCCTTATTATTGTGTATAAATATTCAGCCATGTACAATTACTCATCACAATGAAATTCGACCAATTCTTTGAAGACCATTCTTCTCTTAAACTTTAACTAAGAATAAGAAGGGTGCAACATCATACCCTAAACTCTGATTGTGTTTTCTCTATGACATGGTTTCGTTGTGCTCTGGTTGTTGTGGTTCATATGACATTTTAAATTACCAGAAAAGATTACAAGAGAAAAAATTTCCCTAAACCCTCTTTCCAAATTGTCAGGAAGCACGACGTTGTATAGTTCGTAAAAGGAAATTTTAGTTAACAAAAATAAAAGATGAACCATCTATATATTGCAGTTATCAAGTAATGGGAAAAGAAATCAAATTTCAGTTAAATATATAATGCAATTTTCCTAATAAATTTCAAGTGCTCACACAAGTAACTAATAAGATAACCATCTAATCTCTTAATTAGGAAATCTGATTTTCTGAGTCAATACTTTCTAATCATTCCAATGCCCATAAATGTAAAGGAGAATTCTCCTCTCTTCATGAGTCCCTTTTCTATCCAACCAAACAAATCCAAAAGAAACTGAGCCATATTTAATGTTAGTGAACAACATCTACACATGTTAACAGACAATGATCCTGCTAGTGATACTAACATTCATTTTGTTGTGGAATTAAAATGGTCAAACCCACAATAATGTCTTTTTCTTTTTCTAGGCAAGTCAGGATGCTGCTACTAGCCTTGGAAGCTTGTTGGGAGGACTCCGGATGTGTGGCTGCGATAAACGTGGGCAGAGTTCTCTTGGGCAGGAGACCCTTTGTTGATATTTCAGACTGAATGGAGTCGAAAGGGAGAGGTGTTCAAAATTGAGATAGCTCTATTTGTTGAAGAGGATAAATGGTCATTTGCTATCTGGGTTGCTCTTAAAACTTAGATGGTGATTCATTTCTTCCAATCTCAAACTTCTTCCTAGAATTTATATCATATTGTATCGTTTTCAGATTTGGATTCCCACTCTTTTCTCTTTTGCAAATTATCTTCTTCACCAAAAAAATTTGTGCATCTATATTTATACTCTAGAAACCATTGATAGGAATAGGAAACAAAGACCTCTCTATTTTGGATTTTTGGAAACTTCTTGTCTTTGCAAGCAGATTTAGAGAAATGGGTTTTATGTGGGAGATACAGTGTATGTCCTTATCTCCAATCAGCATGATGTACATTATGACATTTATTGTAAATGAATAAAGTATATATTTGATTCATGTTATTATGGTGTGTTTCTGTGTAATACCCTTAAACTGGACACATATGAGACTCATGTTAGTTTAGAATCTTTACAACCGTTGGATTAATCTAGGGAGATTTATCCTGCCAACGCTGACATTAATGTACCACCAAGTTGGTTGGGGTGGCTTGTCTCAGCTATCAGGGTGAGACCTGAGGTACATGTAGTGTGGGTTTTCTTGAAACCCTGAACCAGACCAAAATTCCAGTATTGCCCTGAACCTTGGAGATAGATGGGCAAAACTGGAATGTTACACCTGACCCCTAGACTCGATTATGATACTGCACTAGGTGTCGGATTGGGCTGTCTTTGATATGTCAATCAGTCAGATCCTTAGAGGGGGTCAAAACCTAGGTATGTTGGAACGGTCTGAGAATTCATCTGAGTGGGTGATCATAGTGACAGGATCAGCCCCTTTGTCAGACAAAGTGAATGATCGGGGATGCACTCTCTCTAATGGAAACCTAAACTGTCGGCAGTTGATTTCAACCGTTGAAATTTGTTTTGCAAAATATATTTATATAAACATATACATACATACATATATATATATATATATATATATATATATATATTATGGTTTCAAAATGTTTCAAAAGGTTTTAATTTCCGGGATCCATGTGAGTAGAGAGTGCAACACTGCACCTTGCAGCCGAGGAAAGGTCCTCTCTTGTCAGGCAGTGTTTGATCATTATGGGCTAAGAGGTTAAGTGTAAGACCATTGAGGGTTATACCTGATGGGCTAATCTTGCATCTGCCCACAATTATTGGACCTTCATAAGATGGTTGGACCCAATGACCATTTAGTGTAAATGTTGGGCCCATTATGAGCCCATAGTGATGGACTAAGGGTTCATTGGATTCAACAGTGAATTCGGCCAGGCCTTGTAACAGAGGCTAGGCTGAACCCATGTGGTTGATGTGTAGATCAATGATAGGGTCCCATGCCATACAAAGAGAGCCGAGCTAGTCAGCATTAAAGTGGAAGTGAGCCTGAAAGCTTAATGGTTCTAAAAGCCCATTTCATCTAAGTTAATTAGATTAATTAAATAGGGGCGGATCTGGGATTTGGATTAACAGATAAGATAATTGATTATCCTTATCCACTTAAAGAGTCTAGATCCAAATAAAGATTTGGATCAAAGGAACTCCTAATTTGATTAGGAAGACTGATCTTTATCTGTAGAAAAGATAAGAGATTATCCTTATCACTTAAGGAGTCCAGATCCAAATAAAATATTTGGATTAAGATAAGTCCTAATGAGATTAGGAAATTGTCTCTTTAAGGCTATAAAAAAGAGAGCAAGGCAAACCTTGAATACACTCTCACTCAATACAGAGAGAAGACAATTCAGTTAGACTGATCTTGCCTTTTACTCTTTTTTTCCCTGCTTTTTCTGCCCCACCCTGTTCGATCTCCTGTTCTTGGCTTGGATCAAGATTCGACCTTGATGTTGTTTCTTGTCAGAAGAGACAATCTAGAAGTTGTGCTCACTATCCCATTCAATTCTTGTTGAAGAATCACTAGTTCTTGGTGAAGAACTACCTGCTGATCCTGCCTCATCCTAAGTTGTGTCATTTTCAGTAGAGGGAGGATTTGGTACTCTCTTTGGGCGTGAGCACCTACGTTGGGAGGAGCATACTTGCGTGGATTCTGTATTAGGTATATCCCTCCATTTATTTGGTTTCAGATTTGGTCCGGTTTGGTTACAAGAACGAACATTGAAAATGTGGTTTTCTAAATTGGGAATAGGATTCCTAGATGGGAGTAAAGAAATTTTTGAAATTTCGCCCAACCTTCTTGAAGGGTTCGGTCATCCATATGATGGACCTCCCATCTCTTTAAGGCTATAAATAAGAGAGCAAGGCGAACCTTGAATACACTCTCACTCAATACAGAGAGAAGACAATTCAGTTAGACTGATCTTGCCTTTTGCTCTTTTTTTCCCTGCTTTTGCCGCCCCACCCTGTTCGATCTCCAGTTCTTGGCTTGGATCAAGATTCGACCTTGATGTTGTTTCTTGTCAGAAGAGACAATCTAGAAGTTGTGCTCACTGTCCCATTCAATTCTTGTTGAAGAATCACTAGTTCTTGGTGAAGAACTACCTGCTGATCCTGCCTCATTCTAAGTTGTGTCATTTTCAGTAGAGGGAGGATTTGGTACTCTCTTTGGGCGTGAGCATCTACGTTGGGAGGAGCATACTTGCGTGGATTCTATATTAGGTATATCCCTCCATTTATTTGGTTTCAGATTTGGTCCGGTTTGGTTACAAGAACGAACATTGAAAATGTAGTTTTCTAAATTGGGAATAGGATTCCCGGATGGGAGTAAAGAAATTTTTGAAATTTCGCCCAACCTTCCTGAAGGGTTCGGTCATCCATATGATGGACCTCCCATCCCTTTCAGAGGTAAGGAGTCGACTTCAATTGAGATAACATTTAAAAGACACACAAGCAAAATGGTCTCAAAAATATTACAAAGGGTAGTTTTGACATTTTAAAAGTTTTAAATCTCACATGTTATAAAGGGTAGTTTTGACATTTTAAAAGTTTTAAATCTCATGTGTCATTACATGATATAGATAACTGAAAGATAATTAACAATAGGTATTAAATTGACGCATTTTGAAAGTTCGGATAATGAATTTACACATTTTAAAGTTCGGGGACCAAAGTGATACTAAGCCCTAAGTACATATACTAATTTGGAATTTTCCCAAAAACATTGCGAGAATATGAGAAAGAAAGTTTGTGTTTGGATTTTCTATGGAATATTTGCTTGATTTAAGAAACTGCAGTTGACCATCTCAGAAGAATTGCAGCAATGTTTACAAAGAAAGAATAATTACAGGATTCTTTTAACGTTAAATAAAGAAAAGAGGAATTCACGGAGAGAAATAAGTGCGTCTTGGAACTCAATTGTTTTGGCGCGTAGACCTATGGAATTCAATTTGTGGAATAGAGATGACTGTTAGGGGTGAAGGGCAGTAGGTAGGGGTGTCAATTGGACTGGATTTGGTCCAATCCGGTCCAGTCCAATATGAGTCCATTACAAATGGACCCGGTCCAATCCAGTCCAGTGAATATTTTGGACCATTTTGGATCGGTCCAGAGACTATCCAGTCTGTTCAAATTCATGTTAATTTAGATTGGTTTCATCTCAAACATGGTCCATTGGCACCTATGTTCTTGTCTTCTATCAATGGACCAGATATTGGCTCAATCCAATATAAATTCATTATGGACGGACCAGGTCCAATCCAATATTTCATATTAGTCCATCCAGTCCGTCCAAATTCAATGTCTTACTGGTCCGTCCAATCTGTCCAAATGGATTTTGATTTGGATGGAGTCCAACCCAAAATCGGTCCATTGACACCCCTAGCAATAGGTTTGGTGCTTGCATTTCCGTTAATCGCAAGTTTAATAAAATATTGTAGATTTATTCAAATATTACATTTTAAAAATTTAAAGAAGAATCATGGGTAAAATAATCTTTTCAATTTTTCATTAATGGATGTTAATGGTAAGGAGGATTTAGTCAATTATCAAAAATTTAAGAGTATTTAAGTCAATTTCTAAACAGTATTGATGATTGGGTGAATAAGTCAATTTCCTAATTGATAGAGGAAATAGTTCCTCATTTTAAGCCAATTTCAATTATTTTTGGATGATGCGGCATGTGACATAGATAGAGGAATAATTCCCATAAACACAAAAATTGCTGTTGATAATCACTCGCAAGCAAATTGATAAATGACATGGCAACAATGCTACCAAACAAACAATTTCTCTAATTTTTGAGAAATCTCATCAATGAATCAACATCGGTCCCCCTTTATATCTCTATATAGGACTTGTAGTGTACGCAACTTCATGAGGCCAAGCCCATTACCCATATCTTCCCCATCACAACCTTTACAAGGCCTATCTCTCTTGTTTGGTGAACCCATGTCAAATTCCACATTGTTCAGAAGTATGGTGGGTGTCATTTTTAGTTAACAAGATCTGCCAATTTTTTAAGTCCATTGTTTGAACGTTGGTCAATGGCGAAACACATATTACATTATCTCAAAAGAATCATCACATTCGTGGTCTCTTATTTGACGGTTTTACCTTCCATACATCTCTCTTAGGGTGTGTTCATTTTCTGAATTTTCAGAAGGGGAAAGTTGTTCAATAGGATTTTGGTTTCCATTGACTGAAAAATCTATATTCTTTTTTCATATTTATGTGGGAACCAGAGAAATTTTATTTTCCTAGGTATCACTTACCTAAGAAAGTGATACCCATCTCCTAGGTGGGTAAATAACTTTCCCACCTGGGAGAAAGTTGCCAACACTTTGACGGGATAAAAATTCCTCTTCTAATAATAGATTTTTATGGCTAAAATGATGATTGTTTTATTTACTTGGAAAATAAAAGAACATGGATAAATACACTTACCTTTACTTAGGTAAACAATTTACCGAAAAGTGAATAGGGCCTTTGAACATATTGGGTGAATTGCCCCAAAAAGATTATTCCCCATTTGATTGGGAGGAATAAGGGTCTAGAATCGGAATTGGAATGAAATATTCTGATTCCAACTGTTTGGTTGGGCAAATTTGAAATCTCATTTCCATTCCTGGTGGAATAGCATTCCCCAGTTTGAGAGAATGGCCATCTTGGGAATGAAACTACATTCCTGTTGATTCCAATTCTCATTCTCATTCCTATGAATCAAACAAATGAAATCCATAATTTTACTAAATTGATCAATGAAAATTCAAAATATTTTCGTCTTTTCTACCGGATAAAAGTGAAAGATGTCTGTGGATCGGGTTGAATGATACACACACACTGACCCAACCTATCGGGTTAGGGTTAGGATCTGACCAGTCTTAATAAAGTCCCGATTGGATTGGATGAATCGGTGCTAAATGCCGCATGTCTAGTAGTTAACATTGCTGAATTGAAATATTTGCATACGCCCAGATGTATACAGGTTGGATCAGATACTCGGATTTGTTTATTTCATTTTCAGTCGGTTCGCGTCAGTGACGTAAGCTAAAGCTATTCCACGCCAATCAATGAATGGCTGTTCTCGGTCTCCACTTATGTTCCCAATTTCCCATTGAATTGATTGCATATTAGCTTCGGATTCAGATTTTTGTGGCGTAGAGAGAGAGATAGGAGGGGAGGATGGAGGTGTTTCACGCTTCAGCAAGTGAATCTCCGTTGTTGGGAGAAGATATGGTAGAAGGGATGGTGGATTATGAAGGTTGCCGGGTTACCAGATTCAAGAGCGGCGGTTGGAGATCTGCATCGTTCATTATAGGTTAGTTTTTTTTTTTCATAATTAATTTTCTTTTTTGGTTTGATTAATTAATTCTTCCATCTTTGAGGGTATGAGATTTGAAAGACGGGTCACAGGAGTGGAGATGGCGGAGAGATTTGCTTACTACGGGATTACCTCCAACCTGATAAGCTATCTGACGGGACCGCTCCGGCAGTCGACGGCGATGGCTGCCGCGAACGTGAACGCATGGTTGGGGGTGTCATCCATGCTTCCTCTACTGGGAGCTTTTGTTGCTGATGCTTATCTCGGCCGCTTTCGGATCATTCTTTTCTCTTCACTTCTTTATGTTCTTGTTAGTATCTCTCCGCCCTCCGGTCTCCCCATCTCTCTCTCTCTCGCTCTGTCTTTTAACTGTAGATAGTGCTCCACTAGGCTAATGCCAGATGAGAAGTACCAATCAGCCCACTCTACTCCCAAAGTACAGGAGGAATGCATACCGTGAATTTATGTCAAATTCACGGGAAGGATGTGGTTTATAAGGGGGTTTGAATTCAGAATTCTGCATCGTGTGTTTTTGTATTTCTCCAAAAGAGCTATGGGCTGAAATTCAGAATTCTGCATAGAGTGTTTTCGTACTTTTCCTTTTAATTTATCCATAACCCACAAAACGTCCCATCTCTTTTCAATGAATCGGACAGACCCGAACCCGATCGAACTGGAACCTATTGATCCAGGGATTAAACTATACATGGGTCGGATAGTAGAACGGACTGGTCCCCGGTCCACCTGTTTTTTGGACAAAGTGTTAGGCATGTGGATTTGGGCTCGGACTCTAATCATCGGGTCCACCAGCCTGTTTTTAAGGTTGGGCTTAGGCGTTCACAGATAAGCCTTGTGCCTGATATATTATGTATAATAAAAAATATGTAAATAATATATAATAAATATATAATTTATTAATTAAAAATGATGGTTGATTCCGATTCTACTCTCTTCATGAACCAAGCAGCGTCAATTGGAATCCCATTCCAATTTCTGTCTGATCCAAATGGGTAGGGGGAATAGACTATTAAATTTCAGGGGATTTTCATTCTGATTCTGATGTAGAACTAAATGGAGCCTTAGCTTATTAAATTACACCATAAGTTTTATATGTTTTGATTGGACTTCGGGCTTTAATTTTATATAAGGGCTAGGGTCAACCTGGGGTTTACACATTTTTTGTTAATAAAGAAGTAAAGCTCAACCTGAACCTAGTTCAGCCTGATCCTAAACAGGTGTAGTCAGGACTGGTCATTGGTTTTGTGGAGTCAGAATATTTTTTGATTTTTTTTTCAAAGGAATTAGGATTTTTTTGCAAACACAAATGTGTTATACAGATAGGAATCTACTATCAACAAAATGCTCCCAACACCATCCTAACAAGACATTGTAGCTGCACATTGGGAACATTTCCCTTGTCATTCATGGGAAATGTTCCCAATACTCGACTGTAATGGCTTAGGAGGAATTATCCCGATGCCAGTTCTAGTTATGTGGTTTTGTCATGATTAATAATTGAGTTGTGAGGATCCTTGCTGTGCGGAACCAATTGTGATATACTTAGGCCCCATTCGTTTTTCGATAAGTTACTTTACTCAGGTAAATGCAGTTACTTGGGTAAGTTTTTTTTGGGAAATACTTATCCGGGTAAGTGCATTTACCCATATTCTTTTATTTCTCATGTAAATAAGGCAATGACCATATTAGTTATAAAAATCCATTATTAAAAGGGGCATTTTTGTCCCATTCAAGCCCCCTAGGTGGAAAAGTTATTTACCCACCTAAGCGATGGTTATCACTTACCCAGGTAAGTGGTACTCAAGGAAATAAGCTTTTCCTTATCCCCACATAAATCTGAAAAAAAAGAATATGGGATTCTTGGTCAATGGGAACCAAAATCCCATTGACCAATTTTCCCCTCTCAAAATCCAAAAAAAAAAAAACGCCCCCTTAATACTATTTAAAGGGATATTTTAGTTATCTTGTAATTTATGTTATATTTTATATTTCATAGACATATATAAGATAATTTTGGTGAAAAACAGTTGCGTTACCTATATATAAACATTTCATTTTTTTATTTTCATTTTTATCAATTTTATATCATAAAAAATAAAGTATTAATTACTATTATTATCATAGGTAAATTATAAACTCCACCCATGCAACTTTGTCTTACATTGCCGGTCCCAAACGTGGATAAAGAAGATGGGTGCATGGTTGGAAGTTGGAAGTTGGCACTAAAACTTTTGTCAAATTCTCATGATATAGATACTAATTTACTTTCCATGTTCATTAAATAGAGCAGATTGGTGAAACAAGCTCCCACGCCATATAGTTGGCGTGTTGGGATGAGGCATGGATGATCATAGGTAATTATAGACGTTATGTAAAATTAGGTCTAATTGGGTCAAACCCAATTATACCGATGATTAATTGGTTCTGGTTCTAATTCTGGGTCTATCTTTGTGGAATTCGGATGTGCTCCTCATAGAGCATACATTACACCAACCTCGCAGCTAGGGGGGAACAAGGAAAACAATCCAAACCAATGAGGTCGAATAAAAAATTTCGGTTAACTAAACCAATTGGTTTGGTTTTGGTTCAGTATTTTTGAAAAACCGAAGATATCGGTTCAGCTTTAGTTAATTAATAAATCGGCAGTTAACTGAACTGACTGGTATATATATTTTATTTTTATATATTTTAAACTATTTATATATTAATGAATATATATGCATTATATATACACATATATATAATGTTATTTATTATTTATAATATAATATTTTATATGTAAATCTAATTTTTTATTATGTTATAAAAATAAAAAAACCGACAAACCGAATCGATAGGTAACCAAACTGATTAACTGATTGACTTTGGTTCGATTTCAGTTACCAATTTTCCATAAACCGAAACTACCAATTCAATTTGAAATTTAGGCCCACGGTTTGGTTAACCGAACCATGGACACCCCACTCACAGCACATCATTACTGTGCATTGAGAACATCTTCTCATGAATGATAACATCAAATACCGGAAATGATCTCAATGCACAGTTACAATACGTTGTGAGATTGGTGTGAGACGCACTCTATTAGGAACAAATCCGATCTCTATTTTATGAAACTGATTAATTGCCAATTCAGGACTAATACATCCTATCTGTATCAGATCCGATCCATTGATAGTACTAGTGCTATATATTGTTACGTACGAATATTATAAAATAAAAGCATATAATATTATACATAAACCTCTATTTACATAAATTATGACAAATATCTTATGATATTAAACATAATGTATTTAAAGCCGTAGGCCAAAAATCGGGTTGTGGTCCGGGGTTCTTATTATAGATTTATAGGTGCTAACCTTACCTCAACCCATGATCACCCCTAGAGACAATTAGGGGTGCAACTTTGATGGGCTCAACCTAATTCACCTTAATCTAATCCAAGTTTTTGCATAGGTTGAACCAAAGCCAGAGAACTTGGGCCTAATCTAAATTAGGGTTGAGCTTGGATTGAGGCCTCGAGTAACTTAAACCCAGCCAAATCCAACCCGGGTCTGATTTTTGATATATATATATATATATATATATATATATATATATGAAAATAACATTTATATATTTTTGATAAATTATACTATTAAGTCAGATCATATAGTCTGATAAAAGATGACTATAAAAATATATACATAAATTTTTTCAAATTCAACTAACCCGCCCAAGCTCGATTAATCTGACCCAATCCAATATGAGCTCGAACCCTGTCCAAATTGATTGTTGGAAGTGGGTATTCTAAACCATACAATAATTAGTTTTGGCTCAAAAAAATTCCCCCTTGTGCTTCTCTACATCCTTCATCTATTGCAAAAAAGACGTGTTGAAGTGGTAAGAAATGGTTAAAGTGCTTAAATGGTGATATAGGTGAAATAGTTCATGGAGCCGATCGATCCCATAACGCTTAGATGATTATGGTAAATGGTACTATACAGTTTTTAGAATGACTGTTCAGCTCACATCAGAATTCTTAGTCCCATCGACTGTACTTTTTTTTTTTTCCTGAAGCCGGTACAGGTTATGCTTGTGGGAGAAAGAAAAGTAATTTTTAGTTTGGTTTTGTTCGTCTTTGACGCTATTCTTACTAATAAAATTATGATTATATTTACATTTGAACATTTGATGGAATCACAGGGATTAGGGATGTTGACGATATCAGCAATTTTTCCTTCTCCGAGCTTACTTCACTGCCAGAACACAAAGAAAAACAGCTCATGCACTCCTCAATTCCAAATCGTCTTCTTCTTTGCCTCTCTGTATCTTGTGGCCCTTGCCCAGGGAGGGCACAAGCCATGTGTGCAAGCTTTTGGTGCAGATCAGTTTGATGCACAGAACCCAGATGAGTGTAAATCCAAAAGTTCATTCTTCAATTGGTGGTATTTTGCGATTAATGGCAGTGTCTTCATATCACTTTGGATATTAAATTACATTCAAGATAACTTCAACTGGATTCTTGGATTTGGAATTCCCTGCATTTCCATTGTAGCTGCACTTGTTGTTTTCTTACTTGGAAGGAAGACATATCGATACAGTTCCAAACAAGACAATAGCAATCCATTTGTGAGAATTGCCCAAGTGTTTGTTGCTGCAGCAAGGAACTGGCGCACCACTCCCTCAACTGCTGCTGTTGCGAAGGAGGAAGAAGCAAGAGAACCACTCCCTCGGCATGGCACATACCAATTCGAGTAAGAAAAAAAAAGAATTTCTTATTCTTAATTTCAATATAAGGATCAATTAACTCAGGATCTGCCTAATTATTATTATGTCATCTCACTGGTTCCATGAATGTGGAGGATATATCTTGTCCATGAAATGCCTACTCACAATAGGCTTTTATACATGAGAAGGCCCATGTTTCATGGCATTACTTAACATATGATATCTTGTAGCTCCAATAGGTGATAAAGTGAGAGAAAGTAGATGGTTTAATCAAGTGCATAGAAGACCATTTATGGAACCTGTAAGAAATTTGCTGCAGGTTGAAGGGGCTAGAAGGGCCAGTTACAAACCAGAAAGGACTTTGTCCGAAGCAATAAGAAATGATTTAAGGGCTCATAATTTAATAATTAACATGACACTAAACAGATTGGAATGATGACAGGATTTGTGTAGCCAATCCCTATGGGGTAAAGCTAAAATGATGATGATGACATATATATAAGAACTTTACTACTACTCTCTATAGCCAGAACTTGAAATAGTATTCATCCTATTCTTCAATTTCTTGGTTTTGATTTCTTTCAAATGATGCAGGTTTCTTGACAAAGCACTGGCTATGGTTTCAAATGATCAATATGGTTCAGATGAAAATTGGAAAATGTGTAGCATCAGTCAGGTGGAAGAAGCAAAGGTGGTCCTGAGCTTGGTTCCTATATGGGCAACATGTTTAATGTATGGAGTTGTATTTGCTCAATCCTCTACCTTCTTCATCAAGCAAGGACTCACCATGGACAGATCAATTACGTCTGGTTTCGAAATACCACCTGCCTCACTTCAGTCCCTTATCGGTGCTGCAATTATTGTGTTCATTCCCATTTATGATCGTATCATTGTTCCAATTGCTAGAGCTTATACTGGGAAGCCTTCTGGTATAACAATGCTTCAAAGAATTGGAACTGGTATGTTTCTATCTCTAATTTCCATGGTTGTGGCAGCAATAGTTGAGAAGGAAAGACTTAAAGTGGCCAGAGATTCTGGACTAGTAGATATGCCACAAGTAACTCTTCCAATGAGCGTGTGGTGGTTAGTTCCTCAGTATGTCTTGTTTGGAATTTCTGATGTCTTCACAATGGTTGGTTTGCAAGAATTTTTCTATGATCAAGTCCCAAATGGATTGAGAAGCATGGGTCTATCCCTTTACCTTAGCATCTTTGGCATAGGGAACTTCCTAAGCAGCTTCCTCATCTCTGTCATTGAGAAGGAAACCAGTAGGGGAGGCCAAGACAGTTGGTTTGCAAATAATTTGAACCGGGCACATCTAGATTGGTTCTACTGGCTTCTTTCTGGATTAAGTGTAATAGAATTAGTTTTGTATTTGTATTTTTCCAAATCATACATCTATAACAGAGCAAGTGCCATCTGAGGTACCTCAATCCTGTTACAGATTTCTTATTCACATTTGTATGTATATTAGAATAATGCCAATGAAGTAACTATTTGTTTTCTCTGAATGTTATGTTGTAGATTGAAATTGCTCATTCTTTCCTCTTGTGAGTTCAGTGATTCATGAGTTTAACTTTTGTATATGATTGCTTTTTAATTTCTTTCAGTCTTACTATATCAATTTTTTATTAAAACTTAAAGATCTCATGAAACTGTAGAAGGGTGATGTCTCTTGTTTCAGAGTTATAGCTTATATAACAGATGCTTAGCTCAACAAACTTTTTTTTTTCTGTTAGAATAAGATATACCAAGCTGGGAGATAATGGTAAAGAGGGACAAACAAACTACAATCGACAAATTCTAAAGGGGTGTTTTCAAATTAGTGAACCCCGACCCTGAAGAGTGCAATATATATGTTTATCACATAGTTGGATATTTAGAAATTATTCCTCAATAGGGATTATGAAGCAAATATGTAAACTACAATTATAATGCAAATCAGATTGAAAAACTTCAGAGGAGTTTTCTTTGGCCCCCAAAGTTGAAGGGGGGTTAGGTATAAGAAGGAAGTTGAAATCTTTTAATTCTGCTCTCCTCTGTAAGTGGATTTGGAGATTTTCTGTAGAAAATGATGCATGGTGGAGATCTCTCATTGCCAACAAATATGATGTGAATTGGGGCAATTAGAGAACTGGGGACCCTCCTCCCAACTGGGGTAACTCTCTGTGGAAAGGGATAATGAAGAACTTTTCAGCTCTAGCCGCGGGGGTCTGAGTTAGGGTTGGTAATGTTAACAGGACCAAATTCTGGAAGGACCCTTGGTGCTCAGAGAAACCTCTTGCTGAGTCCTTCCCCCTCCTCTTCCAGTGTGCTTCGGATCAAGAGATCTCAGTTGTAGAGTGTTATAATATTTCTAGTGGTTCAGTTCTTTGGACTCCCTCATTTCGAAGGAATCTTTTTGATTGGGAGGTGGAAGAGGTATTGAATCTGTTGACCTGTCTTCAAAACCAAGAGTTGGATTACAGTTCGAAGGATAAGTGACATTGGAAGTGGAACTCTGATGAGGTGTTTTCTGTTAAATCTTTGGCTGCTAATCTCGGTAGGAGGGGTGTTCCTGATTTCCCGGATCGGCAAGTGTGGATTCCCAACTGCCCAAGAAAAGCCAACTTCCTAATTTGGACTATGGCTCTTAATAAATGTCTTTCTAAGGAGAACCTAGTGAGAAGGGGAATTCAGGCTTCGGACTTGTCTTGCGGTCTATGTGGGAGCAGTGCTGAATCTACTGATCATTTGTGTATCCATTGTCTATATTCTGCTCAATTGTGGAATCGTTTCCTCACCTCCTTGAAGGTTTGCTGGGTGATGCTGAGGTCGGTAAAAGAGCTGTTGTGTTGTTGGCAGCTTATGGGTTTGAGCAAGAAAAAGAAGACTGTTTGGAAAATGGTTCCAATTGCTGTAATTTGGTCCATCTGGACCGAGAGGAATAGAAGGATTTTCAGTAACAAGTTTCTAAGTATGGATGAGTTAATTCAGAAGTCAGTGGGCAAGCTGTTATCTTGGATGTCTGTGGCTACGGATTTTAGAAACTGTAATGTGTCAGATGTATTTTTTTTCTAGCTCTTGATGGAAAGTGTATTTGCTGATTTGATCAGTCAGCCTGTTCTGGGACTGATCTCACCCTCCAATGTGTAATTCCTTATCAATAAATATTACTTTACCTTTTCCAAAAAAAAACTACAATTATAATGCAAAAGAACTGGAGAAGCAAGAAACAAAGACTAATAAGAGAACCCATGTAAGAATGAAATAGACAAGGGCTCCACATGTCCATTGCAATTAATTGTATTCTCCTATACTTGGTATGGGAAGTGAGAAATAAACTCATTTTTGACAAAGTTGAACCTACACCCCCTAAAGTGATATGCAAAGCACAGTTAATACACCACTGACATCCGTACAGAAACCTCAGTTGCCTGTGGTAACACATCAGCTGAGGACAAGTTGGTTCACAAGTAATAAGTTATTTATTTTTGGATCATATGACCTTGTTACTGGCAACATAAGACATCTGAATGTCAAGATATTGCTTAAATTCCTTTTTCAGTGTTCACTGTAATCTTTTTAACTGGAAGCTTTCTTGTAGGTATAGATTGCTCATTGTTCTTGATACATCAATTGTCAATTAGACACATCTTATCTGCGTTTTCTGAAAAATTTCTATACTGTTTTATGACAGCTGGTTGGAATGAATAGCAGAACAAGCAAATGTGATGATAGGTCACATTCTTGTTTCTATTTTTTAACATTGAATGTAGATCATTGGCTGTTAGACTGCAACCTCCTTTTGAAGGACTGACCAAGAACCAAGAAATCAGCAGAAGGGACAGCTCAGCATAATTGACCAAGAACCAACTGCATGGTTCAGTTACAAGTAACAAACCAAGAAATCAAGATTAGTGTAATAAAATACCACATGTCCATTACTTCGCTATAAAAAGTGGTATTGTACTTGGAGGAATAAGAGAAGTTTTATCAAATTTCCAATCTTATTCCCACTTCCCCATTGTTCACTCTCACAATCTTCAACCTAGGAGGCAGCTTCTCCCTCAAAGAGAAGCCTGTGTTGAGGCAGAACCTCAACAATTGGTATCAGAGCGAGGAAAACCTGAAGACGACAACAGGATGCCAAGCACCAGATCCAAGACTGTCAACGAAAGGGTATGTTATGGGCACACCATCCGGCAGTGCACTGCGGAGCAGTCATAGGCAGCAGCACGCACGGCAAGCCGCACAGCAGCACGCACCGCCTGGCAGCAGTGCGCACCGCACGCACCGCGCACCCACCCAGCACCGCACGGCAGCGGCACCATGGCGCGCAACACACACCGCACGAACTGCACGACAGCACGCACCGCGCACACGCCCGGCACCGCACGACAGTGGCACCATGAGCCGCGCACACGCACCCGGCAGCAGCAGCAGAGCGGGGTCCACACGACAGCTCATAGGGGTGGGCCCACCCTTATCTGGACACGTCAAGCCAACTCGCCGCCAACCTACCTTATCCTTATCTTATCCCTTATCTCTTATCTTTATCTAATCTTATCTTTATCTTTATCTTAAGTAAGAGTGAGTTACCATTAGGAGTAGGTAATTAGGAGTTTGAGTTCAAATTGGAGTTTGAGTTTAATTAGGAATTCCCTTTTGTAATCTCCTATTTAAGGAACTACAAATTGAAATAAAGGCATTCAGTTTTCCAGCCAAGAAAATAGTGAGGAGAGTTCGGGTGGTTCTTGGACAAATCACCCCAAGGGAGAGTTCGGGTGGTCTCTTGGACAAATCATCCATTCAGTTTCCGCAATAGGGTCTGCACGCAAGGGAAGGCGCAAGGGGAAGCAGGGCTTTCGCACCGTGGACCGGCCCGTGACGGGATCCTACGCACGGGGACCATAACAAATTAGTATCAGAGCCAAACGTCACGGGCGATATGGAGCAGCTGTCTTCTAAAGTCCACGAACTGGAACACCAACTTGCAGAAACCAGCATGGAGGTTCGTGAAGTCAGGGAAGACGTCCGAGAGATGCGACGCCTGCTGGAAGCATTCCTCTCCAACAAAGAAATGAGTTCGGAGGGAATCGCCAACACCAACAGACACTGTCTGGACTGGGCATTGGCATGCAGCGAACAACAGATCGTTGCCCCTACAGCTGCAGTTATTTCCAAGGATCAGCGCACGGAAGATGAAACTGTAAAGTTTCCTCCTTTGGCCGGGGACGATGTCACGAACATTATAATAGAACTCGCAGAATGCGCTCCTTTGACGGAGACAGGTGGGCTTGGCGATGTTGCTGGGGCTTTACCGAAGGCCTTGGCTCGACGTGGACATAAAGCTATGGTTGCGGCACCACAGTATGGTAACTATACAGAAATCCAAGAAACAGGAGTGTGCAAGAGATGTAAGGTGGAGGGGCAGGACATAGAGGTAATTTTCTTCCAAGCTTATACTGATGGCATAGATTTTGTGTTCATGGACAGCCCTATGTTTCGTAATATTGAGGAAAATATATATGGGGAAGGCCGAGAGGATATTTTAAAACGCATGGTCCTCTTCGGTAAGGCCGCCCTTGAGGTCCTCGACTATAAGCATACCCGATGCATTCTTATGATCCACAACATAGCACACCGGGGTTGTGGTCCAGTACGTGATTTCTGTTATGTGGATCTTCCACAAAACTACTTCAAACTATATGACCCAGGAGGTAGGGAACACTTCAATGGCCTTGCGGCTGGCCTGAGTGCAGCAGAGCGGGTGGTCACTGTAAGCCATGGTTACGCCTGGGAGCTGGAAACTAAAGAAGGTGGCGGGGGTCTGCATCAAATAGTCCAACGTTATGCACTGAGAGACGGGGCAGTCCCTGTTGTTCATACTGCTGGTGGACTAAGAAATAGCGTGCAGCCGTTTGATCCATTCGCAGAGTCCCAAGCCATGTATCCTGAACACGAGCTTGAGGACAAGCTCGTAGTCCGGGAGGGGTGTAATGTTATGGGCACACCATCCGGCAACGCACGGTAGGCCGCACAGCAGCAGGCACCGCCTGGCAGCGCCGCACAGTAGCACGCACCGATAGGCAACAGTGCGCACCGCTAGGCAGCAGTGCGCACCGCACGGCGGCACGCACCGCGCACCCACCCGGCATCGCACGGCAATGGCACCATGGCGCGCAGCACGCACCGCATGCACTGCACGATAGCACGCACCGCGCACACACCCGGCACCGCACGACAGCGACACCATGAGCCGCGCGCACGCACCCGGCAACAGCAGCAGAGCGGGGCCCACACGATAGCTCATAGGGGTGGGCCCACCCTTATCTGGACACATCAAGCCAACTCGCCGCCAGCCTACCTTATCCTTATCTTATCCCTTATCCCTTATCTTTATCTAATCTTATCTTTATCTTTATCTTAAGTAAGAGTGAGTTACCATTGGGAATAGATAATTAGGAGTTTGAATTCAAATTGGAGTTTGAGTTTAATTAGGAATTCCCTTCTGTAATCTCCTATTTAAGGAACTACGAATTGAAATAAAGGCATTCAGTTTTCCAGCCAAGAAAATAGTGAGGAGAGTTCGGGTAATCTCTTGGACAAATCACCCTAAGGGAGAGTTCGGATGGTCTCTTGGACAAATCACCCATTCGGTTTCCACAATAGGGCCTGCATGCAAGGGAAGGCGCAAGGGGAAGCAGGGCTTTCGCACTGTGACCGGCCCGTGACGGGATCCTATGTGCGGGGACCATAACAGGGTAGATCACATGGAGATTCAAATACACAAGGTCACCGGTGATTTGCAAGATATCAAACAATCACTGTTGGCAGTCATGGCACAATTGGAAAATAACGCATTAGCAGGAAATCTTGAAAATGAGAATGAAGAATCCAGCCGAGAAGTTGAAGGAAATAGGAGAGAACCCGGAGCATCTATGAGAATGGCCAAGCTCAACTTCCCCAACTACGCTGGTGACGACCCCATACCTTGGATTTTTCAAAGCTGAAAAGTTCTTTCAATCATAATACATCGAGCCATTACAGAGTCTCCATAGCCTCCTTCCATCTGCAACGAGAGGCCACACTGTGGTTCCAATGGTTCTGCAGGTCTCATCCTCAGGTCTCTTGGGCTGACTTTACGGAAGCCTTGTGCATAAGGTTTGGGCCAGTTGGCTTTGATAGCTACGTTGAAACCCTATAAAAGCTAAAGCAAACAGGCTCTGTGCGAGATTATCAGGTCGAATTTGAAAAATTGTCAACGAGGGTACACGGCTAGCCGGAGATTGCTCTTCTAGGATGTTTCATCGGCGGCTTGAAGGAAGAAATTAAAGTGGAGGTGAAGGCCCTCCAACCTCCGTCATTGCACGCAGCTTTCGGTCTCGCCAGAATTCAGGAAGAGAGACTGACTCGACTCAAGAAACTCAGGAAGCCCTGTCTTATGGCCTACCCAGGCTCAAATTGGACCCCACAGTTCAGTCCAGAAATCTCGAATGAACCAATCACCCACCGGCCTGTGTCTACTAGAAGGAATGGGTCGGCCCAGATGCAACCGCGTAGGAACCGGGGCAGGAACCGGGGCCTCTGCTACAACTGCGAAGAAAATTTTGGGTCGGGCCACAGGTGTAAAGCCCAACAGGTATTCATGCTCCAGACCGAAGAGATAAGAAAAGACCCAGACTTGAGTCATAGTTGCAAAACAAAACAAGGTGAGCCCGACCCACTAGAAATATCATTGCATGCTCTTACCGGAATAAAATCCCCACAAACCATGAGGGTTTTCGGGTCTATAAAAGGCCGTAGAGTTTCAGTCCTAATTGACAGTGGTAGCACCTTGAGCTTCATAACTCAGGTTGC
Source organism: Nelumbo nucifera (assembly GCF_055504915.1). Lineage (NCBI taxonomy): Eukaryota > Viridiplantae > Streptophyta > Magnoliopsida > Proteales > Nelumbonaceae > Nelumbo > Nelumbo nucifera. The sequence continues at coordinate 78,872,717 of NC_142651.1, forward strand.
TGCCAAACAAATGGGACATACTATAGAACACGTGGATCCATTCACGGTTCACGTAGCAGATGGTAACCAAATAAAGTGTGAAGGTATTTGTCGACAAATCACACTTAAAATATAGGAACAACTGTTCACAGTTGATTTACATCCTTTAATCTTCAGTGGGGCTGATACTGCACTAGGGTTTGGAGCCAACTGCACCCCAGCCAAATGGGTTGAAAACCATCATCAAAACGTGCCGGGATGAGGACCAAATAATCTTCATGAGAATAAGGGTGGAACCATCCAGCCCCGTACCCATTCTAGCGGAAGCCCAACAAGAATTACAAGAACTCCTTAAAAAGTATTCAGATATATTCCAAGAACCAAAAAGCCTACCACCCCCAAGGCCTGTTGATCACCGAATTGAGATAATTCCAGGTAAGCCCTCATCAAATGTAAGGCCATACCACTACCCAAGATTCTAGTGGGAATAAATGGAAAAAATTGTCCAAGAATTACTGGAGAAATAATTTATCCAGCCGAGTTCCAGTCCATATTCATCACCCATGTTACTAGTCAAAAAGGACGGAACGTGGAGATTTTGGGTGGATTACCACGCCCTAAATCAAATCACAGTTAAGGATCGTTTCCCCATTCCACTGATTGATGAGTTACTAGATGATCTACAAACAGCCATAGTATTCTCTAAACTCAACCTCAGATCGGGTTATCATCAAATAAGGATGTACCCAAGACAGCGTTTCGCACACATGACGGTCATTACAAATTCCTCTCTATGCTGCCCCATCAACATTTCAGGCCATCATGAAGGAGGTATTCCGACCATACTTACACCGCTTCATATTAGTCTTGTTTGACGATATTCTTGTGTTCAGCGCTAACTAGGTATCTCATTTAAAACACTTGTCTCTCACTTTGGGACTCTTGAGGCAACATCAATTGTTTGCAAAAGCATCCAAATGTGTTTTTGGAGAATCACAAGTACAATATTTGGGCCATGTGGTGAAGGCAGGACAGGTCATGGCGGATCCAGACAAGGCCAAAAGCATCCAAAATTGGCCACCACCAAAGTCTATCAAAACATTGCGCGCCTTCTTGGGCCTTATAGGACACTACTGGAGATTCATCCCTCATTATGGGTGGATAGCTACACCACTCACACAACTGCTGTGTAAAGATGCATTTCAATGGTCAGATGAAGCACAATTAGCATTCGAGAGGTTACAAAAAGCGGTTTCCACCCCACTAACGCTGTCACTACCAGATTTTTCTAAGCAATTTGTGCTGGAATATGACGCTTCAGGGTGTGGTATAGGTGCTGTACTAATACAAGAAGGCAAACCCATTGCTTATTTCAGCAAAGCTCTATCTCAGCATGCACAAGCCAAATCCACATATGAGAAAGGACTCATGGCAGTGGTGTTGGCTGTCCAAAAATGGAGAGCATATTTACAGGGACATCAGTTCATAATCCATACTGACCAAAAGAGGCTGAAGTACTTGTTGGAGCAGAAATTCCATACCCCGGTATAGCAGAAATGGGCCCATAAGCTCCTGGGCTACAACCATGTCATTGAGTGCAAGCTAGGCCCGGCCAATCGCGTAGTGGATGCCTTGTTGCGCATGCCTGAAATGGCCCAACTAGTAATATCTCAACCCAGCTATCCCTTGCTGGAGGAGCTCAAACAAAAGGCACAAAAGGACCCTACATGAAACCAAATTTTAGATAAGTGGGCCCAGGACCTAGGATCGACCTCAGGATATTCAGTTCAGGCCTCTACACTCTTCTACAAAGGTAGATTAGTCATTTTTGCTAATCTACTCACATACCAGAATTACTAGCATTGTTCCATAACTCTGTTATGGGAAGCCACTTAGGAATTTTTAAAACATACAAGAGAATTGCAGCCCATTATTTCTCGACAGGTACGAAGTGGACCATCAGAGACTTTGTTACCTCATGTCCTGTGTGCCAACAACAGAAATATGTGGCACAATCTCCTGCCGGCTTGTTACAGCCGTTACACATCCCTAATGAGATCTGGGATGAAGTTTCAATACTTTATCACAGGACTACCACCAAGGGCAAGTCAGTTCTGTTAGTGGTCGTTGAACGCCTCTCAAACTACAGCCATTTCATCCTTTAGTCATGATTTAATGTATCGATCGGGCGCATCACATCGTATCTTTTGAAAAAGATGTGATCCGAAACGTCTATTTCCAGGTATTTCAGAATCCTAATTTTTTTTAATAATAAAAAACATGTTCAAAGGTGACTGAAGCATTTATAATAGAAATTACAAGATTACATGGCACACCCAGGGCATTATATCCGACAGGGACCCAGCCTTCCTCAGCAACTTTTGTAAGGACTACTTGAAGCTGCAAGGAAGCAAACACAACACATCAACAAGTTACATCCACAATCCGATGGTCAAATGGAAGTAGTCAACTAATGCATTGAAACTTACGTTATTTTGCAAGTGAAAGGCCACGTCAATGGACTCAGTGGTTGTCGTGGGCAGAATCCTGGTACAATTCCTCTTTTAATGTATCATCAGCTGGAAACACACCATTCAAGGTTCTCTATGATAGGGAATCCCCAGCTATCCTACTATATGAAAAAGGGTCATCAGTCAATGCAGGAATAGATGAGTGCCTCACTCAGCGGGATGAAGTCATAAGTGACCTCAAGGTCCACTTGAAGCATGCTCAAGAATAGATGAAGAAAAACTATGGCAGGAAACATGGACCATTGGAATTTCAGGTTGATGATTTGGTGTACCTCTGATTACAATCATATTGACAGTCCTTGGTAGCTACAAGGTCCTACAATAAGCTGGCCCCCAAATACTATGGACCTTTTAAAGTGGTGCAGCGCATCGGCCCTATAGCATATAAACTAGAGCTACCACAGTCCTCCAAGATTCACCCAGTATTTCACATTTCATTTCTGAAGAAAGCAGTGGGTCAAAATCAACTACCATGCACCACCTTACCAGACTTCACAGAGGAAGGCAACATTCATTTACAACACAGGAAGATATTGGCATTCAGATGGGTGAAAAATGGTCTATCATTCTCTAGATAATCTCTAGTCAGTTGGATGGGGCTACCTATGGAAGAAGCCACATAAGAACCTTGTTCTGACCTAGCACTCCAATTCCCACAAATGAGCCTCGAGGACAAGGGCAATCTCAAGGAGGGGGGAGAAAGCCTCTCGGAGCTTCGGTAAGCGAGCAAAGCGAGGGGTTCTCCGAGAACCCCCTATTTGCTTATGTTGTCATTCATTCATTGCAATAAAATATCTTCTTAAAAGGCAATGAAAATTATAAAATCATTATTTTTTATGTGAAAAATAATAATTTTAGACCCTAATATAGGCTTGTTCGGGCTTGCCTCGAGGGGCATGCTACAAAGGCGACTCATAGAATTAAGAATGCAATATGTTTTACATCACATTAACTACTTGAAACAATGCAATTAAGGAAAAAAAAGAGATTGTGGGCTTTACATGCTTGAAAATGCTTTATATGTTTGCTTTTATTTTTAAATTTTCATTTGAATACATTTTGCATGTTATGTTTATGTATTTTAATTTTAGATAATAGGTTTTTTTAATCATTTATTTTAAAACTTAAGTTTATATTTTTATTAACATTATGTTTAATATTTTTTAAAATTTTTGCATTTTTTTTTGGAATTTTTTCACTTTTTTTATTTTTTAGCTTTTTTTTTTCGTAATTTTGCGCCTTTCTTAAAAAGGTAAGGGCCTCGCCTTGCGCCCTGCGCCTCAGGCACAAATTGGCCCTTGTTCTTTTTTTTGCGCCTTGCGCTTTTAAAAGACTAGTTGAGGCAGAACCTCAACATTTGGCATATGGGTTTTCTCTCTTGGTCTAGTTTATTTGCCAACATCATTTCTATTGGATTTTTCCTCTTATTCTATTGTCTATCAGTCATGTTCTAATCTCCTGGCATTTTTCCTATTTTTGTGTTTCTCTCGAATAATAAGGGATCAATATATAATTTTACTATTAGTGGTTATGAAGATTAATAAACTTGCACACAATATTACATGTTTTTTAACCAATAAAGATGAGGTGTTTAGCTTGCTCTAAAGTGTAATCTTCACATGTATATTAATGACTGAGTTCTTTACGGATTGAATGGACGTCTTCAACTAGTTCAGGACATGGAGGGATTGGCTGCTTTGGAATGTAAAACCCATCAAACTCAAGAAACGTGCATCTATGAAACTGTTGAAGCAGATTCATGCTCCTATAAGAAAAACTGGTCTCCACCATGAAAATTATCTTTCTGTCAAACTTCTATCTTTGAGTGCCAAAGTGTTGGCAGATATTGATTATGCCCGTACGATCTTTGATTGTTCTATGGGCACAGAGAATGTGTTCCTATGGACTGCCATGATAACAGCTTATTCAAGAAAGCAGTCTCAAGCTACAGTTGAAGCTATTCTGATATACAGGAAGATGCAGAGATATAAGATCGAACCGAACAGTTATATACAGTCATCTGTTCTCAAAGCATGTTCTATTTTGTCAGATGTTCAAGAAGGCAACCGGATTCATGTTCATACTGTTAAACTGGAACTGAATACCAACATCTATGTGCAAACAACGCTTATGGACATGTATGCCAAGCTTGGCTACATTGAAGCAGCTGTGCATTTGTTTGAAACTTCATGTGAGAGAAATCTTGTGATGTGTAATGTCATAATTATGTGCTATGGAAAAGCTGGAAATGTTGAAGCTGCCAGAGAAATCTTTGACAAAATGACTCAAAGGAGTTCAATTTCATGGACTTCCATGATCTCTAGTTACACTAATCATGGAAACATGCAAGTTGCACAGGAACTTTTTTTTTATCACATGTGTATGAGGGATGTGCCTTGTTGGAATGCATTGATTAGAGGTTATGCTCACTGTGGAGATGATGAAAGAGCTCTGCTACTTTTCAATGAGATGACACTGGAGAATGTGGAACCCAATCGGGTAATCATCATGGTTGTTATTATTTCAGCCTGTGGATGCATTGGAGCTTTGGAGAAAGGAAAAGAAAGACGTGAGTACATAAGAGACTAGTGGAATGGAAATGAATATCCACATGTTCAATGCTTTGACATGTATGCCAAATGTGGGAGTCTTGATGATGCTTATTGAGTGTTCTGTGAGATGCCCTGCAAGGATAAAGTGTTTTATAAGCGATGATTCCAGGTTTTGCTAACATGGGCATGCAGGAGATTTCCTGCAACTTTGTTCGGAGTTGTTAGTTGGTGGTTTGCAGCCAGATGCAGTCACCTTTTTGGGTAACTTAACTGCATGTAGCCAGCCATACTGGCCTGCTAGGTAAGGGTCATGAATGGTTGAGGCGAATGACCAGAGACTACAAAATAGAGCCTTCTTCGGTTGATCACCGTGCTTGCATGGTTATTCTCCTTGGCCATGCAGGATTTATTGAGGAGGCTTATCAATTGATAAATACAATGCAAGTGGAACCTCTGCTAGTGTCCGGGGGACCTTGCTTAGGGAATGCAAGACTTATTGCAATATTGAAATTGGTGAAATTGCCACCAGAAAGCTTTTCATAGTTGAGCCAGAGGATCCTGCATGCAAACTATGTGCTGTTGCCTAACATTTACGCTAGGGCCAATAGGTGGGATGATGTTGCAAAGGTTCGGCATTGGATGAGTAAAAGAGGAATAGCCAAAGCATCAGGATACAGTTGGATTGAGGTAGATAAATTTGTCCACAAATTCTTAGCAGGAGACACAAGTCATCCACAATACAAGCATATCCTCCAACATTGAGAAATTTGTCTTTGAGTAAATTTTATCCAAGCAGGAGTCTTGAACTCTGGATAAGGGAATTATATGCTTTTGTTATTTTAGATGATGATTATATCGGCTACGTTTAGGCTGCATAGATCCAGCAATGGATGGCCTTTGGGGCTTTGATTAGAAAGATCATTGTTGGGGATTGTGTATGCTGATTTGCAAGGATACACCCAAATGTGTAATGTTTTTCTCTTTTCTTTTTTCTTTTTCTCTTAATTACTTCCTAATTATTCATATATTGTAGAAAGAAGTTCTTTCTTCTTCACCCACATATAATATCCGAGGATTTTTTTTTAAACCCAACTTGATTCTACATTCATCTCAAAGTGGAACAAAATTTGAGTTTTTGGGTCACTGCAATGGAGAATGATATCTCTGGTGTAAGGAGCGGGCAGGCTGTCTGTTATTACAAGTCTTAAAAGTTGACAAAGGACATGTGGAGTACTTGCTTGTATTTAATTAAATTTATTAATCCTTTGCAGTTATTTAATGAAGTAATTTGAATACACAACCCTTCTATTGGGTTTAAGAAACTAAATTAACTCCCTTTTATCTGAATGTGTAAGCATATATCTATCTGGTAGATACATCTGGACATGTTTTCAGGCACTCTTGAGTTTTTAGAATTTGCTTTGTGCTAGTTTACTAGGGAAATCCAGTTTCTGAACTTTGTGTGCCAAACACCTATGTTGTTTTACATCTCCATGATACATGTGGAAAAGTTCATAATAGTGAACTATTTCAGGTTTTCCTAAAACACCATGTCAGACGTTACTTTTTTCATTGTTAGGGACCTACAAACATCATCATCCTTATTAAAATGGATTGCTTTTTCTTAGTGTCGAATATGTAGGGGTATTTCTATCTTTATACTTATGTTTATGTGCTGATGTGTAAGATTATGTTAGATTTAGTGTCCCTTACTTAAGTAGGGGTACATGTGTCTTTTCCACAATATAAGTAATATAAATCAATTCTGGCCGAATGGGAGAGTAATCTTTTTCTCTCATTTGAACTAGTTATTTCTCTCTTTTTCTTCTCTTCTCTTCCTCTTCTCTCTCTCTCTCTCTCTCTCTCTCTCTCTCTTCCTTCTTCTTGATTGTTATCAGCTTAATAGGATTCAAGGGCAGGCCGAATCCTAATATGGTATCTAAGCCAAATTGAGCAAATTAGACCTACCCAGAATTTTGTTCTCTGTGCACCCAATCTAGGGTTTTCTCTTGGTTTCTTCGCCATCTATTAGAGATAAGGGAAAGGGCTGAAAAGGAGTGGTCGCCCTCTTCCCTTAGAGGTTTCTATGCCTCCAGTTGTGTTGTTTGTGGTTGGTTATTGTGGTTCTAAGAAACCCTCCCCTAATCGATGAAGAGAAGAGGGTTGATTCGTGTGGTGCAGTGGATGTCTTGTGTGGTTTGGTTTTCGGGTGATTAGGTAAGAGATTTCTATGCAATTTCGTGTTGTGAATCAATTCATAAGTTTGTTTCAGATTGTATGGTGGGATTTCAGATTGTAGTGTGCTAGGGTTTATGTTTTCTTTCAGTATGATTCGAAAGGGGAGTGGTCCTCAAATAATTTGGTGAGTGTTCAGGTAGTCGTGGGATAGGGTTTCTGGTGTAAAGAGTGTAATTTTCAACAGTACTAAGTGTTGAAACTAGTGTGTTCAATGTGTGGTGTGGTCTAGTGTGCAATGTACCGAATTCAGCAATATCGGAATTCAACAATGGGAGACAGCAGTGATAGCAAGACTAATGTGATGGTCCCTACTAACTACCTGAATGTTCAAATGACCTCCATTAAACTGAATGGAGAAAATTATGTACCCTGGGCTAAATCTATAGAGGTTTTTTTTTTGGGCAAAGAAGAAGGTGAAACACATAAGGGAAGAAAAGCCCTCCATTGATTCTCATGAGTATGATGATTGGGAACAAGAAGATGCACAGATTATCGCATGGTTATGGAACAGTATGGAACCAAAGATTAGTGTAAATTTCATGTTTCTTGACACTCCTAAAAAAGTGTGGGATCATGCTAAGAAGTTGTATTCGGGTCAAGACAATACAACCAGAGTATATCAGCTGTATCAGGAATATTTTAATCTGCAACAGGGTAATCAGAATCTTGAGGAGTACTATGCTAGTATGAGAAACATTCATAATGAGTTGAATGTTTATAACCCCTTCATTTCTGATGTCAAAATTCAGCAACAACAGAGAAAACAATTTGATGTGACTCGATTTTTGGTGGGGCTGAAATCTAAGTATGAACCAGTGCAGGCTCAAATACTAGGAGGGTCAGTTCTCCCTTAGAAGAGGTGTTTGCTCCACTTAGGAGGATTTCCATTGGATCTACCAAGAATACTAGTGTTTCTGATAGATCAGCCTTTGCAGTATCGAGGGGTCGTGGTGTTAGAGGTGGAGCTCAAGGAGCTCAGTTTGGCCATTGTGGTAGCAATGGGCCGGTATGTGGCCGGAGTGTTGGTGGTGGACCTACCTATAACCATGTTGGTGGTCGTACTAGAGGTAGAGATTCAGGGGGAGCCCGTGGCCGAGGACGTAGTTCGGGTCCGAGGAGGTGTACACACTGTGGTATGGATGCACATACCATTAATTACTGCTATGACTTGCATGGTCCACCTTCAACTTGGACCAATCATGCCATGACTAGTGATAGTAGCTTCGGACAGGAGAGTCGTTCAGCTGATCAAATGCTTCCTACATCCACAGATGTTCCCGGGGAGGAGATGATGAGTGTTCCCCGTGATGAGTATGAGAGGTTTATTCAATCCACATCTTAGCAAAACACGACCACTCTCGCACACTCAGGTATGCCTTGTTTAGCATCCACACCCAATCCTTGGATTATTGACTCTAGAGCCTCTGATCACATGACTGGAACTCCATGTGTGTTTTCTTCCCTCTCTCATTGCTCAACATCACAATCCATCACCCTTGCTAATGGCTCCACATCCTCCATTTGTGGTGTTGGCAATGTTAATATGACCCCCTTGCCTTTATCCTTAGTTATGTATATCCCTAAGTTTCCATTTAACTTTATGTCAGTTAGTAAGTTGACCAAGTCTCTTAATTGCACAATTACCTTTTACCCTTCATGTGTTTTTCAGGATCTAAAGACGGGGATGAAGAATGGTGGAAGGCATGAAGCCGGTGGATTGTATTATCTTGACGGTAGTGGAAGAACATCAACAGCTCTCCAATCATCTCTCTCTCATCTCTAATGGTACTATCAATTTGGTCATCCTTCACTGAAAGTTTTGAAGTCTTTGGATCCGTCATTGAGTCATCTTTCTGTTTTGGATTGTGAGTCGTGTTAGTTGGGGAAACATCATCGTGTTCCCTTTAGTCCTAGAATTGGTAACCGTATGTCGAGTCATTTTTCTTTGATTCATTGAAATGTTTGGGGTCCTTATAAAGTAATGCCATACAATGGATATAGATATTTTTTCATTTTGTGGATGATTATTCAAGGATGACGTGGCTCTATATAATGAAAGAAATGAGTGAATTGTTTACAATTTTCCAAAAATTTTATGTTAGGATCTGCAACCAATTTGGTGTTCACATTAAAATTTTTCGTTCCTGTTAGATAGTTTTGTATACCCTTAGCTCCAATCAGTTTTGATGTAGTTTTGATATTTAGTCTAAATAAATAAAGTAAATGTTTGATTCATGTTGTGTGGTATACTTCTGTGTAAGACCCTAAAACTGGACACTTAATGTGACTTGTGTTAGTTTTAAATGTTCACAGCCGTTGGATAAGTCTTGGGAGATTTATCCTGCCAAGGCTGACACTGATGTGCTGCCAAATGTTGGGGTGGCTTGTCTCAGCCGCTAGGGTGAGACCCAAGGCACACGTAGTGTAGGATTACTTGAACCCTTGAACCGGACCAGATTTCCAGTATTGCCTTGAACCTTGGAAATTGATGGGCAAAACTGGAATGTTACACCTAATCCCTAAACCCAATTATGGTACTGCACTGGGTGTCAGATTGGGCTGTCTTTGATATGCCAATCAGTGAGATCCTTAGCGGGGGTCAAAATCTGGGTATGTTGGAATAGTCTAAGAATTCATTTGAGTGGGTGATCATAGTGACGGGATCAACCCTTTTGTCGGACAAAGGTAATGATCGGGGATGCACTCTCTCTAATGAAAACCAAACTGCCGGCAGTTGATTTCAATCGTTGGAATTTTGTTTTGCCAAATTTATATATATGATATATACTTATATATGGTTTCAAAATGTTTGCAAATGGTTTTAATTCCCGGGATCCATGTGAGTAAAGAGTGCAGCACTGTTCCTTGCAGCCGAGGGAGACGTCCTCACTTGTCGGGCAGTCCTTGATCATTATGGGCTGAGAGGTTAAGTATAAGGCAATTTAGGATAATACCTGATGGGCTAATCTTGCATCTGCCCACAGTCCCTGGGTTTTTATAAGATGGCTTGGCCCAGGGACCACTTAGTGTAAGTGTTGGGCCCATAGGGTCCATGTGATGGGCTTAGGGGGTTCACTGGGATTTCTAATGAATTCGGCTAGGCCTTGTAACAGAGGCTGTGCCGAACCCATGTGGCTGATGTGTAGATCACTGCTTGGGTCCCACGTCATACAAAGAAGCCTGACTGGGCAGCAGGTTGGAAGACTATTGAGCACTTAATACATATTGGGCCTAAAGCCCATTTCGATCTAGGCTGATTTGATCAGTCACTTAAAGGGGCGGATCTGAGATTAGGTTAAGCCCAAAAGCTGATCTAATCTGCAGATAGGATTAAGAGGAGTCCTGATCCAAATACAAATTTGGATAAGGGCTACTCCTAATATGATTAGGAGGTTTCTTAATCACCAAGAAAGATGAGGAAACCCTAATTTCGAATTACTTGAATTCGAACCCTAGGGGTTTTAGCAGAACACACACTGCATTCTTGAGATAGGATCTCAGATAACCCTAGAGAAGAAAATAGCAGTTCGCCACCTTCTTCTCTAGCATTCTCCTCCAGTAGCCGCCACCACCTTTTCTACCAGTTTGAGTTCTCAGTTAGAGAAGATCAAGAAAGGTTCTTGATTGTTCATGTTGTGCTCTCAGTCTTCCATCGAGTTCTTCAGAAGAACCTGGTTCGTGGGACGAACACTGCTAATTTGGCTCCATCATCACTGTGTCATCTTCAGTGGGAGCTGATCTTGGGATCTTCTTTGGGCGTGAACACCAACGTTGGGAGATACTGTTTCTCCGGATCAGGTATAATCCCTCCATTCTCTTTTGGTTCAAATCTGGTTTGGTTCGAGTAGATCCTTGAATCTTGATTCTAAATTTAGGAAATATGATTCCCGGTTGGAAGAAAGGTAGGAAATTTTTGAAATTTGCCCACCCATTCCGCAACCCTTTTGGCGTCCATACGATGGATCCTACCATCCTTTCAGTGGTATCAGAGCCACAGGTTCGAATCTTGAACTAAAAGATCAGATCTGCACCTGCGCAATTCGGTAGAAGCTATTCTATCCGGGTATTGCGCAGATTGCAGTTTTGTTTCAAGAAATTGTTTCTTGTATGGGCGATTGATCTGAAATTAATTTTCATTAAATCTGAAATTTATTTAGAACTGTTCTTAATTTATTTCTTGATTTAATGGACTGTTCGTACCTAGAGATCGAAGTGCAGAATTGGCACAAATTGTCTGTGCAATCTTTATTTGCAGTTTCTATTCTATCCGGTCTATAAAATAATTTTTTTTTTATTTTTCTAGACTGAATGTATAGGATTCAATCAAGAATGTATTTATTTAATAGAAATAGGATTTCTGTTTTTTATATTCTTGATTGGAGAAGGCGGTGGCACTGGAGATTTGCAGATCGTGATATCGCCTTTTGCGTTTTGCAGATGATGACTTCGCACTCTGTGTTTTGCAGTTTGTGAAACTGCAATCCTGGTTATTCACATCTGTTTTGCAGGTGGTGCAAACAGTCCATAACTGATTTTTGACTGTCTAAGATCAGAATATTAATTAAAGATCTTTCTTGAATTGTTTCTTGAATTAAAGATTGGTTTTGGACCATTTTGGACCAGATTGGACCAAAGCTGTTTGGACCAAATCTAGGGTTCGAAAGGGGCTGTTCTCAGCCCTGTTTTCTCCCTCTTTAAGGTCTAAAACCAATGGTTAATTGAAAGAACCAATTCAGCCCAACCTGTAAAGCCCAGTTTTAAGGGATTAAAACTGCAAAAGCCCAACTTACATAAAAGCTATATGGGCCGAACTGCTAACTGCGATTCAGCCCATATACCTAGATAATGTTACTTGTTAATGTTGTGGTTTTTAAATGGGCTGTTTAATGGGCTTTATAGTGAGTAATTGATTGGATCAATTCTTCCATATCATGCGATGTGTGGATGTTTGATGTGTTGCGACCATGGGCCATAAGCACTTGGCCCATGATGATTTGTTAGTGGCTCTTGCGCACACCATGGCTGAATGCACATCATTGCCATGGTGTCCCTTACAGTCATTGGATGACCCCTTCCTGTCATGGTGGGTCCCACAACCCTAAAAAGGGATGCGTGCGGAAACCCTAGCCGAATTGGGCCACCATAAATTTGACTTTATGAAAGTCAGTGGGAGTCACTCTGGTTTGACCTAAATTAACTAGGGTGTATTTTTTTTTTTTGTTCCCTCCAGCAAATATGAGTGCATGTGATAGGGAGATCCATATGATGGACTCTCTAAAGGCCTTCCGTCATTAGCACGATGATAGGTCCTTCAGTAATGAGGAAATGCATCATAAAATTGGGCTATCCATTTGCTGTTGGATATGTCAGAGTGTTTCATAAGATGATAGGGGCGTCATAGACCGACGTGGGAGGGGCTTCACCAGAAAATGGGAACTCTCTCACGGTACCTTGGTGTAACCTGAATATGATGGGTGAGCACTCATTGAACATAAAGGTTTACTTGAAAATGGCTCTGAACCTTGTCTGACAGAGGCCAAAGGGAAACTCATATGATGAATGGATATGATCTGTCACAGAAAGGTGGTGGGGTTATGCAGTTGAAACAGTTGGCTCCACGCACTCTATGTGATTTCCCACATTTCCAGAGACATTTCGCCGACTCCATCACTGAGATAGGAGGGAAATCTCAGAGATGAACAAATGGAAATGGAACATAGATTAAAAGTCATATCTATGTAGGTAACATGAATCAAACTAAGGTTGTGGACTAACGTTTTGTTGTTTTATCAGAAAATGGCAAACGGACAATTTGCTAAGTTGCTTGACGACAACAAGCTTAAGGGCCCAATCTATGCCGACTGGTATAGAAACCTTATGCTGGTCCTGACTTCAGGAAAACTAGATAAGGTGGCAAAGAATCCTGCACCGGATCGTCTGAGAGACAAGGCTTCAGAAGCCCGTAGGAGGGAATACCAAGAATGGGAGAAAAAATCCTTAGCCCGATGCTATATCATAGCCTCTTTAGATAATCCGATACAGAGGCAGTTCGATCAGATCGAACTCGCCAAAGACATATTGGATAGTCTAAAAACTATGTACAAAGAGCAGAACTGTTCTACTCGCCAAAAGGTCCTGAAGCAGTTCAATGACCAAGGGGCAGCAAGTTCATGACCATTGTCTCCAGATGATGGGTTACATTAACGAGCTGGAGGCCCTTGGGTCCGGGCTAGATCTAGTCACACAGATAGATGCCATTCTTAACTCCTTGCCTTCGTCCTTCAATCCGTTCATAATGAACTACAATATGAACAAGCTGAATGTCAGCGTTCAAGAGCTCAGCAATATGTTGCAACGAGCCGAGGAACTGATCAGAAAGGATGAGCCGATAGCCATGCTTGTTGAAGCTGGCAAGTAAAGGAGGGCAAAGAGGAAACCCTAGAAAAAGGCCACTAAGTCTAAAAAACAAAAGAAAGACAAGGCATCCGATGCCTGTCACTTCTGCAAACAGGCCGGCCACTGGAAAAGGAACTGTCCTGTCTACATGGAATCTAAGAAAGGTACTTTCGAAACTTGTGTCATTGAGACTAATTTGTTAGTCACTTTTGTGTCCTGGTGTGTTGACTCCGGGGCTTCAACTCATGCGTGTAATTCATTGCAGGAGTTCAAAGTAAGCAGAAGGCTGAGTGAAGGGGAAGTGACGCTTTTCTTGGGAACGGCTGCAAGTGTTGCAGCTGCGGCAATTGGAACCGTAGAACTAGTTTTTAGAGAAGGAATTCTCGTACTTAAAGATTGTCTTTATGTATAGAACTTAAGAATAAATTTGTTTTCTATTTCTAAATTGTGTGTTGATGGATATACTGTTTATTTTAGTAATATGATTACTGTTAAATGGAATAATAAATTCATCGCATGCGGGGAACTGGAGAACGGTCTCTATGTTCTACATCCTTCTCTAGAAGCTAACTTAACCGAAACTACGTCGGTCAAAATCCCCAAGAAAAGGACTCGTGAAATAGTTAGTCCCACGTACCTGTGGCATTACCGACTTGGCCATATCGATATTGACTAAATCACAAGACTGGTAAAGGATGGTCCTTTGGATTTTCTAACCGTTGAAAATCTTCCCACTTGTGAGCCTTGCCTCCGAGGCAAGATGACAAAACAACCATTTAACGGTAAGCCTGAAAGATGTACAGGCACACTTGACCTTATACATATTGATGTATGTGGTCCCCTAAGTGTCAGGACTCGTAACCAACACGTGTATTTCATCACTTTCACCGATGATTACTCACGATATGGTTACGTGTACCTAATGAGACAGAAGTCTGAATCCTTTGAAAAGTTCAAGGAGTTCATACAAGAAGTCGATAAATAGTTAGGGAGAGAAATTAAGGCCCTTCGATCGGATCGAGGTGGCGAGTATCTCTCTGACGAATTCAGGGACTACTTGAAGGCCAATGGGATAATATCACAATTGGCTCCTCCTGCAACACCGCAACTTAACGGTGCTTCAAAGAGGAGGAATAGGACATTGTTAGACATGGTCCGATCACTTCTCACATGCTCGGAATTACCCACATCCTTTTGGGGATATGCATTAGAGACTGCTATCTACATGCTGAATCGGGTTCCAACCAAATCGGTTTCGAAAACTCCATACGAACTTTGGACCGGAAAGAAACCAAGTGTCAAACACTTTAAGATTTGGGGTTGTCTTGTGCACGTTAAAAGAACGAGGGCAAAAAAGTTAGAATCCAAGACCAGCTGTTGCCTATTTGTAGGCTACCCAAAGGATTCGGTGGGTTATTTTTTCTATGACCCAAGTGAGCAGAAAGTGTTCTGTAGTCGAAATGCCCAGTTCTTAGAGACTGTTTACATCCTGGACAGCCATCGTTAGGAAATAGTTCTTGATGAGGAGAGCTCAGGAGCAGTGGGAGATGTCCCACAAGTTCCAGGTAGTGACCAACCTAGAAGATCCACCCGGTATTCAAGCCACCAGTCCGTTACGGTTATGACTAGGATAGTTACCTGGTGGAAGCCTTGACTAGTGAGGAGGATCTCGTGACTTACGCGGAAGCTATGTTGGACATAGATTCCTAGAAGTGGGTGGAGGCCATGAGAGCTGAGATGGACTCGATGGAGGCCAATGAAGTCTAGACTCTAGTAGATCCGCCCTTCGGGGTAAAAGAAATTGGTTGCAAATGGATCTATAAGAGGAAGAAGGGCCCCGATAGCAAAATTGAGACCTACAAAGCTCGTTTGGTGGAAAAAGGGTATACTCAGAAAGAAGGCATCAACTATGAGGAAACCTTTTCACCCGTGGCCATGCTTAAATCCATTAGGATCCTGCTAGCTGTAACAGCATACCATGACTACGAGATTTGGAAAATGGATGTCAAAACCGCGTTCCTGAATGGAGATCTTAGTGAAGATATCTACATGCAGCAGCCGTAAGGCTTCATTGCTGCTGGTGAGGAACACATGGTATGTAAACTTAATAGATCCATATATGAACTTAAGCAGACTTCTAGGAGTTGGAACATCCGTTTTGACTATGCCGTCAAATCGTTTGACTTTGAGCAGAATCCGGATGAGCCCTGTGTTTACAGGAAGTCTAGTGGGGATAAGGTCACCTTTTTGGTGTTGTATGTGGACGATATCCTACTCATTGGGAATGATGTAGGAATGTTGACTTTGGTCAAGGTATGGCTTTTATAGCAATTCTCAAGGAAAGATCTTGGAGAAGCCTCCTATATACTAGGTCTTCGACTCTATAAAGATAGATCGAAGAGATAATTGGATTATCACAGGCTGCTTACATTGACAAAATAGTCAAAAGGTACAACATGGAGAACTCCAAGAAAGGAAACGTTCCTTTCAGGCACGGAGTCACAGTCTCCAAGAAAATGTCTCCCAAGACTTCTGAGGAGATTGAGGGCATGAAAGACATTCCCTATGCCTCAGCCGTGGGGAGCATCATGTATGCCATGCTGTGCACTTGCCCTGAGATTGGTCAGGCGGTGAGTGTGGTAAGCAGGTTCCAGGCCAACCCAGGGCAGGAGCATTGGACTACTGTGAAGAACATACTCAAATACCTTCGAAGGACAAAAGAGTTTTGTCTGGTATTCGATGGTAGTTCACTACAAATTCTGGGGTATACTGATGTCGATTTCCAATCGGATCCAGATGATAGAAACTCTACATCTAGGTATGTTTTCACGATAGGATCGTGTGCTGTTTGCTAGAAAAGCAGCAAACAGGGGTCCACGACAGACTCCACAACCGACGTCGAGTACATTGCCGCAAGTGAAGCTGCAAAGGAAGCCGTGTGGATGAAGACGTTCGTTTACGAATTAGGAGTGGTTCCATCCAGCACATCACCCATCCCATTGTTGTGTGACAACAATGGAGCGATCGCCCAAGCTAAAGAACCTCGGGCCCACTTGAAGTCAAAGCACATTGAGAGGAAGTACCATGTACTGTGGGAGATTGTTGGTAGAGGGGACGTCCTGATTCAGAAGGTAGCGTCAACGGATAATGTGGCAGACCCATTAACTAAGCCACTCACACAGAAGGTGTTTGAGAAACACGTGGAAAGTATGGGACTCCATCTTGTACCAGATTGGACCTAAGTGCCAGTGGGAGCTGTTAGACAGTTTTGTATGCCCTTAGCTCCAATCAGTTTTGATGTACTTTTGATATTTGGTGTAAATAAATAAAGTACATGTTTGATTCATGTTGTGTGGTATGTTTCTGTGTAAGACCCTAAAACTGGACACTTAATGAGACTTGTGTTAGTTTTAAATGTTTACAGCCGTTGGATAAGTCTTGGGAGATTTATCCTGCCAAGGCTGACATTGATGTGCTGCCAAATGTTGGGGTGGCTTGTCTCAGCTGCCAAGGTGAGACCCAAGGCACACGCAGTGTAGGATTACTTGAACCCTTGAATCGGACCAGATTTTCAGTATTGCCCTGGACCTTGGAGATTGATGGGCAAAACTGGAATGTTACACCTGACCCATAGACCCAATTATTGTACTGCACTGGGTGTCGGATTGGGGTATCTTTGATTTGCCAATCAGTGAGATCCTTAACGGGGGTCAAACCTGGGTATGTTGGGACAGTCTGAGAATTCATCTGAGTGGGTGATCATAGTGACAGGATTAGCCCCTTTGTCGGACAAAGGTAATGATCGGGGATGCTCTCTCTGATGGAAACCAAACTACCGGCAGTTGATTTCAATCGTTAGAATTTTGTTTTACAAAATTTATATATATGATATATACTTATATATGGTTTCAAAATATTTGCAAATTGTTTTAATTCCCGGGATCCATGTGAGTAAAGAGTGCAAGACTGTTCCTTGCAGCCGAGGGAGAGGTCCTCTCTTGTCGGGTAGTGCTTGATCATTATGGGCTGAGAGGTTAAGTGTAAGGCCATTTAGGATAATACCTGATGGGCTAATCTTGCATCTGCCCACAATCCCTGGGTTTTATAAGATGGTTTGGCCTAGGGACCACTTAGTGTAAGTGTTGGGCCCATAGGGTCCATGTGATGGGCTCAGGGGGTTCACTGGGCTTTCTAGTGAATTCGGCTAGGCCTTGTAACAGAGGTTGGGCCGAACCCATGTGACTGATGTGCAGATCAATGCTTGGGTCCCACGCCATACAAAGAAGCCCAATTGGGCAGCAGGTTGGAAGACTATTGAGCACTTAATTCATATTGGGCCTAAAGCCCATTTCGATCTGGGCTGATTTGATCAATCACTTAAGGGGGCGGATCTGAGATTAGGTTAAGCCCAAAAGCTGATCTAATCTGCAGATAGGATTAAGAGGAGTTCTGATCCAAATACAAATTTGGATAAGGGCTACTCCTAATATGATTAGGAGGTTTCTTAATCACCAAGGAAGAGGAGGAAACCCTAATTTTGAATTACTTGAATTCGAACCCTAGGGGTTTTAGCAGAACACACACTGCATTCTTAAGATAGGATCTCAGATAACCCTAGAGAAGAAAATAGCAATTCACCACCTTCTTCTCTAGCATTCTCCTCCAGCAGCCGCCGCCACCTTTTCTGCCAGTTCGAGTTCTCAGCTAGAGAAGATCAAGGTTCTTGATTGTTCGTGTGGTGTTCTCAGTCTTCCATCGAGTTCTTCAGAAGAACTTGGTTCGTGGGACAAACACTGCTGGTTCGGCTCCATCATCACTGTGTCATATTCAGTGAGAGCTGATCTTGGGATCTTCTTTGGGCGTGAACACCAACGTTTGGAGATACTACTTCTCCGGATCAGGTATAATCCCTCCCTTCTCTTTTGGTTCAAATCTGGTTTGGTTTGGTTCGAGTAGATCCTTGAATCTTGATTCTAAATTTAGGGAATATGATTCCCGATTGGAAGAAATGTACGAAATTTTTGAAATTCGCCCACCCATTCCACAACCCTTTTGGCGTCCATACGATGGATCCTACCATCCTTTCAGTTCCGATAATGGTCGTGAATATTTTTCTTCATCATTTCAAGAATACTTGGACCAACATGGTATTATCTATCAGACTTCATGTACTTACACCCCACAACAAAATGGAGTGGCTAAGAGAAAGAATCGTCATATTTTGGAAACAACTCAATTTCTCATGCATCAGATGAATGTCCCCAAACCCTTTTGGAGTGATGCAATGCTTATTTCTTACTTCTTGATTAACCAGATGCCCACGTCTATCCTTGATGGTCATTCTCCATTCACCACTTTGTTTCCTACCTTGTCTCCGTTTCCTCTTTCTCCTCGGGTTTTTGGGGGTGTTTGCTTTGTCCATAATCTGGGGCCAGGAAGGGACAAATTAGATGCATGGTCCATTAAGTGCATCTTCCTTGGCTATTACCTGACTCAGAAAGGGTATAAATGTTATCATCCTAGCTCTCGGCATTCTTTTGTGTGTGCTGATGTTATCTTCTTTAAGTCTACTCTATTTTTCTTGGGGTCCGATGACGTTTCTTCCTCCTCATCACCTCCTCCTCTTCCTCTTCCAGTTGCGGATTCTATTCCTCTTGTTCCAGCTGTGACCAAGTCCTTACCTCTGGTGCCACCACCTATTGAATGGCCAAATATTCGTCAAGTGTATACACATCGCCCACATGTACCAACTCCTCCTCCAGCTCCATCATCGTCAATAGATCTGGTAGTTGTCCCCACACCAGCCCCACCCCTAGTACTTGACCTTGATCTTTCCATTGCTATGCGGAAACATAAACGCAGTTATACCCTACACCCTATTTCTAATTATGTTTCTCTCACTCACCTTTATGCTTCCCATCACTAGTTTATCTCCATGTTGTCCTCTGTTGTTGTTCCTAAGGATGTCTAGGAAGCCCTTGCCTTTTTAGGATGGCGTCGTGCAATGGAAGAAGAACTCTCAGTTTTAACTCATAATCATACATGGGAGCTCACTCCTCTTCCTCCTGGTAAGCAGGTTGTCGGTTGTAAGTGGGTTGATACTGCTAAGTACTTACCTGATGGTAGTGTAGAACGGTTGAAAGATAGATTGGTTGCCAAAGGGTACTCCCACACCTATGGTATTGACTACATAGAGACCTTCTCCCCGATTGGTAAGATTGGTTCAGTTCATGTTGTGATCTCTCTTGCTGCTATGTATGATTGGCCCCTCTATCAGCTTGATATCAAGAATGCTTTCTTGCATAGTGATTTGCTTGAGGAGGTCTATATGGACCAACCACCAAGGCTTGTTTCTCAGGGGGAGGACGGTAAGGTGTGCAGACTAAAGAAGGCCATTTATGGGCTTAAATAGTCTCCTCAAGCATGGTTTGGTAGGTTCAGTGAGGTGGTAAGGAAGTTTGGTATAAAATAGTGCTAAGTTGACCATTCAGTCTTCAGTCATGACTCTCAGGCATGAAAGATCCTATTGATGGTGTATGTAGATGATATTGTTATTACCGGAAATGATCAAATGGGCATTGATAGGTTGAAGGTTTTTCTATAGGAACATTTTCAGACAAAGGACCATGGTAAATTGAAATATTTCTTAGGAATAAAAGTAGCAAGGTCTAAGCATGGTATTAACTTGTTTAAGAGGAAATATGTCCTTGATTTGTTGGAAGAAACAAGTTTGTTAGGTGCTAAACCAACTGAAACACCTATGCAAACAAACACTAAGTTGAGGAGTGATATGGGTGAAGTGTTTGAAGACCCTGGCAGATATCGGCGGCTTGTAGGTAAACTGAACTACTTAACCATTACTCGGCTAGATATTTCATTTGCGGTTAGTGTGGTAAGTCAGTTCATGCAGAATCCTCTAGTTCCACATTGGGATGCGGTTCTAAGGATTGTGAGGTATTTAAAGGGGGCTCCTAGTTGTGGTTTGATATACAAGAGTGGTGGAAAACTTGAAATAGAAGGATATATTGATGCTGACTGGGCCGGTTCTATGTCTGATAGGAGATCTACTACAAGCTATTGCACTTTTCTTGGGGGTAATCTAGTGACATGGAAAAGTATGAAGCACATAGTTGTGGCAAGAAGCAGTGCAAAGGCAGAATATAAAGCTATGGCACATACTACTTGTGAATTAGTGTGGTTGAAGAACCTTCTACAGGAGATGGGATACACTATTGACACTCCAATGAAGCTCTATTGTGACAATCAGACTGTAGTTCATATTTCTTCTAATCCGGTGTTTCATGAGAGAACCAAGAACATAGAGGTTGATTGTCACTTTGTAAGACAGAAGGTTCTGAGTGGAGTGATAGATACCGCATATGTTAACATAGGGAACCAGTGGGCAAACTTGTTTACTAAAGGGTTGAGTCAGGGAAGAGGACTACATATGTAACAAGATGGGATTATATGATATATATTCTCCAGCTTGAGGGGGAGTGTTAGTGTCGAATATGTAGGAATATTTATATCTTTATACTTATGTTTATGTGCTGATGTGTAATATTATGTTAGATTTAGTGTCCCTTACTTAAGTAGGGGCACATGTGTCTTTTACACAATATAAGTAATATAAATCAATTCTGGCCGAATGGGAGAGTGATCTTTTTCTCTCATTCGAACCAGTTCTTTCTCTCCCTTTCTTCTCTTCTCTTCTTCTTTTTCTCTCTCTCTTTCTCTTCCTTCTTCTTGACTGTTATCAGCTTAATAGGATTCAAGGGCAGGCCAAATCCTAATACTTTTTATGGAGTGCGGTTTTTCAGAAGAGTTAATTGAGTTTGCACTGTTTTTTTTTTTTTTTGTCTTCATAGCATCAAGACATGGGGACTCATTGTCTCCATTACTTTGTGTTGGTAGTGAAAGTGTTCAGTAGGTTGTTAAACAAGGTGTGGAGGCATGTTTATTTAGGGGCTTCGGGGTGGGGAGAGAGAGGTTGGATATTTCTCATTTAGAATATGCTGATATTTTGATATTTGTGAATACATCAACAAAGAAAGTGTTGAAATTGAGGACGTCCTCGAAGGTTTTGAAGTTCTATCGGGGTTGAAAATTAATAATTTTTAGTTATAATTATAAAATTTACTGAATATTTATTTTTAGTTATATTTACTATAATAATCAATAATAATTATAATTTATGTTGTTGGATTAATTATAAATAATTAACGATTATTGACATGTGTGATAACAACCGGTTTAATTTTTAATTTAGTCCAATAATTATTACAATAAGTATTAAATAGTTAATAATTATTGTTATTAATAATTAATAATTACTATAATAACCGATGTAGAGTGATTTGGCACGACCTCGTAGCTTGAGGACACGTGGACATGACCTAGCAAGAACAACAACTTAGCATGACAGCCTGGCCACAACCCGACATAACAAGCTTGGTGAAGCCCGACCAAGCGACTCGGCGGGAGTAACAGCTCGCTAGGAGGCGAGGCTCAGCTTGCCCTAAGCGTAAGGCCTAAGCGCCTCGAGCTCCCTCAGCCCTAAGGGACCCGGGCTCCCCGCGTAGGAGCCCGAGCTCCCCTTGAGCCCCAAGCTCTCCTCTCCTAAGAGAGCCCCGAGCTCCCCTTGAGCCCCAAGCACTCCTCTCTTGAGGAGGGGGCATCTCAGCTTTTAGCTGTGTCCCGACGGAGAAGTACCTCGGGACTGCACCCGCAGAATTCGTACTTGACGGATCAAAGTGGTTTGGCAGCCTGTAGGGATAATCCGCCTGACATCCATACCTGCTGGATTTGGTGGCAGTGCCCACATCTCTTGCCAGGCGGCGTCGTGCCCGCTATCCCTAAAAAGCTTAGCACGCCTAACGAGTCGGTACCCTGCAGCAGCAGCCCACAGTGGCGGCCTGCCACCTCAGTCCTGGCAGTAACAGCTAGGGCAGTGATAGTTACACCTGAAGTGATCGACCTCCCATATAAAAGGACCACCACCCTCACGAAGCAAAGGTATTGAAGCTTAAGCACTTTCAGCACTTTACTCTCTACTCTCTCTTTGAGATTCTTCTCCAGTCCTAACTTAGCCGTCGAAGTGTTCCCACTGGGATATCTCCCCGGGAACCCTTCACTTCCTCCTTCCTCATAGGTGCTGATCGTTCCAGTCGGAAGCCAGGTCACAGCCAGCTAGGAGTTCCCAGATCGTGCAGCATCATTTGGCGCCGTCTGTGGGATGCGCTTCAAAAGGCCTCCCTGTAACTTCTGTACAACTCTCTTCAAAGAACTGTTCAGTATCATCAACACCTATGGCTTCCTCCAGCAACATCGAACGCCGAAACACCCCTGAGGAACAACTCCAGTTACCCACCGTCTGCATCGGCCAGTTCACCGTCCCTCTCTCTGTGGATGGGGTCCCTAGTCTGACCGTCCTCCCGCCAGTGGCACCCGTAACTGTTTCACTGCCCTCTATAGTCGGAACAACCTTCATTGAACCCACCATCCTCCCTTCAGTGGCCAGCCAAGGTCAGCTCGAGGATCCGATGCAGTGCATGCGAGCCATGCAGGCTCAGATGCAACAATTCCAGCAACTCCAGCCCCACCAGCAGCAAGTGCTGCACCAACTGTCCCAGTACCAATATCAACAACAGTTCCCTTCACTCCCCCCCGACATCTGGCGACGCAGCCGGCTAAGCCTCAGCGCCACAGTGAACTCCCTTCCCACCGGGGAGTGGCTTCAGGATCGTCTCATGGAAGAAAGGGGGGGCTCCCTATCCCCGCGGTCAGGTCGGGGGCTTCCCAGCCGGTTAGGCCGGCGTCACCTCAGCACTCGTTGTTCGAGCCTCTGCTCGTGGAGAACAGGTTCGAGGTGCTAGCCGGCGACCTGGAACAAGGTCCTATTCGCAGCTACTGGCAGCCATCCCTGCCTCCCCTGGGCTCGTCGAGCTCAGCAATACTGAAGCCAACAACACCAACGCCGAGCCGACCAAGAAGCAACAGAGACGTAAGAGCTGCACCACTCCTCTCGGTCCCTTCTCCTCTATCCTCGGAGCTCCTCGTGGTCCCCATGCCCAAGGACTTCAAGCTCCCCCCATTGGACAAATACGATGGGTCCTTCGACCCCAACGACCACGTCGACGCCTTCCAGTCCCAAATGCATCTGGCCAGGGCAAGTGAATCTCTCATGTGCGTGGCCTTCTCTACTACGTTCAAAGGGGTGGCCCGCACTTGGTACCGAAACCTCTCACCGGGTTCAATAAGGAGCTGGCCGCAGTTCGTGAAGGTCTTCACCTCCCACTTCGTCACTAGCAAGAGATGCCCGAGGACCCAAGAAAGCCTCCTCAGCATAGTCCAGAGAGATGGGGAGTCCATCCGGAACTATATCAAACGGTTTAATGACGCTTGCCTACAGATACCCGACCTAGACCCTACAGTTTGACTCACTGTGGCCAAGCGGGGCATCACCCACAAGGAGTTTAGATGGCACGTGGTTGTCAACCAACCCAAGACAGTGACCAAGTTCCTCGAACTGGCAGATCGGTTCATAGGAACAGAGGAGAAGATCAACCAGAAGGGCGAGCATGCCCCCAAAAAAAGAAGAAGGGAACCAGAACTCCCGACTCCTAACGACTACAAGAAGAAGAAGGATCAAGCTCGGGGGGCAAACCCGATTCAACCTTTCCGAGCTCCAACAGCAGAAAGGGTGTTTACACCCCTCAACACGAAGCGGGTCGAGATCCTCATGGCGATCAAGGACGCCCCGTATGTAAAGTGGCCACCTCGGCTCAAGGCCGACCCTAATGTTAGGAACAAGAACTTGTACTGTAGTTTTCATAGAGATCACGGTCACAACACCAAAAATTGTAATAACCTCTACGATGAGATAGAAGAACTCATCCGTTGTGGATATTTGAGAAATTTTGTACATCATGGCAGCAACAATAAAGCAGGTTGGCAAGGGGAATAGAGTAAAGAAGCTCCCGAGTCCAGCAGACAGGCTGAGCAGTCGCAGAGGCAGCCTCCCGATGAAAGACCAGTCAGGGGGACCA
Source organism: Nelumbo nucifera (assembly GCF_055504915.1). Lineage (NCBI taxonomy): Eukaryota > Viridiplantae > Streptophyta > Magnoliopsida > Proteales > Nelumbonaceae > Nelumbo > Nelumbo nucifera. Next base: position 78,897,461 of record NC_142651.1, read on the forward strand.
TCCATGTAATCGTTGGAGGATCGGTTGTCGTGGGCTGCACCTCGGCCGTAGCTCGGTCATCAGCCCGCGAGGCCGCCAGAGAAGAGCTTAACCCCCCGAAACGGCCAAGGATGGAGGAACCAATCTCCTTCACCAAAGACGATGTGTGAGGGATCCATTATCCCCACGATGACGCGCTTGTCATAAAGATCAAGATCAACGATTTTGAGGTCCAGCGCGTCCAAGTTGACTCGGGCAGCTCGGCAGACATCCTCTTCAAGGTAGCCTTCGACCAACTTCAGCTCCCGGAAAGCAACCTGAAGCCCGCAAGCACTCCACTGGTAGGATTCAGCGGCGAGGAGGTCAGGCCTTTAGGGAGAGTCACTGTACCGGTAGAGGTCGGTACCTGGCCCAGTGTAGTGAGGCTCACTCATGAGTTCCTGGTGGTCGTGACCCCCTCCCCATACAACGCAATAGTAGGACGGCCCATCACCCACGCCCTATGCGTGGTAGTTTCCACCTACCACCTGGCGATGAAGTTCCCTACAGACTTTGGAGTCAGAGTGACACGAGGTGATCAGCTCGAATCCCGCAAGTACTACATAGCCGCCCTCAAAGGAAAGGCCAAGGTAGCTGACGACCTCGAGCTGGAACGACCTGCGGAGCAGTTCACAGAGTGAGCCGCACCTACCGAGGAGACCATCCCCATCCCGGCTTCGACAAAAGACCCAACTCGGGTGCTTCAAATCGGCGCTTCTGTTAAGGAGCCCCTGCGGTCTCAACTGGTAAGCTTCTTACTTGAAAATTTAGATATTTTTGCATGGTCAGCAGCAGAAATGCCTGGCATAAACCCCAACATAATCACTCATAGACTCAACACTGATCCTGTAGTTAGGCCCATTAGAAAAAAAAATGCAACTTAGCCCTAGAGCGATGGAGGGCAATTGACGAGGAGGTCGGGAAACTCCTTGCAGCCGATTTTATCAAGGAAGTCCATTACCCGAGCTGGGTAGCCAACCCCATTCTGGTAAAAAAGGCTAATGGTAAGTGGCGCATGTGTGTCGACTACACCAACCTGAACCGAGCTTGCCCGAAAGACTGCTTCCCACTTCCCAAGATCGACCGTCTAGTGGACGCGACCTTGGGGCACGAGTTGCTGAGCTACCTGGACACCTATTCGGGCTATAATCAAATCAAGATGGACCCAGCTGATGAAGAGAAAACTGCCTTCATAACCAAGTTCGGCTTGTACTATTACAAGATCATGCCCTTCGAGCTGAAAAACATTGGGGCCACTTTTCAAAGACTTGTAAACAAGCTGTTTGAGCCACTAGTTGGCAAAAAAGTAGAGTGTTATGTAGACGACATGGTCGTCAAAACCCAATTTTCACATGAATTAGTACAAGATTTACATTCAGTTTTTAAAATTTTGCGTAGATTTAATATGAAGTTAAATCCAAACAAGTGTCTTCGGTGTCACCTCGGGAAAATTCCTAGGGTACATCGTTAACTGCCAAGGCATTGAGGCCAACCCGGACAAAATCAAAGCCATCCTAGGGATGAGACCACCTCGAAAATTAAAGGAGGTTCAAAAGTTGAACGGCCGGCTAGCCGCCCTGAGCCGCTTCATGTCCAAGTCAGCAGATCGCTGCTTGCCCTTCTTTAAGGCCATAAAAAACAAAGGTTTTGAGTGGACTGAAGAGTGCCAGCTCGCGTTCGACAAGCTCAAAAGACACCTAGCCAGCGTCCCTGTCTTAACCCGACCCGAAGAGGGTGATGTTTTAGAGCTGTACCTCTCGGCGAGTGACGAGGTGGTCAGCTCGGAATTAATATGAGAAGTAGATCGGGTCCAATGACCCGTCTACTATGTTAGTAAAATATTGCAGGGAGCAGAGACGAGGTACCCTGAGATAGAGAAGTTAGCTTATGCACTGGTTGTGGTAGCCCGAAAGCTCTGCCCGTACTTCCAAGCTCACGCCAGCGTTGTCCTTACCAATAAACCTCTGAGGCAAGTCTTGCTCAAGCCCGAGGTCTCAGGAAGGCTAACGAAGTGGGCCATCGAGCTCAGCGAATACGAACTTCAGTATAAGCCACGAATTGTTGTCAAGGCCCAAGCCTTAGCAGATTTCGTCACAGAGTGTACCTTCAATTCCAAAGTCTCTAGGTCGGTGGAACACAAGGCCCCCAGCGCGGGTGAGCCTGGACTTCCCAGGCCGGTTGAACTTGAGCCCTGTGAAGTAGCAGTCAGTGCGGTGTCTCTCCTAGTTAGCCCAAGCCTGAACTGGGATGAAGAACCCTAGATCCTTCACATAGATGGCTCATCAAACCGGCAAGGCAGCGGGGCTGGGATCGTTCTGTACAGGCCAAGCGATGTGAAACTGGAGTACGCACTATGCTTTGAGTTCGCAGCATCCAACAATGAAGCAGAGTACGAGGCGCTGCTAGCCGGGCTGGATCTGGCAAAGGAAGTGAAAGTCAAGCACGTCGTTGTCTGCAGCGATTCCCAGCTCGTGGTAAACCAGGTTATGGGTGAATACAAAGCCCGCGAGCCAACCATGGTAGCATACCTAGCCAAAGAAAGAGGGGCTCTGCTCAACTTCTGGTCATACTTCATCCAGCAAATCCCGAGATCAGAGAATGCCGAGAACGATGCCCTATCCCGTCTAGCCAGCACTGGCGATAACACCATGAGAACTGTGTATATAGAGAACATGCCTCGGCCTAGCATTCTCAGGGGGGCAGAGGAGGTTGCTCCCGTCGTTCAAGCAGAGCTGAGCTGGATTGATCCGCTCACGAGCTTCCTACTACACGGGACCCTCCCCGTAGATCGTAACGCCGCCAGGAGGGTAAAGCGTCAAGCAGCCAAATACGTCATGATTGACGGACGACTATACCGAAGAACCTACACGCTCCCCTACCTGCGCTGGCTGCGACTCTCCGTAGCTGAGCTCGTCCTCCGCAATCCTCATGAGGGCCTGTGTGGTGGGCACTTGAGGGGCAGGGCCCTTGCTTAGAAGGCACTACGACAGGGATATTACTAGACAACGATGAAGGCAGATGCGACCGAGCTCATAAAAAAATGCGACAAGTGTCAGAAGCACGCCAACATCCACCACCGGCCTGCTGCCGACCTAAAATACCTCACTAGCCCATGGACATTTGCGCAATGGGGGATTGACCTACTCGGGCCATTCCCACCAGCAACAGGACAAAGGAGGTTCCTAGTGGTGGCAGTTGACTATTTCACAAAGTGGGTCGAAGCTACACCTCTCGCAACAATCACGGCCCAGAATGTGCAGAACTTCTTTTGGAAGAACATAGTGTGTCATTTCGGATTACCTCGAGTACTGATCTCCGACAATGGTAAGCAGTTCGAAGACATCAAATTCCAAAACTGGTGCCGAGACATGGGGATTCAGCAGAACTTCACCTTAGTGGCACACCCTCAGGCAAACGGACAAACGGAAGTCACAAACAAGGCAATCCTTTGAGGGCTAAAAGCGAGCCTGGACCGAGCTAAGGGACTGTGGACGGACGAGCTGCCCAGTGTGTTGTGGGCCTACCGCACCACGGAAAAGACTGCCACAGGAGAAACCCCCTTTAACCTCACATACCGCACCGAAGCAGTCATTTCAGCCGAGATTGAAGTTCCTTCACTAAGATTAGAAGCATATGATGACAGGGCAAATGAAGGCGAGCTACGTACCAACCTCGACCTGCTTGACGAAGTACGGGACCTCGCATACATCAGGACCGCGGCCCACTAGCAAAGGGTAGATCGGTACTATAACACCAGGGTTAAAAAACGGACTCTCTGTGTTGGCGACCTGGTTCTCTGTAAAGTTATGGTGCTTGAGCCCGACGTTGGCAAGCTCGATCCGAACTGGGAAGGACCCTACCGAGTAAAGCGAAAACTCGGGGAAGGAACATACGAGCTCGAAACCCTAGAAGGGAAACAAGTACCTCAGGCGTGGAATATTGTCAACCTAAGACAATATTACCCATGAATAATGGAGTAGACCATGGGTCACTCTCAGAGCTCCAAGGAGCCAAAACATCGAGTTGACCAAAGAGCTCGGCACCATAGCACGCCGCGCCAAGGGCGCGAGCAGACCCTACGGCGCTAATCCCACCTCGATGTACGCCATGAAGCAGTTCGGGCACACGCCTTACTATGCCTTACTATGTCAATCACCTTGGCGTACGCCATGAGGCAGTTCAGGCACACACCCTACTATGCCCAACTACGACAAACCAATCCACACACAACCATGACAAGCTCGGATAAGGCAATACGTAGAAAATACATAGATAAGAGATCATTTAGAAAAGGGCTAATTTCATTAACATGTAAAATTTTATACAACGAGCTCAACAAAAAGAAAAAAAAAATACAAGGACTGAGCTCACAAGCTCAGAATAGAAAGGCAATTACTTCGGGGGTTCTCCACCCCCAGGAGTTGTGGGCTGGTCAAGGGTATCGGCTTCTTTGTCACCACCCTCCTCCTCTGAGTCCGAATCCTCTATGGCTTGACGAGCTATCTCGCTCGTGATTCGCGAGGTGGTGATGGCGCTTGTGTCGAGCTCAAGGTACGTATGCCTTATCAACCATCTGCTGAGCTTGAACCCCTTGCGGTAAGCCTCCCCCAAAATGGCATCGAACTTATCAAACTGAATATACTCAGAGACGGCCTTGACCTTCGTCTCCTCTATCTCCTGGGTAAAGATCTCGGTCTTCTCTGCGATGTCCGCCTTGAGGTACTCCACCTCATGTAGAAGAACCTTCTCCTTTTCCTTAAGGCCTTCCGCCTCTGCTTTAAGGGTGTCCAGATCGCCCCTCAGCACGCCCTTCTCGCATGTCTGCTCCGCTCTAAGGGCCTCAATTTTGCCCCTCAGCTCGCTGTTCTCATGAGCTAGCCCGTCCTTCTCCTCCATCAGCACTGTGATTACGCCCCTCTGGGCCATGGCACCGCTCTCCAACCGGTGGATCTGCTCACGAACCATCCTCAGTTCGCTATGGGCAACACGGGAAGATTCCTCGGCAGACAAAGCCCGCTTTAGATACCTCTCGGTCTGAAGAGTAAGTGCATGCATGGCAGAGTTCGCCTGACAAAGGAGCTAGTTAGTACCAGAGAAGCACATATAAAAAGAAAAGAAAGAGAAGAAAACTTACCACCATAGTGTGGGTGGCAGCCCAGGCTCCGAGCTAAGAAGGATTGAGCATGTCAGTCCAAACCGCAATCTCCTCGGAGTAAGTGGCCCCCTTGCTCTTTCGAAGACCACATTGGGGGAGCAAGATGCTTCGAACCCCATCTGGGCTCCCTGAGCTGGAGACAGCCATCTCGGCTGTGTGAATAGGCTCAACGGAGACTTCGGCTGCAATGTTAGCAGCCCCGGTAGAAACCTTGGCCTCGGCTGCCGACCTCACTACGGTCTTAGCCGAGGCCCCAGGCTCCCTAAGTGGTAGGGACTCCTCCAAGTCAATGATCGGAGGAGTCCCGGGGAGCTCGAGCTCAAAGATTGGAGCCTGTGGAAGCTGGGGCTCGGGAGTGGGGGTAGGCGGCGACTCGATACGAGCTCTCTTGGCAGCCCGCTTCTTCCTCCCCTTCATGTGTTTAAAAATCCGGTCTCCCTTGAGTTTATCTGCCTCCATAGGACTTGCAAAAGAGTTCGGCATTAGTACTCGAGTAAAAGAAGGAAAAGAAGAGTAGGCCAAACAGCTAAGGTACTAACTACCTACCCGGGCTCAAGCCGGCCTGGAAGAGTATACCCTCTTTGATATAATCTCGGAAATCACAACCGACCTTAGCCCACGATTGGAATGCCTCCCTAGCCTTCTTGTCGAGTATGACGCTAGGGTCTTGGATAGCCGTCCTCCAATGAGTAGGGAAAGGACACCCCGTGGGGTTCCGGACTACGAAGTAGTCCTGCTTCCAGGCCGGGACCTTGCTAGGAAGCTTGTGCATTAGCTTAAAGCCCGGGCAGGGGGACAAGTAGTAAGCCCTCCTGTGCTCGGGAAGAACACATGAAGCGCTCTTCTTGATGGTCAAGATGGAGTAGAGTATGTCCAAGTCAAGGGGGATAACATACTCATAACAAAGAGAGATGGTCCCGACCACGTTATGGATCGAGTTCGGGTGAAGCTGGTCTATCATAACATTGAAATGTTTCAAGACCTCCACTAAGAGTGGGTGGAAGGGAAGACGCAGCCCGGCTACAAGCTACTCTCGGAAGATCGCGACCTCGTCAGGGCCGTGCTCCCATGGGAAGTTCCCCGTAGGTAAACTGTAGGTGTACTCCCCTGGCAAGTTGTATTGCCAAATGAGCTCGCGGAGCCTCTCCAAGGTCATGGTGGAGAGGTGGATGCCTGGTGACCCGAGGCCTCCTGTGCCTCAGGAGGGTTACCCTGAGCCGAGGTACCCACCTCGGGCTCGTCCAAAAGGCTATCAAAGGAAGACATAATTGAAACTAAGGAAGAGTTAGGGTGACTCACCAAAGAGAAGTAAGACTGGACTGGAGAGGAACTGACCCGAGCTGGAGGCTTTGGACGCGAGCTCAAGACTACATCTGAAGATTTGTGGCAAAGGAAAATGACCAGGACCCCCACTATTTATAGCCACTATCCACGGGCATCAACAGTTGAGATCAAAGCAATCTGACGGCCCTCATGAAAACCGGCTGCATGACCTCCGAGATGAAATCAGTTTAGTGTGTTTTTTTTTGCATTCGCCGAGTCTATAAATCGCGTAACGTCCATGCTTAGACTGTAGATGTGCCTGGAAAAACCAAGTAGGGAACCGGTCCAACCTATGAGTTGGCGGACAAGAAGGCTTAGACCTCGAGCCAAATCCACCCGGTAGACCTCGGACTCCCCACACTAGGTCAGCACCCCTAGCACGGGGAGTGGGGGGCAATTGATGTAGGGTGATTTGGCACGACCCCGTAGCTCGCGGACACGTGGACATGACCTGGCATGAACAACAACTCAGCATGGCAGCCTAGCCACAACCCGGCATAACAAGCTCGGCGAAGCCCGACCAAGCGACTCGGCGGGTGTAACAGCTCTTTAGGAGGCAAGGCTCAGCTTGCCCCAAGCTCAAGGTCTAAGCGCTCTGAGCTCCCGCAGTCCTAAGGGACCCGGGCTCCCCGTATAGGAGCCCGAGCTCCCCTTGAGCCCCAAGCTCTCCTCTCCTTGGAGAGCCTCGAGCTCCCCTTGAGCCCCGAGCTCTCCTCTCCTAGGAGAGCCCCGAGCTCTCCTCTCCTAGGAGAGCCCCGAGCTCTCCTCTCCTAGGGAGCCCCGAGCTCTCCTCTCTTGAGGAGGGGGCATCTCAGCTTTTGGCTAAGTGTCCCGAGGGAGAAGTGCCTCGGGATTGCACCCACAGAATCCGTACCTGACGGATCAAAGTGGTTCGGCAACCTGTAGGGATAATCCGCCTGACATCCGTACCTGTCGGATCTGGTGGCAGTGCCCACATCTCTTGCCAGGCGGCGTCGTGCCCGCTGTCCCTGAAAAAGCTTAGCACGCCTGACGAGTCGGTACCCTGCAGCAACAGCCCGCAGTGGCGGCCAGCCACCTCAGTCTTGGCAGTAATGGCTAGGGCAGTGACAATTACACCTGATGTGACTGACCTCCGGTATAAAAGGACCACCACCCTCGCGAAGCAAAGGTATTGAAGCTTAAGTACTTTCAGCACTCTTACTCTCTACTCTCTCTTTGAGATTCTTCTCCGGTCCTAACTTAGCCGTCAGAGTGTTCCCATCGGGATATCTCCCCAGGAACCCTTTACTTCCTCCTTCCACACAGGTGCTGATCGTTCCAGTCGGAAGCCAGGTCACAGCCAGCTAGGAGTGCTCAGATCGTGCAACATCAATAACTATAATTAATAATAAGTATTATAATTCTGTTGGTTTGATAGGTGTGGATAAACCAGAGGGTTTAAATTTTATTTTATTTCAATAACTATTATAGTAACTAGTGGAGACCCGTGCGATGCATGGTCTTTATTAAGCGAAAGTTAAACAATAGAAGCACATAAGAGTAGACAATTATTTTATATTTTAACTTTTTAAATAATTAATAATTGGTTATTTTTGTATAATACTTTTAATAAGTTTTAATACAAAAATAAAAATTTCAGCTAGGGTTGTTCATCAAACCGATGAAACCAACCAAAGTGACCAACCTAACCGAACTCAACCCGAGTTGGTTGGTTTTCTAGTATTTTAATATATATATATATATATATATATATATATATATATATATATATATATATACTTTTTAATATGAGAAAGTGGAAAAATTCCTAAATTTCTTAATCTAAAAAGTTTTATACTATAAATTTAAATTTTTTAATTTATTTTTTTAATAATACCATTGCATTTTTTAAATTTAATTTTTTAAGTTTAAATCTTCTTAACCAATCACCAAACCGATATAATCTAAGTTGGCTGGTTTTCACTAACGGTCAGCTAGTTTCAGGTGGCCAACTCCCTAACCGAACTAGGTTAATTTGGTTGAGCAAAGAGCCTACAACTTCTAATTTTAGCTAAACTAATAGCCTAATCTCTAATAAATAACAATAGTTTAATCTCCAATAATTATTGAAAATTTTAAATTAAATAACAAAACAAAAATAGATTTGTACATAATTATTGAAAATATATTTATCACAAAAACCCAATAAACGATTACTAAAACTACAACAAATATAAATTCTAGTATATATAAATATATATTAAGATTTTAATATTATTTTTAATAAATATCAAATTTTTTGAAAGTTATTTTATATAATTATTAATTTATGTAATTGAAATAATGTTTTTATTATTAGTACAATAATAATTGAAATTATTATTATATTTTTTAATATCTATTACAAACTTTTTTTTGAAAGTTATTACCTATTTTTGTTATTTGAAAGCTTCAATACATCTAAATTATTTAATCTATATTCATTGTTTCAATAATATTTAAAATTTTTTAAATTATTTATCTTTTATATTCTTTTCATCAAATATTATTGAATCTATTATAATTATTTTTGTGTTTTAGATAAGTTTTTAAGGTTATTACATAATTTCCTTATTTAATCTATTTTATTTGTTTTTTAATAATATATAAAATATTTAAAATTTTGTTATTTACAATATTATTTAATTATTTAAATAATATCATTATTTAGTTATTTAAACATTGCTTATTTATTGAATTTCATAATCCATAAAATTAAAAGTTATATTATTATTACATAATTTCGTTATTAATTCAAATATTATGAAATCTTTTATAATGATTTTTCTACTTTTAAAAAAGTTTTTAAATTTATTACATAATTTTTTTATTTTAACTATTTAAAATTTAGTTATGATAAATATTTTGTTATTTAAATATTTAAATAATATGTAAAATATTTAAAATTTTTGGTTATTTAAATTTTATTTATTTTAAAGTTCTTACATGATATTAAATATTTTGTCATATAATTATTTAGCTATTTTAAGGTATTTAATATTTATGAATTTCATAAAATATAAAATTATTAATAATATGAATATTATTAAATCTATTATAATTATTTTTTGTGTTTTTAATACATATTTTAAAGTTATTGCATAATTTCATTATAATATTTAAATTATTCTTAAAATTTTTAATTTAAGCTTTCTTTCGATAGTTATGGACGAAAAGTGGGGAGAGGATAAATAGAAGATAGACATAACTTAGGATATTAGAGATAATTTATGAGATAAATTGGAAATATAGATAATTTAGGAGAAAGTGGAGGATAGTGGTGCCATTAGCACTAGACTAGATTTTGGTAGAGAGATTTTAGGAATTTTTTAGGAGGGGATATCCAAAGGGATAAACATAGAGGAAAGAGGGCTGGGTTGGGCATGCTGAGATGTCGAAATGAGAAAGGGAGAAAGGAGCGATGAGGTGGCCTCATGAGGGAGCAAGGAAGGCTAAAATGAAGAGGGTCAGATAGTTCTCAGTTGGGGTAAGGGAGAAAGCTTAGACCATTTGATATGTCATGTTTCTACTTTATTATATATATATATAACTACTAATAATTACTGTTATTAACAATTATTAATTATTATAATAATTATAATTAATAATTTGTTAACAAATTACTTCCAAAAAGTAAATTATAGAATTTTTTAGAACAAATTACAGCATTTAGTAAAATTAACAAATTAACAGAAATTACCACATTTTAAGTTATTAAAAGTAATCACCAGAAATTACCACAAAATAACCGGTATTTACCAAAAATTATCATCATAAATTCTTAGTAATTACTAGAAATTATCATTAAATAATGAAGAAAATGACAAAATATTTCAAAAAAACTACAGAATTTTTTAGCACAAATTACAATATTTATTATAAAATTAGCATAAAATTACCAATAATTACCAAAAGTTATCATAAAATACCATTATTTCCACAAAATATTATAAATTACCAAAACTCATCATAAAATACATAATATAATAGTGAAATTAATAATTTACCAGAAATGAACTCATATTAAGTTATTAACAACAATTACTAGAAATTACATTACATTTATAGAAATTATCATAAATTAGTATATTTAAGGAAAAATACTGAAGAAAATAACCAAAAATTATTTACCAGTATTTCCATAAAACTAAATTAAAGAATGGGAAAATTCCAAACTAGTACCGTGTACTTTGGGTTTAGTGCCATTTTGGTCCCTGAACTTTAAAATGCGACAATTCAGTACCAAAACTTTCAAAACGTGTTAATCCAATACTTGTTGTTAACCAGTCCGTTAAGGGGCATTTGAAAAGACACAAATTCCCTTCGAGTGTCATCAAATTTTCTTTATCAACCATCCAAATGTTGATAAAAAATGAACAGTCCCAAATCCTTGCCTCCTCTATTCAAGAAAGTTGGGGTCACAAGAATGCCCATTGAGATGTAACCCCAACTTTCTTGAATAGAAGAGGTAAGGATTTGGGTCGGTTCATCTTTTGTCAAGTTGGATGGTTGATAAAGAGAATTAGATGACACTCAAAGGGCATTTGAGTCTTTTAAATGCCACTTAACAGCTAATTAACAGTAGGTATTAGATTGGCACGTTTTGAAAGTTTGGATACTGAATTGCCACGTGTTAAAGTTTGGGGACCAAAGTGGCATTGGGCCCAAAGTATAGGGTACTAATCAGGAATTTTCCCTTAAAGAATCTATTAGTGAAGTTAATAAAGTACCACAAATTAGTAGAAATTCACACAAAATTATCAGTAATTTCCAAAAAATATGATAAATTAATACAAATTACAACAAAATTACCAGTAATTATCAGAAAATTTCATAAATTAATAGTCTACAAAAAAAAAACTACCAAAGAAAATAACCAAAAATTCTTTACCATTATTTCCACAAAAATAAATTAAAAAATCTAGAGTTAATAAAGTACCATAAATTAATGGAAGTTATTACAAAATCAGGAAAATATGATAAATTTCCATAAATACTAGTAATGACTAGAAGTCTAAAGATTATCATAAATTAGTATAATTTATGAAAAACTACTAAAGAAAATAACCAAAAAATATTTAATAAATTAGTATAATTTAAGAAAAGCTGCCAAAGAAAATAACTAAAAATTATTCACCAGTAATCTGGTATTTGTACAAAAATGGATTAAAGAATCTATTTAATACGTGGGTTGGATGTCGAATTTCATAGCAACTTTGGTTTAAAATTTGCTTGACAGCATTGTACGGGTCCCTACTACTTGCATATTAAAACAAAGATGGCCACAATGGCCTTTCCTTTCTCCCCTTCCCCAACCCTGAGTTTATAGAATGCCTCCTTCATTCCTTCCCCAATCAATCTCGGTATTTTATGGTCGATCATTTGGACAATTTTCTTACGTGAGACTATCTTTTGGGGATTTTGCAGCATCAATGAGCCATCTTGCTGCAAAAGGGGACCAACTTTTTCCCCTCAAACGTTGTTGTGTTTGCTGGTTGGTAAGGGTGTCAATAGACCAGTTTTGGATTGGACCCCGTCCAGTCCAAAATCAATTGGGTGGACCAACAAGACATTGGATTGGACCAATCCGGTCCAAAGCATTTATTAGATTGGATTGGACCTGGTCTGTTCGTAACAAATTTATATTGGATTGGGTTGTATTAACCCAATATCTGATCCATTGATATAAAATAAGAATATATGTGTCAATGGACTGGGTTTGGGTTGAAACCAATTTAAATCAAAATGAATTTGAACAGATTGAACAGTCACATTTAATTGGACCAGTCCAAATTAGTTCAAAATATTCATTAGATTGGATTGGACCTGATCCATTTATAGTGGACTCACATTGGACTGGAGCGGATGTTGGAAGAAATGGGGTCACTATAACTTTGGAGGAGAAGCTCTGAGGCGCGTCTAAAGACACTGTCTTTAAATAGTTTATGAAGAGGTATGAAGAAAAGGCAGGTGCTGGTTTAGAGAAAGCACCTTGAGCAATCACAATTTCAAGCATTGTGACTGTTTAAAAAGTAGTTAACAGTTAATGACTGTTAATTTCGAATTGTACCTCTTGACCACACCTGATCGATTCATGACCGTTGATCTCATCAATGGTGATCAACGGTCAGCATCGCACCAAAACCAAAGTGGCCCTTCGCGAGCCACGCAAAGTGCAAGCAAAGTGCGCCTCTAAAGCGCTTCATTGCGCCGCACACGCGTGCGCGCGCATTGCGCAGTATCGAACCCCATACTCTCCTCTACTAATTCTAAGGAGTGTAAATCAGCTCCTATTAAAATATTGAAAACAAAGCTTGTAATTTTCCAATGTGGGACAAGTTCAAAACTGGGTTTTGTAAGAGAAAAACTAATTTTTCAATCAAGTGTGTAGGTGCAATTTCTCATGTAATTGACCAATCAAACCCATTGGATTTAATCTCTTATGAGATTAAAATCCAACAGCGGATTGGACCAAATCCAGTCCAATTGACACCCCTGGTTGGAGAGAACACTGTAGCTACAAAACAGGTGAAAGAGGTGATGCTATCCGGATCAGGTCTGCACAATATTCTTAAGTCACCTGACCCAAACAACTAAGGTGATGTTTGGGATGATGATTTCTTGAAACTCACTACCATGTTATGGCATTGAAGTTTCTCTGTTTGGTTGGCCGATTTTGGCGATATCAGGAAATCAGCCAAAAATCATTATTGAAATCAACCCTCTCAGGGATTACCTTTTTTTTTTTTTTTGGTGATTTCCTGTTTTATAGGTGATTCCGATTTTTTTAGGATAACTAGCTGATTACAATTTCTTGAAGACGACATGCCATGCAATATGGCACTCAACAATAACTCCACTACAAAAATAATTGGTCCTTAAAAATCAGTATCAAACAGATTCAAAGCTGATTTCTTAAAAATCAGCTTACATGGCAAATATGATACCAAACAATGATTTTTCAAAAATCACCGATTCCAAAAATCACTAATTTTTGTATAATTGGCAAGGAGAAATCACCATCGGTGCCAAACATTACCTAAATAATTGGTCTAAAATAGACCATTTTGGCTTCCCCAAACCAGTTGGGAACAATTAGGTCAGCATAATTTGTTTAATATTTGTTAGTTAACTATTATTACTAATTATATTAAATAAATTTAGTTAAATATAGTGATTTTTAACTATACAAATAATTAATTATATTGATTATCAAATCCCAATATTAAAACTTAATAAAAAATAACAGAAAATCTATTACTTAATTACGTAAAATTAATAGAAAATCTATTTGCTAATCAACAATATTAATAATTATTGAAAATCATTACAAATTATTAGTCACTATTGAAATTTAGTTAAGGAAATATAGATATTATATTAATTTATATCTACTTTATTAAAATCAGATTATAAGGTAAATTACATAAATTAATTAATTATTTATCTAATATAAATTACAAATTTATAATTGCAATATAAAGATTGTATTTATGTTATAGCCTTTATACCCTAATTATGTGTGTCCCAATAGCAATAATTTAAACAACTAAGACTAATTATATTTTTGTATAAATAGATTATTAAGTCATATTTATTATTAATTATTAACTTTAACTAATTTTAATTAAATTGGTTAAAATACTTGGATTAATTATTAATTCATGTAATCTAGATTATTTATTTATCTAATTAAGTTAAACGGATTTAATTAATTTATAACTCTATATTGATGGATAAATAATAGACTACCTAGATATAACCCAAAAAATATTGCTTGGACTTGGGATTAAGATGGCAATTTTCCCATCCCCATTAGAACTTGGCCTCCTTCGGATCTAACATGGAGACTATTCTAGCGGGGACAAGGATGAAAATAGGGATTAGTTATATACCCAATTAGGGATAGGGATGGGGATGGGGAGTGAAATCCACCCCAACTATAATATATTAAATATTTTAAAATATCACTTATATTTTAAAATTTAAAATATACACATATTAAATATTTTAAAATATTATGTGTATATATTCTTAAATAGATTTATATTCATTTCAACTCAAATTGATATTGATGTAGGGTGGCCCAGCCCAGCCCACAAATGCTAGATCCAGGGACGCGACTCGCCATAGCAGGGGCTACCCTGCACCCCTCGTACGGAACCAATCGTAGAGCACCCACGTGTCCCCACAAAGCTTGCTAACCGCCATCGTATGGCTCCCATCTCAGGCGTTCATCTCCACCGACCTCCAGGCGCCTCAGGTATAAATAGGGGGTACCACCCCTCCAGATGAGGGATTCGGATCTTGAGTTTGATCCTACTACAAAACTTAAATACATCTTGGGAATTCAGTGTCTACGAGCAGCTTCCTCAGAGCCCTCATTTGTACCTAATTCCCCTCTTCGTACCCTCGTACTAACTTGACCATCGGAGTCTCCACCTTGGGTTCTCACCCGAGGCCTCTGACATCCTCTGCCTTGCAGCACTTCAGCTACCAACCCTCAGCTTCTAAGGAGCTTGGTACATGATCAGCCTCAGCCGACTACCTCAACCTCAGCACTTTGTCTCCAAATCCTCGAAGCTTTCGACCCACCTCCAGAGCCCAGGGGAAAAATTACTTTGTTGTCCTCGACCAATCCAAGCATCAACAATTGGCGCCATCTATAGAAACCATTGTTAAGACGATCCCCTAAAGAACTTTGACAAAATAAGGAGTCCCTAAGCTCAAATCACCATGGTACGAAGAACTAGGAATACTCAAAACCTTGTCACTCCAGGCCGTGCTCAATCGCCTAGAGTATTTAACTCATCAAGTTTAGCAGAGCTATCCCTAGGTAGGAGGTCCCCCTTAGGGTGACCGCCCCATCGGGGAGTCAACGTAGCCAAACCGGCATGGATCCACGAGCTAGCCAGCCCTCAGCCTCGGCCACGTGCAACTAACCGACCCTCCAAGTCTGGCAGCAGCCACCCAGTCGGCCTGCATCCCAGGAACTCCCAACCTTCTAGCCAAAGGGAGGAGCAACCTGCACAATCTGAGGATAGCCACCCGCCCTCCAAGCTGCATCACCGGCGTCGAAGGGCAAACTTGAGGGATGAAGGCGGACGTCGCGATTGCCCCAGTGCCCATTCTAGGGCCAAGGGCCGATGCCGTGCCTCTTCCCCTCACGTCTCAGACCTCCAAGACATCCTTAACGACCGCCGCGCGAGGCGCACGGTCTAGCCTTGGATCACTCCGGAGTCCGCGTCGACCTTCACCATGCCCGCAAAGACCGGGATGGAATACAGGCGATGCCCAACCCTCAGTTCATCAAACTGCGCTCAGTGCTGTCAAAGTCGAGCTCCGACAAGTCAAGGAGGGCCGAATTAACACCTCGTTCGAGTAGAGCAACTCTATGGGGAGGATGGACGCCTTCTCCCCCGACATCATTGTCAAGCCATTATCTCCGCATTTCAAAGCTTCCACCATGGAGATGTACGATGGGAATACAGACTCGGACGACCACTTGGAAAGCTTTAGGACACTCATGATCCTATACGAATACTCCGACGCCTTGACGTGCCGAACTTTCTAGGAAACGTTCAAGGGAGCTGCTCGATGGTGGTTCTCAAGCCTTCCACCTCGGTCTATTAACTCGTGGGAGCAGTTCTCTAGCATGTTCCTCGCCCGCTTCATCAGCAGTCGATGCCCCCAGAAGAGTGTTGTCTCACTGATGACAGTCAAATAGAAGCGAGGAGAAAGATTGTGGTCGTATATTGACTTCTTCAAGAAGGAAGAGCTTGAGGTCTGCGATCTCGACCCCATGGTTTCCATGCACGCCGCCATCAGTGGACTCCTCCCAGGCTTAGCCCTCAAGTGCTCAATCGCAAAATGCCAGTCAAAGACAAAATTGGAGTTCCTCGAGAGGGCCTAGAAGTATATCACAATGGAAGAGGCTTTAGTTGGGGATGTTCAAGAAAAGGGCACCGAGCACCAAGACGGAGCCCTAGAAAAGAAGAGAAAGAATGGAGACCACGGTCGTAACAACGACAACAACAGAAGCGGGAAGCCACCGGCCCTAGCCCTAGCTCACAACCAGTACACACCACTCAACACCATCCACACATAGATTCTGTTGAAGATCGGGGAGGAGAAATACAAGAAGTGGCCTAAGAAGTTGAAGAAGAATCCCCAAAGGGTGAACCCAAAGAAGTACTACAAATTTCATCGAGGTACTAGCCACGACACCAAGGACTGCTTCGATCTCAAGAATGAGATAGAGTCCTTCATACATCGAGGCCACCTCAAGCAGTACGTCGGGGGTGAGCCTAGCGCCTCGTCCTCTCAACAGCAACCGCAGCAGCATCAGCAAGTAGCCAGCATCAAAGATGGAAGCACGGCCTTGGGTGGAGCCTCGGTCGTTGCTCGCAAGGCCTATGCCAGGCAGTTAAACATCCAGGGGCCGACCCCCAAGAAGCAGAAGCAAAAAGCGACCCTCTCCTTCACGAGCGAGGATTTGAAGGGGTTTGCAGTCCCCCACGAGGACGCTTTGGTGATTTCAGCCATCATTGCAAAGTTCGTAGATAAGAGGATTCTCGTTGATAGCGGCTCCTCGGCTGACATCCTCTTCTATGAAGCTTTCGAGAAGATGAGGATAGCACCAGAGCGCCTTCAGGCAGCAGATGTTCCACTAGTTGGCTTCTCCAACAACGTTGTCAGACTAGAGGGCAAGATCACCCCACCCCTCACAGTAGGGATGAAGCCTAAGCAAGCGACAAGGATGACAAAGTTCCTGGTTGTGAGGATTGGCTCACCCTACAATGCAATCACGGGAAGACCAACTCTTTACTTGCTCCAGGCGGCCATCTCCTCCTACCACCTTGCTCTCATGTTCCCCACCAAGCATAGCGTCTGAGTTGTTTGAGGGGACCAATATGCCGCCCGCCAGTGCTATGTGGTATCACTGTAGGGCAAGAATAAAGAAACCTTGCCACTAGAGGGTCTCAACCTCAGGGAGGAGCCAGCGAGCCAAGGCCCGCCGGCCAAGGACCTTGTCTCAGTCCCCCTAGATGAGGATGAGCCCGAAAGAGCAGTCCCACGTCAGGTCCAACCTTCCCCCGGAGAGCCTATCCAAACTGGTAAGTTTCCTTAGAATTAATGCTGACGTTTTTGCTTGGTCCGCTACTGACATGCCTGAAATTGACCTTTCGGTCATTACTCACAAGTTGAATGTGGACCCGAGCTCTAGGCCAGTCAAGCAGAAGAAGAGGAACTTTGCACTGGAACGATGGAAGGCCATGGAAGAGGAAGTTGGGAAGCTACTCGATGTCGGCTTCATCCGAGAGGTACACTACCCTAATTGGTTGTTAAATGTGGTTATGGTAAACTCACCGAGGCCAACACTTGGGGAAACGGGAGCCAGGCAAACCTCAGTTCTGCCTTGGCTCCATCCTCGGCTCGATAGGTCATCTTGCCTTTGCCTAAATGTCCGATGGGAGGAAGAGATCCAGGCAAGCCCCCGCTTTGCCTCAACCTCCCCCTATCATACTTTGGCCTCGCCTAAGTGAATACTTAGAGGGAAATTAGAACAAATGAGTCACACTTTGATCGTATGGCTCTTCCTCAGCCGCCCTCCGCTACACATCTAAGGCACACGTATAATAAGTCAAAGTAAAGGAAGAGAGCCAGACAAGCTGCAGCTTCGCCTCGGCCTCACCTAAGTAAATACTTAGAGTGTCTCATGTTGTGATCTTTTTACTTGGGGGGAGCAAGGACCCCTCGATGAAAAAATAAGGCAATAGAACAAGCAAAGGAAAAAGAACACGGCAAAAGACAAGTGCTCGAAATGAGGTTCAAAAAATGCCACCGATTCTCATTACATTCAAAAATTTGACTTCACCAGAATTCTTTCATGGCCCCCAAGGCTGAACGCATGTGCAATAACAAAAAGAAAACAAATTCCTGGTCTAGGCCTCGCCACCTATCGGAGAGGGAAGAGTAGAATCAAAAGCCCCCTCGGGAGAGTCGGGGATCACCATCAAAGATTCAGCGTCGAAGTCAAGTAGAGACACCGCGAGCGCCTTCTTGGTATCCTCAATCTCGTCCAAGTAAGCCCCAGATGTGAGATCAGCCATCTCCTCGGCCTGCTTCTCCACCTCTTGGGCCCTCTTCTCAGCGTCAATAGCTCTCTATTTGGCCTACACAACCCGCTTCACCGCTTCCTTGGCCATTCTCCCTACCTCGGCAACCTGCTTCTTCGCCTCGACAACATCTCCCTCATCTTGATTGGAACGCCACTCAACCTCGGAGAGGAGACTTTCGACATGAGCCCTCTCCATTTTCTCTTTGGAGAGGCTCTCCCACGCCTCCTTCACCTGCACCTGAGCCTCCATCTGGAACTTCTGCTCATTGATGAGGTTCTGCTGGAACCAATGGTATTTCTCCTCAATAGCGGCAGCAGCTTGCTGGAGCTTCCCCTTCTCCTCCTCCAACTTGTCCATTTGGGATAGGGTCAACTTCAAATGATCCTCGAGGCCAATGAAATGGAGGCAAACTCGTAGCAAACAAACAATCAATATCCTATGAGGGAGCAAATAACCATGAAAAGAAAGGAACAATTGTTACCTCGACCAGGCTTTGCATCCCCGTGTTATATATCTTCTCTAGGGCGCTCCCTAGCATCTGGAAGCGATCTCGTGAAAGAAGGGCCCCACTCACTAGGGCCCGGCTGACCCCCTCATCCTGGATGGAGTCCCCCTCACGAACATCCCACCGGGGGTAGAAGATTTGGCTGGACCATTTGGTGAGCTTCTCTAGTAGCATGGGGCAGAAAACAGCCCCATTCGTTCCCTATGGGGCCTCCTTGGGGCATCCCCTGACATGCCCTCGGTGTGGGCCACCTTCTGTGGTGGTTGATCCCCCATGGCTTCCTCAACCGGCCTCTTTTGCCCCGCCTCGGTCTCCTAGGCGGGCTTCCACGTCCCAATAGTTGACTTCGGCGGCACTTGTTGCTCACGCCTCGTTTGGCACTCCTCAACGGGCCTTTTCCCCTTAGTGGGGACTTGTGGAGTTGCTCCCTTCGTGGGAGCCGATGGAGTAGTCCCTTTGGCAGGGACCTGTGAAACTATCCCATTAGCGGGGACCTAGCGAGAGGACCCCCTCCGCAGGGGCCAGGACCTTCTCCTTCGGTGTTGGTGTCCCCTCGGAGGGCCTCTGAGGCGATTTTGCCCCCGCTTTTGCCTACTCCTTATGCATCGCGGAGCACGGTCCATCAGGGTCTTCCCAATGTCCATCGGCACCTCTGCAAACAAAATAAAGCTTTTAGTAACGCATTGCAAAGAAGAGGACGAGGGAATGTGTTAAGGGACTACATGGCCTCTCCTACCAAGGGGATTAGGGTTGAGCCCCACAAAGACTAGTGGGACCTCCTCCTCCACCAAAGGCTGGGCTCGGAATCTCCCTAGTTTGAGAAACCAAGCGAGATCATTGCTCTCCTCACTCGTGAGCAAGGGGACACTCTTCTCCACAGCTTGGCTAACCTCTCCCCACCCCGACTTGAAGGACCAGCCCTAGGGACAGGACAAAAAGAAAAATGTACTCTACAGTTATGCACGAAAGAAGGGTTATCTACAGGATTGGTCCTACGGGGTTGAAGATAGTACATGTCGCTTTCGAAAGAGTGCTTCCTCGGCACAAACAACGCTCGATAGAGCTTCGGCATCAATTCCACTCCGTGGAACTGAGTCACCACCAGCATCGCCACTATGGTCCTAACGGCGTTGGGCATTATCTGGCTAAAGGTGATCCCATACACCCTCAACAGTTCAGAGATTAACAAATGAAGGGGAAATCGAAGACCGAACTGGAGGAAGTGTTGGTAAACGTAGATCTTCCCCTCTTTAGGAGTCCATAGCCGGATGCCCACCTTGGGCACCATCTTACCATAGGATGAGGGTATGAAGTATTGCCTTGCCAAAGCCTTAACTTGATCCCCATCTAGAGAGTTTTCAAACCCTAGGCGTAGGAGGTCGGTCTTGGTTGCTATCTGGGTAGCACCCTCAGCCCTCGTTCCGGAGATAGGATCTGGGGTCTCTACCCCCTTAACTTGGGAGGACCCCTCGGCCTCCCTCGGCATCACAGATGCGGCGCTCTCACAGGGAGGGTCATCACCTTGACGGCTGCCTTCGGCGCCCTTGGAGGCTACCCTCTCCCGAAGCACCTCAACCTCTTACCGAAGGGGAGCAAGGACAGAAGGGCTTAAAGGAGAAAGGGGAGAAGGGGTTCGGATGGGGTTCCCCTCCAACTCATTCGAAAGATCATAGCACTCAGGTCCAGAATCTAAGAAAGACATCATTCGAGATTGCCTAAAGGGAAGTGGAGGAAAAAGAAGTAAAAATGGAATGTTGAAAGATTGGAGAATCTGGGAGCTGAGTTCACTCAAGAGCAAAGGCACTTAGAGGCAAATGACCAGAAAGTTGCCGTCAAGGCCCCTATTTAAAGAAGAACTAACGACCCAGATATCTTGAGATCCAACGGTTGAGAAGCCGCCGCCTCTACGACCCAACCACAGCGTGCCACGTAACGCTCAGCCTCGGAAGGCAAAACGATGCACTAGTGACGGTTCGGATCGTCTTAGATCTAACGGACACGAAACACCTCCATACCTACGATCCAGCCACACCGCACCCCTAAGACTCATCCTTGGAAGGCGAAATGACGCTCGGGGTGGACCAGCACGTCCGCCTACCACGACCCACCGGTTTTTGCACCCAATCCCATGAGCACGCACACAGGTTCGACCGGAAAGCCGTTCTACGCATGGGGTGTTCTCCCAACGCATAGACCCGTTCAGAGTACAGCCCCCAGTCACCTACCCGAAGCAGTAGTGCCACAAATCACTCGCAACTTTGGCCCAACTTATGAAGATGAACTAGGTGGAGACACAAAAGAGAACACCACTATAGGGTCCACCTTGGCTGCCAGACCCACTGGCGCTCACCACTACTACTCCCATCAGCCAAAGCCGAATCCTTCACCTCAGCCTCGGGAGTGGGGGGCAAGTGATGTAGGGTGGCTCAGCCCACGAATGTCAGATCCAGGGACGCGACTCGCCACAACAGGGGCTACCCTGCACCCCTTGTACGAAGCCAATCGCAGAGCGCCACACGTCCCCGCAAAGCTCGCTGACCGCCCCGTATGACTCCCATCTCAGGCGTTCATCTCCACCAACCTCCAGGCGCCTCAGGTATAAATAAGGGGTACCCTCCTCCAAGTGAGGGATCCGGATCTTGAGTCTGATCCTACTACATAACTTAAATACATCTTGGGAATTCAGTGTCTACGAGCAGCTTCCTCATAGCCCTCGTCTATACCTAAGTCCCCTCTTCGTACCCTCGTACTAACTTGATCGTTAGAGTCTTCGCCTCGAGTTCTCACCCGAGGCCTCTAACATCCTCTGCCTTGCAGTACTTCAGCTACCAGCCCTCGGCTTCTACGGAACTCGGTACACGATCAGCCTCGGCCTATTGTCCTCAACCTCAGAACTTAGTCTTTGAATCCTCAAAGCCTTCGGCCCACCTCTAGAGCCCAAGGGCAAAATTACTTTTTTGTGTTCGACCAATCCGAGTCTCAACAGACATTATCTAAGTGTTAAAGCAATTTAGATTCATATTTTTTTTCTATTTAAGTAAATCATTTTTCCAAAGCAAAATTTTAATTAAAAATAAAAAAAAAAGAATTCCGGGACCCGATTCCTCATTGAGGAACCTGCCTCTACATTAGGGATAACGGATAGGGTTTATTTGTGTACATGATGGGGATGGGGTTTGGAGACCGGATACGAGAACTTATATTGAGACTAGTGTTAGGTAAAATTTAGCTTTCAGACTGGACTGGACTCTGTTCAATTTCTTTATTTATCTCTGACTCTGTTCAATTTCTTATAGGGTTTTGGCCTTCCTACCAAAAAAAGGTATTCATGAGTCAGTTAAAAAAAAAAAATTATCGATGCACTTACAAGTAGAGATGTTGATGCACTTACCCACCGGTGTACTAGATGTTGGATTATAAATGCGGCATGTCAAGTTGTTAACATTGCAGAATTGAAATATTTGTATACTTGGACCCAAGTCACTACAGGTAGAGTCGGATACTCGGATTTGTCATTTCATTCATTCTTCAGTCGGTTCGGGTCAGTGGCGGAAGCTATTCAACGCCAATCAATTGGGTTGATCTGTTCCCAAAGTGGTCCCTACATTATGTTCCCATATTGCTTTGGTTACATATTATTGGAATTCAGATTTTTGTGATAGCTCTCTCCTCAATTCTTTTTGTTGATTGCGTAGAACGGTAGAAGGGAGAGAGAGAGAGAAGAGGCCTGGGAGGGGACTGGGAAGAATGGAGGTGTGTGACGCTTCAATAAGTGAATCTCCGCTGCTGGGAGGAGGAGAAGATATGGTAGAAGGGATGGTGGATTATAAAGGTCGCCGAGTTATCAGATCCAAGAGCGGCGGTTGGAGATCTGCATCGTTCATCATAGGTGAGTTTTTTCTTAATTAATTTTTTTTTTTTGGTTTGCTTAATTGATTCTTCAGACTTTGAATCTTTGAGGGTATAAGATTTGGAAGACGGTCCGCAGGAGTGGAGATGGCGGAGAGATTTGCTTACTACGGGATTGCCTCCAACCTGATAAGCTATCTGACGGGGCCGCTCCGGCAGTCGACGGCGACGGCCGCCGCAAATGTGAACGCATGGTCGGGGGCGGCATCCATGTTTCCTCTGCTGGGAGCTTTTGTTGCTGATGCTTATCTCGGCCGCTTTCGGACCATTCTTTTCTCTTCTCTTCTCTATGTTCTTGTTAGTGTCTCTCTCTCTCCATTTCTCTCGCTCTGAATCTCTGATAGTGCTCCGCCTCCGCTAGGTTATCACAATTATTGAGCCGTGTTGTTTATTTGTCTTAATTCTTATTTAATTTCATTTGCGGCCAAGAAAAACAACATTCCTTTTTCAATGGGTCAGACGGACCCGAATACCCGATTGGACTCGAACCTATTATATAGGGTCTTGGTTTGTATTGTGTCAAACGGATTACATGACCGATCAACACAGAACAAGCTTGTTTCTGCTGCAGATCCCGTTTGTGTTTAGTTGGATTTTCTATGGGTCGGGTCTATCCTATAGAACTGAACAGATCGAATCGATCGTCTATTTGGTCATTATGTGGTTTTATCCATGGTTTTCAAAACCAGATCGGACCGGATGGTCGAACCAGAAAAACCGGGAATCAGTCAGGTGACCGGTTTCGGTTTTCCCCAAAACCGGATTTTCTTCAAAAACAGTTGATTTTGGTCAGCAAATTGTTGACCCGAACAGTTAACTGTTCGAACGCTTTTGACCATTTTTTTATTTTTTTTGTTGGAATAGACCGATCATTCGGTTCAAACGGTCGGACCGTTTGACCAAATAATCGGACCCCTGACCAGTTCGATCTTTGGGTTGATTTTAAAAACCATGGTTTTATCCTCATTAATAATCATGGTTTTCAAAACTAAACCAGACGGTCGGATTGGAAAAATCGGGAACCGGTCAGGTGACTGGTTCCATTTTTCCCCAAAATTGGATTTTCTCTAAAACCATTGATTTTGGTCAGCAAACCATTGACCCAGGCAGTTAACCATTTGAACGGTTTTGATCGTTTTTTTTTTTACTTAATTTTTTTACTTTTTTGTCAAAATGGGCCAATCGTTCGAACCGAATGATCGGACCATTCGACCCAGGAACCGAACCCCTAACCGGTTGGTTTTAAAAACCATGTTAATAATTGAGTTCTGACCAGTCCTTTTTCCTTGTTGTTCTGAACCAAATATAGCCCTAATCGATTACATAGTTAATATATAAAGGGATCTTGATTATGTGTGTCTTTTTGGGAAAATCTTCTGGTAGCTCTGATAGTTAAAAAACACATTGAGCTTTTGTATGAAGATCTGAGTAGCTCGAAGATAGTTTGGCTACCGTGTCTTTATGTGTGTCTTTTTGTATTTTTCTACGTGAAAATAAAGCGAGAAAGACGCAAAAAGCTCTATTTGGAGCTTTCCAAACTCAGCCCAAAATGAGCTTGCCTCTTTTCGGTGCACTGACTTTTAGCAGCTAGATCTGTTATGAACCAAACAGAAAAAAGATTGTGGTGCAGTCTACCCAACTTATAAAGACGACACAAAAAGATGCGCCAAACAGGGCCTATAGAACTGCTTATGTATGTATATTATATGTATACATAAATTATGACAAATATCATATGTATATTATATAGGTATGCCAACGCTCAGCCGATGATCACCCCTAACGTTGTGTTTAGTTATAATGCAAATAAATTTGTATTGATATAAAATTATGATAGTGCAAATGATTTGAGTGTAAATTCTGACCTATTTTTATTTTAAATTTTAGCTTATTTTGTTTGATTGCAGTACAAATAAAGTAAATTAAAACATAAAGCAGAATAAAGTAAAATTCAAAATAAGATTAAACAAGAATTTGCATTTTTTTATGTTTGCACTTCCATACATTTGTACAAGTGCAAATAAATTTGCACTGCAACCAAACACAGCCTAGACAATTAGGGATGCAACTTTGGCGGGTCCAACCTGGGCCCAGCCCGACCTAACTCAGGCTTTTGCCCAGATTGCGTCTGTCCAGCATGAGTTTTCAGGTTGCAGGCTGTGCCTAGGCCAGAAACTTGGGCCTGACCTAAATTTGGGTTCGACACTTGGGCTTGGATTAGCCCGAGTTTAACCCAATCCAACCCGAGATTACATACATATATATATTATATTTATATAAAAATATCTTTCTTTAATTATATACATGTGAATATATATGTACATTTGTAAATAAAATTTGTAAGTTGGACCATAAAACCCAACCAACTAACCTACCCAAACCCGACTAATTTGGCCCAGCCCAGCCCGAGGCTGAGCCCAACCCAAATTTATTAAGCTCAGGTGGAGCTTGGGTTGATAAAGTTGGGCTTAACCTTTAATTGGGCCAGGCCCAAACCTGAGGTTTGCTCCTTTAGATTGGGCTAGTTTGACCTTCAACCCAATCCAACTCATCCGAGTTGCACCACTAGAGATGAGACGATATGCATTTGTGCCACTTTAAAATTAGAAATTCCAAATAATTGAATGAGGTAGAAACTAATGTAGATGGGGGAGTGAGGAAAATTGACCAATCAAGAGGGTCCATGATCAATCAGGGGGCTTATATGCAGCACTTGTTTTGGGCTCTATTCTAATTTCTCGGGATATGCTTGTCAGTTGTCTGTTTCTTGGGTGATAATGACACCCTCTCTTATGCACAAAAATCTTTCTTTCTTGCTAATAAAAAAGAATAAAAAGGAGGGTCCATGATCAAGTGGACAGTTTGGGCCAGTAATGATCGAATGGATTGTTGGGAGTGGATGGTCTAACCGGATGGTTTTACAAGGAAACCAAAACAATCCAGGAAACTCCAATACGACAATTTGGTTCGGTTCAAAAGGATTCCCCTTGTGCTTCTCCACATCCTTCATCCATTGGAAAAGGGGACTGTAGCCCAGCCCAGCCTAGCCTATATGTTTTTTTTTTCGCCCATAAGTGCTAGTGTACGGTTTTTTTTCTCCCTGAATCTAGGTACTGTACGGGTTATACTTGTCGAAGAAAAAGAAAGAAAAACTAAACTTTACTCTTTAGTTTGGTTTTGTTTATCTTTGATGCTATTCATACAAATAAAATTATGATTTTTATTTATGTTTGAATATTTGATGGAATCACAGGGATTAGGGTTGTTAACAGTATCAGCAATTCTTCCTTCTCCGAGCTTTCCTCACAACCAGAACACAAAGGACCACAGATCATGCCTTCAATTCCAAATCATCTTATTCTTTGTCTCTCTGTATCTTGTGGCAATTGCCCAAGGAGGGCACAAGCCATGTGTGCAAGCTTTTGGTGCAGATCAGTTTGATGGACGGAACCCAGATGAGTGCAAATCTAAAAGTTCATTCTTCAATTGGTGGTATTTTGGGTTTAGTGGCAGTAGCTTCATATCACTTTTGATCTTAAATTACATTCAAGACAACTTCAACTGGGTTCTTGGATTTGGAATTCCTTGCATTTCCATGGTAGCTGCACTTGTTGTTTTCTTACTTGGAAGGAAGACATATCGATACAGTTCCAAACAAGATAATAGCAATCCATTTTTGAGAATTGCCCAAGTGTTTGTTGCTGCAGCAAGGAACTGGCGCACCACTCCCTCAACTGCTGCTGTTGTGAAAGAGGAAGAAGCAAGAATACTACTCCCTCGGCATGGCACATACCAATTCAAGTAAGAAAAAAAGAATTTCTCATTCTTAATTCCAAAACAAGGATCAAGTAACTCAGGATCTGCTTATTATTATATCATCTCACTAGTTCCATGAATGTGGAGGATATCTTGTCCATGAAATGCCTACCCACAATAGACTTTTATACATGAGAAGGTCCATGTTTCATGGCAGTACTTACATATGATAACTTGTAGCTCCAATAGGTGATAAAATGAGAGAAAATAGATGGTTTGGTCAAGTGCATAGAAGACCGTTATATGGAATCTGTAAGAAGTGATTTGCTGCAGGTTGAAGGGGCTAGAAGGGCCAATTACAAACCAGAAAGGACTTTGTATGAAGCAATAAGAAATGATTTAAGGGCTCATAATTTAACAATTAACATGACACTAAACAGATTGGAATGATGAAACAGGATTTATGTAGCCAATCCCATATATATGGGGTAAAGCTTAGATGATGATGGTGGTGACCTATAAATTAATCACTTCCTTACTACTCTCTAGAGCCAGAACTTGAAATAGTATTCATCCTATTCTTCTATTTCTTGATTTTGATTTCTTTCAAAAGATGCAGGTTTCTTGACAAAGCATTGGCTATGGTTTCAAGTGATCAATATGGTTCAGATGAAAACTGGAAAATGTGTAGCATCAGTCAGGTGGAAGAAGCAAAGGTGGTCCTGAGCTTGGTTCCTATATGGGCAACATGTTTAATATATGCAGTTGTATTTGCTCAGTCCTCTACCTTCTTCACCAAGCAAGGACTCACCATGGAAAGATCAATAACGCCTGGTTTCGAAATACCACCTGCCACACTCCAGTCCTTTATCAGTATTGCAATTGTTGTGTTCATTCCCATCTACGACCGTATCATTGTTCCAATTGCTAGAGCTTATACGGGGAAGCCTTCTGGTATAACAATGCTTCAGAGAATTGGAACTGGTATGTTTCTATCTCTAATTTCCATGGTTGTGGCAGCAATAGTTGAGAAGGAAAGACTTAAAGTGGCCAGAGATTCTGGACTAGTAGATATGCCACAAGTAACTCTTCCAATGAGTGTGTGGTGGTTAGTTCCTCAGTATGTCTTGTTTGGAGTTTCTGATGTCTTCACCATGGTTGGTTTGCAAGAATTTTTCTATGATCAAGTCCCAAATGGATTGAGAAGCATGGGTCTATCCCTCTACCTTAGCATCTTTGGTATAGGGAACTTCCTAAGCAGCTTCCTCATCTCTGTCATTGAGAAGGCAACCAGTAGGGGAGGCCAAGATAGCTGGTTTGCAAATAATTTGAACCGGGCACATCTAGATTGGTTCTATTGGCTTCTTGCTGGATTAAGTGTAATAGAATTAATTTTGTATTTGTATTTTGCCAAATCATACATCTATAACAGAGTAAGTGCCATCTGAGTGACCTCAATTCTGTTACAGATTTCTTATTCACATTTGTATGTACTAGTAAACATGTACGTGCATTTGCACATGACAGTATCTCCAAGACAAAACTATTTACAATTCATGGGCAGTTTTTGAACAGTTATAAGTGGGCAGTTTCTAAACTGTTATAAGTGGACAGTTTTTGAATATTTATAAGTGGGAAGTTTCTTAACTGTTATAAATGGGCAGTTTTGGGAGTGAGAGTAAAAGACATATATGGCCTTTTTATGCCCATTGTATGTTGCTTAGATAAGGGATAAAAGTGTCTAATGAAAAGTCCAGAAAATGGGGCTATTCGCTCTTTTATTAGTAGTGTAGATATAGATATAGATATTATAATAATGCCAATGAACTATTTGTTTGCTTTTTAATGTTATTGTTGTGGATTGAAATTGCTATTTCTTTTCTCTTGTGAGTTCAGTGATTCATAAGTCTAACTTTTGCATAGGATTGCTTTTTAATTTCTTTTAGTCTTACTATTTCAATTTTTTATTAAAATTTAAAGATTTCATGAAACTGTAGAAGGGTGATGTCTCTTGTTTGTAGAAGAATAATATCATAGAGTTAAAGCTTATATAACAGATGTCTAGCTCAACCAGCTTTTTTTGTTAGAATATGATATACCAATCTGGGAGATGACGGTAAAGAGAGACAAACAAACTATACTTGACAACTTCTAAAGGGGTGTTGTCAAATTAGTGGACCCCTACCCTGAAGAGTGCAATATATAATGTTTATCACATTGTTGGATGTTTAGAAATCAGTCCTCAATAGGGATTATAAAGCAAATATGTAAACTACAATTGTAATGCAAAAGCAACTGGAGAAGCAAGAAACAAAGACCAATAACAGAAACTGTAAGAATGAACTAGACAAAGGCTTTTAGCATTCATCCGGTGCAGCCAATGGTTACACATAATACAGTCCACAACCTCTTTGGCTTCCAGTGGCATTTGCATTAATGGTCACGTAGAACAACATAACATAGAAAATAGAAATATGTCATGAAGGAACTAATTGTTAACACAGAGTTGAGTACTAACTTGTCGTTTCATGTGGATTTGGCATGGCTGGCTTTGAGGGTGAAAGCAGAGAACGACATAGGGATAGAGAATCCGCTACAATTAGGAAAATTCATACCTTAGTTGGAGCATGTTGAGTCCAGTTTTTCCAAGATATATTTGCTTATGATCTTGCTTTGATCTCTAAAGGATGTCTGAAATTAGAGTACTTGGATCTATTTGGATGTTCAAACTTAACTAGCAAAGATATGGACAATAACTCATCAACAAACCTGAAGAACTTGGAGAGGCTTGTTAAACCCAATTTCTGTATTCCTCTGTTTTCCATACTTAGAGGTATGACCATTGGAGTTTGTATGGTGAATAGTTCCAAACTGATATTTTCAGGATTTAATCAACTGGATGAAAGTATCTCTTGTGGTTACTAGAATTTAGATGATGGTTGGATCAAAATGAACAAAGACATGTCATCCATCCTGACCCACTAATCTATTATGGGTTGTTTCTCTCTTCCTTGTATACTATATATTAAAAGTCTGTTAATTTTTTAAGTTTAGTACCGTAGGGGTACTATTGTACTTTCTCCCTCTTTTATTTTGTTTTATGTCGCCCTAGTATAAATACAAAAAGCTAGCGCCGCCAGCAGGATTTTTTGGCTCTCAATCTCTTTTCTCTCCTCTCTCTTCTCTCTTCCCTCTTCCCTCTTCCCTCTTCCCTCTTCCTTTCTTCTTCTCTTCTGTATAATATGGTATCAGAGCGTGACTATCAGATTTGAAAGGAGAGATCAAGCAAGCCTTTTTTCTATCTTTTCTCTTCGCCAGCTATTGTTTGCTTTATTGAAGATCCAAAATACAACATCGGACTAAAGTACCTTCTCTCCCTTCCTCTTTTTTCTTTTTTTTTTTTTTTGGTTGTGTACCAGGACAGAACCTGTAGTAGGTTCACTTGTTTGATGTGAGGTGATTAGCACCTCTTTCTTTCCTTTTTTTGTGGGATCAGCTGATCCCTATGATGTACTATAGGTCGATGATGACCTTTATATGCTACGACAACAGCCTTATGATGGATTTGTAGATCAGGAGAAGACATGTCTGTGCTGCAACAGCAGCCCTCTAATTTATTGTAGGCCAGTGATGACCTATTAGTGTTGTAACAACAATTGATTTATTTCTTTGGTGATTGAAGAGCTAAGTTCAAAAAAAAGGGGGGGTGGTTGTCTCTAGTCTCCTGGTGCAAAGAATTTTTTTTGGGTGTTAGACTACACTATTTTAAGGTAGTTGTCTCTAGTCTCCTGGTGCAATGAGTTTTTATTTTGGGTGTTAGATTATACTATTTTAAGGTTTTTGTGCCTACTTTGAGTGTGACCTGAAGCTGTTATCATGAGTGGTGAAGATTCTGCCACATGTGGTGTTTCCTCAATGTAGAATGGAATGAGTGGGGGTATGGATTTATCCTTCCCTATGGCCATCGTACCCCTAAATGGCTTAAATTATTTAGAATGGTTGAAAGAGATCAGGTTATACATTACTACAAGGGGAAAGATGGGATATATAAATGGGAGAATTAAAGAACCTAATTCTAGGAGTGTTGAGTATGACAAATGGAACCAGGAAAATAACATGGTTATGTCCTGGCTTTTAGTGTCTATGCAACCTCAGGTGAGAAGGAACTTTATGTGGGCCAAAATGACTTATGAGATTTGGAAACAAGCAAAGTCAACATATTCTGAACTACGTCACTATGCAAAAATCTATCAATTATAGGCAAAATCATCCACTTGTAAACAGGGGAGAAGAGTCTTTCTATGTACTATTCAGACTTGACCTCCATCTGGAAGGAGTTAGATCACCATTAG
This sequence comes from Nelumbo nucifera, assembly GCF_055504915.1. Taxonomy (NCBI): domain Eukaryota; kingdom Viridiplantae; phylum Streptophyta; class Magnoliopsida; order Proteales; family Nelumbonaceae; genus Nelumbo; species Nelumbo nucifera. The sequence goes on from NC_142651.1 coordinate 78,928,601, forward strand.
AGTGTGGACTGGAAGTACGATGAAGATGCAAAAGCGTACAAGTATTAAATAGTTATGCCCTTAGCTCCAATCAGATTGATGTATCTTTTGACATTTATTGTAAATGAATAAAGTACATAATTGATTCATGTCATTGTGGTGTGTTTCTATGTAATACCCTTAAACTGGACACTTAAGAGACTCGTGTTAGTTTAAAATCTTCATAGCCGTTGGATAAATTTGTGGAGGTTTATCCTGCCAAGGCTGATACTAATGTACCGCCAAGTTGGTTAGGGTGGTTTGTCTCAGCTGTCAATGTGATACCTGAGGTACATGTAGTGTGGGTTTTCTTGAAACCCTGAATCGGACCAAAATTCCAGTATTGCCCTGAACCTTTGAGATAGATGGGCAAAACTAGAATGTTACACCTGACCTCTAGACTCGATTATGGTATTGCACTAGGTGTCGGATCGGGCTATCTTTGATATGCCAATCAGTGAGATCCTTAGAGGGGGTCAAAACCTAGGTATATTGGGATAGTCCGAGAATTCATCCAAGTGAGTGATCATAGTGAAAGGATCAGCCCCTTTGTCCAAGAATTCATCTTGCCCGGTGTTATATTATAGCCTCTTTGGAGAATCCGATACAACGACAATTCGATAAGATCGAAGTGTCCAATGATGTATTAGATAGTCTGAAGACTATGTATGAAGAGCATAACCGTTCTACTCGACAAAAGGTCTTAAAATTGTTTATGACCGCACAGATGACCGAGAACCAATAGGTTCATGACCATTATCTAAAGATGATGGGTTATATTAATGAACTTGAGGCTCTCAGGTCAGGAGTAGATCATGACACCAAAATTGATGTTGTCCTCAATTCCTTACCTCCGCCCTTCAATCAGTTTATCATGAATTACAACATGAATAAGCTAAACGTTAGCCTTCAGGAACTCAACAATATATTGCAGAGGGCTGAAGAAAACTAATTAAGAAGGATAAGCCGATAGCCATGCTTGTTGAAGGTGGAAAATCGGGCAAGAAAAAGCAGAAGGCTAAAAGAAGGATCAGAAGAAAGGTAGCAAAACTAAAAAGCAGAAGAAAGATAAGGCATCGGATGCCTGTCACTTCTGCAAACAGACTGACCACCGGAAGAGGAATTGTCTTCAATATCTAAAGACTAAGAAGCAAGGTAATTTCGAATCTTTTATCATAGAGACCAATTTGTTGGTCACTTCTGCTTCCTGGTGTATTGAATCTGGGGCTTCAACTCATGCGTGTAACTCACTGCAAGAGTTCAAGATAAGCAGAAAACTGAGTGACGGAGAAGTGACACTCTACTTGGGGACTTCTGCAACAGTTGCAGATACAGCCATAGGAACTGTAGAACTAGTTTTTAGAGAATGAACAATTGTACTTAAAGATTGTATTTTCGTACCTAATTTAAGTAAAAATTTGATTTCTGTCTCAAAATTGTGCATGGATGGTTATTCTATCTTATTCAGTAATGTGATTACTATTAAACGGAATAACAAATTCCTCACATACGGAGAACTTGAGAACTTTATGTTCTCCATCCTTCTCTAGAAACAAACATTATCGAAACTACGTCGGAAATAATCCCCAAGAAGAGGACTCGTGATACAGTTAATCCCACGTGCCTGTGGCATTACCGACTTGGCTACATTAATATAGATCATATCACAAGATTGGTAAATGATGGTCCTTTCGATTTTCTAACTGTTGAAGATCTTCCAACCTGTGGACCTTGCCTTTAGGGTAAGATGACGAAGCAGCCATTTACTGGTAAGCCTGAAAGATCTACAAGCACACTTAACCTTATATATACTGATGTATGTGGTCCCCTAAATGTTATGACACGTAACCAGCACGTTTATTTTATAACATTTACCAATGATTACTCATGGTATGGTTACGTGTACCTAATGAGACATAAGTCTGAATCTTTTGAAAAGTTCAAAGAATTCAGATAAGAAGTCGAGAAACAGTTAGGGTGAGAAATTAAGACCCTTCGATCAGATCGAGGCGGCAAGTATCTCTCTAACGAATTCAGGGACTACTTAAAGGAAAATGGGATTGTATCACAACTAGCTCATCTTGCTACACCACAATTAAACGGTGTGTCAGAGAGGAGAAAGCGGACCCTATTAGATATGGTCCGATCACTTCTCGTCCACTCAGAGTTGCCTACATCATTTTGGGGTTTCGCATTAGAAACTGTGATTTACGTGTTGAACCGGGTTCCAACCAAATCCGTTCCTAAGACTCCATATGAGCTATGGACCGATAAGAAACCAAGTGTAAGACACTTGAAGATTTGGGGTTGTTCGGCATATGTTAAAAGAACTAGTTCTAACAAATTGGAATCCAAGACCAGTCGCTGCCTATTTGTAGGTTACCCCAAAGGCTCTGTAGGTTACTTATTCTATGATCCAAAAGAGCAAAAGGTGTTTTGCAGTTGAAATGCCCACTTCCTAGAAGAAGATTACATCTTGGATAATCATCATTATGAAGTTGTTGTTGATGAGAAGAGCCCAGGGGTAGTGGGAGATGTCCCGCTACCTCCAGAAAATAACCAACCTAGAAGATCTACCCGGGTTTCTAGGCCTCCAGTTTGTTACGGCTATAACCAAGAAAGTTACTTGGTGGAAGCCACAACCAGTGAGGAGGATCCCGTGACTTATTTGGAAGGTATGTTGGACATAGATTCCTTGAAGTGGGTATATGCCATGAGAGCTGAGATGGACTCAATGGAGACCAATGGAGTCTGGAGTCTAGTAGATCCGCCCCCTGGGGTAAAGGCAATTGGTTGCAAATGGATCTATAAGAGGAAGAAGGGCACCGATGGTAAAATTGAGACCTACAAGGCTCGTCTTGTGGCGAAAGGGTACACTAAGAAAGAGAGAATCGATTATGAGGAAACCTTTTCGCTTGTAGCCATGCTTAAATCCATTAGGATCTTGGTAGCTGTAACAGCGTACCATGACTACAATAATTGGCAAATGAATGTCAAAATTGTATTCTTAAATGGAGATTTTACTGAAAATATCTATATGCAGCAACCGCAAGGTTTCGTAGCTGCAGGTTAGGAACACATGGTATGTAAACTCAACCGATCCATATACAGACTTAAGCAAGCTTCTAGGAGTTGGAACATCCGGTTTGACTCTACTGTCAAACAGTTTGACTTTGAGAAAAATCCGGATCAGCCTTGTGTTTACAGGAAGACCAGTGGGGATAAGGTTACGTTCTTGGTTCTTTATGTAGATGACATTCTATTCATTGGGAATGATGTAGGAATGTTAACTACGGTGAAAGTGTGGCTTTCACAGCAATTCTCCATGAAAGATCTTGGAGAAACCTCTTACATATTGGGTCTTCAACTTTATAGAGATATATTGAAGAGGATAATAGGATTATCCCAGTCTACTTACATTGACAAGATAGTCAAGAGATACAGTACAGAGAACTCCAAGAAAGAAAATGTTCCTTTCAGGCATGGAGTCACTCTCTCCAAGAGTATGTCTCCTAAGACTCCCGAAGAGATTGAGGGCATGAAAGAAATTCCCTATGCCTCAGCCGTAGGGAGCATCATGTATGCCATGCTGTGCACTTGTCCTAACATTTCTCGGGCAGTGAGTGTGGTAAGTAGATACCAATCTAACCCAAGGCAGGAGCATTGGACCGTTGTGAAAAACATACTAAAATACCTTCGAACGACAAAAGAGTTTTGTTTGGTATTCAATGGTAGTTCACTACAGATTCAAGGGTATACTGATGCCGATTTCCAGTCAGATCCAGATGATAGAAAGTCTACATCTGGTTATATCTTCATGATATGATCGTGTGTTGTTAGTTGGAAAAGCAACAAATAGGGGTCCATCGCAGATTCTACAACCGAGGCCGAATACATTGCCGCAAGTGAAGCTGCCAAGGAAGCTATTTGGATGAAGAAGTTCATTCAGGAATTAGGAGTAGTTCCATCCAGCACATCACCCATTCCATTGTTGTGTGACAACACTGGAGCCATTGCTCAGGCTAAGGAGCCACGAGCCCACTCGAAGTCGAAGCACATCGAGAGAAAGTACCATGTACTACGGGAGATAGTTGGAAGAGAGGACGTCCTGACTCAAAAAGTAGCATCAGCAGAAAATGTAGCAGACCTACTAACTAAGCCACTGACACAGAAAGTGTTTGAGAAACACGTGGAAAGTATGGGACTCCGGCTTGTACTCGATTGGACCTAACTGCAAGTGGGAGCTGTTAGACAGTTATGCCCTTAGCTCCAATCAGATTGATGTATCTTTTGACATTTATTGTAAAAGAATAAAATACATAATTGATTCATGTCATTATGGTGTGTTTCTGTGTAATACCCTTAAACTGTAAACTTATGAGACTCGTGTTAGTTTAGAATCTTCACAGCCGTTGGATAGATCTAGGGAGGTTTATCCTGCCAAGGCTGACATTGATGTACTACCAAGTTGGTTGGGGTGGCTTGTCTCAACTGCCAGGGTGAGACCTGAGGTATATGCAGTTTGGGTTTTTTTGAAACCTTGAACCGGACCAAAATTCCAGTATTGCCCTGGACGTTGGAGATAAATGGGCTCACTGGAATGTTACACCTAACCCCTAAACTCGATTATGATACTACACTAGGTGTCGGATCGGGCTATCTTTGATATGCCAATCAATGAGACCCTTAGAGGGGGTCTAAACCTGGGTATGTTGGGATAGTCCGAGAATTCATCTGAGCGGGTGATCATAATGACAGGATCAACCCCTTTGTCGGACAAAGTGAATGATCGGATGCACTCTCTCTGATGGAAACCTAAACTGCCAACAGTTGATTTCAACCGTTGAAATTTGTTTTTGCAAAATATATTTATATAGAACTATACATATATATATATATGTATGTATAAGGTTTTAATTCCCGAGATTCATGTGAGTAAAGAGTGTAACACTATTCCTTGCAGCCGAGGGAGAGGTCCTCTCTTGTTGGGCAGTGTTTGATCATTATGGGCTAAGAGGTTAAGTGTAAGACCATTAAGGGTAATACCCGATGAACTAATCTTGCATCTGCCCACAATCCTTGGGTTTTCATAAGGTGGCTGGACCTAAGGACCAATTAGTGTAAATGTTGGGTCTATTAAGAGTCCATAGTGATGGATTCAGGGGTTCACTGTCTCCTACAATGAATTCGGCTAGGCCTTGTAACAAAAGTTGTGCTGAACCCATGTGGCTGATGTGTAGATCAATGTTTGGGTCACACGCCATACAAAGAGAGCCAACTGAGTAGTAGGTTAAGAGGTTAAGTGAGCACATAAACTTAATGGGCCTAAAGCCCAATTTTGAAATGGGTTAATTAGATTAATTAAATAGGGGCGGATCTGGGTTTGGATCAGCAGATAAGGATAAGAGGATAAGTCTTATCCACTTAAAGAGTATAGATCCAAATAAAGATTTGGATCAAGAAACTCCTAATCAGATTAGAAGGTTGTCTCTTTAAGGCTGTAAATAAGAGAGCAGGGCGAACATGAAAGAAACACCATATACAAGATAGCAATCTGTATAGTTCTTGCCGCCCCTACCCAGTTCAATCTCCACTCGTGGAAGTGGTCAATAATTGTTCTTGATATTGCTTCTTGGTAGAAGAAGCAATCTGAAGTCGTGCTCACCAGCCCTCTACTTCATTCTTGCTGAAGAATTTGGTTCTTGCTGAAGAGTCGTCCTGCTAATCCTGTTTCACCACACACTGTGTCATCTTCAGTGAAAGCAGGTTTTGGTTATCTCCTTGGGCGTGAACACCTTCATTGGGAGTTACTACTACTTCGTATCAGGTATATCCCTCTCCTCCCTTTTGGTTTTAGATCTAGTCTGGTTTGGTCCAAGATTGATCCTTGAAAATGTAGTTTTCTGAAATTGGGAATGTGATTCCTAGATGGGAGAGAGATAAATTTTTGAAATTTCGCCCAACCATCCTACAGGATTTGGCCATCCATATGATGGATCTCTCATCCCTTCAACAAGTCCCTTGTTTTCCAACAATGAGTATTTGCATTTCTCCATGGCTTGAACCCTGTGTATGAATCCATCAAAGTCTAGATCCTAGGCAACAATGATCTTCCATCTGTCCAGAAGGTATATGCATTAGTACAATCAAAGGAAAGTAGAAGAAATTTGATGAATAATTCTAGGGGGGGGGGGGATGCAGTTGTGTTGGCAACGAAAGGGAATGTTGCTACAGGTGGGGGAAATATCTTTAAGAATGGGGATTTTCAAAAATGGGTGGATGACAAAGACAAACTATGGTGCATCCATTGCCAAAAATCCCGACACACCCGTGATACATGCTGGAACTTCATGGGAAGCCAAAATGGGCTCGGGAATTGAGTAAGAAGCAATGTTTAGATCTAAATAAGAAGCCATGACAGTAAGGTCCAAGAAAGCAAACATGGCTACTCAAGAGAATCATCCCCCTACTACTAGTGTGACTCAAAAACACACCTCTGGTTCTGACCCAAGGGAGGATATTATTAATTCTTTTCGTGGCCATTAAGAACTCTATAGTAGGGCAATTCATCAGATGGATGCTCCTCCTCCCTCAACTTCATTTGTGTCTACATCAAGTAATTCTACCGCAGTTTTCCATGTATCATCTCATTCCCTGACTCTCCTTGGATAATTAATTCCGGAGCATCAAAACATGACTGGTAAGTCCTCTTATTTTTAGACCTATCACCTCCTCTCTAGAAGAGACAATGTGAGACTAGCTGATGGTTCATACTCTAACATAACTGGTCAATGAACCATTTCTCTTCCCTTTGGCATCACCCTATCTAATGTTTTACATATTCCACGATTCCCTATTAATTTGTTCTCTGTTAGTAGTACCACTAATTCTTTAAACTACTCAATAACCTTTTTTTTTCCTTCTTATTGTGTGATACAGGACTTGGCTTCGAAGAAGATGATTGGTAGAGGACATATGGTGGATGGGCTCTACATGCTAGAGAATAAAGTTGGTCTTATAGTCACAGAGTCTAAAAATCAGTCTAGTAAGAGTCAGGTCTATTTATGGCACAGTCGTCCTGGTCATTTATCTTTTGAGTCCTTAAAAATGGTGTTTCTAGAGTTGTTTAAGTCAGTGTCAGTATTAGAGTTTATATGTCAAACTTGTTAATTGAGTAAGCATTTAGAACTCATTTTTCTTCAAAGATTAATAAATCTGAATTTCCTTTCCATATTGTTCATTTTGATGTTTGGTGCCCTGTTACTTTACCATCTGAGAGTGGCTACAAGTATTTTATTACCTTTATTGATGATTACCCATATACATATGGGTGTATCCCATGCGAACTAGGGATGAAGTACCAAAAATTATTCAAGATTTTTAGTAAATGATCTTTACTCAATTTCAAATTGAAGCGCAAGTTTTTCAATCCAATAATGCCAAAGAATATTTTCATAATGATCTCATGGAGTTTTTTGCTTCGCATGAATCACTTCACTGTAGCTCATGTGCTCAAACACCACAACAAAATGGTGTTGCTAAAAGAAAGAACCAACACCTTCTTGAAGTGGCCTAGGGGTTTCTAATCCATATGAATGTCCCGAAACACTTTTGGCTTGAGACTGTCCTTTGTGCTACTTATCTCATTAATTGTATGCCCTCTCACTAGTTAGAGTGCAAAGCCCCATATTAGCTTCTTTTTCCTAAGGCTCATATTCTTTCTATTCCTCCTTTGTCATTGTTTTGTTCAAAACATGTCACCCACCCATGGAAAAGTGGATCCTCGTGCTATTCCTTGTATCTTCTTGGGGTACTCCACCACTTAAAAGGGATACTGATGCTTTGATCCCATATCTCAGAAATATTATGTTTCTATGGATGTCTCTGTCTTTAAGAATGAGCCTTTCTTCCCTGTTTCTCCTCAGGGGGAGTGTAGGAATGAGGAAAAATCGGTTCAGCTCCCTCCTCTTCCTGATCTTCCTCCCTTTCGTGTTTCCTTTCGTCGTCACAAAGGCCAGCCATGTTCAAGAGCTATAGAGCACCTAGGAGTTGTACCACCAATGCCATAAAACTCTCCAGGGGTGGATCCTATCCAACCAAGTGCCTTGGCTCCCATTGATGTTCTTGACCCTATTACTATTGATACATCTATTACTGGTGACCTTGACCTTATTGCTCATTGGAAGGGTGTTAGGTCTTGCACCATTAAACATCTCATTTCCCATTTTGTTTCCTATGAGAACATATTACCTTCCTTTTAAGCATTTCTTTCTTCCATTGATAGTGTTCGTATTCCTAAGAATGTGGCAGAATCTTTGTTGGTGCCTAAATGGATAGATGTTATGAAAGAATAAATTAATGCTTTGCACAAAAATGGCATATGGAAATTGGTAGATCTTCCTAAGGGGAAAAAACCAGTTGGGTGTAAATGGGTTTTCACAATAAAACATAGAGTTGAAAGCACAGTGGAGTGGTATAAAAATCGTTTAGTGGCAAAAGGGTTTACACAAGTGTATGGAGTGGATTATGCAGAAACTTTTGCATTTGCTAAGATGAACTCCATTAGAATCATTTTCTCTTTAGCTGCTAATCTTGATTGGGACCTTCATCAATTAGATATCAAGAATGCCTTTCTAAATAGTGACCTTGAAGAGGAAGCTTACATGGTACAATCCCTTGGTTTCCGAACTCAAGGTAATGAACAGAAAGTGTGCATGTTAAAAAATCATTGTATGGCTTGAAACAATCACTGAAAGCCTGGTTCAACAGGTTTCATGTAGTTGTTTAGCAAAGAGGATATAAGCAATGTCAATCTGATCACACATTATTTGTGAAAAGAGGGGAAGGAAAAATTGCAGCCCTGATAGTATATGTTGATGATATAGTTACCACTGGTGATTGGAAAAATGAAATTCAAAAGTTGAAGAGATATCTTGCTACCCAGTTTGAAGTGAAAGTTCTAGGTCCTTTAAGGTACTTCCTTAGTATTGAAGTTGCTCGCTCACAAAAGGATATGTTTATTTCCTAAAGAATGTCCTAGATCTGCTCTAGGATACAGGAAAATTAGGAGTGAAGCCTGTTAATTTTCCTATTGATCATAATCACAAATTAGGTGATTGTTAAGGTGAATTCATCAAGGATGTGAAACAATTTTATAGGCTTGTAGGAAGATTATTATATCTTTCTATGACCCGACTAGACATTGCTTATGTTGTGGGTGTTCTTAGCTAATTCATGCATGCCCCTAAGACCACCCACCTTGAAGCAGTTGAAAGAGTTCCTAAATATCTTAAGTTTCCATGTGTAGGTTTATTGTTTCAAAAACATAGGCATTTGAAAGTTGAAGTGTATACCGATGCAAATTAGGCAGGATCCCTGAGTGATAGGAAGTCTACCAGCGGCTACTGTACATTTGTGGGAGGGAACCTAGTTACCTAGAGAAGCAAAAGGCAGAATGTGGTGGCTAGGTCTAGTGCTGAAGTTGAATATAGGGCAATGTCTCATGGAGTGGCTGAAATTATGTAGCTAAAAAATTTGTTGAGGGAGTTGAGATTTAGAATTGATGGACCTATGGCCCTATATTATGATAACAAATCAGGCATAAACATTGCTACTAATCCAATGTTGCATGATAGAACTAAACACATCGAAGTTGACAAACATTTTATTAGAGAAAATGTTGTCACAAGGGAAGTGTGTACCCCCTATGTCAGTTCTGGATACCAACTTGCAAACATCTTCTCAAAAGGGTTACATCACTTGCGGCATCATGATTTATGTGACAAGTTGGGCATGATTGACATCTGTGTCCCAACTTGAGGGTTAGTGTTAAAAGTCTTTTAATTTTTTAAGTTTAGTACTGTAGGGGTACTATTGTACATTCTTCCACTTTTATTTTGTTTTATGTCGCTCTAGTATAAATTCAAAAAGCTGGCACCGCCAACTGGACTTTTTGGCTCTCAATCTCTTTTCTCTTCCCTCTCCCTTTCTTCTTATCTTCTAGATAATACTATATACTATATGGAACTGGTTGTTTATTGCTATGATGAATTCTACTGTATATATATTTTGTTTCTTGAATTTAATTCATTATAATTTCACCTTCTTTCTTCTTGAAAGGATCCAAATTAAACTTAGAAAGAAAGCTCAAGAAGGATGGATGTCCTTCAAAGAGTGAGTCCCCTACTGTTAGCAGTGCACCTAACCTTAAATTTCACTTAAACAACTCAAAAAACGAGCTACTTAATGCATTGAAAACTAGGAAATATAGGAAAATTTAGGCCATCATCAAGGAAGAGAAAAGTCTCCGATAATGTGCTTGGCCTTTCTTTTATTAAGTAACAATTCAAGCCAACGCTTCAAACACACTATATGACTGACTATTTTAAATTTGAATCTAGTTGAGATGAAAATCAATGTGTTGTCAACAGATAGAGAACTGGTCAATAAGCTACCTTTGCAGTTTGTACTCTATGCATTAACGTTCTCTTCTTTCAGTTCACCCTAGAGCCAACCATGCCAAAACAGGTTTATAATCTGTGTTGGCAACTAATTCCTCCACCAACATATTTCTATGTTCTGACTTCGTTGTCACCATTGATGCGGTTACCATTGGAGAGCCAGAGAAATTGTGGACTATGTTCCGTGTAACCATTAGCTACACCAGATGAACGATAGAAATCCCAAACATCTATTTACAGCTAAAGTAGTGGTGATTCTCTTTCCCATTTCTCATCCTTCTTTTCAATGGCAATTGTTGCCTCAACCAACCTTTAACCATGAAGAACCACAACTTATTCCAGTTTTCTTCATTTTTGAAGATTTCATTTCTAGTTTCCTTGTCACATTCTCTTCATTCAGCCAGCCATCTCCATTATTTTCTTTCTGATTCATAGACTACCATAGGTGAGAGGAAGAAACAGTAAGCAACAACCAAGCCAAATAGGCCGTACACTTGGGCAATGAAAGAGGACATGTAAAAAACTCTTAGTAGGAGTCTCACAAAGAGGACAAGTCATTTCAGTGAAATGAGTATGTCGGGCCAAACTTTCCTTGGAGGGAAGAATGTCTAACACACACTTCCAAATGAATAATTTGACTAATTATTGCATTAGAGAATAAAAACCTATAACCTCACCTAACAGTTCCTTGAGGTGGTATTAGAGGAGTTCACACCAGCGTCCCACATGCACATCTCAGTGTGCATTGAGAACATCTTCATACTTGTCATCGGGAGATGCCCAATACATGGTTAGGATGTGTTGTGGGGTGTTGTGGAGCACCCACTATGGGGAATGAATGTGATCTCGTATTAGAGCTTGTCTAACCAAGTGGTTTAGTGCTCAATCCTCATTGCCCCCATTATAGTTAGGGCTAATTAGTTATATATACCGTGTATATTTAGGAAACTACTTAAATGTACCATGAACTTTCAAAACCTACTTATATATACCTTATAGGATGGCCCCCATATAACACAAATAAGTTATCTATGAAGTAAAATGTTAAAGTTGTTTGATATGTCATTAAATTCTTTTATAATCCCATTTTTACCCATGTTCTTCCCTCCTCCCCTTTCCTAACTAAACAGAGGTGGCAACTCTATCAAAACAAAGGTAGCAGCCACCATGATCAACAAGATGCAAAGATGCAGATTTAAAAAGATTGATATGAAAGAAGAAGTGAGATTGCTAGAGACAATCAAATCTGACAAGAAGAAATTATAGGATGTAGCAATGAAGATGAACTCAAAACGGAAAAGGAACCTGGTTTTGCTCTTACTTCAGTGTTTGAACAAAATGAAGGAACCTAGTTTTTTAATCTTGAGAAGTGAAAGTTGCACATGTACAAGTTGTAATTTCCTATGCCCTATCATTTGATATTCATATAAATTATTAATTTCTTCTTTTTCACTTCAAATTTCAACATTCATATTTTTACAATATGATTCAAGTAAAACATATAAACCATCTTTCCTAATCCTAGGATCTAATATTGTAGCTGATGTGGCGTAATCCGGTTGCTCCCTGCTAGATCCAATCTGGCTGTCAGCAATGACGAGAACTGGGGTTCCTGAAAGAGATAGGATCAGAGATCCCGGGGTGGCTCACCCGGCGAGGACACTCCGATGGCTAAATTAGAACACAGTGATAGTAGAGAGCTTGAAGATGATAATGGTGAGAGAGCTAGAGAGAGAAGATTACACACACAACAATAAGAAAACAGAACGTACCTTCGCCCCTGGGGGGGGCAGAGTCTTTATATATTGGGGTCCATGCTAGTTGGTGGAACGGTTACCAGATCCCAGTTGTGATGGGACTTGTTTGCGTGTTAGGTGGGTGAAATGCCGTCAAATGGTAATACTGTCCCTTCCTGTCAGAACTGGGGAGTTGGTGAACTAATGTGACCGTTAAGAGGTATGGTCCTGTGGGATACAGAGTACGGCAGTGTGCTCCTCGAGGTTGCCATGTGGAGGTCTGAACGGTAGGCGAGCTGCTTGTTGGATATCGGACTATTCGATGGCGAGTTGATTGGTAGCGAGCTTCTAAAACAAAATTTTTATACTTTTGTAAAAAAATCTTTTGTACAAGTTGTCATTTCCCAGTCTTCCTTAAATATAATATCATGTAGCATTTTTACATTATAAAAATCAGTAAGAATTTTTTTTTGTAAGAAATACAATTTTTTAACGTAGAATAGATAGAATTTCATCTATGTTGAACATCTAAAACAAAATTTTTATACTTTAAACCATAATTTTGACATAAACATTTAAATTCTTGTTTTCTTGTTCTAAAACTTCTAATATACAAAATACAATTTCTAATTTAGAAATATGAGGAGAAATAATATTTAAAGCATCATGAACACATAAATTTAAGATGTGTCATGCACATCTAATATAAAATAATTTACCATTTAAACATGGTTTTAATTGAGATTTGAAAATATTTATTGTTGAATCATTTTTATTAGCATTCAAAACTAGTAGGAAAAGTTTATTTTCAATTTCATAATTATGTAAAGTATTTAAAATACTTGCAGCAATTGTTGGGATAGTATGTGGCCATTTAAGCCTAGTAAAACTTGAAATTCTTTTTTGTAAAAGCCGATTTTCATCAATAAAATGGCCAGTAACACAAATATAATTTATAGTATATTTAGAGGTTCAAATATCAGAAGTAATTGCAGCTTTAAAATTAAGATTTGATAAAATAGAAATTAAATTGTTGATTTATAGAATTTCTATAAACTTTTTTAAATTGTTGATTTATAGAATATTGTAAAAATCTTTCAAGTTTAGTATCTTTAGCTAATAAAAATGGTTATTCAGCATGTATAATATATTTTGCTAACTTTTGCCTCATTTGTTCTTGGGAATATTTAAAAGTACCAAAAATCCTACCAAATTTGTGTTTGTAATGTTTCTTTCCCTTCTTCTTGTTTCTCACGGGAGAGCAAATGCCTGCCCAAGTGGCCAATACCACCCTTGCTACTATAACTAATGTCACTCCTACATTTTTGGCAAACGGTTCTTTTTCCCTTCCCATCAACCTTTTCTATTCTAAACATTTTCCAAGCCAGGCTAGTCAACTTACTGCTCTTCGTTTTCTTTCCCCTAGTAGTAGTACTAGGGTTGGGAACTTTGACATCAGTAGCATCTATATCGGTGCAGACACTATCATACTATGACTAAACATCATCAACATTTAACATGTTGGGGAATTGGTTTTGTGAGGAAGAGCTAGTTATTTCATCATTGACACTATCGATGCAGACATTATCATACTCAGATTACCAGTTCAGAATCTCAACTTGATTTCAGGGGTTAAAGCCTCCAAGCCTTCTTCTTGTTAAAACTTGAATGAAGTTGAGAATTGGAGAGTAGAGAGAGTATGAGAGTGTATAAGAGAGTATGAGAATTGGTGTAATGAGAATGGTGGAGGATAGGGGTATTTATAGGAATTGAAAATAATTCAATTGCCCAAAATACCCTAAAACACTAAACATTTTTTAGTTATTGGGAGGGGTATTTTGGTCATTATAAATCCATTTATTACTTTACCCAAATGCCCCTCAACTAGTTGTTAGGGGCATTGTTGTCATTTTTTCTCTCCCTAAAGCCAAAATACATAAATACCCCCTATATAATTGTTTAAAGTTGCTGGGGAGAGTATTTCTGCAAAAATCCCCCCAAAAAAGCAAAATCTAGCTGTTGAGGTGGGGTCCCAACAACTAGTTTCCTTGAGCAAGACATGTGTTGGGCCATGCTAGGTTATGCCAGCATGTGGGCCGCGGATGACATAACCCACTTGATCATGCCATGTCGTAACGGCCCATGGACCTAAAACCATAAGCCCAACATGGCCCATCTCCTCGTGTTGTGGTCGACACGACCTGCATGCCATTGTGCCAAGCCCACGGGCGGCATGACCCAATTTGCAGTTTTATTTCAGATAGAGGACATAGCTATAGTACTAATACTAATCTGTTTAGGATTGGGATACATGGTCTCCCCATCCAGTGCTTTGTGTTTCTCAGTATGCTTATTGGACAAGTCTAATCCAATTTAATTGCAATACCAAATATTAGATATGATATTACATTTTTTTTCTTGTACATATTAGTTAAATAAATACCTATAAACAATTGTTCTCTTAAAGGTGATGATGATGAGTAACAAAAATGAAAGAAGAAAATCGCCCACCCAAAACTCCAAGATAGGAACCAATTCAAATATATTCAAATACATATAATTTATGCATAAAGGATTGGGTGATTATTTAAGTTACAAACACAAAGCCCTACCAAATGAAAGAGAAAGTACCTAAAATGGCAAAGATATTTGAAGTGAAGACCACAAAGGGATCTCGTGAACACCAAAAAGTGTCAGTATTGAATCAACCTATAAGAAATGAAAAATGGAGGATGATTTGGCCCGACCTACGAAACGATGACACGTGGACTTGATTCAGCGCGAGCAACAGCTCAGCATCATAGCCTGGTAACGGTTAAGTAACGAGCCTATAAAGCATCTCACTATATCGTAGCTCGCTGAAGAAGGAGCTCGCTACAACACGAGCTCCGGGTTCCCCGAGCTACCCCGAAGCGAAAATTCCGAGGCTACCTTAGCTCGCGAGCTAGGGAAACTAGCTCGCTCAAGCCCCTAAGCAGATAAGTCATTAGAAGGGTAACCCTGAAATATTCCTAAGCTTGCTACAAAATAGTTCGCAAGTGAGCAGTGCGAGCGTTTCTCAGGAAGCTTCTATCTGACAAACCGTACTGATCAGACTGTGCCACGTCCCTTGACTAACGGCGCAGTCCCTATCCTTTCAACAGTCTGCACCCACGTCTCTTAGCTGGTGAAGGCGTGCCTGCCCTTTGGACATGTGTCACCCACCCGAGCAAGGGGTACGTCGCAACGGCCACCTGCGCAACCCTGGTAGGTAACGGCTGTGGCAGGAGCCCAGTGGCGGTTACGCCCGATCTGATAAGAATGCCCCTATAAAGTCCCTTGAGGCAAAAGGGAAAAGAATCTTCAGACTTTTGAACACTTTCGCACTCTCATACTCTAACTGAATACATCTTTGCTCATGAGCTAATCTCTCGAGCACAGTGATAAAGCGCGACCTACACTCTTAGCTTTCGCACTCTTCTTTTCTCTTCCCCCTGCGTTCTGACTTAAGCATCGGAGTATTCCCACCGGGTAAACCCCCAGGAATCCTTCTTTTCCATCTTCTCAAGTGTCGCCAGTTGCCAGGAAGGAGCAAGTCCACAGCCAGCTAGGAGTGCCCGGATCGTGCCGCATCATTTGGCGTCGTATGTGGGATACGCTTCAAAAAGCCTCCCATTAGTTCCTGTAACTCCCTTTTTTAGACTTAGCACCCATGGCTTCTTCAAGCAACGCCAGACGCAGCATGGAGATGGACACCGCCGGGGAACAACTCTAGGTTCGCGTGGTCTGCATTGGGCAGTTCACTATTCCCCTCTCCGCAGATGGAGTCCCCAACCTGAACATGCCGCAAGTAACGACACCCTTGAGCGTCCCCCTACCTTTTATAGTCGGGACAACCTTCACTGAGCCTTCCATCGTCCCTCTGACGACAAGCCAGAGCCAGCTCGACAACCTGGTGCAGTTCATGCGGGCCATGCAAGCTCAGATGCAGCAGTTTCAGCAATTTCAGCTCTACCAGCAGCAGGTGCTGCACCAAGTCTCTCAATATCACTATCAGCAGAAGTTCCCTCAACTGCCTCAGCCTCAGCCTCAGCTCCCTCCTCGGCACCCGGCCTCGTGACAAACTAGGCCTCATCGCCAAAATGAGCGCCCTTCTCGCCAAGAAGAGGCTTCCCAAAACCCCCCAAGAGCCAAGCCTCCTCCCGCTGCAGGAAGGAAAGACCAGCCACTCCGGTCTTGCCGCGGGCAGTCCGGTCAGGAGGATCCCAACTTGCCAGGCCTACGTCACCCTAGCAATCGAAGTTCGAAGCCCCACTTCTGGAGAACCGGTTCGATATCCTGGCTGCAGACTCTAAGCAGGACCCCTCCATCCGCAGCCATCACCAGCAACCCGAGTCGCTTCCTACGAAAACTATCCCTGACAATACAGAGGCAAGCAGCACCAACGCGGAGCCCTCCAAGAAGCAAAGGCGTTGCCGCCGAGCTCGCCAAACTGCCACCTACAACCTGCCCGAGTTCAGAGGCAGAGAAGAGTTAAGCTCAGGTGAAGTAAAAGCTCCTCTCCTTTCTGTTCCATCCCCCCTGTCTCCCGAGCTCCTAGTCGTTCCAATGCCCAAGGACTTCAAGCTCCCTCCTCTCGATAAGTATGACGGGTCGTTCGACCCGAATGATCATGTAGACGCTTTCCAGTCACAGATGCACCTAGAAAGGGCCAGCGAGTCTTGCATGTTCGTGGCCTTCTCCACCACTTTCAAAAGAGTGGCCCGCACGTGGTATCGGAACCTTGCACCCGGATCGATAAGAAGCTGCGCACAGTTTGCGCAAGCCTTCACGTCTCACTTCGTCACCAGCAAGCGGTGTCCGTGAACTGAGGAAAGCCTTCTCAATATAGTTCAGAGAGAGGGAGAGTCCATCTGGGGCTACATCAAGCGGTTCAACGATGCATGCATGCAAATACCGTGCCTAAACCCCGTAGTGCGCCTTGCAACAGCCAAGAAAGGCGTGACGCACAAGGAATTCAAGTGGCACATGGTTGTCAACCAGTCGGCGACCATAACTGAATTCCTCAAGCTCGCAGACAGGTTCATAGCCACGGAAGAGGAGATCAACCAAAAGGGCGAAAGCATGCCCGAAAAGAGAAAGAGAGAAGGGGAACCTTCCAACCAAGGAGATAACCGAAAGAAGAAGGACTTAGCTCGGGGGGCAAAGCCGAGTCAGCCATTCTGATCCCCTGTAGCCGGCCAAACTGACTACACCCCACTAAATGCTAAGCGGGCCGAAATCCTGATGGCAATCAAGGATGCCCCTTACATGAAGTGGCCACCCCGCCTGAGGGGGAATCCTAATGAAAGGAATAAAAATTTATATTGCAGCTTTCACAGAGACCATGGTCATAGTACCGAGAACTGTAAGAATCTCCGCGACGAGATAGAGGAACTCATTCATCGCGATATCTAAGGAATTTTGTACAGAATAATAATAATAATAATAATAATAATAATAATAATAATAACAATAATAAAGCAGGTCGGCAAGGGGAGCATGGTAAGGATGTTCCCGAGTCCAGCAACAGGCCGGCAGAGCAGTCACAGAGGCAGCCCCGGGAAGAGAGGCCAATTCGGGGCACCATCCACATGATAGTTGGAGGCTCGATCGTTGCGGGTTGTACCTCGGCGGCAGCTCGGACATCAGTTCGCGAAGCCACCAGAGAAGAGTAGAATCCTCCGAAGTGGTCGAAGATAGAGGAACCGATCTTCTTCACGGAGGACGATGCGCGCGGGGTCCACTACCCCCACGATGATGCGCTCGTCATAAAAGTAAGGATCAATGATTTCGAGGTCAGGCGCATCCTCGTTGACTCAGGTAGCTCGGCGGATATCCTCTTCAAAGCCGCGTTCGATCTGCTTCAGCTGCAGGGAAGTGACTTGAGGCCCGCAAATACTCCCTTGGTAGGTTTCAGTAGAGAAGAAGTCAGGCCCCTGGGGAAAATAACAGTACCTGTGGAAGTCGGCGCATGGCCTAGCGTAGTAAGGTTCAACCCTGACTTCTTAGTGGTCGCAACCCCCTCCCTGTACAATGCCATAATAGGGCGGCCAATCACCCATGCCCTACGGGCGGTGGTTTCCACTTATTATTTGGCAATGAAGTTCCCTACAGACTTTGAAGTGCGGGTAGCGCAGGGCGACCAGCTTGAGTCTTGCATGTGCTATGTTGCTGCCCTCAAGGGAAGACCAAGGTGGTCGACAATCTCGAACTTGAGTGACCTACGGAGCAAGGAGAAGAACGAGCTGCACCCACGGAAGAAATAGTTGCTATCCCAGCTTCAGCGGAAGACCCAGCTCGGACACTTCAGACCGGAGTTTCAGTCAAGGAGCCCCTGTGATCCGAACTAGTAAGTTTCCTACTTCAAAATTTAGATGTTTTTGCATGGTCCGCGGCAGAGATGCCCGGCATAGACCCTAATCTCATAACTCAAAAACTCAATACTGATCCTGTAGTTAGGTCCGTTATACAGAAGAAACGCAACCTAGCCTCAGAGCGATGGAAAGCAGTCGACGAGGAGGTCGGGAAGCTCCTTGCAGCTAACTTCATAAGAGAAGTCCATTACCCGAGCTGGGTAGCCAACCCGTTCTGGTAAAGAAGGCTAACGGCAACTAGCGCATGTGCGTCGACTACACTGACCTGAACAGAGCCTGCCCGAAAGACTGCTTCCCCCTCCCTAGAATTGACCGCCTAGAGGACGTGACCTCGGGGCACGAGTTTTTGAGTTTCTTAGACGCCTATTCGGGCTATAACCAGATCAGGATGGACCCGGCAAACGAAGAAAAAACTGCCTTCATAATAGAGTTTGGTCTGTATTGTTACAAGGTTATGCCCTTCGGATTGAAAAATGCTGAGGCAACCTTCCAAAGGCTTGTAAATAAACTATTTGAGCCATTAATTGGCAGAAAAATAGAGTGTTATGTAGACGACATGGTCATCAAAACCCAATTCTCACATGAATTAATATTAGACTTACATTCTGTCTTTCAAATTCTGCGACAATTTAACATGAAGTTAAATCCAAACAAGTGTATCTTCGGTGTTACCTCGGGTAAATTCCTAGGGTCCATCGTCAACCGGCGCAGCATTGAGGCCAACCCGAATAAAATTAAGGTCATCTTAGATATGAGACCACCCTAGAAATTGAAGGAGGTTCAGAGGTTGAACGGCCGCATACCGCCCTGAGCCGCTTCATGTCCAAGTCGGCAGACCGCTGCCTGCCTTTGTTTAAGGCAATTAAAAGCAAAGGGTTTGAGTGGACCCAAGACTGCCAGCTCGCGTTTGACGAGCTCAAGAAATACCTCACTAGTGTACCAATCTTTACCCAGCCTGAAGAGGGCGATGTTTTAGAGTTGTACCTCTCGGCAAGTGACGAAGTGGTTAGCTCGGTACTGATAAAGGAGGTAGACCGGGTCCAACGACCCATCTACTATGTTAGTAAAGTATTGCAGGGAGCAGAAATGAGATACCCAGAGATAGAGAAGCTAGCCTGCGCACTGGTCATCGCAGCTCGAAAGCTCAACCCGTACTTCCAAGCTCATACTATTATCGTCCTCACCAACAAACCTCTGAGGCAAGTCTTACTTAAGCCCAAGGTCTCTGGTCGACTGACGAAGTGGGCCGTTGAGCTCAGCGAGTACGACCTCCAATACAAGCCGCGAAGTGCTATTAAGGCCCAAGCCTTAGCAGATTTCATTGCGGAGTGCACTTTTAGCTCCGAAGTCCCCAGACCGGTTGATCCCGAGGCCCCCAGTTCGGGCAAGCCCTGAGCTCTCAGGCCAGTTGAGTCTGAGCCCCGTGAGGTAGTAGCTAGTGTGGCATCTCTCCTAGTTAGGCCAAGCGCGAACTGGGATGAGGAGCCCTGGATCCTTCACGTAGATGGCCCCTCGAACCAGCAGGGCAGCGGAGCCGGAATAGTTCTGCACGGCCCAAGTGGCACAAAACTGGAGTATGCACTACGCTTCTAGTTTGTAGCATCCAACAATGAAGCGGAGTATGAAGCGTTGATAGCCGGGCTAGCTTTAGCCAGAGAAGTAAAAGCCAAGCATATCGTCATCTGCAGCGATTCCCAGCTTGTAGTCAACCAAGTCACATGAGATTACGAAGCTCGCGAACCAACCATGATTGCCTACTTAGCCAAAGTAAGAGAGGCTCTGCTCAACTTCCAATCACACTCCATCAGGCAAATCCCGAGGTCGGAGAACGCTGAGGCCGACGCTCTGTCCCGGTTAGCCAGCACCAGCGACATCACCATGAGGACTGTGTACATAGAGGACCTACCTCGGCCTAGCATTCTCTAGGGGGCAGAGGAGGTCACTCTCGTCGTTCAAGCGGAGTCGAGCTGGATTGACCCGCTCGCGAGCTTCTTGCTACATGGTACCCTCCCCACGGACCGCAATGCCACCAGAAGGGTACAAACAGAGCTATCCTTCGCGGACTAAAAGCACGCCTAGATCGAGCTAAAGGACTGTGGGCAAACGAACTACCTAGCGTTTTATGGGCCTACCAAACTATAGAAAAGACCGCCACGGGAGAAACTCCCTTCAACCTCACCTATGGCACCGAAGCAGTCATCCCAGTCGAGATTGAGATTCCCTCGTTATGACTGGAAACATACGACGACAAGGCAAATGAAGACGAGCTATGTACCAACCTCGACCTGCTCGACGAAGTAAGGGACCTCGCATATATCAGAACCACAGCTTACCAGCAAAGAGTAGCCCGGTACAATAATGCTAGGGTCAAGAAGCGGAACTTCTGCGTCAGTGACCTGGTCCTTCGGAAAGTTATGGTACCCGAACCTGGCGTTGGCAAGCTCGAACCGAATTGGGAAGGGCCTTACCGAGTGAAACGAGTTCTCGGGGAAGGAACATACGAGCTCGAGACCCTTGAAGGAAAACAAGTACCTCGGGGATGGAATATTGTCAACTTAAGACAATATTACCTGTAACGACTGAGTAGACTACGAGTCACTCTCAAAGCCAGAGGGCCAAAATGCCGAGCTAATATGATCTCGGCGCAATAAGACCCAGTTGCCTCTATGGCACGGGCGAGCTATTGGGTGACCATGAGTCACTCTCAAAGCCTAAGGGCCAAAATGCCGGGCTAACACGATCTTGGCACAATAAACATGTAGCTCGGGCATGCGTGGCACCATAGGGATGCCTTAAAACGTCAAAAGACGGCTCAGAACAACAATTGCCGAAGGGTCCTACTCCGAGTAAGTAGCTTTAAGTTACTTGAAACAATGAGAACATTGTGGCAAAGAGGAAAATTCATCACTGCTTCAAACCCAGAGCGGTTTGAAGTTACTTGAAACAATGAGAACATCTGGACCAACCACCGGCAGAGCTTAAACCCAGAGCGGTACGAACTCGAGCCATATTCTACCTGGAGGTCATGATATTCCTGGGAATCTTTGAAGTCCTAGACCGCCTTCTCTCGCTCGGCCTCCACCATGTTGTCAAAATTCCGAGATCGATCCAACAGAGTGGATTCCAAATCCCAAACCTATTTGCGAAGGAGCTCCCTCTCCGCGTGCTCTCTTCAAAAAGCCTGGAAATTTGCGCCTCCTGGTCTCGGACGAGCAGCTCTTGGGACTTACTCCCCTTATGAGCGTCGCAGGAATGGACATGCGTCTGGAGGGCCATAGCGTGTATGGCGGTGTTTATTTACCTACAAGAGACAAGAGTCAAAAGACAGCAAAAAAGGAAAGGAGGACAAAGGAAGATAGAAGGACCACTTACCACCATACAGTGAGAAGGAGCGAGTGCGGCAAGATCCCCAGGCTCCATCGCTCCCCACTTAGCGACCTCCTCGTTGCAGATTGCTCTCCGGCTCCTCCTGCGAGCCACGCCGAAGTCGTTTATGCCCTCCCAGTTCCCCACTGGGAGCCACGGATAGGGAAATGACCGAGAGGGACCCGGGGGGACTACCTCTTGCTGCGGGAGCTCGCCCTCCTCGAGGATGACCCTGCCGGCTCCCCCTTCAGGTGGAAGTGGCAGAGAGGAGAAGCCCGGCTCTGCAGACCCAATTTCAGTGCCCCCGAAGGGGGGAGTCTGGTCGGGGCGCGACCTCTTTACTTTGCTCCTCTGGTTACTTGACAGAAGGCGGTGCGAATCAACACCTGACATGATGGTTGCCAAGAAGAAACCATAAAGTATCAGTTCGGTAAGAACGAAGTACATGTATATACACAACATTGTGACAAGGTACTACGCGACCTAAAGAGGCAACCTACCCGGGCTCAGGCCGGCTTGCACGAGCTTCTCCTCGGTCAAGTAATCCGAACAGAGGAAGACAACTGATGCCTAGGACAGCATCGTTTTTTGAGTGTCGGGGTCCAGCTCGACCCCAGAGTCATGGATGGTGCCCATCCAAGTAGGGAAGGGCCACCCCTCAGGGTTGCGGACCAAAAAATAATCCCGCTTCCAGGTGGGAATTTTATTCGAAAGCTTGTATAAGAGTTTATAGCCACGGCGAGAAGTAGTAGAGACGCCTCTCCGGTGGAGCCCCGGGAGTGGAATTATTTATACAAAGGATAGCAAAAAAAATGTCGAGGTTCAAGGGAAGACAGTATTCACAACACAAGGATATAGTCCCAACCATGTTCCGAATGGCGTTGGGATGAAGCTGATCGATGGTGACATTAAAGTGGTTTAGCACCTCCACTATCAAGGGGGTGCAGGGGGAGACGTAGGCCAGCCTCGAGCTACTCTTGGTAGATGACTATCTCATTGGGACCATGCTCCCATGGAAAGTTACTGGTGGGAAGATAGTAGGTGAGGTCCCTGGGAAGGTGGAAATAGCTAATTAGAGACCTAAGTCTCCCCTCTATCATGGAGGAAGGGCCGAAAGTATCAGGCTCCCTTCCCCGGGAAGTGGAGGCTCCATCACCGGAGGTCTCCCGAGCCCCCGAGGCCTGTTCCCAAGCTCCCCCTGAGCTCGAGGGAGCATCATTATCCTGGTCACCGCCCCGTTGACGAGTGTAGTACGGGTACCCAAACATGACTGATAGTAATCGAGACTCACCGAAAGGGATGGGACGAAGTGAACTGAGGAACTCGAGTAGATTTGACAAATGCGCGACCTCAGAATCCGAAGATAGCAAGATGGCGTGAGGGAAAATGAGACCCAGAGGGCCCTTCTATTTATAGCCTCCACGCCTTCGATTCAACGGCCCAGATTAAGGCAGATCCGACGGTTCGCGGGTGTACTAACCGCACACCTTCTGAAAACTGAAAAGCGATTGGCTGCACGTCTCCCATGATTGAGGTGATGATGGCTGCACAACATCCAGAGTTAAGAGCCACTACAGCACGTTTTCGGAATTCGAAAAGTCAGAAAATCTCCTGATTCCCGCGAACGCATTTAATGTGAGTAGTCAATCAATTTTGAATTTCAGTCAAATCAGTCCATCATACTTCGTGAACTCCTTGCGCTAAGGCCACGCTCTTAGCCCAAGAAGTGGGGGGAAATTGATGGAGGATCATTTGGCCCGACCTACGAAACAATGACACATGGACCTGACTCAGCGCGAGCAACCGCTCAGCATCATAGCCTGGTAATGGCTAAGTAACGAGCCTATAAAGCAGCTCGCTGAAGAAGGAGCTCGCTACAACACGAGCTCTGGGTTCCCCGAGCTACCCCGAAGGGAAAATTCTGAGGCTACCTTAGCTCGTGAGCTAGGGAAACCAGCTCGCTCAAGCCCCTAAGCAGATTAGTTAATAGAAGGGTAACCCTGAAGTATTCCTAAGCTCGCTACAAAATAGCTCGCAAGTGAGCAGCGCGTGCGTTTCTTAGGAAGCTTCTATCTGACAGACCGTACCGATCAGACTACGCCACGTCCCTTGACTGACGGTGCAGTCCCTGTCCTTTCAACAGTCTGCACCCACGTCTCTCAGCAAACAAAGGCGTGCCTGCCCTTTGGAGACGTGTCACCCATCCGAGCAAGGGGTACGTCGCAACGGCCACCTACGCAGCCCTAGCAGGTAACGGCTGTGGCAGGAGCCCAGTGGCGGTTACGCCCGATCTGACAAGAACGCCCCTATAAAAGCCCTTGAGGCAGAAGGGAAATGGATCTTCAGACTTTTGAACACTTTCACACTCTCATACTCTAACTGAATACATCTTTGCTCGCAAGCTAATCTCTTGAGCACAGTGATAAAGCGCAACCTACACTCTTAGCTTTCGCACTCTTCTTTTCTCTTCCCCCTGCGTTCTGACTTAAGCATCGGAGTATTCCCACCGGGTAAACCCCCGGGAATCCTTCTTTTCCATCTTCTCAGATGCCGCCCGTTGCCAACAAGGAGCAAGTCCGCAGCCAGCTAGGAGTGCCCAAATTGTGTCGCATCAAAAAATACTTTAAAATTTTCAATTTAACTTCGAGCAGAGATTTGTTTTTTTTTTTTCTTTTGGTAAACAAAAGGAGAAAAAAAATTGAACAAGAAACAAAAGAACTAACAACAAAGGCAATATCATTGAGCGTAATAACTTCTACTATTGTAAGGAGTAAAGGTGTTGCCTGCCAAAAAATTGAAGCCTATTGGAAACCAAACAATAGTGATATAACATAATAACAATGGCACTTATATTTTCAATGTATAAACCTATGATAAGCAGATTGGCATTATTGGAGTTTTTTTTGGTAAACATACATCATATATTTTTTAACCCACTCATATATTCAGTTTGGTGGACAAAGGGTTTCTATAAATGTGAGAAACCAAGAATGAAGATGAGGCGTTAGAATTTTAAAGGCTTGAACATGTAGTCTGATTAACAACTTGCCTTTCATACACCATCTTGAAGAGTTACAAACCGATTGTCATCGTAACCAGCTGTAAATGAAGAAAAAGTTGGAGAAAAATTAAAGATCTTCAATGATGAATATTAGCAACTGCAGTAGAAACTAACTAGGCATAATAGTTCAGCTAAAGACAATAACTAATTATATTAAAATAAAGAAGTAGAACAGGGGTACATGCGAAGCTGTACAACTCAAAGGAGCAGGAAGGCATGCAGAAATTAGCTAGCAGAGAACTATCACAATATATTACATTCAAAAGAGCACCAAATTTAGCTAACCCATATAATAGAGTTTTGAATTCACAAGTTCTAGCTTCAATCAAGAAAAGAGCCAGCCTCCAAGGACCACTATCCTTCACTCCCAACCATTATAGTGTTTGCTTAATCACCTTTCATGGTTAAAACATAGATACCCAGGTTCTTAGAAAAAAGGATTTGTTCATAATCATTTGGATTTTAACCACATGGCTCAATAAATATTATAAGCTTTTGTTATGTTGTACTTTAGAGGTCTAAAAGATGATAGCTCCCATTGTTCTATTGGATGCAAGGAGTTTAAGGGTGAAAATATAACTGCTCTAGACCAGTGTCTTTCACTTAAGAGGAAACCTAAAGAAAAAAGCAATCTAAGAATATTCAGTACCAATATTTTGCAGCATAGAAGATAATTGGTTATGCCCTCAAAATTCTACCAAAATGAGATTGGCTATTATAGAACAATATGATTTCCTTCCAACTGTTTTCTCTTGGTGAACAATGATGGATTAGATAATTTTAGATGATGCATGTTGATATAGCGCGATCTGGTCACTCCTAGCTGGCAGGGGCCTCGCTCCTATCTGGCAATAGAGAGCACCTGAGAAGGAGAAGAAGACGAAGGATTCCCAGGGAGTTAGCCCGGCGGGAACACTCCGATGCTTAAGTTAGAACTCGATGGAGAGCTTAGAGAGTTGTAAAGGAAAATGAGCTAAGAGTGGAGATGTGCACTTACTCAAAAGAAATCTCTTGCCCCTTGGGAGTCGAGGCCTTTATGTACTGGTGCTCTGTCAAATCGGGTGTAACCGCTTCTGATTCTCTGCTACAGCCGTTATTCACCAGGCTAATTCGACTGGTGCAGGTAACCGTCGTAGAGTACAATCCTGTCAATTGAGAGACGTTATGCAGAGCTGGCGTGCACGACGCCGCCTGACGTGAGACGTGGGTGCAGTCCTCTGGACTGGCAGGTGCTGCGCCACCAAACAAGAAACATGGGAGCAGTCTGACAGGCACGGTCTTGTCGGATAAGAAGTTTCCCGAAGACTCCGAGTTACTCAATAGCGAGCTCCTTTGTAGCGAGCTCCTTCGTAGCGAGCTGCCTTGCAGCAAGTCGTTCTGTAGCGAGCTGTAGCAAGTTGTCTTGTGGCGAGCTGTTCAGGCTAGGTTTCAGCGGGCTCATTATGCTGAGTTGTAGCCAACCTGTCATGCTAAGCTGTCGCTTACGTCGAGTCATGTCCACATGTCACCTGGTTAGGAGGTCGGGTCAAATCACCCCCCATCAATTGCCCCCCACTCCTCGGGCTAAGGGTCTTGCTCTACTGCGGGGAGTTCACGAAATGACGAGTGGATTTGACCCGCAATTCAAATTACTCTGACCGACCACGCATGGTTTTAAGGTTTTTCGGATGCCAAAAAACGCGCCAAACTGCCTTCAGTTTCGGAAGACATGTGGCCGTCTTTATTGTGAGCCATTGGATTCGCTTCAATCGGAGTCGTTGGCTTTCGGGCACAATGGCTATAAATAGGAGGGCCCCAGGCCTCATTTTTTTATGCCAACTTACCTTGCTTTCGGTTTTGAGGTCGCGCCTTCACCTTGTTTGCTCGAGCTCTCCCCGTTCGCGTCACTTTCTCAGTTCATTTTTTCTGGTGAGTCCCCTATCTTGTCCAATAATTTATGGGTACCTGTGAGACAAGAACCAGGGTGAGGTCCCCTTGAGCTCGGGGGGAGCTTGGGGTTTCCCCGAAGGGCGGTTTTTGGAGGCTCGGGAAGCCTCCGATAACTTGGCTTCCACTTCCCGGGGTCGGGAATGGGATAGCTTCAGCCCTTCCTCCATGTCTATGGAGAGACTTCAGGCCCTAGTCTTTCATTACAACCTCCCCAGGGATCTTATTTACAGCCTCCCATCTGGCAACTATCCCTGGGAACACGATCACGACGAGATCGTGATTTTTAAAGAGCAGCTCGTGGCTGGTCTCCGACTCCCTCTACACCCTCTGATAGTGGAGGTTCTTTCCCACTTCAATGTCACCATAGACCAACTGCACCCAAACTCTGTTCGGAACTTGGTGGGGACTATTTCCCTGTTCTTTGAGTATTGTCTTCCTCTTTCCCTCGACACCTTTGCTTCTATACTGTCGATCAAGAATGCCTCCCCCGGAGCCCCTTCAGAAAGGTGCTCTTATTACTTTTCCCCCCGTCCGGGCTTTAAGCTCCTCCACGAGTTGCCTAACAGGATCCCAGCCTGGAAGCGGGGTTATTTTGTAGTTCGCAACCCCGAGGGGTGGCCCTTTCCGACCCACTGGAGGGCCGCCATTCAGGACCCGGGCGTTGACTTGGACCCGAAGGTTCAGGAAACATTGCAGTCCTGGGCGGGGGTCGGCTTTCTCTGTTCAGATTACTTGGCTAAGGACAAGCTCGTGCAAGTCGGCCTGAGCCCCGGTAGGTTACCTTTAGGTCGTCTTCTCTTTTTTTTTTTTTTGCGAGCTGGACTAATGCCTTGTGATTCATGCAGCCAACATGTCTGGTGTGGATGCACGTCGCCTGTTGTCGAGCAACCAGAAGCGTAGGGCGAAGAGGTCGTGCCCCGACCAAGCGTCCACTTCTGGGGCCGCCGAGTTCGAGGCTGTGGACCCAGCCTTTGTTCTGCCGCCAGAGGTCCCACCTGTGCCGTTCGAGGGAGTAGCCGCAGGAGGCAACGAAGAAGAAGAGGTCCCACCACAGGAGCAATACCCTCCGGCCGCGCAGTCCGGCCCCACTGTCTTCTCACGGTTTCCTACCGAGGGGAGGGATGAAAGCATCACCAAATTCCTCATGGCCTCGCGGAGGAGCTGGCAGGCAGTCAGTCATGAGGAGATCGCGGACTGGGCCGGGATGCACCCTAGGCAGCTCTCCAAGCTGGCCTCGATTCACTGCATGGTGGTAAGTGCCTGCTTCTTCCCTTTTACTCCCCCCTTTCCTTTTTTTTTTCTTACCTCAGCTTTCTATTGGTAGCTGAACTCTGCCATCCACGCCATGGCCTGTCAGACTGCTATTCACTCCCAGAACGCCACCAAATAGAGGTTGAAAGTGCAGAGTCTCCAACGCGAGATCGACCAGGCCCGGGGTGAGCTCCTCTAGGCTCAGAAGGAAAGCGAAGCCCAGGAGCTGCTCGTTAAGGACCAAGAAGAGCGGATCTCCTAATTGTCTGAGGAGAGCACCCGTTACAGGGAGGAGTCTTCGAGGGTGAAGGCGGAGAGGGAGCTTCTTCGTCAGCAGGTCCAGAGCTTGGAGTCCACGCTCCACGAGCGGACCCGAAACTTCGACGCCGCGGTGGAGGAAGAGCGGGCTAAGGTAGTGGAGGACTTTAAAGAGTCCCAGCAGTTCCATGACCTCCAGGTTGAGTACGGCTCGAACTCCTACCGCTCGGGGTTCAAGCTTTGCCGATGGTTGGTACGGAAGAAGTTCTCTGGCCTTAACCTTGAAGGCGTGACAATGAAGGACCTGGCCCCAGAGACGGCAGACACTGCAGAGGAGGAGGAGCCCGACTCCCTGGAGGAGAGCGACGAGGACGTAGAGGTGGTGGGACCTTGAGGCTGGTTGCTCTTTTTTCTTCTTCAAAATGAATCTTGGAAGTGGTTGTTCCCGGGCGGCTAAGCCCGGTTCTCTTTTTTCTTTTTGCCTTGATGTACTCTCCTAGGTTGTTAGGCCCGGTTTTTTTTATAAGAACTAGTACTGAAATGTTCCTCTCTTTTTTTGCTAAGTGTTGTGTGATTTACTCTTTTGCCGAAGTGACTATTTCACTCGAACTATTAGAGCTAAGTACCTGAAGTGGGGTTTCTCGACTATCGTCACCCCGAGCTGTCTCCCCGTACTTAGTAGGGGTGATTTTATGATGTACACCGAGGTGAGCAACATAGTAAGGCATATGCCCGACCTGTCTACACCTGGGTTACTGAAGTTGAAGTCGGTTGTCCCTAACGGGTTCAACTTGTATACCGGGGTGGGCTATGCATCACAGGATTCACACCCGAGCTGCCTGTGCCTTTGGTACTAATACTTAGCCAATGTCGATGAAGCGGTTAGGTCTTATACGGTGTCAAGGTCTTCGTTAGCTCGGCGTTTTAGCCCTTAGGCTAGGGGAGTGGCTTATAGTCCACTCTCCTAGAGTTCGCCCATGCCGAAGAGGCGACTAGGTCTTATAGTGCCGAGATCTTTTGTTAGCTCAGCGTATTGGCCCTTAGGCTCTAGGAGCGACTACGGTCCACCCCTTCTGGAGTTCGCCCATGCCGAAGAGGCAACTGGGTCTTATAGTGCTGAGGTCTTTGTTAGCTCGGCATTTTGGCCCTTAGCCTCTAAAAGCGACTACGGTCCACCCCCTTCTAGAGTTTGCCCATGCCGAAGAGGCGACTGGGTCTTATAGTGCTGAGGTCTTTGTTAGCTTGGCATTTTGGCCCTTAGGCTCTGAGAGTGACTACGGTCCACCCCCTTCTGGAGTTCACCCATGCCGAAGAGGCGACTGGGTCTTATAGTGCCGAGGTCTTTGTTAGCTCGGCGTATTGGCCCTTAGGCTCTAGGAGCAACTTGTAGTCCACTCATCTCGATGATTACAGGTAATATTGCCTTAAGTTGACAATATTCCATGCCCAGGTACTTGTTCTCTTCTAGGGTTTCGAGCTCATACATTCCTTCCCCGAGCACCCGCTTTACTAGGGTCCATCCCA
This sequence comes from Nelumbo nucifera, assembly GCF_055504915.1. Classification (NCBI taxonomy): domain Eukaryota; kingdom Viridiplantae; phylum Streptophyta; class Magnoliopsida; order Proteales; family Nelumbonaceae; genus Nelumbo; species Nelumbo nucifera. Next base: position 78,958,599 of record NC_142651.1, read on the forward strand.
ATTTGGCCCGAGCTTACCATCACCGGGCTCAAGCACCATAACTTTACGAAGAACCAGGTCTCCGACACGGAGGTTCCGCTTCTTGACCCTGGCGTTATAGTACCGAGCTACTCTCTGCGGGTAGGTCACGGTCCTAATGTATGTGAGGTCTCGTACCTCGTCAAGTAGGTCGAGGTTGGTGTGTAGCTCGTCTTCGTTTGTTTTGTTGTCATACACTTCTAGACGTAGTGTGGGAACCTCGATCTTGGTTGGGATGATTGCTTTAGTGGTCCGATAAGCCCATAGTACACTGGGTAGCTCGTCTACGCATAGTCCCTTAGCTCGGTCGAGGCGTGCCTTCAGTCCGCGGAGAATGGCTCTGTTCGTGACCTCCGCTTGGCCATTTGCTTGAGGGTGCGCCACCGAAGTGAAGTTTTGTTGAATTCCCATATCTTTGCACCAGTTCTGGAATTTAATATCCTCGAACTACTTACCGTTGTCAGAAATCAGTACTCGGGGTAGTCCGAAATGGCACACTATATTCTTCCAGAAAAATTTTTGCACATTCCGCGCTGTGATCGTTGTGAGAGGTTCAGCTTCTACCCACTTAGTAAAATAATCAACTGCCACCACTAAGAACCTCCTCTGCCCTGTCGCTGGCGGAAATGGTCCGAGTATTATCGATCCCCCACTGTGTGAAAGGCTACGGGCTGGTGAGATACTTCAGGTCGGTGGCAGGCTAGTGGTGGATGTTGGCATGCTTCTGGCACTTGTCACATCTTCTGACGAGCTCGATCGCATCTGCCTTCATCGTTGGCCAGTAGTATCCCTGTCGTAGCACTTTCTGGGCGAGAGCCCTGCCCCCAAGTGTCCACCGCACAGGCCCTCATGAGTGTCGCGGAGCATGAGCTTGGCTTCGGAAGGTCGCAAGCAGTGCAGATAGGGGAGCGTGTAAGATCTTCGGTACAGCCGTTCGTCTATCATGATGTATTTGGCCGCCTGGCACTCTACCCTTCTAGCGGCATTACGATCCGCAGGAAGGGTCCTGTGCAGCAGGAAGCTCGCGAGCGGGTCGATCCAGCTCGACTCTGCTTGCTCGACAGGACCGACCTCCCCTGCCCCCCCGAGAATGCTAGGCCGAGGCAAGTTCTCTATGTACACAGTTCTCATGGTATTATCACTGGTGCTGGCTAACCGGGATAGGGTGTCAGCCTCAGCGTTCTTAGATCTCGGGATTTGCTTGACGAAGTGAGACTGGAAGTTGAGCAGAGTCTCTCTTACTTTGGCTAAGTAAGTGATCATGGTTGGCTCGCGAGCTTCATATTCACCTGTAACTTGGTTGACCACGAGCTGAGAATCACTACAGATGACGATGTGTTTGGCTTTCACTTCATTTGCTAGAGCCAGCCTGGCTATTAACACCTCGTACTCCACTTCATTGTTGGACGTCGCGAACTCAAAGCGTAACGCATACTCCAGTTTCACCCCGCTTGGCCCATTCAGAACGATTCCAGTTCTGCTGCCCTACTGGTTGGACGAGCCATCCACGTGAAGGATCCAGATCTCCTCATCCCAGCTCAGGTCCGATCTAACTAGGAGAGAAGCCGCACTAGTTTCTACCTCACGATGCTTGAGCTCAACCGGCCTGGGAACCTCGGGCTCATCCGACTTGGGGGCCTCGGGCTCGAATGGCCTAGGGACTTCGGTGCTGAAAGTGTATTCCGCGACGAAGTCAGCTAAGGCTTGGGCCTTGATAGCAGTTCGCGGCTTGTACTGGAGGTCGTATTCGCTGAGCTCGATGGCCCACTTTGTCAACCTACCAGAGACCTCGGGCTTGAGCAAGACTTGCCTCAGAGGCTTGTTGGTGAGGATGACGACAGTATGAGCTTGGAAGTACGGACGGAGCTTTCGAGCTGCAATGACTAGCGCATACGCCAACTTTTGGATCTCTGGATACCTCGTCTTTTCACCCTGCAACACTTTGCTAACATAGTAGATAGGTCATTGGACCCGATCTACTTCTCTTATCAGTACCAAACTGACTACCTCGTCACTCGCGGAGAGGTATAGCTCCAAAATATCTCCGATCCATTCAAAGCCTTTGCTTTTAATTGCCTTAAAGAAAGGTAGGCAGTGATCTGCCGATTTGGACATGAAGCGGCTCTGGGCGGCTATACGGCCATTCAACTTCTGAACCTCCTTCAATTTTCGGGGTGGTCTCATATCTAGGATAGCCTTAATTTTATCTGGGTTGGCCTCAATGCCACGCTGGTTGACGATGTACCCTAGGAATTTACCCGAGGTGACACCGAAGGCACACTTGTTTAGGTTTAGTTTCATGTTAAACTTACTTAAAATTTCAAAAACAGAGTGCAAATATTTTATTAAATCATTTGAAAACTGAGTTTTGACGACCATGTCGTCTACATAGCATTCTATTTTCTTGCCGATCAACGGCTCAAACAATTTATTTACAAGTCTTTGGAAGGTAGCCCCGACATTTTTCAGCCTAAAGGGCATGACCTTGTAACAGTACAGGCCTAGCTCGATTATAAAAGTTGTTTTTTCTTCGTCGACAGGGTCCATTCTTATCTGGTTATAGCCCGAGTAGGCATCCAAGAAACTCAGCAACTCATGCCCTGAGGTCTCGTCCACCAGGCGGTCAATCTTGGGGAGTGGGAAGCAATCCTTCGGACAAGCTTGGTTCAGGTCGGTATAATTGACGCACATGCGCCATTTACCGTTGGCCTTCTTTACCAGGACTGGGTTGGCTGCCCAACCCGGGTAATGGACCTCTCTGATAAAGTCGGCTACGAGGAGCTTCCCGACCTCCTCGTCAACTGCTCTCCAGCACTCCGGGGCTAAGTTGTGTTTCTTCTATCTAACGGGCCTAACTACAGGATCAGTATTTAGCCTATGAGTTATGATGCTAGGGTCTATGTCGGGCATCTCTGCCGTGGACCACGCAAAAGCATCTAAATTTTCAAGTAAAAAACTCACCAGTTGAGATCGCAGAGGCTCCTTGACTGAAGCGCCGATCTGGATTGTTCGAACTGGGTCCTCCGCCGAAGTGGACACGGAAATAGTCTCTTCCGTAGGTGCAACTCGCTCTTTGCATTGCTTCGTAGGTCGCTCCAGCTCGAGGTCGTCGGCCACCTTGGCTTTCCCTTTGAGGGCGGCGACGTAGCACTTGCGAGACTCGAGCTGATTGCCTCGCGCTACCCCAACTCCGAAGTCCGTGGGGAACTTCATCGCCAAATAATAGGTGGAGACCACTATACGAAGAGCATGGGTGATGGGCCGACCTATTATGGCATTGTACGAGGAGGGAGTTGCGACCACCAAGAAGTCGTGGTTGAGCCTTACTATGCTAGGCCAAGTGCCGACCTCCACAGGTACTATGATTCTCCTCAGGGGCCTGACCTCCTCTCCGCTGAAGCCTACCAAGGGAGTACTTGCGGGCTTGAGATCGCTTTCTTGGACATGAAGCTTGTCGAATGCTGCCTTGAAAAGAATATCTGTCGAACTGCCAGAGTCGACAAGGACGCGCTTGACTCCAAAGTCATTAATCCTTATCTTTACGATGAACGCGTCATCGTGGAGGTAGTGGACCCCGTGCGCGTCATCCTCGGTGAAGAAGACCAGGTCTTCTGTCCTAGGCCGCTTCGGGGGGTTCTGCTCTTCCCTTCTGACCTTACGGGCTGATGTCCGAGCTGCAGCTGAGGTGCAGCCCGCGACGATCAATCTTCCGACGATCACATGAATAGTCCCCCGAACTGGTCTCTCTTCAGGGGGTTGCCTCTACGGCTACTCTGCTTGCTTGCTACTGGACTCGAGCGCATCTCTACCTCGCTCCCCCTGCCGACCTGCTTTATTATTACTTTTTTGTACAAAATTACTTAAGTATCCGCGATGGATGAGCTCTTCTATCTCGTCGAGGAGGTTCTTACAAATTTCGGTACTGTGACCGTGATCTTTCTGAAAACTACAATACAAATTCTTATTCCTTACATTGGGGTCCCCTTTCAGCCAGGCTGGCCACTTCACATACGGGGCGTCTTTGATTGCCATGAGGATCTCGGACCGCTTTGCGTTCAGGGGTGTGTAGTCAGTTCTTTCTGTTGGAGGGGCTCGGAAAGGCTGACCTAGTCTTGCCCCCCGAGCTAGGTCTTTCTTCTTGTTGTTGTCCCCGTGGGTCGAGGACTCAATTTCTCTTTTCCTCTTTTCAGGCACATTTTCATTCTTCTGGTTAATCTCCTCCTCTGTCCCTATGAACTGGTCCGCGAGCTTGAGGAACTCGGTCACAGTCTTAGGCTGGTTGACAACTACATGCCACTTGAACTCCTTGTGCATTATGCCTCTCTTGGCTGCTATGAGTCGCACTGCGGGGTCCAAGTGGGGTATCTATACGCAAGCGTCATTGAACCGCTTGATGTAGCTGCGGATAAGCTCCACTTTCCTCTGGACTATGCCGAGGAGGCTTTCTTGGGTTCTCGGGCACCGCTTGTTGGTGACGAAATGGGAGGTAAAGACTTGCACGAACTGCGTCCAGCTTCTTATTGACAAGGGCGCGAGGTTCCTGTACCATGTGTGGGCTACTCCTTTGAAGGTGGTAGAGAAGGCCATGCACATGCAAGACTCACTGGCCCTTACCAAGTGCATCTGCGACTGGAAGGCGTCGGCGTGATCATTTGGATCGAACGATCCATCATACTTGTCCAAGGGATGAAGCTTGAAGTCCTTTGGCATAGGGACACGGCTAGAAGTTCTGAAGACAGGGGGGACAGCACTGAGAGGAGCGGAGTGGCTTTCACTTCATCCGAGCTCACCTCTTCCTTACCCTTGAGCTCGGGCAGGTTGTGAGTGGCAGTTTGGCGAGCTCGGTGGCGTCTCCACTTCTTCGTTGGCTCAGCATTAGTACTGCTTGCTTCTGTGTTGCCAAGCTCGATGGGCCTAGGAAGGGGCTCGGATTGCTACTGATGGCTGTGAACTGAAGGGCCTTGTCTACAGTCCGCAGCCAGGACCTCGAACTGGTTCTCGGCGAGCAGAAGCTCGAACTGTGAAGGTCGAGGCGACGCGGGTCTGATTGGCTGAGAGGCCCCCGACCTGACTACAGCCTGCGAGGTGGGGGGAGTAACTTGTCTTTCCCTCCTGCCATGGGATGAGACCTAGCTTCCGAGAGGGTTCTGAGTTTGAGAGGTCTCTCCTCGGTGGGGGAGACGCTCGCTGCGACAGCGGGGCTGGGCCTACTGCGTAGCGGGGTGTCGAGGTGGAACTTGCTGTTGATGCTGAGGCAACGGTGGAAACTGCTGCTGGTACTGTTGTTTGTAGACGTGGTGGAGCATTTGCTGCTGGTACAGCTAAAACTGGTGGACCTGCTGCAATTGAGCTTGCATAGCTCGCACGCAGTGTACCAAGTTTTCTAGCTGGTTCAGTCCAACTACCGGGAGAACTAATGGTTTTGCAAAGGTCGCCTCTACCGGTGAAGGAAGTGGAGCATTTACTGGCGCCATGAACTGAGGCGCACTCAGGGTAGGGACTCCGTCCGCAAAGAGGGGTACAATGAACTGGCCAATGCAGACGGTAGGGAGCTGAGGTCGTTCCCCGGAGGTGTTTTGGTCGGCACTTCGTCCAGTGTTGCTGGAGGAAGCCATTGAAGTCTTACTGAAGTTGCTTGGTGAGAGGCTTTTTGAAGCGAATTCCCACAAACGACTCCAAATGATGTAGCATGATCTGGTCACTCCTAGCTGGCAGGGGCCTCGCTCCTAATTGGCAACGAACAGCACCTGAGAAGGAGAAGAAGACAAAGGATTCCCGGGGAGCTCGCCCGGCGGGAACACTCCGATGCTTAAGTTAGAACTCAGTGGAGAGCTTAGAGAGTAGTAAAGGAATGTGAGCTAGGAGTGGAGATGCGCACTTACTCAAAAGAAATCTCCTACCCCTTGGGAATCGGGGCCTTTATGTACTGGTGCTCTGTCAAATCAGGTGTAACCGCCTCTGATTCTCTACTACAGCCGTTATTCGCCAGGCTGATTCAATTGGTGCAGGTAACTGTCGCAGAGTACGATCCTATCAGTTGAGAGATGTTATGCAAAGCTAGCATGCACGACGCCGCTTGATGTGAGATGTGGGCGCAGTCCTCTGGACTGGCAGGTGCTGTGCCGCCAGACAAGAGACGTGGGAGCAGCCTGACAGGCACGATCTTGTCGGATAAGAAGTTTCCTGAAGACTCCGGGTTACTCAATAGCGAGCTCCTTTTTAGAGAGCTCCTTCGTAGCAAGCTCCAATAGCGAGCTGTTCAGGCTAGGTTTCAGCGGGCTCATTACTCCGAGTTGTAGCCAAGCTGTCATGCTGAGTTGTCGCTTACGTCGAGTCATGTCCACGTGTCACCTGATTAGGAGGTCGGGTCAAATCACCCCCATCACATGTCATTGTTGTCTTTCGTTTGCTAATAGGGGAGAGATTGAGTATGTGTGTGTTTCTTGCTCTTGGGGTCTATTGTGTTGTTTTTGTTTTCTTGCAATAAATTTATTATCTTACATCATCTAATAAATACCATTAGACAAAGTAATTATGGCCCTATATCCTCTACCCAAAATTTTTAACTAAAAAAATACCATTGAAAAACTAAACATCATCAATGGACCATTAACTACCACATTGCAAAAAAATAAAAAGTGTAAGTTTATTAATTTCCTACTATCTATTGATGCTTACAACATGAAAATAAAAATAATCAAAATGATTTCAAGTCACATTTACAAGTAGAAGGCACGTATAATTGTGTGTGGTATCAATAGTAAGAAGAAAAGATATATGTAGATTTTTTAGTAAGTGTGGTATCTGTTTTATAAAGTACTTAACAAATTATCCACTAGGCTTAGAAACCCCTATTCCAAATCAGACTTTGGGACCCATTCCCTAGCAAAAGCATCAATTTTTCCTTAGATTTCAGCATACAATTTTCATAATTAATAGTTACCTTATCATTAGAAATATATAAGTCTTTCATTAAAAAAATACCCTTACCTTAGACGAAATCCAAATCAATTTCCATGATGCTGCCCTTAAGTATCACCATTCCCTACCAACATGATCAAGAGAAAAAAACACTTAGAAGAACTAAAACTAGCTTATCAATGGATGCTAAGCTTTAACTTTCAATGATTCAAGAATGCAAGACTTGCATATATAGGCAAAACTTTTGCTCAATGGAAAACCAAGTGTAGTAGATATTTAAACACAAGTAGGATTTTTAGAATAATAATTTGGGCCATGCAAAATTTTAGGATTGATTTGAGCACATCTGTTATCTATGATCTTTTTCTTTTCTTTTCCTTTAAAGAAAATAAATAGCCTATCTCACTATTATTTGCATTCCTTTTCTTCAATAATGTATAAAAAAATAATACAATAAAAAAAAATAAAATTAGTAAATTATAGCTTTTCAAAAGAGAAAAAAAAAATCTAACCATCTAATTAGTTGTAGTTATAAATGTCAAAGTAAAAATAACTAAATTTTACATTACCAAAAATGAAAGCCAATCAATGGTTTTTCCAACAGATGTATCAATTATTTTAAGACGCCCATATGGTCTTATAAAGACTCTCTGTGCAATATTGGTATCTCAATATATACCTCCCAAAATTCCTCCCCTGATTCTACATCACCCACTTTTTTATGGATCTTTGCTAACAATAGTTCCTTTGGCCACAATTACTTGTTTTCTTAAACTTATTAAGAAAACTTTTGTTACATCTTATTATAAAATCTTATTGTTAGTAGAACAATACCCGAAAAGTTATATTTGAAATAAAACATCAAATCAATTTTTGTGAAATACCTTGGGCCTATGATTATAAGTAGTCTTCCCTTTTCAAATAAATGAAAGTATGCAAATAATAAATATTATCAATTAACATATAATAATTATATAATCATAATGGTAGTTATTTTATGTGTGTATTCCATACCTCCAAGAATTCTTTTTGTGTGCATTGTTGTTAAAACTACGTGAGATAAATGGATGATGAATTGAAGGCACCTATCAATTAATGTTATCAATGATGTTATATAACTTATAACTAAATAAATTTAGAAAATATCTTCTACAATCAATGTACCTAATTTCCCCTTTCTTTACAAAGAAGAATTCTAGGGTAAAGGCTAAGTAGCAAATTGAGAAGGTTTATAAGAGAAAAGGTAGAAGGGTTATGCTAATAAAATAAAGAGGGAAAAGAGGATATTGTATATGTGTGTATTTCAATGTAGGTTATATTCTCAATTTATTGGGTCATTCTGTTTCTATCTTAAATATTTCTAGCTGGGGCATTCAAAAAGTTATATTGGGTTTGTAAAATAACTATTTTTATAACTTAGCATGCATGTATACATTGCATGATGCTTCTTTTTCCCTACCATTTCTGTTTCTTGAGATATTTCCTTTCCTAAATTTCATTTGCTTCTATTTTATTACTTCCAGTTGAGAAGACCATTTGAATATCTAATAAGTAGTCATGTAAGTGATTAAATTCCTTAACTGTGGTGTTTCAATTATTTGTCTTCAACAAGAGATCATCCTCTCTCATTATCATTGTATAATCATCAAATTGAATTTTTTTTTTCTCTCGTTCTTGTTAGACAGTGTATGCCCTTAGCTCCAATCAGATAAATATACAGATACATTTGTTGTAAATGAACAAAAGTACAGTATTACTTCATGTTGATATTGGTATGTTTTTATGAAATTATCCCCTTAAACTAGACACTTATGAGACTCGTGTTAGTTTAAAATGTTTTCAACCATTGGATAGACTTGGGGAGTTTATTCGGCCAAGGTTGACATTAATGTTCTACCAAAGAAGTTGGGCAAAGTGAATGATCAGGACTGCACTCTCTCTGATAGAAACCTAAGCCGCTAGTAGTATATATATATATATATATATATATATATATATATATATATATATATATATATATATATATATATATTTTTAAGAAAAGTGTTTGCAAAAGGTTTTAATTCCTGTGATCCATCCGAGCAGAGAGTGTAACACTGCACCTTGCAATCAGAGGAGAGGTCATTCCCTATCGGGCAGTGTTTGATCATTGTGGGTTGAGAGGTTAAGTGTAAGAGACCATTAAGGGTTGATTACATGATGGGTTATATCTTACTTAAGTCCATTATCCTTGGGTCTTCATAGGATGGCTAGATTCAATGATCATTTAACTATAAATGTTGGGCCCATTTTGAGCCCATAGTGATGTGCTTAGGGGTTCACTGCATTTGGCAATGAATTCAGCCAGGCCTTTTCGCAGAGGTTAGGCCGAACCCTTGTGGGCTTATGTGAGATCATTGTAGGGTCCCACACCATACAAATCAAACCTAAATAAGCCAGCAACACTTTTGGGTCGTGATCCACTTAGCTAATGGGCCTAAAGCCCATGATTAATATGATTAATCGAGATGTCACATGACTGCTTAAGCTATCATGTGACATGGGTGAATCTGGGTTTGCATATGGGTATGGAGCACCCATTCTCTTAAGAGGATAATACCTATATCTTGATAGAGTCTAGATCCAAATAAAGATTTGATAAACCTCCTAATTCAATTAGGAGAGGTGCTCCTTAAAGGATAAAAGAAGAAAAGATCAAACAGCTCTAGATAACTCTGCATTTCAGCTCTCTCTCTTCTCCTCTTGCCGCCCAAGAAACCCTAGTTCGATCTCACCTTTTGGGACTGATCTTGATCAGTTCTCTCTCTATTTTTTTGCAAGAAAAATACAAAGAGAAATCGTGCTCACCTCCCTAGTTCGATCCAAGCTTTTGGATTGTAGTTTTGCTAAAAACTGCGTTGTTAAACCAGCTTCAACTTCAAGCTGCACCATCTTCAGTGGAAGCTGGTTTTGGGATTTGATTTGGGTGTGAATTATCACCTTGGGAGCTACATTTGTGGAATCCGTATCAGGTATACATTTCTCTCTTGCTTGGTTTCAAATCTGGTCTGATTTCAGTGCAAGATCAATCCTAGAAAAATACAATTTCTCCAAAACAGGGAATACGATTCCTGGAAGGTTAAAGAAAAAATTTTGAAATTTTGCCCAGCCATCTAGCATGGTTTGGTCATCCATATGATGGATCCTAACTTTCCTTCAGTTCTATGGCTTATCGAGAAGCTTGAGGAATTAAAACGCCTAAGATGTAGCCAACCTAAGAATGGAATTCCTTCAGAAGAAGTAGATGTTATACCTATAGAAACTCTAGTGGAACTCATATGGGAATGTCTTCTAATATTAGCACTAGGCAACAATCATATTACAGATTTAACATTGATTCTTGTAAAGATGATTGGGAATAACTCTCTTCTTGAGCAACTCAAGAAAGTCCCTTTGCTTAGAATATCAAACTTTAATTTTACCAATGAAATTTCTAATTCATTAGATCTTGAAAACCTCCTTCTCCAACAAGAGGAAGTGATTGTTCAAAAGGCAGCAAAGTCGGAGTTTCTTAAAATGCAATGGAAGAAAAATAAAATGGTAAATATCACACCAAACAACACTAGTATGGAAAAGAAGGCAAGTCAAATATAGAGCGTTTCAGTTGTCTTTGGCTGAATCAACCCTTCCTACATAATCTTTCTACATCCCCTTCCTCTAGATGTTTTTGGCTTCAGCTTCAACATTTATTAATTCTACAAAATATATACAATTGTCCATATTATAAACATTTGAAGCAATTTCAATACTAGTGGAATTTCCTGCACCTAAAACCAAAATATATGGTACAAACTGAAAAAGTAAGTAAAGAAATTAACTTAGATCTCTAAAGGCTTGTGATTAGTGTCGTGAATTTGGACCATACTAATACTTTAGTTTGACCACCCAAGAATTTCCATTCAAACATTCAACAAAATTTAAAAATTTTTTGGTAATAAATCAAGCTACCTCTCACATCTTGGCCCCAAAAACATTCAAACATTTAAATTTTTTGGTAACAACTCCTGTGTATATTGTCAAAATAATGCCTGTATTTTGTGGATATCCCTTTCAAACCCATAAAACAACATTTTACCAAGAAAAAGAATTATAAACACTATGTCAACAAAGATAAAGAATTTATTTTAGAAGTCAAAGAACCTGAAATGGATAAGGAACCCATTTTGAAGTATCCAGTTATCATAGTTCCCAATGTGGTAAGCAATTTTAGGGAAGACAAGGTAATGGAGATAAAACTCCAAATAGTTTTCTATTTCAACATCTTAAATTTTTTTACCAAAAACTATTATTACATGACAGTTGCACTTTGAGGCATGTTACATTTGTAAAACTGAGCACCATAATGGAGATATTAAGAAAATAAAAACTTAATAACCACTATGGATTACAACACTAAAAATAGGAGAATCTAACCTGCCACAACTAGTTTGCAAAGATTGGAGGCAAATAAGTGAAACATTAGAGAACACAAATAGATTGTTCCATTCAAAGCAAAATTTTCCATCATCATATACAACATAGACAAAACACAATAATAAGATCATAATTGCAACATTATTTGTAAATAATAGAAGCAGAATACTTTAAATGCCATGCCAGCATTGTTTTTAGCAAACGGACTTTTACATATTAAATAACTTTACTCTCTATGCAACCATAAGAACTCTATTCAAAATACCTAACCTTCTAAGAAGTAGAACCAACATGTACTAGGGGTGTCAATAAGTCAGTGTCAAATCTGATAATACCTAGACCTAGATTCAATCTGATTTTTTAATCAGATGGAATTTGAAACCAAGTTTCATAAACAAAATCAACTAAAATGACTTTTGTGGGACTTGAACTTAAAACCCTTTTAGTTAAAATGTAATATTCAAACCCAATTCACTAAAATGTAAAGCTTCTTTCTGATCTATTGGCTACCTGATGTAGGAACAAAAAATGTAAAGCTTATTTCTGCCTTCTTGAATCCCAAGTATAGGTTCTCTAGTTCTTTATTTAAGTAGCCTGGAACTACTCCTATATATGACAACAAACCACATGATTCAACTTGGTTTTCATTAACACCTCAAAGTTTTCATTTTTAATTAGTAACAAGATGGAAGCATTTTCTTAGAATAAAGCATTTGGATGTGAGATAAAGAATGAAAACAGCAAATAAGCATGGCCACAAAGAGGATGTCTATTTAAAAAAAGGTTTTAATATATGACTACCCCAACAAGCCCATCCCCCAATATAAATGATCCCTTTCATCCACTCCCCAAGTTAGAGCATATGCTATTCGATCGACCATTGATCAATTAGGAATTAATAGCACAAATAATTAGACCAATTATAACATAAAATTAAACCAGTAACAAAGATGATGACAAACAAGTAATGACTAGCAGTGTAGTTACATATTACACAAGTTTACAAGCACAAAGATAATGTCAGTGTAGTTAAGGCAGCTAGGTGATGCCTAAAATTTTGGCTTGGCAAGGCATTTGACAACTAGACAATAGACATAACTTTTTTTTATGATCAGACAACAGGCATAACTTAACCATAGACAAGTATTATGCAAGTATATGCTAATTATAAATAGCTAAACTACAAATCAATAAATGATCTTGTAACAATTTACACTTGATTATCAAAAGAACTGACAAAATTTTTGGATGATCCCCTACTTCAATATCAAGTATAGATTGCACATAGGGATAAAAGCCCTAACTTTTATTTCTACTACACTCATAATAACCCAAAATGAGTTATGAACACTTCAGTTCATTGGATATAGATTTGTCGCTATGCTTATCATTTTAAATATTAGGTTTTTCCTTAAAAGGGGTTGTTTGATAATAGCTAAAGTGGGTGAACTTAATGGCTTATTAATTTGTTTCTTAATGAATAAATTATTAAGTAGGTTCTCAAATCCTTAATAGTTGAAACTGAATATTTTTCAATGAATAAGATTAAGGAAATTTCTAGTAATAAAATAGCAAAGGGTTCATGCATGTTTGAACTTTAAATAACCAAGGGTATGCTATAAGCTAATAAAGTGATCATATACCCTGATAGTTTTCAAAAGAAATTTTTAACAAATTTAATAAGTCCACAAAAATCATAATAATGATTATTCTATAATTCAAAAAAAAAACTAAAATTTATGCCCTAATGAGTATTAAAGCTTTATGAATAGGGCAAACAGACATTTAGACTTGGTATAAAATTTACCAAAGTGAGAATATATTCACTTCATCAAATTTGTTTCAAAGAAGGAAAAAATAAGTGAAATAAAAGGCTTATAGAAGAAAAGTCATCAAATAATTGCCAAGTAACTAATAGATTACAATAAAACAACCTGAGATGGACTATCAAACCAAATTTGGATGTCGATGTTGGCCTAATGCAATCACAACAACATCTTCAACTTAACGACATAGAACACAAAATATATACATAATTGTCAATTTAAAGAAAGAATTGGTAGAAGCTAACATAAGGCAATGGTTTTGATTTTACAAAATTCCATATCTATAGAAAATCTAACACTTGTTACGTAAGAATACCTAGGGATGACATCAAAATACTATTCAATGCCACATAAAGCAATCAATTCAAATACAAGGCCTTTATAAACTAACAATGCTAACATCAAAATCCTAACATGTAGCAATAGAACTAATGTTGTTCTTTTGATTCGCTAAAATCGTTTGGAATAGATCTATCGAGCATTGCTTGAGCTTCTAATCTGCTAAATCGTTTGGAATAGAGCTAGGAGAAGGTGAAGAGGGACATTTAAAGGAGGAGAATATTAGAATGAGTGATTCATTTATTCTTTAACAAAGAGAAACCTAAAGTGAATTAAATTAGATTGATTCATTTCCTATTCAACAAAAATTATGCTAAAATCTCAAAGCCCTGACTTGTAGCAATAGAATTGGTGACGTTATTCTTATCTATTATTAGAGCTACTGTGCTCTTCCTATCCATTAAAATATCAAAATGCTAGTTGAATCCATGGTTCTTCAGTCCTATACTGCGAAAGAAGAAGTAGAAGGAGAAGATGAAGCTAAAACTACCCTATTGCAATTTTTACTTGGGCATCAAAATGATGGAAAAAAATGGGAAAACCCTTGCCATATCGTAAATTATACTTAATACCAAAAATACCCTCAAAGTAATTGGGGCATAAAATAGAATATAGAGGCATCCACAAAGTGCCTCAATAATAATCCATTCGAACCATTGTAATTGGATATTTATAGAGGCATTTTATTAAAATGCCTCTACCTTACAACCCCTAAATGTATATCTCTCTAGTAGTGTTTGTTGGCACCCGTGAAGCTCATCTAGTTAGTTGAATTCCCCCAAAGTATCCTAAGGTAAGAGACAAAGGTAAGGGTTTTTGCTAAACCTCTATAAATCTTGTGTGCCTTGTGTATGTGTGTGTGCTTTATTTGCTTTATCTTTCTTTATAAGTTTCTACAATTTATTTGCTATTAACCTTACTAACTTCTCTTGATAATCACAAAACTTGAATATATATTTGTCTTGCAAATTTTGCACTTTAGGTTTTTTTTTTTATCTATAAGACACAAATTTCATGGTGCAATTCTTGTGCTACTAACTGTAGGCTAGGCATTATGAAAGAAGTCTAAGTTTAAGAGAAATTAAGTGAGTAGTATACAAGGGGGAAAGCTTGGAAAGGGAACTTTAGGAGGCTATGTTTGTTTTGAAGGGAAATGTAGGGGAAGGAAGGGAAATGTAGGGAAACCTTTAAAACCCTTGTATTGGTTTCCTTGTCTTTCCCTTCCTTTCTCTACCTTTTCCTTCAAACCAAATATAGCTTTAAGGGATGGGAATTGCTATTATCAGGAGATCTTTGTGAAGAAGTGGCTGAGTGTCAGTATGCTTGGCATTAGATTGATATATTCTCATTATGTTAGGGAGCCCTTCTATTTATAAACTAAAAAGAGGTTAGTTTTGATAATGTCAAGAATTCCAAAATATTCTTTGGATAGTTACAGGTTAGGTTGTTGTTTCGTTGATATGTTAACACATGTCGGGCTACGATTCACGGAGCAAATTCACTTTGATCCATGCTCACAAGCGCCCATCACATGTCATTCTGAGAGAGACATATTGTAACCTATTGTAACGGCTTTTTAGTCACTCGTTTCCTACGTCTGACTTTTCTCTTTAGCTGGTAATTCCATAAACTCATTGCACTGAGGAATGGCCGTGGCTGTTTTCTTCTTCTGAGCTTTGTCGTTTTACGAGTCTGTGGACTTGATTATTTTCGAATGTGAATGTCCGTCTGCGACATTAGTCAACTGTTATGTAAGTCTATCTCTTTACATTAGCCCTTGCTCAAAAGCGAGGCTACTCACTTACGTCAAAATGGGCCTGAATGTCATTAACCCTCAAAATTCTAAGGAATTTTTTAAACAAATTAGCCCCCAAAATCCGAGGAATTTTTGAAAGAAATTAGCCAAAGAATTTTTTGAAAGAAATTAGCCCCCAAAAATCTGAAGAATTATTAAAAAAAATTAGCCCCCAAAATTGAGGATTTTTTTTAAAGAAACTGGCCCCTAATTTCTGATTAATTTTTTGAAAGAAATTAGCCTCCACAATTTTGAGAGGAATTTGCCCCCAGAATTCCGAGGAAGTTTTGAAAGAAAATACCCTCCAAATTCTGAGGGATTTTTTTTGAAAGAAATTAGGCACCAAAATCCTAAGGGATTCCCTTAGGATTGTGCGGTTAATTCCATGGGATTCCCATCTATTTTGGGAGTGTGGCTGTAGTTGCGAGGCATAGTAGTTATCCTTGAAAGATTTGGAGGGTCACAATCACAGTTGGAATACTTCTTAATCATCAAAAAATTTGGTGGGTTGTGGTCGCGGTCATTGTATGCAATTTATGGGTTTTGGGTAGGGTCGTAGTTATAGATGTGTTTTTAGATCATTGTGTCAGTCTATTTTTAAATTTTGAATATGCACGTGTGTGCTTCACCGATTAATTATTAACTATTGGCAGTCTTTTCAAATCCTTGTATACGAACCGTCAATCTTTTCTTAGTGGCTATGCTATTTTGCATCGAGCAACGTATGTATGGTGTAGATTATTTGGGATTTCTTATAAATTTGGGAAATCAACGTTATTTCTCTTTTTACCCATTTTATTATTTCAAGAGTTCTTGTGCTTACTATCAATCTCTATTCATTCTTGTTTTCTAACTCGTTCATTTGCATTGATATTATTTGTTATTTCTAACTCGTTCTTGATGCTATTTTGAATTTTGTTGAAGTAGTCATCAACTACTAGGGAATCTTTTCGTGTAGTAGTCGACTATTAAGAATAGGATACTGATAGTAATTGACTATTATGAAATCTCTTTGTGAAATAATTGAATACTAGCAATAGGGTATTATTTTTGGGACCAACACTAATTATATGAAAATAGAACCACTCATTTTGTAATGTTGCTTCCTATACATGCCTAAAAACCGTTTCCAAATTGCAAGGCTTGTTTGTATTGGTGTGGAAGCATAAAAGCAAGATGGAATGGATTGCCAGGTTTAGGTGTTGATTCGAAAAATAATGAAATTCTCTCAAATTTAGCAAAGAAATGAGAATTCTTTCTTAACAAAAACCGAGGAAATCCCATAATTCTACAAAAACTTTCTACCAACTAAATAATCACATGCGTTCTCCATTGCCCTTTTACACATGACTTCGTAGAGATCTTACCATCCCTTCCGTACATCAACTCCTTCAACCCATCAATCTTGTGCTCATAGTAGACATCAATTTGGAGATATAAATGTGAACCATATCCTCAATTAGGGTATAATCGAACCCTATTCGATAGCACATATTCGAGATCTAATCCGATCACATCTCACAAATGATAATTCAAATATGATTTGTTAAGGATGTTGGATATTCGAATCTGATATGGTCCAATTTGAATTATGAAAAAATAATAAATTATTACAATAAAAAACATAAAAGTTTATATAAAAAAATACAAGTATTTTTCAATTATTTTCATCATATATATTAGTATATACTGTTAGACAGTGTGCCCTTAGCTCCAATCAGATTGATGTACATTATGTCATTTATTGTAAATGAATAAAGTGCATAATTGATTCATGTGATTTTGTGTGTTTCTATGTTATACCCTTAAATTGAACACTTATGAGACTTGTGTTAGTTTAGAATCTTCACAGCCATTTGATAGATTTTGGGAGATTTATCTTGCCAAAGCTAACATTGATGTGCCGCCAAGTTGGTTGGGGTGGCTTGCCTTATCTGCTAGGGTGAGACCTGAGGTACATGCAATGTGGGTTTTCTTGAAACCCTAAATCGGACCAAATTCTAGTATTGCCCTAGACCTTGGAGATAGATGGGCAAAATTGGAATGTTACACCTGACCCCTAGACTCAATTATGGTACTGCACTAAGTGTTGAATTAGGTTATCTTTGATATGCCAATCAGTGAGATCCTTGGAGGGGGTCAAAACCTGAGTATGTTGGGACAATCCGAGAATTCACCTGAGTGGGTGATCATAGTGATAGGTTCAGCCCCTTTGTCGGACAAAGTGAATGACCAGAGAATGTACTCTCTCTGATGGGAACCTAAACTGCCAGCAGTTGATTTCAAACGTTGAAATTTGGTTTTGCAAAATATTATATATATATATATATATATATATATATATATATATATATATATATATATATATATATATTATGGTTTCAAAATATTTGCAAAAAGTTTTAATTCTCGGGATCCATGTGAATAGAGAGTGCAACATTGTGCCTTGCAGCCGAGGGAGAGGTCCTCTCTTGTCAGGCAATGCTTGATAATTATGGGTTGAGAGGTTAAGTGTAAGACCATTGAGGATAATACCTGATGGGCTAATCTTACATCTGCCTACAGTTCTTAGGTTTTCATAAGGTGGCTGGATCCAAGAACCATTTAGTGTAAATATTGGGCCCATTAAGAGCCCATGTGATGGACACAGGGGTTCACTGTCTCCTACAGTGAATTCGGCCTGGCCTTGTAACAAAGGCTGGGATGAACCCATGTGGCTGATGTATAGATCGATGTAAGAGTCCCACGCCATACAAAAAGAGCCAACTGGGCAGCAGGTTAAAAAGTAAGTGAGCACATAAGCTTAATGGGCCTAAAGCCCAATTCAAACTAGGCTTAAGTTAGTTAATTAAAAGGGACAAGATATGATTTATAATCTGATTAAGATTAGCTGAAGGATAAGATAAGTCTTATCCATTCAAGAGTCCAGATCCAAATATCAAAATTGGATCAAGAAACTCTCTCCTAATTAGATTAGGAGGCTGATCCAAATAAGACTATAAATAGGGGGCGAATTCCCCAGTTTTAAAACACAACAATCTATAGAGTTCTCCCCTGTTCTTGCTGCCCCTACCTAGTTCGATCTCCACTTGTAGAAGTGATCAAGAAGCATTCTTGATATTGCTTCTTTGTACTGAGGTCGTGCTCATCAGCCCCTATTCAATTCTTGCTGAAGAATACCAGTTCTTGCTGAAAAGCCATCCTGCTGATCGTGCTTCAACACGCACTATGTCATCTTCAGTGAAAGCGGGTTTTGGTTTTCTTCTTGGGCATGAACACCTTTAGTGGGAATTACTACTACTTCATATCAGGTATATCCTTCACTTCCTAATGGTTTCAGATCTGGTCCAGTTTTGCTTCAAGAATGATCATTGAAAACACAGTTTTTTAAAACAGGGAATGCGGTTCCCAGATGGGAGAGAGAATTTTTTGAAATTTTGCCCAACCTTCCTACAGGGTTCGGCCATCCATATGATGGATCTCTCATCCCTTCATCTACATGTATTTTTATAAAGCGTTTACAAAAAATGAAATATAAACATATTTATAAATAAATTTATTAATATATACATGTCTTTTTATAAGTAATATGTTAAGAAATATATACATATATATTCATCAAATCGAATTGGATCCTTTTGGATTGAATAGGGGGTGACCAAATCTGATTGGATTTGAAAATTTGATTGATGGTTATTCGAGTTCGACAAAAAATAGGATTGGATTTGGATTGATTGGAACATGATCCGATCCATTTGCACCCCTAACTTGGAGCATTGTAAGATGAGGTGGAAGATAGCTTTATGGGGGTGTTACTTGAAACCCCAACCAAACAACAAATGCAATAAATGTTAAGTTGAGGTGGAAGATAGCTTTATGTGGTGTTACTTGAAACATCCATGAAACACCCAACCAAACAACAAATGCAATGAACCTTTAAAGTAACGTTTCAACTATGATATGATATGTGAAATTTTTTTGACCAATCAACTGGTATCATAAACATGATAGTCAATTAGGTGTTATTTATCAAAATTCATGAATGAGTTTTGATTGGTAAGAATTCTTCCCGTACCATATCTTTCCCGTATCATAGATTTTCCCTTTTCAATTTAAATGTTTATGTGAGAAACACCCAATCTATAAATGCTCGGCCACGAAACCAAACACATACTTTGTCACATGGGTGGGACCCACTAAAAATGGTGAAAATGTTATTTTGTCCAATGTTTTTGAATTGTCGTTGACTCGGACGGTTGGGATGTTCAGCTCGGAAACCATCCAAGCAACTGGTTCCGTTTCACCCCTGACCCATTCTTGGGTCAAAAACCATTGACTTCGTCAGAAAACCGTTGACTCGGGTGGTTGAACCTTCAACTCATTTGACCCAGACAACGGTTCATGGTTTAAGAAAATTGCAAAGAGGGGAGAAACTGAGAGTTTGAGTCTGAGACATGAACTCAGATCTAAGATCCAACAGAGAGAGAGAGAGAGAGAGAAGAAGAAGAAGAAGAAGTTGCAAAGAAATCGATCTCAGATCTGAGATCTGCGAAAAAATGAAAAACCGATCTTAGATCTGAGATCCGAGAACTCATATCTCAGATCTTAGATCTGTCATTTGCGTTTGTTACCGCTGTCGCCATCGAATCATTCTCCTCCTCTTCCTTCTTCTTCCCTCCTTCCCTTTTTCCTTCCTTCCTTCCTTTCCTTTCTCTCTTTTTCCTTTTTCTTTTTCTTTTCCTTTCTCCTTCATTTCTTTATTTTTTTTCTTTTATTCTTTCTCAGCCGACAACAATTTATTGACTCTCTTCTCCAATTCTCCTTTCTCATATATAACTATATAACTATTTGCCCTAATACAAACCGTCCGAACCGTTCGACTTGGATGATTGAACCATTGACCCGAAAATTGATAGCTAGAGCGATTCCGTTTTCAGGTTGATTTTTAAAACCTTAATTTTGTCCTTTTTCATCCATCTTTAATAGTCCAGCCTTAGTCCAAGTAACAAAGTTTTTTGAATTGTAAGGGTACTTTAAATATTTGTAAGATACTTCACGGTACTTTAACTAATTAACGCTATAGTTTTAACGTCCATATAACAAAAGGAGTGTAGATGCCATGGTGTTAGAAAGTTTAGGGAGAGGACAATACCATTTCATTTACATTTACCCTTTTTTAAACATAAAAAGCGATTAATTATAATAGTTATATCAATGTTAAAATAATAATTCCAAATAATAAAATAATAGTTAAAATAATTCAAATAATAACTAAAGCTAATTAAATAATAAAATACTAATACTTTACTATAATTCTAAAAATAAATAGTTAAACAATTGAAAATAATCATAATTAAACAAATAATAAATATTCATAAAGTCATTACGATAAGTAAAATATAATTACAAATAATAAAATCATATATCTGATAGGTAAAATAATAATTCAAAATAATTACATAATAATTAAATAGTTAAATAATAAAATAATAATTTATAAATATATTAAAATAGTAAAATAATGAAAACAATGAGAGTAATAATTAAAATGAATTAAATACATAATCATATATTATTTTCATTTTCATAACAACAACAACAATTAAAATAAATAATAACAAAATTAACAAAATAATAAGAATAATTAAAATAATAAAATGGTAGTTAAAATAATTCAAATAATAACTAAAAATAATTGACTCATAAAATAAAAATAGTTATTATTATTAAAAATTAAAATGACCATAAGTTAGCAAATAATAATAAAATTCATAAAACCATTAAAGCAATTCAAATATAATTATAAATAATAAAATAATATCTAAAATAGACAAAAATAATAGTGAAAATAATTCACATAATAAGTAAAATAACTAAACAATGAAATAATACTAAATTATTATTTTAGTAATAAATAATTAAACTTTAAAAATAATCGTAATTATACAAATAATATTAAAATCACTAAAATCATTATCGTAAATAAAATATAAATATAATAATAAAAGAATATAGAAAATAATTATAATCAAAATTCAAAATACTTGATGAATAATTAAACGAGAATAAATATAAAGTTAAAAATAAAATAGTGAAATGAGAAATTATACTAATCATTAATTAAAATTAATACAATAGTTAAAGTAATGAAGGCAATATATAAAATTAGTTATATAATAAATAACAAATAAAATAACACACTTATATAAAATAATCATAAATCATTGTTATTTTAATGGTAAATAAATAAATACTTAAATAATAATAATAATAATAATAATAATAATATGATCACTATTTTCTTAATAAATATTATTGTGCTATTAAATAATATTTATTTTTGAATGATATTTTATTGCTATTAAAATAATATTCAGGTATTATTTTTATAAAGTTTCGGTATAGTAAGAGTGTGTTAACTAAATACTAATAATGAATAATGAATAAAATGCGTAAAGGGCATTTTGAGGATAAACAATGAAATTGTTGTCAGGTCCAAAGTCCAATGTCTAATGTCTGAAAATTTGTAAGGCCTTTTTCTCTTACCAATGATCTAATGATCCATGGGTATTTAGCTATTTTACTGCTTCCGTTATCGGATTCTAACGGAAGGGGTGTACTTGCAACGGTGCGAGAAACTTCAGGGAGCTGACTGCTCGCAAAAAGAAGGGGAAATTTCAGCAACTGTCATAAAATTAGGGTAGGATTCGGAAATTTATCGTAAATATCTACCTCTCTCTCTCTTGCTTGCGGTGCTGCTTTTTCTTACTGCTCTTTCGTCGCTCCTCGTCAAACTCAAACCTTGTGTTTTTGGAAGAAACAGAAGTGGGCAGTAGAGCTTGTGTTCAGGCAATGGCGGATCGACTGACGAGGTTCTTTAGAGAAGAAGCACTAACTTACGCTTATATCCTTCTCTACATCGCGCTATCCAGCGGTCAGATCTTCTTCAACAAGGTCAATTTTCTACCTTTCTGCCCCTTTTAAGACATGTCATGTCTTAGTGTCCGATGTAATTGACTTTAATTTATATGGTCATTGCTCAGATCCATTAATGAACTGCAATTGAAGTGTATTTGGGTTGTGCATTTTTGGTTATTTCACCTTAGTGATGTTTGTGCAATCTGCAATTGTAGTGTAGTTGCTTACCTTCTTTCCTGATAGTAATGACCTCCTACTCGTCATTCTTAAGTTGAATTGTTATTCTAGGTTTTCTCTATGATTTCATTGTATCTTTCTCGATTTTTATTTTTACCTAATTATGTAAGGGCACAAGGAAGGAAGTTTTGTTTGTTGGTTGAGAGGAAATTGGACAATTCAACTGGGCTCAGCAAAATGGCTTCAGTTATTCAGTAATTTAATCCAACTAAGCGTTTTCAGTGGATTCAATGAGACTGTATGTGATATATGGATGTTTTGGCCAACATCAAGGTTGGAGGCAACTGGTCCGTCTTGCTTGAAAGAATGCATGCTATTGACAATGACAAGGTAAAACCATTTACCTTGTAGCCTGCCTAGGTATACAAGCGGCACCACTACCAGTTAATGCTAGTAAAATGTCAAATTCCACAGAAAATGAGGGAATATAGGCCTTTCTTAAAGCAGTGACAGCATAATCTTCATAATCAGTTTAGGTTCATCTAATTTAATGGTGATTATTCCAGTGTTGAAAGATGATTACAACAATGAGAAAGAAGCATGTGGGTCTAAGAATTCAATGTCATGTTGGCAACTTAAACCTTTGGAACAAATCATTTTATTGCCAGCAGATAAATTGTTCTTTCTAACTAAAAAAGGATTGAAAATTTCAGACACCAAGTTTCCCAAGCAAAACAGATAAAGTATACAATAGTTCGTAAATGTTTGTATGCAACAGGAAATGCTAGGTGATTCTTCTAGAATTGGCAAGCTATTTGGCACGCATCAAGATTTGATGTTAAAAGTAGGGTTGTCAGTGGGTTGGGTAGACCTGACAGACCTGAACTGAACGGTCCAATCATATAGTGTCTAGGTCTGTATTATTCATCCTGATTATAATTGGGTTGGGATTGGATTTAGTTGTTCCAAGTCAATTAAGACCTGAACCAACTATATATACAATTATTTATTTGTATATATAATTATGTACATATTAGAATGCTATAAAGATACCTCCAATCTAATACCTAATTTTCTCATGATATACTTGCAATATTATCATATTACGATGTCTAATGTATTAATTTAACAAATAAGTTACTTAGGATTGGACCACTTGGAAGAAGGGGAACTTCTGAGGTTCGCTGAGACTTTGGGGTGTGAGGTCAGGAATTAGCCTATGAGTTATTTAGGATTGCCTCTAGGAGGAAATTCTAGATCAGGCAGGGTTTTGGAAGCCAGTTGTTGAGAGGTTTACTAGGAAACTTGCCCTTTGTAGAGATTTCATTTTGAGAGAGAACACACAAGGTAATTGTAAGAATTCATGAGTTGGAAGGTAATGGCTGGGATGCAAAAGTTGCTCCTCACTCCTCCCTAGATTTTCCATAGAAAGCAATTCATGAAGTCTACTCTATTTTCCTTAACTCCATCAAGTTTGATGTGGGAAGGGGTGACACACTTTGCTTTTGGGAAGACCTGTGGGTTGGGGAAACTCCACTCAAAGACCATTTTCTTGATCTCTTTTTTATTTCTTATTTCAAGGGGAAAACTATTTCTTGATTGGGAACAAATGGTCCAATTGGTTTAAATTGGAACTTGGGTTTTAGAAGAGGTTTAAGGGAAAATGAATGTGCTTCATTGATTTGGCTACTGTACTTGTTAGGTCAAGTTGTTTTAGACCCTTCCCTTGAGGACTCTAGAATTTGGTTAGGCTCTCTAGATGGTCTTTTCTCTTGCTTCTTGTTTTCCAAAATCCTTGTCAACGAATCCCCACATAATGGATTTCCCTTTGAAAGAAATTTGGAATAAGTGTATCCCACCTAAAATTCAAGCTCTTTGCTGGGAAACGTTCCTTGATAAGGTAAATATTAGTGATATGTTGCAAAGGAGGCCTTTTGCCTGCATATCTCCTGACTTGTGCTTCTTATGTAAGGAAAGTGGTGAGACTCTATCTCATTTATTAATCTCCTGTACTTTTGTGCATCAAATTTGGGAAATTTTCTGTTTTCTTTTTGGTTGCAGGTAGATCCCCCCTCAAGATGTGGTGGGTATTTTCAATCCTGACTTCTTGAGGCAACCTAAGAAAAGAGGGAAAGTGCTTTGGACTGATATCCTAAGAGAGTTGGGTAAAAACGTTGGGCAACTTCCATGATGTCTCAATCACTGATATCCTAAAAGCTTGGACTGAAGTAACACATTTTTGAGAGAACAAGATAGAGTAAGAGAGGATTGGAAACCCCAGAAAGCAACAAAATCAAGTTGAACTTTAATGGAAGCTCTCTTGGCACCCAGGGTTGGCAGGAATAGGAGTAGTCAGAAACTCGGAAAGGAGGATTTTGGCTTTGTTTTTAGGGCCGGTTGGTGTGGGAAATTCTTTATAGGCTGACCTTTTGGCTATGCTACAAGGTCTTTGACTGGAAAAGCAGTTGGGACTCAGGTAAATCAAGGTGGCAGGAGACTCATAGTTTGTCATTTCATGGGCAAATTACAACAGATGTGCTCCTTGGACCATGTAGAGATGTAGAACAATAATGTGGTCCCCACTGCTGCATGTCTGTTTATGTTGCTTATGGTGTTGTTAGTATGTTAGCCGGATTAGTTGGTAGTTATTTTCTGTTATCTTTTAGCTTATGTAAGCAGTAGGGGTAGTTCTGGTTTCTTACCCTGTTTTAAATCATTAATATAAATAGTTGAGTGGGGTGACAACCTCAGTTATGACCCACACTCTTCTTTGAATTTTTCTCCTCTTTGTGTTCTCTTTTCTCCTTATCCTCTTCTTTTATTCTCTACATTCTTCCTTGTTTATTTCACATCTAAACTAGGACTGATTGCAGTCTTACTAGATAAGTTGGTACAAGAGCCAACCTAAGGCTTCTCATGTGAGTCTAATTAGGCCGACTGCATGAGAACTTCCTAGGGTTGGAAGTTTTACCCAAGATAAGTCAATTGGCTGGTTCTTGGAGATTGCTGGTAGAGCGCAGCAGGATGCCCAAGGGATTGTAGAGCCTTGGAAGGTGTCCAGTGATCAGGAAGAACCAGAGGAAAGGAAGAAAGTTCAAGATTAGGGTTCAGACTGTGGATTGGAGGTGGCGGCCAGACTTTTCCAAGTAAGTTTCTATTTCTTTTTGAGGTCGACTTCAATCAGAGTTTGATTTGACTAATCTGGAAGGAGTGGCTGGGAGTTTCTCTATTTTCTCTGATTTTTTTAGGGTTTTTTCTTGACCTATGACCAGTTCTCAGTTTTAAACCCTAAATTTATGACTGCTATCAGTTTTTGGGTAACAGTTAGACTTGTCTCAGTATTTCAGATTGAGTGGTATTGGTTCCTGGGTTAGACCTGTTCCAATATTTCTGGGTGATTGGTAGACCTATTTCAATCTTCTAGGTCGGCTGTTAGCAATTTCTGGGTGTAATTACACCTGTTTCAGCATTAAAGGGGTTTCCTTTTGATCAATTTCTTGAAAGAGATGGCAGGAATGGAGTTTAAAAATCAAGGGGAAAGTGTTTTGGGGGCTGGTGGTACTGGAAACATGACTGAGAACACACTTTAGATTACCACTATCAAATTTGATGGATCAAATTATCTGGAATGGGCTCAGTCAGCCATGATGGCTATTGGGGGTAGATGAAAACTGAGCTATATGATGGGGGATGTAAAGGAACCAACCAAGGAAGACCCAACATATGCCAAATGGAACCAATCGAGGGCTGGCTCGTTGGTGTGTTAGCTGGGTTGTCCCGGCATTGACGCGGAATCAAATCCCGCAACCAGCACTTTGGGGAAAAAAAAGGGGTAAAGTGGAAAAGGGGAAGGTTATTGCTAATTAACCGAAAAAAAACATATGTCTAATGGGTTTAGGAGAACTATTTGGTCATGACTTGGTTGTGCAACTCCATGCATCCTCACATTAGCTGAAATTACTTGTGGGCAAAAACTGCTAAGGAGATTTGGGACATCATGAAAGAAACTTACTCCCAACACTTAATGTTGCTAAGGCTTATGAGCTGAAATGTGAAGTAAACAATTTTAAGCAAGGAGAGACACTTGTCTCAGTTTACTTCTTCACTTTGAAATCCTTGTGGCATGAAATTGATCACCTAGAGGCAATTGAGTGGGAAAGTCAGAGGGATGCACAAACCTTCAGAAAACAGGTTGAAACCAATAGGGTCTTTGAATTCCTAGCCGGTTTGAATTCAGAATATGATATTGTGAGGCAAAAACTCCTCACCAGAGAAAGTGTGACCTTGTCACAAGTTTCCTTTTTAGTGCATAGTGAAGAAAGTAGGAGAAAGGTTATGTTGCAGTATCAACAACCATTGGAATCAGCCTTAGCAGCAGTGAAACCAAATTTGGGGGTGACAATGAGAGGGATATGAAGAAGGAATATAAGAGGGAGCTAGTGTGTGAACATTGCAAGAAACCAAAAAGCATACCAAAGATACCTGTTGGAAGTTACATCCACATCTAGTTTTAGCAAAGCTCAGAAACAAAAAAGGGGAATGCAAATGTGGCTATCACTACTGATGGTACACCCTTATCCAACACAAGAGCCACATCCCTAGACACTTTAGCTGCTATCCGGGCTGCTTTGACTCAGTTGGAAAGTGAAATTTGGCACTTCAACATCTTCATCTCAACCACCAGTTACAACATCTACTACTCCCACTTCAACATTTGCTCATTCAGGTACACATTCAACATATCATGTCTTAGCCTTAGGTAAAACTGAACCTTGTTGGGTTATAGATTCAGGTGCATCTAACCATATGACTGGCTTGTCCTCACTGTTTACTACTTTATTGTTTATCCTCTGGCAGAGACAAAGTGTCTATTGCTTATGGCTCTCGTGTTCCCATTTTTGGCAAGGGAGACATTAAATTGTCTAATGCCATCTCTTTGTACTCAGTTTTGCATGTTCCTAAGCTTAGTACTGACCTGTTTTTAGTTAGTAGCATCACTAAAAATCAAAACTGTTCAGTGACCTTCTTTCCTGATCGATGTGTTTTTCAAGATCTGGAGACAAGGAAGGTGATTGGGATTGGCTGTGAGACAAATGGAATCTACCTGCTTGGAGGGGAGCTCACATGGGGAAGATAGAGAAGTTGGGAGGTCTTTTGTTTCTCAGTTTGTGAGTTAGATTATGCTTTGGCATAATTGGTTAGGTCACTTGTCATTTAGGTCTTTGAAGAGTTTGTTTCCCAGTTTGTTTGAGTAAGTCCAGATGTCTAGTTTGAAATGTGAAAGTTGTGAACTTGCAAAGCATTGTAGAACAACCTATTCTTTGAGCAATAAAAGAAGTAATATTCCTTTTGAAGTTGTGCATGCTGATGTTTGGGGATCATATCACATCACTACTATGGAGGGATACATATATTTCTTGTTGTTTGTTGATAACTATACTCGTTTTTCATGGGTTTACCTTATGCATTCTCGAGATGAGGTTCCTATCTTGACTCAGATCTTCCATCAGATGGTTTCAACCCAGTTTGGGGTCAAAATCAAAATTTTCAGATCCAACAATGCTAAAGAGTATTTTGCAAAACAATTGGTTTCATATTTCCTTGACCATGGAATTATCCACCAAAGCAAAACGATTTACTTTTCCCCTTAAGGCTTTTGGATGTACTTACTTCGTTTGGACATCATCATTCCAAATTTGATCCTAAAGCTTCAAAATGCATTTTCCTTGGATATGCACAAACTCAAAAGGGATATTGCTGCTATGAACCTACTTTTGGGAAACAGTTTGATTCTATGGGTGTCACTTTCTTTGAGGATGTACCCTATTATCCTAGAGTTTCTTCTCAGGGGGAGAGCAGTTAGATAGTGTCTCATTCATCAGAAATTCCATTACCTGTCCCAATCACTGAAGGGGAGTGTAGTGAGGAGGGTTGTCAAAGGTGCTGGGATTTGAGGGTATATCACAGGTGGTGGAGGCAGGTTGATTTCGGTCATTAGCAATCTAGTCCATCTCCAATTTCATCTGCGGTTCCAGATCCAGGTACCACAATTCCTTTATCTTCCACTACAGATGAAATACCTTCCATTGTTCAGCCTTCTTTTCCTCCATTGGATGATCTTGATCTTCAAATTGTAGTCCGTAAAGGGAAGCGCTGTTGTACCTCATCTACAACTCATTGTATTTTCTAGTTCCTATCTTATGATCATTTGTCTCCATCATACAAGTCTTTCTTGGCATCTATTGCTGTTGTTTCCATTCACAGAACAATGCAAGAAGCCTTGTTAGTACCTAAGTGGAAGAATGCAATGAAGGTAGAGATGGATGCTCTTCTAAAGAGCAATACATGGGAATTAGTTGATTAGCCTAAGGGAAGAAATTAGTTGGGTGTAGATGGGTGTTTATAGTGAAACATAAAGTTGATGGTTCCATTGAAAGATATAAGGCTAGATTAGTTGCAAAGGGGTTTACACAAACATATGGCATAGACTACTTGGAGACTTTTCATCAATAGCAAAGTTGAACACTATCAGAGTTTTACTATCCATTGCAGCCAAGTTCTCGTGGCCATTGTTCCGGATGGATGTTAAAAATGCCTTCCTCAATGGTGATTTGCAAGAAGAGGTGTACATGCAGTTACCTCCTAGATTCTATAGTACAGAAGCAGGGAAGAAGGTCGGTCGGCTTAATAAGGCCTTATATGGACCGAAACAGTCTCCTAGAGCCTGGTTTGATAGATTTAAATGGACTCTTGAAAAATTCAGCCATGTGCAAGCCCAATCAGATCACACCCTTTTTATTAAGAAAATGGATTCCTCCTTAACTCTACTTGCTGTAAATGTGGATGATATTGTGGTGACAGGGAGTGGTACCTATGAGACCGACTCTCTTAAGGAACTTCTTCACTAAGAATTTGAGGTCAAAGACTTGAGAGAGCTACATTATTTCTTGGGCATTGAGATAGCACAGTCTAAACATGGGATTTTTGTTTCCCAAAGGAAGTATGTTTTTGATATTTTGGAAGAAACTGGGAAGCTAGGTGTTAAACCTGCTCACACACCTATTGAATAAAATCATAAGATTAGTATAGAAGGTGGAGAGCCTCTTGAAGACAAATTTATATTTCAATGGTTGGTTGGGAAACTTCTCTACCTTTGCCTCACACGACCAGACATTTCTTATGCAGTCAGTGTTGCTAGGCAGTATATGCATTCCCCCAAAACCACTCACCTACTTATAGTTGAGTGGGGCGACAACCTCAGTTATGACCCACACTCTTCTTTGAATTTTTCTCCTCTTCTTCTCTTCTTCTTCTTTTATTGTTTGCATTCTTCCTTGTTTATTTCACATCTAAACTAGGACTGATTGCTGTCTTACTAGACAAGTGACCATTAAGCACATGATAAGGTAAGTGGAAAGGATTGCAAAGGATATAGAAGCTGAATCAAGTGGATCAAAAGGAGTGCAAATGGGCTAGCTGACTCCTTTGACAAACAAGGGGCTTTGAGGCAGCAATTTTTTTTTTGGGTTTGTATGTAATTTGAAATTGATAGTTGTAATATTATAGGGATGAAAATTGGGAACGACACTCCCACTACCAAGTTGTACAAATTTCTGTTAAGAAAATGTAATATAATATAATACATCTGTTACTGATAAAAAAATTAACAAATAAGTAGTTTTGTTGTCGAATTACAGGTTAAGACATAGCTATCAATTATAATTGGGTCTTATTGAATCATACCCAATGGTCCTGATTACAGATCCTATAGGTTCTGCTTTGGAATTGGTTCTACACATTTACTAATTGGGTCAGGTCCTGGTCCAGGCCCAACCAATTGATAACAATTGTTATAAGGAAACTAATGCTTCTATAAAGTGGATATTCTCTTACATAGTCTCTTGGTAATCATTTACGGGCTTGCAAACTTTAATGCATGAGACATTACTGAAGTGACTAAAGATTGAAGCATGTTAAACTGTCCTATGCTTTTTAACACTAGTCAAGGAAAAATTAGGCATCATAATCTACTATTTTTCAGGAATGTCAATTTAAACTACACTAAATGTGTCTCCATCCCCTGTATAGAGTTTGAACTGATAGAATTGAGGGAAAAATTGGATATTTGATGGTGGTGCAATACCTTAATTATAAATCATGTTCTGATGTTCTCAAACTACATCTTTCTCTTAAGTCAATTTCCAACGATCTTGATCCACTTACAGGGAACTTTATCCAGTGATATAGCCACATGTCTACACTATCAAGTATCAAGCATTACATATTTTGTTTCACTTTTGCAAAAGCTGGAGAAAACTGAAAAGGATTACAAAATGACAAATAACTTAGGAAAACAAAAAAGAGAAAGAGAAAAGGGGGAACAATGAAGATGCAAAATGAGGATATTGTTAATGATGCAGGTGTTTCCTCTATCTCCGCTTGTTTTCAACTGCCAACTAATGGAATCAGCTATCAGCTGTCTGATACGATGTTGCATCTGCATGAATTAGGCTGCATAGTCACAGGGTTATTCTTAAAGGATACAGTGAGGTAATGAGGTTTCGAGTGGATCTGTTCATGAGAAGGAGGTGGTTATGGATGTTACTCATGTTGTGCAGGGCGAGTTAGATTTGGATGAGGTGGTTGACATGGAGGTGGAGGTTATCTTTTATCAGGGTTGAGGAATTTGCTAGATAGGTTTTTAGAGATCTGGAAGAAAACAGAGGTCAATTTTGGAGGAAGAAAGAGACTTCTGCAGGAGGGGCTGCTTGCTCTTTTTGATTTCAGCTTTTGCTGCTGAGTTTTTTCCTGTTTTGGAGTCTGATAATGAATTTTATTTTTTATTTATCTTCAAAAAAAAAAATCTTAAAGGATACAATGAGACTTAAACATTTTGGCTCTTTGATTGGGCAGTCTTGGATGTGGATTTGGCATTGCTATTCTGGTCCATGTAAGATCCTTATGATATGCAAATTGCTTGTTATGTAAAACTGGGTTTCCATCAATTGATTAATCATTAATGTTGTGGTTGTTTCTTACATGTCCAACCATCTATTTATGTCAAGTAACATCTCATACAATTGATGCCTAGCAGTGGAATGGAGTTGCTGTCAGGGAGGAGAGATTGTTGAGAGGTTATACTTTCACTCATTTGTTCTTTCTTGTAGTAGAAGTTTGTTCTTCTTCTTCACCTGGAATTTCCTTTCCCAATTTCCCAATTGAGTTTCTTTGAAAGGTCTCCTATCCTCTTCTTTTTCCTTCTTTTTTTGGCTCTGTAACTATCAAAGGAATAACATCTCCTAAAGATGGTGGGATTAAGTTTTCGTAACAATCTCCCTTTTGTTTTGTCCTATCAGCCTTTCTTTCAGGCCTGCAAGGCAAGGATGTACCTTGACATGTATCTTTTCTTGCAATCTATTTGTGTTCCTTCTAATTCCTTGCCATCAAACAATGACTTCTTTATCCCTGGAAATGGAAGAACAGGATGTGGTACCAATAAAGCATGCATTCCAAACCCTATCAAAAATTAGCCATTATAAAATCATGAAGATTTTTATGTAGTTCTGAGGTCAAAATCAATAAAGAAGTGTCAAATGATCAGATATTTTATTAAGCTAACAATATGGTACTAAATGATTGGAATATTTAGGTATTATTGGTAAATTCTGAGGAACAATTTTTTCTACCATGACTTACACTCATGTTGTGAACTTTCTTACACTGATATGGTAATGCTGTGTTTTCTTTGTAATTTGCTGGTGGGAGAGTTAGGCCAATTTACCTCCCCCTCTTGTAATTTAAGTTTCATAGTTTCAATAACGTTTCTTGTTATTGATAAAAAAAAAGCTGTGCTGTTTTTGCTATTTATTAAGCTAACAATATGGTACTAAATGATTGGAATATTTAGGTATTATTGAAAAATTCTGAGGAACAATATTATATATAATAAAATATAATATAAATTAATAATATATAATATATATTATATAATAATAAGATTAGTAACAAAAAAGTGTTATATATTATAATATATAGAATATTATATAATATATAGTATATTATTAATTATATAATTAATATATTATAAAATATCTGTCCAGATCAGGCTTTGGGCTCAGGCTCGGGCCTGGTCATTTTCTGTTTATAAAGAGGCAAAGCCTGTCCAAAACCCGGGCTGGCCCGGCCTTTGAACAGGTCTACTTAACATATTAAGATATCATATTTTTTTAACAGTAAGTGAAAATTTTCGTCAAGTTAAAAAGAAAATGCAATGGTTGGTGATAAAAGAATCACTGACTAAATCATCTAAGATCTAATATCCATTCATTACCATTGATCCAACCTCTGGATTTGGATATTGTTTGCTATAAACTTAGCTATATTTCATGGCATTTTTGTATCCAGCCAAGTCTTAGTGATGCTAATTCTCTCCATGGTAGTTTGGCAATGATAAGAAAATGTTGCTTTCTTGAAAATTTGTATATTCACATGGTTAACACAGGATATTTTTTTTGAACCTATAAATGCAGTGGGTTTTATCATCAAAACAAATCAACTTCCCCTATCCTCTCGGGTTGACTCTACTCCATATGGTTTTCTCATCCGTTTTATGTTTTCTTCTTACCAAAGTTCTGAAGGTATTGATCTTATTAAACTTTGCTGAGCTGATTTTATGATGTGCCAAACAAGGCTGATTTTCTTTGTTGTACACTTAATTTCTTTTGTTTTTCTTTTCAGATTATGAAGATTGAAGAGGGAATGACTACTGAAATGTGAGTACCAAATGAAGTTTCCATTTCCATTTATCAAAAAAAAAGTTCCAATTTTCCATTTTAAATTCACATAGTTGTTCCCAATTGATTTTTATTTTTTATATTTTTACTACATAAAGAATTGTTGCAACTGGTTTACTAAATGCACCAAAGGGAATATTTTTTTTTTTGATCAATAACAATTTCATTAATTCACCAAAGAGGTTACATAAGGAAGACAAACACACTTATCTTCCAAGTACAATCAAGAAAACAAAAGAATAGGTAGAGACAAAAAATTACAACTTAGCCCAAAACATTGAATCCCTTTCTGCCCCTTGTTTAGCTAAACCATCAGCTAGAGAATTGGCTGATCTTTTGACCCAGCACATTTTAACTTCCATCTCCCGCACCAGCCACTCAAATTTCCTCCTCTGATTATTGTACCTCCATAAACCATTGCTGTCTGCATTCAGCCACCCTATCACCACCTCCGAATCCCCTTCAATTAAGAGTTTTTTGATGTTCATCTCCTTGGCTTTCTGGACTCCTTCCATAACTGCAAAGATCTCAACTCTAAGGGAGTCACCCACTCCAATTGGGCCTGAGAGCAAGGCAAAAATGACCCCATTCTCATCCCTAAAGACACCCCCAATCCCTGATTGTCCAGGGTTCCCCCTACTACTCCCATCAAAATTTAATTTCATGAACCCAGCAGGTGAAGGTGTCCAAGACACACTCATTACTAACTTGGTCTGTGTGCACTTTGCTATTTCACCCCACTTCCTCAACGTGTCATCCACTGTGTAACCTATG
Source organism: Nelumbo nucifera (assembly GCF_055504915.1). Taxonomy (NCBI): domain Eukaryota; kingdom Viridiplantae; phylum Streptophyta; class Magnoliopsida; order Proteales; family Nelumbonaceae; genus Nelumbo; species Nelumbo nucifera. The sequence goes on from NC_142651.1 coordinate 78,992,612, forward strand.
AATAGTTCCAAAGATTTCAGCCACTGTACAACCCTGAAATGAATGATAACCTTTAGTGCTTCCACCCCTCTCTTAGCCGCTGAGAATATCCTGAAGTTTCTTTCTTCCCATATTGTCCAACATACTGCAGCCCTCAAACCTCTCCACATAGTCCTTCCCCTTTTCCTACGCCACCTAAAGACAAAAGGGGAAAAAAGGCCCTGCAGATCTGATGGAGGGTTCCATCTACACCCAAAGAGGGAAAAAGCCCATTCCCAAATTGACCTCGCAAAATGGCAAGACACCAGTAGGTGAAAACCAATCTCCCCATCCGCTTTACATAGAACACACCAATGGGGTGACAAGCAAGTATTGGGTCGCTTCTTTTGGAGTAGATCACCAGTGTTGAATCTTTCCAGATAGGCTTCCCAACAAAAACTACCAACTCTAGGAGGGATTGTTCTGCACCAAACCTCTTCAACAGGGAAAGGGGGGGTTATAGGACTAGTGGACTGGCTTAGGACTTTGAAAAAGGAAGCACAAGAAAAGAAGCCAGTGGGGGTAGGGGTCCAAATTCTAGAGTCTGCCCTTGTGGGGTGACAAGACACCAATAGGTGAAAACCAATCTCCCCATCTGCTTTACATAGAACACACCAATGGGGTGACAAGCAAGTATTGGGTCGCTTCTTTTGGAGTAGATCACTAGTATTGATTTTTTAAATTTGTAATTAGCTTTATGATGGATGCATAGATTATTCTATTTCTCAGTGTGAAGAAAATGAATGTTTTTTCTTCATAACCTTTTGTTTTCTAATTGGTCAATTTATATTTTTTGGAGCTAATTTCTATTTCTAAATTATCATATAAATAAATTGATAAAAAAATTATCATTTTTTTTAGTGGAAATGGTAACTTCATTAAAATAACTTAAAATAACTTTCCAGATTTAAGTACAGCTGTCAACCCCTAAGTAGGTGTTGTGCCCCTAGTAATCTTTCTTACAAAACTTCCCAGAACATACTCTCCCTCACAGTCCCTTGTTTAGCCAATGTGTCAGTTAAACCATTAGCTGATCTCCTTGTCCATTTGAAGCATGCATCAATCTCCCTTGTTATGTTGAGGATTTCCCTTATGGGCTGTCTATAAATCCAGGCTCCCAACTTACTAGATTGCAGCCACTCAATCAACAATTTAGAGTCTCCCTCTATCTCAATTTGGTGTAACCCCAACTGTTTTGCATATCTTACACCTTGAAGCAAGGCCATCACCTCCGCTCTCAATGAGTCCCCCACTCCTATTGGTCCTGAAAACAAAGCCACAATTCTGCCATTTTCATCTCTGAATACTCCTATACCTAAAGGGCCCAGGTTACCTCTTGAACTCCCATCAAAGTTCAATTTCACTCTTTGTTGTGTTGGTGGGGACCACACTTCCTCCACAATAGGTTTCATGGAAGTTGTAGAAGCCACCACTTCCCAATTCCTGTAAATGTCTTCTGCTGAGAAGTCTTTAAACAAATCCAAAGTTTTCAACCATTGAATAGTCATAATAATTATCCTTTCTACAATTGCTTCCTTGAATTTCTTCACTCCTTTGAAGATTCTATTATTCCTTTCTTCCCAAACTGAAGATAGCTGCTCTTGTGGCTCTCCACATTAATCTTCCACGTCTCTTCGGTTGCCTGAAAAAGCTTGGGTCCAAAAGGCTTGCCACATCTGAGGGAGGTGTCCACCTACAACCAAAGATAGAAGAGAATCAAGTCCAAATAAAGCATACAAATGGACAAGAAATTAATAGGCAAACATTTGGCCTTTTTCTTTGCAACATATCTAGAGTATTGATTTTTTGGATAACCACCTCCCAACAAAAAGCCCAAATTTTTGGGGGTACAGGTTGACACCAAATCTCCTTTGAAGGAAAGCTCACGAGGATATCAAAAAGGAGGAACAAGTGAACACGCCAGATGGGGAAGGTTTCCAAATTCTACTGTCGAAACAAGATTGATCCAGGTAGGTTGACCCTAGAAGGTTAATTAATTCATCCACCATTGTCATTTTCGACTCCCTTAGACCTCTCTTCAAACCTAAGTCCCAAGAGTTATCCGTAAAAACTAAAGAGATCACTTTTCTTTTATTTTCAGAAAGTGAATAAATAGAAGGGAACCTTTCATTAAGGGGACTTTCTCCAACCCAAGCATCTTCCCAAAACAACACCTTATTTCTTGCACAAGCATCAAATTTGACATAAGGAAGGAATGAAGGTAAAATACCATGAATAGCTTTCCAGGGAGAGCTTCGGGAAGCCCTGGGGTCGACTCCTGCATCCCAAGTTCCCAACCATTGTTTGCCAATCCATGAATGCTAATAATCACTCTATGCCAAGTCACCAAAGAGTTACTTCTCTTCACAAACAAAGTATAGTCGGGTTGAGTCTGTGCATAACCAAAAGAAATAAGAGCAGCTTTGTATCTCTCAAACCAAGCTTGAAGAGATTGTTTCAAACCATAGAGGGAATTCTTCAAATTACACACCTTCCCTTGCATTTCCTTTCCATACACCCTTGGAGGTAAAGACATATAGACTTGTTCATGTATTTAAGAAGGCATTTTTAACATCAAACTGGTGAAGGGGCCAATCAAAAGTAGCAACTAGAGACAACAAAACTTGAACTGAAGTCAGTTTAGCCACAGGAGCAAAAGTCTCAAGGTAATCAATACCATACATTTGAGTGTAGCCCTTAGCAACCAATTGAGCCTTAAAACCTCTCAATAGTGCCATTAGAATGATACTTGATAGTGAATACCCATTTACAAACCGTTGGTTCCTTCCCTTCAGGCAAGTCCACAATATCCCAGGTATTGGTTCTTATGCAAAGCATCTAGCTCATTCATCATAGCATCCCTTCATTCAGGTTTGGACAAGGTTTGTGGTACAGACCTGGGAATCACGTGGGTAGAAACAGAGACAAGAAAAGAATAATAGGTAAGGGATAGAAGGCTATAGGACAGGTGTTTAGAGATACAATGTGTTGTACACTTTCGCTTGCCTTTGCAAAGGGCAATAAGAAGGTCAAGGTCTGGGAGGTAGCAGATGGGTCAGAGGAAGGCTAACCTGTTACCTCAATAGTGATGGGAGGTGCAAGAGGCTCTGTTGAAGGAGTGGAAGCAACTTGCCCATGCCTGAATCTTTGTCTTAGGTACCACCTTTGGACAATAGGATATGGGGGGAAATATAGGAGGATGAGCTGGGGGAGGCGGGAGAGTAGGAACATGTGAGGTAGACATAGTGGAAGGAGAGGCAACAGAAGAAGATGACTCAATAGAAGACTCAAAAGGAACTGGAAGAGGAACAGTTGGAGACATAGCAAACGGCTCCTCAAAATGCTCCCCCTTGGGAGAAATACCAAAGAAAAATAGACTCAGCAAATGTGACAACCTTAGAGACAAAGCGGGAGCCACGAACCAGATCAAAACAACAATATCCCTTCTGTATGGAGGCATATCCTAGGAAGATACACTTATGTTCCTTAGGCTCAAATTTGTGTCTTTCATGATTATGAACATGCACATGGCAAGTGCACCCAAAAACTCAAGAGGAAGGGAAAAGAGATCCTCATCCGAAAAGAGAAGGCCAAACGGGGTTTTGAAACCCAAAACCTAGGAGAGCACACAGTTAATCAAATATGTGGTAGTAAGGACAATATCCCCCCCAAAATTTAATAGGAACATGAGATGCAAAAAGGAGACATCTAGCAACCTCAACCACATGGCGGTTCTTCCTTTTCGCCGCTCCATTTTGTTGTGGAGTGTAGGAACAGGAACTCTGATGAATAACCCCAAAGGTCTCAAAGTAGGATGAAAGGTTCTTTTCAAAATATTCCATAGCATTATCAGATTAGAATATTTTGATCCAGGTGTTAAACTGGGTTAAGAATAAGTTCATGAAACTTTTGCACAATAGTTGGTACTTCATCCCGAAATCTCATAAGGTAAATCCAAGTATAACGAGAATAATCATCAATAAAGAGGATAAAATACTTGTAACTCCCCATAGTAGGCAAATGATATGGCCCCCACACATCAGAGTGCATAATATGAAAAGGAGAAATAGATCTTTTATTGCTTGTTGAATAAGAATGTCGGCAATGCTTCGTAAGTCCACATGACTCACAATGAAGACTCGATAAAGACATTCCCTTAAACATATTAGGAAACAAATGACTCAAAGCAGAAAAAGGTAAATGACATAACATGACTCTATCAATAGACTCTGACAAAGCATACTCCAAGGCTACTTCATTAGGTGGTCCAAGACTCTTGTCAGGTGTGTCTAACAAGTATATTGCATTCGCCTCATAGTCACTCCCAACCGTCCTCCGAGATTTTAGGTCCTGAAAAACACAATGAGTAGGAAAAAAGGTTATGCTACAGTTCATGGATTTAGTCAAGCTATTAACAGATAAAAGGTTGGTATTAAGCTTAGGGACATGAAGAATAGAGGATAAGACGAGTGCCAGAGGCCTTGATATCTCCTTTACCAAAGATGGGAGCAAGAGACCCATCAACAAGGGATATCTTCTTCTACCAGAGAGAAGTTGATATGAACAAAAGAAGTTAGATAAGCTGGTCATATGGTCTGATGCACCAGAATCAATAATCCAAGGGATTTTATGATTACCTGAAACAGTAACATGATTTGCAGAAGCACTAGTACCTGAGTGAGCAAATGTGGATGATGAGGTGTTTCCTGAAGGGTTGGATGCTGAAGCAGTGATCTCCAAGTGATTAAGTAACCTCCCATACTTTTCAAGCTCTGCCATTATTGCTGTTAGCAGCACCATAGCTTATCTTTCTTCAGTTTCCCTATTTCCACCCTCAGGCACTGTGGCAACATTAGCATTCTTAGGCTTCCTAGTTTGACCATTCTTCTTAATGTTGTTGTTATTGTTGCTGTTCCAAAACTTGTCCGGGAGAAGATCTGGATGAAGTTTCAAATAGGTTTCCTTAGTATGCTTTGGTTTCTTGTGGTATTCACATATCACTTCCTTCTTCTTAGTTGGCCCCTTTGGCTTTATTTCAACATGTGCAAAGTGTTCTGTAGGTGGTCCCTATAACCATACTTCCTGCTTACTCTCTTCACTACTTACCATAGCATATGCTTGAGCAAGAGTGACCTCATCTTTAGCAAGGATGTTCTGCCTAGTAATGTCGAACTCCGGATTGAGTCTTGTGAGAAACTCAAACACCCTATTTCGCTCCACTAGTTTTCTAAATGTCTCTGCATCCTTAGTACTCTCCCATACAACTGTCTCCATAGCATCAATTTTCTATCATAGTGACTTCAACATGGAGTAATAAACTGCTACACTCTTCTCCCCCTGTCTTAGATTGTTCACATCACTCTTCAACTTATAGGCTCTTGCAACATTTAACTTCTGTGAATATGTTTCTGTAACACTGTCCCAAATCTCCTTGGCTGAAGTCATTTATAGGTAATGCTGACTTATATGGGGCTACATAGGGTTGGCCAACCATCCAATCACTGTGTAATTCTCCTGCATCCATTATTTCATTTCTCATATGCAGGGTCCTTCTCTGCAGGTTTCACCTTACTACTTGTGAGATACCCTAGTTTACCTCTACTACAAACATGGATCCGTATAGACTGTGCCTAGGCTAGAAAATTGGTTCCATCTAGTAATTGTGGTCACTCCAGTCAAAAAGGAATCTACCTGACCAACCTAGGATACCGGCATCTACCTCATTTCACTTCTAGATTGCTCCATTGATCAAACCAAAAAAAAAAAAAAACAAAAAACTAGTTTTTCAGTCTTTATAAACCTAACTAAGGTCAATACAATATCTAGAGACTCAAAAATTAGGGTTTCACTGCACCTAGCTGTCGGGGAGGAAGAGAGATGAAGCAGCCGCTCCTACCAGAGCTTCCCAACCTTCTTCAAATCTCAACCGCACACTTCTAGGGATCAAAATACACATCCCTAACCCTAAGCGCCACACCCAATCCTTCTCCTGAACCTGTAACCTGAAAACTCTCTAGTCGGCTAGGGTTTTGGGCAGAGAATTTATAGCTTCACTTCTTGGCAATTTTCAGCCAGATTCTAATTCTCCAAACCCTCTACCAACCAGGCAAACAGTACTCTGATTGATTAGCAACTTATCTCTCTAATACCAAGATGTAAATAAACTGATTAAAACAGAAAAGAGTGAGAGAGAAAAGAGGATTACAGCAGAATAGAAGAAGAAGAAGGGAAAGGAGAAGAGAGTTTGATAGTTTCCTCTCTCCCTTCACTAATCTTTTACAATCTTAATTAACTAGGCTAATTACAAGTCTGCCCTTTAAGTGGACGGCCAGCTAAGCAAGAACTTAAAAGAAATTAAAAAGAGGTTAAGAGGCCCATGAAGAAAAGGCCTGTTAACATATAGAACTAAAGGAACACTGCTTAATCATAAAACAAATACTAGGGCCCATTCAGCTCAGTCTCTCTACACCCTAGACTCTTCAATCTCACCCTTAACAAAGAAGCAACCATCTCCCAGTGTCTCCCCTCTTCTCCCACTGAAAGCAACATAAACTTGAGTCATGGAAGACCCTTAAGGGATTCGGAGATCAGTGAGTTAATGATCTCCGACTTTCTCTCAGAGAAGCCTACATTTCTCCAAGCTCCCTAGACTCCCTAGACTCCCGTGTTTGGAAGCTCAAACAATAAGAAATGTGTGGGGTTAATGTGATTTGGGAAGTTTTACTTATTGAGGGTACTGCAGGAGGTCTCGTAGTCATTTGGGACACAAATTCAGTGGGGGTGAAGGGTAAAAAGGTGGGGCAATTTTCCATCTCAATTTGGTTTCACATTCTTGAGGATGATTGGGAATTTGTATTGTCTTCTATGTATGGCCCAAATGACAACGGATTGAGGGCTATGTTTTGGGCAGAACTCAATGCAGTTAGAGAGGAATGGGACAAGCCTTGGGTGGTAGGAGATTTTAACACTATTTGTTTTGCTCATGAGAAGAAGGGAGGTGTGAGACATAGATAAACAATGGGGAGGAAGCAGCTCTTGTAAAGTTGGACCGATTTGTGATCTCTACAGAATGGGGAGAAAAATTTCCTAACTTATTTCATAAGGCCCTATCTAGATCTTTATCTGATCTGACCACACACCTATTTGTCTAGTTGGATTGGAATTCAATATAAGCCATCCCTCTTCATATTTGAAAACTTGTGGTTGGAAGAAGGCTTCATGGACAAATGAGAAGATGGTGGGAAGAGATGAATGTGGGGATGATGAAGTCCCACTATCAAAGAGAATATTGTCACTTCTCAACCACAACAAAGTTGCAGAGCTCAAATTTCAAAATACTTAGTCACTCTAAAAGGAAAACAAAGAGGTACAATGCCTTCTATAGAAAATCTTGAAGAACAAAAATACCAACTGATGTTGCTCAATCCGAGGTAGTGCACGAACTGAGGAGAGCAACCAGATAATCCTTGCTGACTGGGCGGTGCCGAACTTACAAGGACGGTGCCGCGCTATGTAATTTGCGATCAAGAGAAGAAGTCAGAGGCCCGAGGAGTTATCCCCGGGTAAGTACTCCAACGCTCAAGTCAGTGAGAGGGCGGTGAATGGTCGGGTCAAGCAATGAGGGTGCTGGTCCGAGCAAAGTAACGGTGTGGGTGCTAGAAGCTGGGTCCAATCCCTTACCTTACCTCGAGCATGGGGCACCCTTTTATAGCCGGGGTTTCGTCTCCTGGTTGGATTATGCTACCGGGGAGATAGGGATGGAGCTCTCCGTCGAGGTTACCAGGGTAGAGTCATACTCCTCGGCGGAGTTGTCTTCCCACCTCCCTTATCCGCGATTGAGCTTATCCATGGGACGTGTGGCTGACATGGTTGGAGGGATGAGACAGGGGGCCACGGTAATAACATAGCTCGGTTGAGCTGAGCCGACGTGGCTGAGCTATCCTGACATGGCCGGGCTATGCCATTTTGGGTTGTGCCATCGTGGCTGGGCGATGACTGGGCGGCCACGTGTCTCTCAAGGCCAGCTCAGCCATGACCCCAACACCAACCTTATCTCTTTGGATTATGCCTTGGAATATTCCTTCTAGTGTCTTGTATATTGGACTTCATAGAGTGGTTTTACAAATGAGCCAATAGTAAATGGTCTCCCATATATGGAAGCTACTATAGTTGTGGAGAGCGAGACAACCTCCTATAATCACTTTATCCCTTTTATATTGAATTGGAAAAAGCAAACAAACAAAACAATTATATAAATAAAATTACATTCAATATCTCACTATCTCTCCCCACTTGATGTCAAAACTAGACCTACTAATATGCTTGAAGTCAGTCAGGTAAAATGGTTAAGAGGCTGTTTGTACTGGTAATCTTTCCCACATGGGTAGGCTATTATAGGAGTTGTATGTGACTATGGCTGGCTGGGTCTATTCTTCACTCTCCATTGGAGTGTATTTTACTATTGTACATTATTTGCTTTTATTATCAATAAAGGCACTTTCATCTGCTATGGATTAGGAATATCATTGAAGTCTTGTATGTTAAAGATAGCAGGATCATTACTAAGGCTGACAGCGAAGATGCCATTAGGGGTTGGAGAATAGGGAGACACCAAGTCCCTGTCACCCACCTTCAGTTTGCAGATGACCTAATGATTTTTTGTGAAGGAGGTATTAGTGAAAAGGTAGCAAACCTAAAGGATATAATAAAAGGATTTGAAAGTGTCTCTAATTTGAGAATAAATCTAGAAAAGAGCTGCATAGCGGGTATAAATTTGGAGGTAGGGGAGGTCGAGGCTATTGTAGAGTGTCTTGAGTGTTCCACCTCTGCTTGGCCTATGTCATATTTAGGGCTTCCTTTAGGGGCAAATCCTAGGGAGAGTAGATTTTGGACCCCAGTGATAGAAAAGTTTGAGAAGAGATTAGCCTCATGGAAGAGGAACTATATCTCTTTAGGAGGGAGAATTACCCTAATAAGAGCTACCTTGGCTAACTTACCTACCTTTTATTTGTCTGTCTTTAGGATACCAGTTAGGGAAGCCAGGAAACTGGAGAAGTTGATGAGAGACTTCTTATGGGAGCTGGGACAAGAAAAAAAGGATCACTTGGTTAATTGGGAAATTGTGTGCAGAAGTAAAGAAGAGGGGGGCTTTGGGAATTGGGAGGGTAATTAGAAAGAATCAAGCTCTGTTAGGGAAATGGTTGTGGAGATGGCCTTTGGAAAGAGAGAGATTGTGGCATGAGGTGGTGGGAAGCATTCACGGGAGGTCAGAGAACGGATGGGATGCTGGTGTATTTGGGAAGCATTCACAGGAGGTCAGACTAGGCAAGCTAACCTAGTAGCACCGTGGAAGGCTATTCACAACACCCTTCCTCAATTCCTCAATTTTACCAGGTATGAAGTTTGTTCTGGCAACTCTGTTCTTTTTTGGGAGGATATTTGGGTAGGAGACTCACCGTTAAAGGACTTGTTCCCTTCGCTTTTTTCTATTTCTTTGTACAAAAAAGAGGTGGTATCAAAATTTGTTTCACCTTTGGGAACACCCTTAGATCCTACTTGGGATTTTGGGTTTCGTAGAGGACTTAGGGATGCTGGAATTGAGTCTCTTTCTATTTTGCTTGGTTGTCTTAATCAGGTTTGTTTGGATCCCTCCAAGCCAGATAAGAGATTTTGGACTCCTAGACCCATTGGAACCTTCTCTTGTGCTTCTTTCTTCAAGTCCATCTCTCAACTTTCTTCTCACCAACCCTTTCCGTCTAAAGAAATTTGGTGCAGGCCAGTCCCCCCAAAAATTATGTCTTTTTGTTGGGAAGTATTCCATGGGAAAATAAACACTTTAGACAACCTACAAAAGAGAAGACCTTTTCTCTGTATTTCTCCTAATTGGTGTATCCTCTGTAGAGCTCACGGTGAGGATTGTTACCATCTACTAGTATCTTGTCCCTTTTCTGCAGACCTTTGGGCTTGGCTACTTTCGTTGTTTGGGGGTAGTTGGAGTCTACCAGCAGAAGTTCACATGCTCTTCAACCATTCTACCTTTTATTGGCCTACAAAAATAGGGAGAATTATGTGGAGATGTGCTCGTGCTGCTTTGACTTGGACTCTTTGGGAAGAAAGGAATCTCAGAATTTTTCAAGACAAGGAAAGGAACAGCCAAGATTTGAAAGACTGTGTGTTAAACAGGGCAATACATTGGCTGAAGACTTTGGAAATCTTCCATCAATTCTCCTTTAATGACCTTTGGAGAAATTGGTCAGCAGTAGCAAGGTGCTCATCTTTAAAGGACAAATCAATTACAAGCTGGTCTCCTCCACCCGAAGGCTCAATAAAGTTGAACTTTGATGGAAGCAGCATGGGTAATCCAGGATTATCCGGAGTGGGGGGTGCTTTGAGAAATGAGAAGGGAGAGATTTTGTTGCTCTACTCAGGTCCCTTGGGAATTGGGAACTCCATCAGGGCAGAACTCTTAGCTGCTGTACAAGGGGTGCAATTTGCAAACCAGCTGGGGGTACAACACCTAATAATCGAGGGGGATTCCAAAGTGGTGGTGGGTTGGTTAAAAAATTCTGAAGAGGCTATGTGGCGATACAAGAATGAAATGAAGAAATTTAGTTGGTTGACAAGGAATATGTTGGTCACTGTACAGTGGGTGGGGAGATCAGCAAATACTTTGTCAGATGTGTTATCTAAGCAAGGGGTAAATAGGGAAGAATTATTTTGGGCTCAGTTGTGATTATTGTTTTTCTTTCCTAGTTTACTTGTAAGACTCAAGGAGGGGCTGCAGCTCGTGCCTCTCGTTGGGATGATGTATGAACTCACTCTAAAGTTGCTTCTGAATCAATAAACTTATTATTATTCATCAAAAAAAAAAGATAGCCCAATATATGTTCTTGCATATTCTGGGCAACAACCTTGATTTAGCTTCAAAGTTTTTGATTTCTTCCCTTCCAAAATTCCTGCAAAGAAAAAATAGGATGTGATTGTGCATAAAGTGGCTCCCATTGTATCAAAAGCAATGAATGGCCATAATTGCAGCAGCCACTGTACCTGGCGTAGTATCTTCCAATCAACCCAAAAAACAAAAGAAAGGAAGAATCCCCAAATCTCTTTGGATATTTTGCATTGCATGAACAGGTCATTTGGATCCTTTTCCACCTCTTCACATACAGCAAACTTCCTACCAAGATTTGTATTTTGAAATTTTATCTGATCATGGATGAGAATCACCAAGAAGGGTAGCTTAGATTTTATTATGAGAAAGTAAGGAGGAATACAGAGTGATAATCTTTCAAAACATGAGAGCCTGGACCCATCAATTGAACAGGTCCTCCAAAAACAAAGCAGAATACAAAGGAACTGGTTTCCTTGGCAACCTTGGGATCACTATTAGTTGTATTATGTGATTGTTAATAAATTCAGAAGCAATCAACATCTCCGCTTAAACTTGAAATCAAGTTTGGATATTTAATATTAATTTAATCTTTTAGATATATGTTAGAAAGCAAAATAATTTCATAAAATATACATGCGAATGCACAGAAATACATTGTATTCTGTGTAAATGGAAAATGAAAATCTAGTTAACTCAACTAAGCTTTACCTGAGAACTTTTTGGGGTTATTTATTGGTAAGAAAGGAGATTCATTCAGAATACATGAGCAGATATGAAGTTTATCATTCCTTACAAAAGAAGAGGGAGAAATAAGGTGAGACAGCATAATAAATTGGCCCAAAAAATATGGGATACACAATATGCACAAGATATATTATTTAGCCCAAAGAGTGCACCTGGATTTTGAAAACTTGTATTCCTCATTTTGAAAGTCTTGTCTATCCAAAAAAAAAAAAAAAAACCTTGCCCATCATAACTTTCAGCATATACAAGTGACTGATATAGGAAACATGTTTAGCCACTTTTGGGACATATACTAAAGCACTTTTGGTCAAAATAGCGCTTAATATTTCTCTTTTTTTTTTTAAATAGGGTCTGTTTTGTCAAAGGTCAAGAAAGTTTAAGTTATGGTAATTTAGAATTTATTCTCATATTTCAGTATCGATTTCAATTGATTGTTCCTTTTCTTTGGGTAACTGCTTCAATGGCATAGAAGTATAGTCCATGGCATGGAATAGAAGCTAATTAATTTCTTAACATTCAGATATGCTACATCTGTTATTCCGATTGGTGCGATGTTTGCGATGACTCTGTGGCTGGGAAACACTGCATACCTGTATATCTCTGTTGCATTTGCACAAATGTTGAAAGCTATCAGTAAGTTTCCCTGAGATCTTCAAATTCCTATTTTTATATGGATTAATAGCTTAGAATATTGAGAAATACTTGGATTAGTGATTAGTACTTCCAGAGATTAATTATTTCTAATTGTTTATACAACAGTTGCCTGTATCTCATGGTTGCCCCTGTTATCTGGGTTAAGAGATTGAATTTCTCAGAACTTACATCCTTTTATTTTTTCCACCTGCTTGAATATTGTAGTGCCCGTCGCAGTCTTCATTTTGGGAGTTGCAGCAGGACTTGAAGTAATGAGCTGTAGAATGCTTCTGATAATGTCAATTATCAGTTTTGGTGTTCTTGTGGCTTCTTATGGGGAAATAAATGTTAGCTGGATTGGAGTGGTTTACCAAATGGGTGGTGTTGTCGGAGAAGCTTTGAGGCTTATCTTCATGGAGATTCTGGTGAAAAGAAAGGGTCTCAAATTAAACCCTATATCTGTCATGTACTACATCAGTCCCTGCAGGCATGTATTTTTTTTTTTTTTCTCTCAAGGAACTTGTGGAACCTATTCTGTTGATGTTAATTGGAAATTAAAATATTGAAAAATTCTGCTCATGAAAGCAAAATCTTTTTTCTCCTTCTGCAGTGCTTTATGCCTCTTCATTCCTTGGATATTTTTAGAGAAGCCTAAGATGGATGCAGAAGGAACCTGGACCTTTCAACCACTCATACTAACTCTCAATTCTCTTTGTACCTTTGCACTGAACCTCTCGGTTTTCCTTGTGATCTCACATACAAGTGCTCTGACCATTCGTGTTGCTGGAGTTGTGAAGGACTGGGTGGTTGTTTTATTGTCAGCTCTTCTTTTTGCAGATACAAAGTTGACGGTTATAAACCTGTTTGGTTATGCCATTGGTAAATAATAACAAGAAAAATCTAGTATTAAATATTTATTTTCCTAAGGAATCCTAGACATCTTGTGTGCATCTGCTGATGTGCATTGCACATTGAGCACATGCTCAATCTGGATTTGAGGTCATTCAAATCTTAGGCCAGTCTTTCAGATGGTTATAGGTTAAGCTTAATGTGCTAATAGGGGCTCGCTTTTCCTGACCAGTTACCTTATGATTTGAGATCATTCTAGACTGTTTTTTTTTTTTCTTTTTTTGTATTTACATTCTGAATTGTGTTTGAGCTCTTGATCAGACGGATATGAGTATTCTATCTCGAGCTATAACAGCCTGTTGCACATTTATCTTGCACTTTGGCTGAATACTCTTATGCTGTCCTTTAGGCTGCATTTGGTAAGAATGCAAAAAGCATATGTATTGATGTAAATGCAAATTCAGTCAGAAAGTGAGAAACACAGGTTTTGCATTGATAAATTTTATATTGTCTTTGGTTGTTGTAATGGGACAAACACTGGTTTCATGATTGGGCTCTACCTTTTTTTTACATTGACCAACTTTGAATACAAAAGTTTGCTTCCATTTTGAATTCTTAAATGTCAGAAAAAAAAACACCTTCATTTTCAGTACAAAGATGTATTCTTACCAAATAACTGCAAAACCAAACTGGAGTATGTATCTGCATTGGTTCTGCATTTGCACTGTTAGCAAATGCAGACTTAGTAAACACAGCATATTTTTTTCATTCTTTTGAAAAATGAAAATTTTCATTTTTGTTTTTCCTACAACCTAGATTCTTTTCTCTCTTCAATTGTTATCTATCTTTCCTACAACCTTTTTTAAAAGACACAAGCTCTACCAGGACATATGATTGAAGGAAGCATTAATATAACCTTTCAACTAGGAGGCTGTTGTGTAATAGGTTTTGAAATGAAAAGAATCTGGAATAATTTTCTTGATGCATTCTTTAAGTGATTTTTTTCTTCAGCCATTGCAGGTGTAGCTGCATACAACAACCATAAGTTGAAAAAGGAAACTTCTCGTGTTAACTCTGATGAGTCTCAAGTTGTTCAGCCTGTACCAATGACCACATCTTCAACTTCGGAAAAAGCAAATACATAGGAAATGGAATCACTCAAGTGATTTTGAGGTATGAAACAAACAAAATAGTGGTTCAGAACCCATGCCTTTATCTAACTTTTATGGTTCTCTGCCATGACATTGGCTCTTAGCATTCAGTTCTGGTGCAAGATATTCTTTGGCTGATAAGGCAGCTGAACTATCATTCTTGGCTGCTTTCCTTGTTTGGATGTATGTCTACTGCTGCTCTTACTTGATGATGATTATTTTCATTTTACATGAGGAAAGGCCGGAAGCTTCAGTATTGTTTGATGGGAACCAATAAGAAGGGGAAGTAATTTTGTAAAGTTGAGAAATTTCTCTATATGGTTCCTCCTGAAAATATTGGAGGTTATACTACAGTATTAATGTACTCTGACCACAAATGGTATTATATCACAGAAATTAGTTTAGTTATTGTTTCTCAATTTTGGAAATTCTCTTTTGTACCTGACTACTGTGTTGATCAATGAAGACAATGACTGTTAGGACATGTGAAACCACTCTGTAGAAAATTTGTCGAGTATTGTGGAGTTTCGGAAAATATGGATTTATTGGAGCTCTTTCCCTCTTTTATTGGAGAAGCTCTCTCCCTCTTTCTCTATCTGGCATCGAGGCCCATCTCCAATATAATTCTTTGGAAAATTTCTTCAATATTCATTTAGGCAAGGTTTCAAATATCGATACGCCCATCGATACTATTTTTTTAGTTTTTTTTTTTTTTCAACCGGTTCAGGGGGAGGGGGGGCGGTTTAAGTCTCCACCCCCTGAATTAATCAGAACCCTGATACACCCTCTGTAGGAGTGTATAAGAGGGCTCTCAATACGTGTCAATTTTTTGAACCTTGCATTTAGGTACCAAAATGTGCCTGTGGTTCATGTTTTGCTTCTTATGGAGTCCAGTACATTAGGTGTTAATAGAGCTCTATCTTTTCATATACGGTTTATGCATGCAATGGCTAGGCTTACGCGTGTCATTTTGAAATTTTGATGGCACTGCAAAATAATTTCCTTGATTGGATAATTCTAATCCAAAATTAATACCAATCGAGGGCAGTCTCGTTGGTGGGTTAGTTGGTTTGTTTCAGCGTTGACATGGAATCAAATTCTGCAACCAGTAATTCGGGGAAAAAGGGGTAGGGGAAGTTATTAATGTTGCATAGCACCGAATACTAAAAAAAATCCAAAACTAATAAACCTTTGGCTTTTACCAAAATTTGAATGGGCTCAGCCCATGAATAAGTTTATTTGGCACGGATGTGCAAAGAGGGAGCCCAGCACGGCCATTGTCTGGACAGCGAGCCAACATGATTTCCTTTTTTTTTAAGAAAAATTGAAAAGCAAATAATAAAAAATTAAAAAAAAAACAAGATAGACAATGAATTGATAAAAATCATTAAAATTATATTCCATATGAATTTTAATGTATACAATATTACAATTGTTCATATACGAAATAGTAAAATGAAATTGGAATAAATTAACATAATAAAATTGAAAACAAAAATTTGTGTGTGGATCATGCCGTGCTGTGGACCTGAACCCCCTAAGCCTAGCATGGCTCGGCCCATTTTACAGCTCTATGTAAAGATACCCTAGCTAGATATTCTTTTATCAGGGAAACTTAAACAAATTTTGATAAGAGTGACTGAATGGAAAGGCAAGCTTTGCCAAAACGTGATTTAGGCATCAATTTACAGAGGAAAAAGATATGGAAAGATTAAAAAGAAAGCACTGTTTGGTACGAGATGGAACACATGCAAAACATTACCAGTTGGAATGCCCAGATTAATGCAGAACACAAAGCAGAAAAGTACCAATTCTGCTGAATAGGGTGGAAAAGAGACTTACAGGTGATATTTTTATATTGTTCTGGGGTGATCTAGCTCTAGTGATCTTTTTTGCAGGCATGAGAGGTTTAGCTTTGAATAAGTACTAAATAGCTGCAGCTTTTTAGTACTACAGATTAGACTTAAAATTGAAGCACTAGTCTTTGATCCAGCTGTGCTGCACCAACAGCCACAGCTTTGTAGTTTGCTCTTAAATTAAATGATTGGTCATTGCTGGTGCACTGCAGGCATCCAGCCATGTCGGACAAAACCACAGCTTCCTGATTATGAGGAAACTGTGGCTACTGGCTTATGCCTCCATAGGATGAAGATGAAAACTAGTGGACTGGGAGGGAGAAACCCTTTTATCAATGAATGATGTGATTGGTGCCCAAGCCTCATGGAGATGGAAGTTCTCAACTTCTCATCATGTAAGCTTACAACATAAGACATTATTATATTACTTGCTTTGGAACTCATCATGTAATCTGGTCAAGTGCCTTTTTCCCATCTTGGGACCTACCGATTTGATCCTTTGGTTGCTGTGTACAGATGATAAAAGAAACAAGATAATGGGATTATTGTTTCCTTTCCTATTAACAACAACTTATGGGCCCTCTCAATTTTGCTTCTTAATATGAACTGATAAGAATTCTTCGTACAAACCATTCATGATTTGCTGTAACCACATCCTCCATTTTCCCTTAATCTGATGGCAGCTTGCAAGTTGCAACAGCATGAGATTCTGTCAAGTTTCGCAAACGATCAATCGTCATTTACCAGATCTGCAACAAATTGAGATAGCCCATCTCCAGTGTCATCTGTCATATCCACTCCTACCAAAAAAACTTGCAGGTCCACAACAAATCAGACAGTTCGATAGGTTCAAAGTATCAACACCCCCCCCCCCCCATATGCTGGATTTGTCGGGTGTAGCCTGACGAAATTTTGAACCTTTTCATGACCATCTGTGAAATGGGAAACAAACACAATTCAAACCATATTTGGATATAACCTGCTCCATTTTATATCTAGTTCAAGCGTATATTCAAATGCAGGGTGCTAGTGAAAATCCCAAAAACTGAAGATCCAATTCAAAAAACCACCAATTCGAATTGAAAAGCTCAGGTATGGTTTTGTTTTGTTTTGTTTTTTCAGATATCAGTTTTTTATTTGGTTTTGTTGGGCCGATGGCCTTATTCAGGAGAGGGGGTGAATTGGGTAGAGTACTAAAAATTCTGATTGGGACAGAATCGACAGATTGATTGGGACAGATGGCCTTATTCAAGAGGGGGTGAACCGATGAACTGGGTAGAGTTCTAAAAATTTTGATTGTCTTGGAATTCAATCCGAATTCTCAGACCTTTGAATCAAGTTCAAGACCCTTTCCCTCAAACTGAACCTAATCCTTATAATATGTAGGGAAAGATTTAGTCAATTAGGTTCAATAGTTATTCAAGATAGTACACTTAAATTAATCAAACTGTTAAACAAATCAAAAAGGCAGATATAATGGCAACAATAATAATGACTGCTAACAAGAAGATAGCAGCTGATATAAAGGGTAAAAGACTTAAAACTCCCTTGAGTTTTTTCATAAATACTAAAACCTCCCTTCATTTTTGAAATTGGACTAAGACATCCCTATGGGATGATGTCATCAGACAAAGACTCCCCCTCCTTTCACAATCCGTTCAAATCAGTTAGCATGTGATATCACATGTTGCTAATTATTTTTAAAAACCCAAATTTGCCCCTTTATTTTCCTTTGATCATGACTCAAAATAACTGAGAAATTCAATATGATTTGTCCATTTTCCAGAAGAAATTTCAATATGGTTTATGTTTTGTTTGTCACTAGATTGAAGTGAAGTCATAACTGTTCGATACTTGGTTTTTGTTGTATCTTCTCTCAATCTTTTGCTCTTAGTTTTCTTCATAGAATCAGATTACGATTTTTTTAATCTCTTCTTGTTTTCTATGACCTTATAATTCAGACTTAACAAAAAGGTTCTATTTTCTTTTTCTCCTTTATGTTCACTTTCAGGCTAGATCATGTGTTGGGTGGAGGATTTGAAATTGCATTCATTTTTATTTTTGGGTTGCTCTATTTTTTAGATTTCTCTTTAATGATTCATTCTCTCTTTCAGTTTTGCTGAGAACATGGTGGGTCTATAGGCAAGAGGTTATATTTTTGGACAACTTTTTCATGGAAACAAGTAGACAATCAATCACTTCATTTTTTTTCTTAGAGGAGTCAGCAGTCACTACTGTTTGGATTCCACTATTTTGGAAATTTAAAAACTTAGCAAGGGCAAAAAAAGGCTTTTTGATGAACTTGTTAAACATAACTATGACAAGTGAAGCCTTAGTCCAATTCAAAAAGTGAGGAGAGGATTTAGGCCCCGTTCACTTTTCGGTAAGTTTTTATTGGGAAACACTTACCCGGGTAAGTACATTTATCTATGTTCTTTTATTTCTCATGTAAATAAGGCAATGACCATTTTATCCATAAAAATCCACTATTAAAAGGACATTTTTGTCCCATTCAAGTGTTGACAACTTTCCCCTAGGTGGGAAAGTTATTCACCCACCTAGGAGATGGGTATCACTTAAGTGATACACAGGTAAATAAACTTTCTCTAATTCCCACATAAATCTAAAAAAAAAGAACATGAGATTCTTGGTTAATGGGATTTTGGTTCCCATTGACCAACTTTCCCCTCTCTCAAAATTCAAAAAAAGAATGCCCCTTAGTATTTATCATAAATCTCAAGGGATGTTTAAGTCTTTTACCCTAAATTAAACAGTTAAGAGCTACAACCCGTTATCTTCGTTAGTGGTTCTGCAATTAATCAAAAAATAACAACAATAAAAGTAAATGACTATAGAAATGTGAAGGAGCAACTAAATGTAAATAAGCACAAAGTAAATGGCAATTGCACTTGATGGTGTGTGCCTTATGCAGCTAGAAAGAGAGGACTAGCAATAAACAAGTAAGTAACAGAGAGAAAGGACCTACTACACAAGATAATTGAGATATGGGCCAGCTATCAAGACAATAAAACTAACTGCTTAAAAGTAAATGCTGTTGTAACAATAAATGTAAACAACAATAATAGTAAAAATAAACCAGTTAGTAGAGTTAGATCTCAAATTTCACTAGCTTTTATTATATTTATAGATGAAAAGAAAAGAAACAAAATAAAGTATAGATATACAAGATTTCAAGGTTTAATATAGTTGAAATAAATTAGCACAAGAAAACCTATAAACTTAAAAAGAAAAGAAAAAAAAAACAAGAAGGCACAAAGGGATTTTTATCTTAACCTTAGGCCACCATTGAGGATTTCCACTAACTGACTAGACTTCCCAAACATTAGCCAAGCCTTTACAATTAACAAGACTTCACAGGTGCCTACAATACATTTCCTAGTTAGACTTATAGGAGTGCTAACAAGACCTAAACCAATATGGTTTATGGGTGCTTGCAAGACCTTATAGTTGGGCTTAAATCAGGTATCAATAAGACCTTAAATTGTGTTCAACAAGTTGAATGCCTACTTACTAAAGGATCTTCTACTAATAAGCACGAGAGTAGATTTACAATGCAAAAGTAGCCTCTTTATAGATAGATATAAATAATTACAATTCAAGCTAAACAATTGTTAGAGTAGTTTCACATTTGCTCAACTCAGGGAGAGAGATCTCAACAGATGGGTGAGAACAAGCTCAAAGACTTCAACAAGGCTCACTTCTAACACTAATGAAGCATAGAGATTTCCTCTTAAAGATTCTAGCTCTAGATTTCTCTATCTAACAACTATATACGATATGTACAAGTGAAAGCACATGTTGTTTTCATAAGCTTTGATTCAAACTTTGATCTTGCTTTCTTATTGTGGGAGGTTGGACTCGACACCGATGCTCAGGCTCTAAAAGCCTAGTGAGAATGGTCAAATAAGATAGAAGGAGAAAGGGGTTGTAGAACAACCCTAGAGTTAGGGCTACAGAATAGTAGGACTTACAAAGAAGTCCGGGAGGATGATCTTTTTTGGAAGGCTTTGAGCCTCCCCTATTTATATAGATAAAAGGTTAGGATCTAAGAGGAAATCAAGGAGGAGACAAACGAAACTTTCCCACAATGGAAAGGTGGTTAAAATTTGTTAAGTGCTAAACAGGTTAGAGACTCAGTGTTTTGCCATGTGTCCATGAGAATTTCTTGGGATCGAGAACTCTTGTCTTTAGAGTCCACATGTAAGCATATTTGTAGCTATAGCCTCTTCTAGAAATTTGCTTGTTGTCACATGGCGTGATCCCTCTTGTGGGAGCATCTAAGTATTTGAGAGCGACATTGCAAGTGCCGTGATGCGTTGTGATGCCACAATGCAGGAGTGTTGCGGTGTTGTGATGCTACCCTAGTGGATCTTATAATGTTGGACTAGGCAATGGGGTGTTCAAGGTAGTGCGTAATGTCTACTGTGATTCTGAATCTAGGTTTGTGCTGCGATAGTGAATTTGCACTGCAACCATGAATTTGCGTTGTGTTTCCTATATTTTAACGCCTGCAGTGTGGTATTCTTATTTCATTGTTGCCATTGCAAGGGTGTCTTCCAAAAGTGTGCATTTAGAGCCAAGGTTCAAAATTTCGATACGATACACCCCTAAAGGGGTCGTATCGGGGTCTAGCTTGGTTCAGGGGGTAGACCAGCCTTAAATTGATCCCTCTAAAACCAATTTCAAAGAAAAAACTATGTATTTGCACCAGTAGGCATATTGCAAACTTTGGTGTTGCTGCACACTATGTATTTGCGATTTTAGTTCACATACATACGATTGCATCTATGTTTTAATAGTGGACATGTCATTTATCACAATGGTTCACTCCATGTACTTACACACTTTATCTTTTGAAACAAGTTGAGGCCCTCTATTTATAGGAGATTCAAAGCAAGTAATCGTTTTCTAGTCGTTTGAGGGCTTTTACTCTTTCAATAAAAGATTTAAATTTCCTCTAACTTGTTAAAAGGCATTTCATATTTATTAGTAGTCATTGGAGCCTTCAAACGGTCAAATTTCTTCATGGTAGACGACTATATTCTTCCAACAACTGACTACAATAGTAACGGAAGAATGTTTTTCTCCTTTATTCAATTAATTCCTCCTAATTAGTCAATTGACAAACTTGTGAACTTAGTCTATCTGAGTAGTCAACACATGTTTGTTGAGTAGTTGGCACATCTTAGATTGGGCAATTTGCATGCCTCAATTGCCACAATTAATTGACACATGAATTTGGGTAGTCGACTATTTTTCACAATCAAATCTAATTTTCTTGATAGACAATACCAATCACTTAAAAATCTTGGCACATTTTTCCCATATGTTTGGAAACCTTTCATTTGTATTTTAAAGATGTTTTCTGACTTTCATAACATGTTTAAGCTTAAGAAAGACAAGGAGACGAACCCAAAAAGAACTATGCTTTCTAAGGAAGATTGAGTTCAGTTTTTTTAGCATCTATGAAGTGTATCACACATTTGATTTACATCAAGATTCTAGAAAAAGATTAAAAAACAATTTATTACCACTTAATGTAAAAATGTTGTTTTCCAGTTGAATTGTTGTAGCAAATCAATCTTTAGCAACTTCAAGCCTTTAGTGAAAACCTTGATGCTTGATAACTTACTTATTCTAGAGAGTGGTTGATTACCGTATAAAGACATATTGAAGCACAAGCAGCTACCCAATAGAGATTCCACCTTTTTTTATGCCAGTTTGGCAACACCACATACTCAATCCATCAACCAAAGAAGACGTGTCTTCAACTAAGATATCCACAAGGAAGCCTAGGGCTGAGGACCAGGGTATGCATGCTACTAAGAGATAGATCATGTTTAGCCAATTCAGGCACTGCCTTATTCAAACTTCTTGGAACAAAATGGATTGAACAATCTCAGAGGGACAAAAATATCTCTCTACACTCTGCAATCAGAAGTTTAATACGCCAAGGAGGGGTGGAGTTCCCCAACAGAGAGCTAATAACCTCAAGAGCATCACCTCAAAGAATCTTATTTGGTTGGAGATTCTTAATAAATCATAGAGCCTCTAATAAAGCCAAGGACTCACTTTCTACTGCCGATTTAGAGTCCAAGTTCAGTGATCCTGTGAAAATTAAGGAGCCAGAGTGGTCCCTTGAGGCAAGCCCATCGCCAGCTTTAGTTCCAATAAAAGAAGCATCAAAATTTAACTTTATCCAACCCGCAGACAGTTTGGACCAATCAATAGTAGTATAATCCAGATTCAGAGGTCTTGTAGCTTCCTCATCTGGCCCATTCGAACAAATCATCTCCTCCATGGTATTGATGTGAGAACTAGATTTGACTACGATCGTTGCATCTAGCTTTTCAGATAAAACCCGGATCTCTTGCTCACGTTTATCACAATCACACATGGAGAACATCTCATCCTCTGCATAGTATTATACAGGGAGAGATGTTCCCAATTCACGGGGGGATGGTGTATTGTGGGTAGGCATGGGTAGGGTTCTCGTGGGCAAAAGATCCGGAGTTGATGGAGGGTGATTTGACCCGACCTCCTGAGAAGGTGACACGTGGACATGACTCAGCATAAGCAACAACTCAGCATAACAGCCTAGCTGCAACTAAGTAACGAGCTCGCAGGACAGCTTGCTACATTACAGCTCACCACAGAACGAGCTCGCTACAGCGCGAGCTCGAGAACCCCAGAATGCTGAAAGGGAATACTCCAAGACAAGTCTATCCCAGCTCGCGAGCTGAGAGAACCAGTTCGCTCCAATACTTAGGCAAGAAGACTGCCCCAAAGGCAGCCTCAGGCGGAATCACCTCGGGACCCATCCAAGAGCTCCCTACAAGGCAGCTCGCTATGGGATAGCTCGCTATAGGGCAGCTTGCTGTCAAGCAACGCGGAGTTCTCAGGAAGCTTCTTATCTGACAAGACCGTACCCGTCAGACTTCATCACGTCTCCTCGCTGACGGTGCAGTCCCTGCCAACCCAGCAGACTGCACCCACGTCGCTCGACAGGTGGTGGCATGTCTGTCCCTTCCGGGTACGTGTCTCTCATCCGATTGGGCAGTACCCTGCAACAGTTACCTACGCAGCCCTGGCAAATAATGGCTGCGACTGAGAGCCAGTGGCGGTTACGCCCGTTTTGACAAGAACACCTGCATTTAAGAGCCCCATGGTCGAAGGGGAAAAGGTATCTTGCATCTTGTATCTTGAGTTAATCTCAAACTTTCATTGATCTAGCGCTACCCGCACTCTTAGCTCTCTCTTCATTCCTTATCGCTCTCTCAGGTGTTCTAACTTAAGTATTGGAGTATTTCCACCGGGCAACTCCCCCGGGAATCCTTCACCGTCTTCTTCTCAGGTACCGTCCATCGCCAAGTAGGAGCCAGTCGACTGCCAAATAGGAGTGCCCGGATTGTGCAGCATCATTTGGCGCCGTCTGTGGGAACGCTTCAAAAAGCCTTCTAATCTCCACAACTCCCTCTCAAAAACAAAGCATTCATGGCTTCCTCTAGTAATGTCGGACGTGGTGCCGACCAGAACGCTCCTAGGGAACAACCTCAACTCCCCATTGTCTGCATCGAACAGTTCACCGTCCCCCTCCCCACGGACGGAATTCCCAGCTTGAACGTGCCTCACACAGTGGCACCTATGAACGCTCCACTCCCTTGCGTAGTCGGAGCAACCTTTACTGAACCTTCCGTTGTTCCCTCAATGAGCAACCAAAACCAGCTTGAAGACCTGGTGCAATGCATGCGAGCCATGCAGGCTCAAATGCAACAGTCACAACAGTTTCAACTCTACTAGCAACAAGTGTTGCATCAAGTTTCTCAGTACCAGTCCCAACAGCAATTCCCTTTACTGCCTTAGGCCCAGCAGCCGTGTCCCCCTCGGCATCCGGCCTCGAAGCAGGCCAAGCCCTCCTACTGGAGCGAACGTCCTTGCCAGGGAGAGGCCTCTCAAACCTAGAATCCTTCCAAAAGCCAAGCCTCGTTTCGCGGCAAGAAGGAGAGACCAGTCACCCCCGCCTCGCAGCTTGCGGGCAGGTCGGGGGCCTCCCAGCCGGTCAGGCCCGCATCACCTCAGCACTCTCAGTTCGAGCTCCCGCTCGCAGAAAACCAGTTTGAGGTCCTAGCCACAGATTATAGGCAGGGCCCTTCGGTGCACAGCTATCATCAGCAGTCCGAGCCCATTGAGCTCGGTAATACTGAAGCCAGCAGCACCAACGTCGAGCCGACAAAGCAGCAACGAAGGCGCCGACGAGCTCACTGAACCGCCACCCGCATCCTGCCTGAGCTCAAGGGTAAGGAGGAGGTAAGCTCAGATGAAGTAAAATCTACTCCTCTCCTGTCGGTCCCTTCCCCTCTGTCATCAGAACTTCTTGCGATTCCTATGCCGAAGGATTTCAAGCTCCCTCTCCTAGATAAGTACGACGGATCCTTCTATCCGAACGACCATGTGGACGCCTTCTAGTCCCAGATGCACCTGGCAAGGGCCAGTGAATCCTGTATGTGCGTGGCTTTCTCCACCACCTTCAAAGGGGTGGCTCGCACATGGTACCGAAACCTTGCACCCGGATCGATAAGAAGCTGGGCACAATTCGTGCAAGTCTTCACCTCCCACTTTGTCACCAGCAAGAGGTGCCCAAGAACTCAAAAGAGCCACCTTGGCATAGTCCAGAAGGAAGGGGAGTCCATTCGGAGTTATATCAAGCGGTTCAATGATGCTTGTTTGCAAATACCTGATCTGGACCCCGCAGTTCGTCTCACCGTGGCCAAGCGAGGCATCACTCATAAAGAATTCAAGTGGCATGTGGTAGTTAACCAACCCAAGACTGTGACCGAGTTCCTCAAGCTCACGGATCAGTTTATAGGGACCGAGGAGGAAATCAACCAGAAGCACACAAGTGCACCCGAAAAGAGAAAAAGGGAAGGCGAGTCCTCGATTCAAGGGGACGGTAAAAAGAAAAAAGACCTAGCTCGGGGGGCGAGGCCGAGTCAGCCTTTCCGAGCTCCAACAGCATAAAGAACGGACTATACGCCCCTGAACGCGAAGCGGGCCGAGATCCTTATGGCGATCAAGGATGCCCCGTATGTGAAGTGGCCACCTCGGCTGAAGGTCGATCCTAGTGTAAGGAATAAAAATTTGTATTGTAGTTTCCATAAAGATCACGGTCATAGCACCGAAAATTGTAAAAACCTCCGCGACGAGACAGAGGAGCTCATCCGTCACGGATACTTGAGAAATTTTGTACAAAATAATAATAATAATAAAGCAGGTCGGCGGGGGGAGCAGAATAAAGATGCTCCCGAATCCAGCAGGCAAGCAGAGCAACCGCAGAGGCAGCCCCCGGAAGAGAGACCAGTTCGGGGAACTATCCACGTAATCGTTGGAGGTTCGATTGTCGCGGGTTGTACCACAGTTGCAGCTCGGACATCAGCTCGCGAGGCCGCCAGGGAAGAACAGAACCCATCGAAGCGGCCAAGGACGAAAGATCCAATCTTCTTCACGGAGGACGACGCGCGCGGGGTCCACTATCCTCATGATGGCGCGCTCGTCATAAAGATCAAGATCAACAACTTTGAAGTCAGGCATGTCCTTGTCGACTTCGGCAGCTCGGCGGGTATCCTCTTCAAAATAGCATTCGACCAGCTCCAGCTCCAAGAAAGCGACCTGAAGCCCGCAAACACTCCCCTGGAAGGCTTCAGCGGAGAGGAAGTCAGGCCCCTGGGAAGGATTACAATACCTGTGGAAGTCGGCACCTGGCCTAGCATTGTGAGGCTCAACCATGACTTCTTAGTGGTCGCAACCCCCTCCCCGTACAATGCCATAGTAAGTCTGTCAATCACCCATGCCATACGTGTAGTGGTCTCCACTTACTACTTGGCGATGGAGTTCCCCACGGACTTCGGAATCGGGATAGCGCGAGGTGACCAACTTGAGTCTTGCAAGTGCTACGTCACCGCCCTCAAAGGGAAAGCCAAGGTGGCCGACGACCTCGAGCTGGAGCGACCTACGGAGCAATGCGAGGAGCGAGCTGCGCCCACAGGAGAGACTGTCTCCATCCCAGCATCGACGGAGGATCCAACTCGGACACTTCAGATCGGCGCTTCAATAGAAGAGCCCCTGCGATCTCAATTGGTATGCTTCTTACTTGAAAATTTAGATGTTTTTGCATGGTCCGCGGTAGAGATGCTCGGCATAGACCCCAGCATCATAACTCACAACCGTAATGTTGATCCTGTAGTTAGGTCCGTTAGACAGAAGAAACGCAACTTAGCCCCAGAGCGATGGAGGGCAGTCGACGAGGAGGTCGGGAAGCTCCTCGCAGCCGACTTTATTAGGGAAGTCCACTAACCGAGTTGTATGGCCAACCCCGTTCTGGTAAAAAAGGCTAACGGTAAATGGCGCATGTGCGTCGACTACACCGACCTGAATCGAGCTTGCCCAAATGACTGCTTCCCAATCCCCAGGATCGACCGTCTGGTGGACGCGACCTCGGGGCACGAGTTGCTGAGCTTCCTAGATGCCTATTCGGGCTACAACCAGATCAGGATGGACCCAGTTGATGAGGAAAAGACTGCCTTTATAATCGAGCTCGGCCTGTACTGTTACAAGGTCATGCCCTTCGGGTTGAAAAATGTTGGGGCAACCTTTCAGCGACTTGTGAATAAATTGTTTGAGCCATTGATTAGTAGAAAAATAGAATGCTATGTAGATGACATGGTCGTCAAGACCCAATTTTCGCATGATTTAATACAAGACTTGCATTCAGTTTTTGAAATTCTGTGTAGATTTAACATGAAATTGAACCTGAATAAGTGTGTCTATGGTGTCACCTCGGGTAAATTCCTGGGGTACATCGTTAACCGGCGCGACGTTGAGGCTAACCCGGACAAAATAAAGGCCATCTTAGACATGAGACCACCCCGAAAAATGAAGGAGGTTCAGAGGCTGAATGGCCGAATAGCTACTCTGAGCCGCTTCATGTCTAAGTTGGCAGACCGCTGCCTGCCTTTATTTAAGGCAATTAAGAGCAAAGGCTTTGAGTGGACCGAAGAATGCCAGCTCGCATTTGACGAGTTCAAAAAGTACCTCGCTAGTATACCGGTCTTAACCCGACCCGAGGACGGTGATGTTTTAGAGCTGTACCTCTCGGCAAGTGACGAGGTGGTCAGCTCGGTACTAATAAAAGAGGTAGATTGGGTCCAACAACCTATCTACTATGTTAGTAAAGTATTGCAGGGAGCAGAGACGAGATATCTAGAGATAGAAAAGTTGGCCTATGCACTAGTTATTGAAGTCCGGAAGCTCCGTTCATACTTCCAAGCTCACACTGTCATCGTCCTCACCAACAAACCTCTGAGGCAAGTCCTACTCAAGCCTGAGGTCTCCGGTAGACTAATGAAGTGGGTCGTTGAGCTCAGCGAGTACGACCTCCAATACAAGCCACGAACTGCAATCAAGGCCCAAGCCTTAGCAGACTTCGTCGCGGAATGCACTTTCAGCTCCGAAGTCCCTAGGCTGGTCGAGCAAAAGGCCCCCAGCTCGGGCGAGCCCAAAGCTCCCAGGCCGGTTGAGCTCAAGCACCGTGAAGTAGCAACCGGTGCAGCATCTCTCTCAGTTAGGCCAAGCGCAAACTGGGATGAGGAGCCCTGGATCCTTCACATAGATGGCTCCTCAAACCAGAGAGGTAGCGGAGCTGGAATCGTTCTGTACGGCCTAAGCGGCACAAAACTGGAGTACGTACTACGCTTTGAGTTTGCGGCATCCAACAATGAAGCGGAGTACGAGGCGTTAACAGTCGGGCTAGCTCTAGCCAAAGAATTGAAAGCCAAGCATATCGTCATCTGCAGCGATTCCTAGCTCATGGTCAATCAAGTCATAGGCGAATACGAAGCTCGCGAACCAACTATGATTGCCTATTTGGCCAAAGTAAGAGAGACTCTGCTCAACTTCCAATTACACTTCATCAAACAAATCCCGAGATCGGAGAATGTTGAGGTCGATGCCCTGTCCCTGTTAGCCAGCACTAGGGATAATACCATGAGAACCTACCTCGGCCTAGCATTCTCGGGGGGGCAGAGGAGGTCGCTCCTATTATTCAAGCAGAGTCGAGCTGGATTGATCTGCTCGCAAGCTTCCTGCTACACGAGACCCTCCCTGCAGACCGCAATGCCGCCAGAAGGGTAGAGCGTCAAACAGCCAAATACGTCATGATAGACGAACGGCTGTACCGAAGATCTTACACGCTCCCCTACCTGCGTTGCTTGCGACCTTCTGAAGCCGAGTTCATGCTCTGCGACACTCATGAGGGCCTATGCGGCGGACACTTGGGGGGCAGGGCCCTTGCCCAAAAAGTGCTACAACAGGGGTACTACTGGCCAACAATGAAAGCAGATGCGATCGAGCTTGTCAGAAAGTGTGAGAAGTGCCAGAAGCATGCCAATATCCACCATCAGCCCGCTGTCGACCTCAAGTATCTCACCAGCCCATGGCCTTTCACACAATGGGGGATCAATATACTCGGACCGTTTCCACCAGCGACGGGCCAAAGGAGGTTCTTAGTGGTAGCAGTTGATTATTTCACCAAGTGGGTAGAAGCTGAACCTCTCGTAACAATCACAGCTCAGAACGTACAGAACTTCTTTTAGAAAAATATAGTGTGCCACTTCAGGTTACCTCGGGTACTGATTTCTGATAACGATAAGCAATTTGAGGACATTAAATTCCAGAACTGGTGCCAAGACATGGGAATTCGGCAGAACTTTACCTCAGTCCCACACCCTCAAGCAAATGGTCAAGCGGAAGTCACAAACAGAGCTATCCTCCGCGGATTGAAGGCACGAGACCGAGCTAAGGGACTATGGGCAAACGAGCTACCCAGTGTTCTATGGGCTTATCGGACCACAGTGAAGACCGCCACAGGCGAAACCCCCTTCAACCTCACCTATGGCATTGAAGCAGTCATCCCAATCGAGATTGTGGTTCCCTCGCTACGACTAGAAGCGTATGATGACAAGGCAAATGGAGACGAGCCACGCACTAACATCGACCTCCTTGACGAAGTATGGGACCTCGCATATATTAGGATCGCGGCCTACCAACAGAGAGTAGCTCGGTACTATAACGCCAGGGTCAAGAAGCAAAACCTCTGCGTCGGCAACCTAGTCCTTCGCAAAGTTATGGTGCATAAGCCCGGTGTTGGTAAGCTCGGGCCAAATTGGGAAGGACCCTACCGAGTAAAGCGAGTGCTCGAGGAAAGAACATACGAGCTCGAAACCCTATAAAGGAAACAAGTACCTCGAGCATGGAATATTGTCAACCTAAGGCAATATTACCTATAACTACTGAGTAGACCACGAGTCACTCCCAGAGCCTAAGGGCCAAATGCCGAGCTAACGCAGACCTCAACATGATAAGACCCAGTCGCCTCCATGCCATGAGCAAACTACTGAGTAGGCCATGAGTCACTCTTAGAGCCTAAGGGCCAAAATGCCAAGCTAACGCAGACCTCGGCGCGATAAGACCCAGTTGCCTCCATGGCATGGGCGAACTACTGAGTAGACAACGAGTCACTCTTAGAGCCTAAGGGCCAAAATGCCAAGCTAACGCAGACCTCGGCACGATAAGACCCAGTCGCCTCTATGGCATGGGTGAACTACTGAGTAGACTATGAGTCACTCCCTCAGCCTAAGGGCTAAGACGCCGAGCTAACTAAGACCTCGTTACTGTGAAAGACCTAACCGTTTCATCGGCAATGGCTAAGTATTAATACCAAAGGCGTAGGTAGCTCGGGCTTGAGCCCTATGAAGCATAGATCACCTCAGTATACAAGTTGAACTCGATAAGGAACAACTCGGGGTAACAACTACCAAAAGATCCTACTCCGTACATGTAGCTCTAATAGCTTCAGTGATAAAATCGCTTCAAAAGAATGTAAAGAGCACACAATACTTAGCAGAGAAAGATAAGACATTTCATTACTGTAAACAAAAAAACGGGCTTAACAGCCCGGGTAAAGTTCAGCAAAAAGCAAATAAAAAGTGGGGCCCAACTGCCCAAGAGAGTTCATTAAAAAAGAGATTTAGAACCGGGTTCTAACACCCGGGAACCACCAGAATCCATTCAGAAAAAGAAAACAGAAGAGCAGCAACCGGCCTTAGGGATCCACCGCCTCCACATCCTCGTCATCCTCTGGAGAGTCAGGCTCCTCCTCCTCCGCTAGGTTCGCCGTCTCTGGATCCAGACCCTTCATCATTATGCCGTCGAGGTTGAGCCCGGAGAACTTCTTTCGGACCAACCAGCGGAAGAGTTTAAATCCAGAACGGTAGGAGCTCGAGCCGTACTCCACCTGGAGGTCATGGTACTCCTGGGAGTCCTTGAAGTCCCACACCGCCTTGGCTCTCTCAGCCTTCATCATGGTGTCGAAGTTCCAAGTCCAATCCTGAAGCATGGACTTCAAGTCCCGGACCTGCTAGCGAAGAAGCTCCCTCTCCGCTGCCACCCTCGACGACTCCTCCCGGTAGCGAGCGCTCTCCTCAGATAGCCGGGCGATATGCGCCTCCTGGTCCCGAATGAGCAGCTCTTGGGCCTCGCTCCCCTTTTGAGCCTGAAGGACCTCACCTCGGGCCCGGTCGAGCTCGCCCTGGAGCTTCTGCATGGTTGACCTCTGAGCGAGAGCATCGCCGGAGTGAATGTTGGTCTGGAGGGCCATGGCATTGATGGCGGAGTTCACCTGCCAACAAAAGGCCGAGGTCAAAAAAAAAGGAGAAGAAAGGAAAAGAAGAAAAAAAAAGGTAGTCACTTACCACCATGTAGTGAGCGGAGGCTAGCCTGGCGAGCTGCTTGGGGTCCATCCCTCCCCAGCTGGCGACCTCATGGGAGACCACCTTTCGGCTCCTTCGCGAAGCCACGGTGAAGTCTGTGACGCTTTCCCACCCTCCGGTGGGAAATCGTGAGAAAGCAAAAGGGTGGGACAGATCATGCGGAGGGAACTGCCCTTGCATCGGGAGCTAGGGCTCTTCTGTGCCACCTTCTGTGGCTACTCCCTCGAACGGGACTAGTGGGACCTCAGGCGGTGGAGAAACAAAGGCTGGATCAGCAGCCTCGAACTCAGCGCTCTCGGAAGTGAAAGCTCGGTCAGGACGTGACCTCTTTGCCCTGCACTTCTGGTTGCTGGACAGAAGGCGGCGTGCGTCTACACCAGACATGATAGCTTCCAAAAAATCACAAGGCATTAGTCCAGTAAATAAAAAAAAAAAAACTTTTTTACAAGGCATTATGCGACCTAAAAGGCAACCTACCAGGGCCCAGGCCGGCCTGCGCGAGCTTGTCCTCAGTCAAGTAGTCCGACCAATTGAAGCCAACTGCTGCCTAGGATTACAGCATTTCCCGAACTTTGGGATCCAAGTCAACACCCGAATCCTAGATGGCGGCCCTCCAGTGAGTTGGGAAGGGCCACCCTTCGGGGTTGCGAACTACAAAACAGTCCCGCTTCCAAGCTGGGATCTTGTTTGGCAGCTCGTGCAGGAGCTTGAAGCCAGGACGAGGAGAAAAATAATAGGAACGCCTTTCTGGAGGCGCTCCGGGAGAAGCATTCTTGATGGAGAGGATGGTAGAGAAGATGTCGAGGTTAAGGGGAAGACAATATTCATAAAATAAAGAGATAGTCCCAACTACATTTCGGATTAAGTTGGGGTGAAACTGGTCAATAGTAACATTGAAGTGGTTCAAAACCTCCACTATTAGAGGATGTAGAGGAAGACGGAGGCCAGCGATGAGCTGTTCCTGGAAGATCTCTATCTCGTTGGGACCGTGCTCCCAAGGATGGTCACCGGAAGGGAGACTGTAGACGAGGTCTCTGGGAAGGTTAAACTGAAGAACCAAGGTCCTAAGTCTCTCCATCGACATAGAGGAAGGACTGAAGCTGTCCAGCTCCCTACCCCGGGAGGTAGAAGCTGTCTCGCCGGAGGCCTCACGAGCCTCTGGGGCCCACCCCCAAGCTTCCCTTGAGCTCGAGGGGGCATCATCTTGGTCACCACCCCGGGAAAAGTTATTGTACGGGTACCCAGACATAATGACAAAGTGATAAGACTCACCAGGGAAAGCTGAACCGGAAAGACGATGTGAACGGAAGAAGAGCTTGAGTAGCTAGATGAAGGTGCGACCTCAAAATCCGAAGGCAAGTCAAGTTGGCGTGAAGGAAATGAGGCCCGGGGGTCTCCTATTTACAGCCATTGTGCCCACAAAACCAACGGCCCAGATTAAGGCAAATCTGACGGTTCGTAGTCAAGCTGACCGCACGTCTCCTGAAACCGAAATGTGACTGGAAGCACGTCTTCCATGATTAAGGTAATGCCGGCTGCCCAACTTCCAGAGGTGAGAGCCATTTTGGTACGCTTTTTGGCATTCAAAAAGTCCTGACATCCGCGTGTGTATTTAATGCGATTGGTCGATCAAGTTTGAATTTCAGGTCAAATCCACCCATCACACTCCATGAACTCCTCGCGCTAGAGTAGAATTCTTAGCTCGAGGAGTGGGGGGAAATTGATGGAGGGTGATTTGACCCGACCTCCTGAGAAGGTGGCACGTGGACATGACTCAGCATAAGCAACAACTCAGCATAACAGCCTAGCTGCAACTAAGTAACGAGCTCGCAGGACAGCTCGCTACATTATAGCTCACCACGGAACGAGCTTGCTACAGCGTGAGCTCGAGAACCCTAGTATGCTGAAAGGGAATACTCCAAGACAAGTCTATCCCAGCTCACGAGCTGAGAGAACCAGCTCGCTCCAATACTTAGGCAAGAAGACTGCCCCAAAGGCAGCCTCAGGCGGAATCACCTCGGGACCCATCCAGGAGCTCCCTACAAAGCAGCTTGTTATGGGATAGCTCACTACAGGGCAGCTCGCTATGGATGGCTCGCTATAGGGCAGCTCGCTGTCAAGCGACGCGGAGTTCTCAGGAAGCTTCTTATCTGACAAGACCGTACCCGTCAGACTGCATCACGTCTCCTCGCTGACGGCGCAGTCCCTGCCAACCCAGCAGACTGCACCCACGTCGCTCGACAGGTGGTGGTGTGTCTGTCCCTTCCGGGTACGTGTCTCTCATCCGATTGGGCAGTACCCTGCAATAGTTACCTGCGCAGCCCTGGCAAATAATGGCTGCGACAAAGAGCCAGTGGCGGTTACGTCCATTTTGACAACAACACCTGCATTTAAGAGCCCCATGGTCGAAAGGGAAAAGGTATCTTGCATCTTGTATCTTGAGTTAATCTCAAACTTTCATTGATCTAGCGCTACCCGCACTCTTAGCTCTCTCTGCATTCCTTATCGCTCTCTCAAGTGTTCTAACTTAAGCATCGGAGTATTCCCACTGGGCAAGTCCCCTAGGAATCCTTCACCGTCTTCTTCTCAGGTACCGTCCATCACCAGATAGGAGCCAGTCGACTGCCAGCTAGGAATGCCCGGATTGCGCAACATCAGGAGTCTTTCAGATATAACACATTACAATAGCACATCAAGCAAGAGTTGATAATTTGCCAGACTCTAGTGGGTTGTCAATTTCAGTCTAGTGAGAAATCCAATCTGTAACCTTCCAACCTTGGTGAAAATCTATGTGAATACCCAATGAGGAACCCAGCCAAACCCGTCTTGGAGCTTCACACTGAAATAACACATGTCCAATGGTCTCTTCATGTTTAGAGCAAATGTTACAGGAATGGTCGATATTGTTGATCCTTTTTTCCAACAGAGGTTTCACGTGCAGGGAAGAGAGATCCATCGTATGGATGCCCAAGGATTGCGGAATAAGGGGGCGAATTTCAAAAAATTTTCTCTCCCTTCAACTGGGAATCGCATTCCCTATTTAGAAAATCATATTTTCAATGATCATTCTTGAACCATAAACTGAACCAGATCTGAACCAAAAAGAGTAGGAGAGAATTATACCTGATACGGATAAATAGTATCCCCCAACGAAGGTGTTCACGCCCAAGGAAGGATCCAAAGACTGCACCCACTGAAGATGACGCAGTGCAGGATGGAGCAGAATCAGCAGTGTTCTTCTCCAAGAACTCTGTCCTTCGCAAGAATCAGCAGGATGACATGTGAACACAACTTCCTATCAATTCTTTCTGAAAGAACTGATGTCAAGATCGAATCTTGACTTCTCCCACAACTAGAGATCGAACTGGCAAGCAGGGGCGGCAAGAACAGGGAGGCGGCAAGAAAGAATTCTGCAGGGATGCTTAATTCTTCCTTCTTTGATTTCAGCACTCAAGAAGATCTGAATGTGTGTCTCCTAAAGGGTGCCGCCCCCTCCTTCTTTTGTTAACCTAAAAGATCAGCTCCTAATCCAATTAGGAGCTGCTTATCCAAATCATATTTGGATCAGCCTTCTCTTTAGGTGAAAAGGATAAACCCTTATCTTATCTGAAAATTAAATCAGCTTTCTCCTAATCTCACTAGGAGGTTTCTAGATCTGAATCACATTCAGATCTGGACTCTTTGAGTGGATAGGGTCAAGACCCTATCCTATCAGCTAATCCATCTCAGAATTCGCCCCATAATTAACTAATTAATTAGCCCAGTTCGAAATGGGCTTTCGGCCCATTAAGCTTATGTGCTCACTTAACCTTCCTAACTGCCCAGTTGGGCTTCCTTGTATAGCGTGGGACCCAAGCATTGATCTACACATCAGCCACATGGGTTCGGCCCAGCCTTTGTTACAAGGCCTGGCCGAATACACTGTTATGGACAGTGCACCCCCTGAAACCCATCAAATGGGCTCTATGGGCCCAACACTTACCCTAAGTGGTCCCTGGGCCAAGCCACCTTGTAACACCCAGGGACTGTGGGCAGATGCAAGATTAGCCCATTAGGTATTACCCTCAATGGTCTTACACATAACCTCTCAGCCCATAATGATCATACACTGCCCGACAAGAGAGGACCTCTCCCTCGGCTGCAAGGAACAATGCTGCACTTTCTACTCATATGGATCCCGGGAATTAAAACCTTTTTTTTTTTGCAAACCTTTTAGAAACCATAATATATATATACTTTTATATCTCATATAAAATATACTTTGCAAAACAAATCTCAATGGTTGAAATCGGCTGTCGGAAATCTTGGTTTCCATCAGTGAGAGTGCATCCCCGATCATTACCTTTGTCCGACAAAGGGGCTGATCCTGTCACTATGATCACCCACTCAGATTAATTCTCAGACTGTCCCAACATACCCAGGTTTTGACCCCCGCTAAGGATCTCACTGATTGGTACATCAAAGACAGCCCAATCTGACACCTAGTGCAGTATCATAATCGAGTCTAGGGGTCGGGTGTAACTTTTCAGTTTTTCCCATCAATCTCCAAGGTCTAGGGCAATACTGGAAATCTGGTCCAGTTCAAAGATTCAATCAATCCTACATTGTATGTGCCTAGGGTCTCACCCTGGCAGTTGAGACAGGCCACCCCAACCGACTTGGTGGCACCACAGTGTCAACCTTATCAGGATAGGTCTCCCCAGACCGACCCACTGGCTGTGAACATTCTAAACTAACACGGGTCTCATTAAGTGTCCAGTTTAAGGGTATTACACAGAAACATACCAAGGGAACATGAATCAAATATGCACTTTTATTCATTTACAATAAACTCATAAAGTACATCATACTGATTGAAGCTAAGGGCATACAAAACTGTCTAACATCACGGGGGTACTATTATTGATGCATGGGAACTCGAGGGGGAATGTTTTTGTAATGCCAAAAATCCCTCCATGAAACATCACTAAAATCCATTTGAGCGTTGGCCAATTGGGCTAGACTTCTATTCAAAAATTTGCACGTTGATGACGTAGTCAAGTTGCCATGAGGTGTAAATTTCATGACTAGTACATCATCATCTCTGTCCATACTAGAAGTAAGTCTCATATTTAGAATAACATTTGTGATTTCTGTAAGAAATTCTCTCTCGATTAATTCCTACTTCCAACAATAGCGCGAGTGATCAATTAATGCATCAACTCGGCAATTGAGGTTTTCCCTAGCTTCATGAATCATGTTAGGGCTCCACCTAGGGGTAAGAAAAAAAATCGAAAAACCAAACCGATCGAAAGCAAACTGAAAAATCGGTTAACCAAATCCATTGGTTTGGTGTTTTTAAAAAACCGAAGGTACCAGTTCAGTTTCGATTAATCAATATAGAAAATTGGGAGTTAACCGAATCGACCTGAATACATATATTTTTATATATTTTATATATATTTATGTATATTATATTTTATATATCTTATATTTTTATATATTATAAATTAATAAATATGCATTATATATAAATATATATTTATAAAATATTACATATTATTTATTATTTAAAATATAAAATTTTATATATATTTATAATTTTTATTATATATTTATATATTTTTATAATATATATTGTAAAAAATGAAAAACTGAAAAACCGATGAACCAAACTGATAGTTAACCAAACCGGTTAACCAACTGGCTTCGGTTCGATTCTGGTTACCGGTTTTCTAAAAACCGGTAGTACCAGTTTGGTTCCAAAATATGCCCCATAGTTCGGTTAACCGAACCATGAGCACCCCTAACTCCACCCATCAATCCAAGGATCGTTCAAAGCATTAACTTGCCGACTCGAGCCAATCAGCCATTGTAGACCTAGCTTGACATGCTCCCGATACTGCAACATAGAGGACTAATGTTGTTGCGCGATCTGACTACTCCTAGCTGGAGGGCGATCTGGCTTCCAATCGACCCGTGAGCTGGTTCTATCTGCAAGACAGTGGATTAGAGGACCTGGCTAGCTAACCCGATGAGGTCACTCCGATGCTTAAGTCAATAACTCTGTTGTGCGAGCTAAAAGCTTGAGAATTTGGGAGCTACTGAGTAGACTAACCACTCGTACCTTTGCCTTGAGGTTTCATGCCTTTATATAGTGAAGTAATTGTGAGCTTCACGAAAGAGCTCCGAGATCTCTGAGGTGTGGAGATAAGGCTTATTGTTTCACTTCCGACTCCGGCGAAGTCGGGACGAGTTCTCATCATGATCTCGGGAAAGTCGGAATCTGTTAGCTCATCATGATCTCGAGAAACTTGGGATCTATTGGCTCATCGTGATCCCGAGAAACTCGAGATCCTATGGAGAAGCCTCTGGAGTCGGCTACGTAGTGATTCGGGTCATTAGCTTCGAGCTGGTACTTCGATTTTGTAGTCTCAAATTGGATTGGATGCCGAGGTGTCTCTACGCCGAGGTGCGATTTGGGACAAGGTGGCTGAATACCCGAGCTCCGAATGTTGCAAACTAGACTTTCCGAGCTGAGCTGTCATCCCTTGATCTGATCGCGTCCATGTGTCCCCTTCTTGCTAGGTCATGCCAAATCGCCCTTCATCAATTGCCCCCCACTCCTCGTGCCAGGGGTCTCAACCCGGTGTCGGGAGTTCATGACGAGTCCAGGTGGATTTGGCACGAAGTCTAGGCGACTTGGAGGGCGAATCACCGGTCAGACCTATTCGACCGCCCAACTCAACCAAGTAATAACCCAGGTCGCGTACGAGTCATGCGCGGACGTCACGCCGTTTATAAACTCTGCGGACGTCAAAACACGCGGTAAATCAATTTCAACCTCGGGGGTCGTGCAACCGGTTTCTCTGAGAGCC
The DNA here is from genome assembly GCF_055504915.1 of Nelumbo nucifera. Taxonomy (NCBI): domain Eukaryota; kingdom Viridiplantae; phylum Streptophyta; class Magnoliopsida; order Proteales; family Nelumbonaceae; genus Nelumbo; species Nelumbo nucifera. The sequence goes on from NC_142651.1 coordinate 79,030,454, forward strand.
ATCGGATCGTGTTGATCTCGATCATTGATTCCCAGACAGTCTGGCTATAAATAGGGGCCAAGGGGCTCATTTTCTTCGCCATAAGTTCGCGGATCCGCAATTTGAGGTCGTGCTCGAGTCTTTCAGTCCAGTGTCTTTCCAAGGTCGCCTTCCTTTCTTCGGTCTTTCTTTTGGGGAGTCCCCCTTTGCTTTTTCTTTTTGATTTGATGTCTTTCTAGCATGTGTAGCTTTAGTTTTGATAGTCTCTTAGACGGGAGCGGTGAATCCGTTGGAGCCGAAGTGGGTACCTCGGCTCAGACCGTGGATCCCCGTCCTACCGAGGAGGTTACTTTGGGTCAGGACACGGTCGCCGGTCCCACCGAGGAGGTTGCTTCGGGTCAAGAGTGAGAGGCCTCGGTTAACTTGGCTTCCACCTCACACCGAGGTCGGCTGCCAGAGAACATTGGCCCGTCGACAATGACGGTGGACAGGCTCCTAACCTTAGTAGCCTGGCACAGACTTCCCAATGACCTCGTCTATAGCATTCCCTTAGGTAACTTCCCTTGGGATCATGGTCACAACAAGATCGTGATCTTTGAGGAGCAGCTCATTGTTGGTCTTCGTCTTCCACTTCACCCTTTCATAGTCGAGGTCATAAAATTTTCCAACATCACTATAGATCAGCTACACCCGAACTCCATTTGCAACATCATAGGGACCATTTCACTTTTCCACGATTGCAATCTTCCTCTTGACCTCGACATCTTTTCTTCTATTCTTTCCATCAAGAAGAATTCGTCTTGTGTTCTGCCCGAGCACAGGCGAACTTACTATCTGTCACCTCGCCCTGGTTTCAAACTTTTGCAGAAGCTCTCTAACAAGGTCCCAGCCTGGAAGAGGCGCTATTTCATGGTCCGCAACACTAAGGGGTGGCCCTTCCCGACTCACTGAAGGGCAGCCATCCAGGACCACGGTGTTAGGTTGGACCTAAAGACAAGGGAGGTGTTCCGATCTTGGGCGGAGCTCGGCCTGAAGTTCGAAGACTTTGTCACCGAGGAGAAGCTCATCGTGCAAGCCGGTCTGAGTCCTAGTAGGTCATTGTTTGCTGTACTTTTTCCATTTGTTTTACCTCGATACTATATTTGACTTTGCTCATTTTTTGTTGCAGTTGCCGTGGACAACCCCGCCACGGAGCTCTTCGGGAGTATGAAGAGGGGGGAAAAGAAGAAGAGAGCCTCAAAAATGGCTCGTGTTGAGCACCCACCAGCCACCTTTCCCGAGCCCAAGCACCCGTCTGTCGATTAGCCTCCCGTAATAGATCTGGTCGAGGAGACTACGTCTTCGGAGTTCATTCCAGTGGCCGCCACTTCTTCGGGTAGTGATGACGCAGCTCGAAGTATTTTGACTCCAATGTTCAGCCTCCTCAAGAGCAAGGATGCGATCTTTGTCGAGGAGGTTTCTCGTTGGGCCAAACTGCCAGTTGCTCAGCTCGGGGCTTGAGCGGCTACTCATTGTATGGTAATAAGTTCCTGAACTTGTCTTTCCAATCTTGTACTTGAATTTCTTTGTATACTGATGCTTATTTTCTTCTCTTGGCAGGTGAACTCCTCCATTCATGCCTTGGCTTATCAGTCCAAGGTGAACTTGAAGCGGGCTCTCAAAGCCAAGGAGTCTTCCCTGAAAGCCCATGCCGAACTGAACTTAGCTCGCAACGAGAATAACCAACTGAAGAATGGCACGTGAGCTAAGGAGCTGATTACCTTGTTGATGTCGGAGAAAAAGGAGCTCGAGGAGCATGAGGCAGAACTAAAGAGGGAGGTGGAGAACCTCCTGGCCCATGTAAAAGAATGGACCAAGCTGCTTCTTTAGGTGGTGGAGGAGGCCAAGGCTAAGGCTGTTGAGGAGTACAAGTCTTCCGCGGAGAAATGGAAAAGTCTAATCGAGGTTGGGACTGCGGGTTACCACAAAGGATTCAGGCTCAGTAGGTGGTTAACCCGATGTGAATTTCCCCAGTTCGACCTCATTGCCATAACTACATTGAAGATCACAGAGGAGATGGCCGACGAAGCTGCCCAGGACTCGGACTCTGAAGCAGAAAGTGACAACGACCTGCTTGATGAGGATGAGGAGACCGGTGCTGTCGAGGACCGCATGGAGACAGATCCCCCTGCTGAAGCCTCCAGTAAGGACGAGGTGCCCCGAAGTGACTAAATGACTCTTTTCTTGGATCCCCCTCTTTCTTTAATACTCTGAGCCTCTGAGCTCGGTCCATTGTAATTTTTTTTTTGTACTCGAAATTCCATATTAATGAAATACAAGTGTTTTTGCAATCTTTGTGCAAAAGTTTTCTAAGTGTATATTACTCCCGAACTAGCGAGCTGAACCAAATAGGAGCGAACTTTTTCCAAGTATAGGTTACCCCGAATTGTCGAGCTAACGAGCTGGACTCCAAGTAGGAATAACCCCGTGTCATTGTGCGTCGAGGTGGGTAGACGCTGTAGAGCATACACCCGACCTGTCTGCACACGGGCTACTTGCTTAGGTGTTGGTTATCCCTTAGTATCGAGCTAACGAGCTTGACTCCAGGTGGGATTAACCTGTTATTGTACGTCGAGGTGAATTAGACACCGTAGGGTTTGCCCCCGAACTGTCTATATCTCTCAGGCGGCTAAGACCGGTCTGCCTATGCCGAAGAGACGACTAGGACTTGTATGCCTATGCCGAAGAGGCGACTAGGACTTGTCTGCCTATGCTGAAGCGGGCGATTAGAACTTGTCTGCCTATACCGAAGAGGTGAGTAGGACTTGTACGCCTATGCCGAAGAGGCGACTAGGACTTATCGCAGTGCTGAGGTCTTCTGTTAGCTCGGCGCCATGGCCCTTAGGCTTTTGGGAGTGACTCGCAGTCCTCTCTCTAGTTCGGTCACCCTTTTTGACCAGTTCGGTGGTCACATGTAGTACCTTCTCAGGTTGTCGATATTCCATGCTCGAGATACCTGCTTCCCTTGCAAAGTCTCGAGCTCATAAGTGCCTTCCCCGAACACCCGTCTTACTCGGTACGGACCTTCCCAATTCGGTCCGAACTTACCAACACCGGGCTCAGGTACCATAACCATCCGAAGAACCAGGTCACCGACGCGGAAGTGTCGTTTTCTGACCCAGGCGTTATAGTACCAAGCTACTCTTTATTGATAAGCTGCGGTTCGAATGTAAGCCAGGTCTCGTACCTCTTCCACCAGGTCTAGGTTGGTACAAAGCTCGTCATTATTCGCCTCCTCATTGTAGGCCTCCAATTGTAACATAGGTACATCAATTTCTGTCGGGATCACCGCCTCTATGCCGTACGTAAGGTTGAAGGGGGTTTCACCTATGGCAGTTTTGGAGTGGTCCGGTAGGTCCAAAGGACACTGGGCAGTTTGTTCACCCACAATCCCTTGGCTCGGGCTAAGCAAGCTTTCAACTCGTGAAGTATTGCCCTGTTAGTGACTTTCGCTTGCTTGTTCGCCTAAGGGTGTGCCATCGAGGTGAAATTCTATTGAATTCCCATTTCGGCACACCAGTTTTGAAACTTGATATCCTCGAACTGCTTCCCATTGCGGGTTGTGATCGTTACCAAAGGTTCGGCTTCCACCCACTACGTAAAGTAGTCTACTACTATGACCAAGAACTTCCTCAACCCTGTTGCTGAAGGGAAAGGAACAAGGATGTCGATTCCCCACTGTGCGAAGGGCCACGGACTAGTGAGATATTTCAAAGCGGCAGTGGGTTGATGGTGAATGTTGGTGTGCCTCTGACACCTGTCACACTTCTTGACGAGCTCGAGTGCATCTGCCTTCATCGTGGGCCAATAATAGCCTTGTCGTAATGCTTTTTGTGCGAGAGCCCTGCCCCCCAAATGTCCACCGCACAAGCCTTCATGGGTATCGTGGGTGCTCGGCCTATGAGGGTCGCAAGTAGCGCAGGTAGGGGAGCATAAAAGACCTTTTATACAGCTGTCCGTCTATAAGGACGTACTTAGCTGACTGATGCTCTACGCTTCGGGCTGCATTGTATTCTGCAGGTAGGGTCCCGTGAAGCAGATAAGTTACGAGTGGGTCGATCTAGCTCGGTTCTTCTTGTGATATGGGAGCAACCTCTTCTGCCCCCCTGAGAATGCTAGGCCGAGGTAACTCCTCTATGTACACGGTCCGCATGGTGTTACTGCTTGTGCTGGCTAATCGGGACAAGGTTTCGGCCTCAGTGTTCTCAGATCTCAGAATTTGTCTGATGAAGTAGGAGACGAAGCCGCGTAGGATCTCTCTAACTTTGGCCAAGTAAGCAGCCATAGTGGGGTCACGGGCTTCATACTCACTAGTGACTTGGTTGACCACTTTTTGTAAGTCGCTGGATATGACGAGGTGCTTTGCCTTCATTTCCTTTGCTAGGATTAACCCGGTGACCAATGCTTCGTACTATGCCCCATTGTTTGATGCCATGAATCCGAATCGGAGAGAATATTCCAGCTTCACCTCGCTCGGGCCGTATAGAATCAGTCCTGCACCACTTCCCTACTGGTTAGATGTGCCGTCGACATGGAGAATCCAGGGCTCCTCGTCCCAGGTCGGTCCTACTCTAACTGGGACTGGTGTCGTGCTGGTTGAAGCTCCCGTCGTGTGATTGAGCTCAGACAGCTCGGGGGTTGTAGTGCTGAATGTGTATTCTGCTACAAAATCAGCCATGACTTGGGCTTTGATTGTTGGTCGAGGCTCGTACCAAATATCATACTCTTTCAGCTCAATAGACCACTTCGTCAATCTCACAGACACCTCAGGTTTGAGTAGAATCTACCTCAGAGGTTTATTGGTGAGGACGGCGATAGTGTGGGCCTGGAAATAAGGACGAAGCTTGTGTGCTGCTATGATTAGCGCGTATGCTAATTTCTCGATCTCCGGGTACCTGGTTTCTGCATCCTGCAAAATTTTACTAACATAATAGATGGGTCATTGGACCCGATCTACTTCTTTGATTAGTACCAAGCTAACCACCTCATCACTCGCAAAGAGGTATAGCTTTAATATGTCCCCTTCCTCGGGTCGGGTTAAAACTGAGGTGGTACCTAATTATCTTTTCAGCTTGTCGAAGGCGAGTTGGCATTCTTCAGTCCATTCGAAGTCCTTACTCTTTTTTAGGGCTTGGTAAGCATCGGTCTGCCGATTTGGACATGAAGCGGCTCAGGGCGGCTATCCGTCCAGTCAGCCTCTGAACCTCTTTTATCTTGCAGGGTGGTCTCATATCTAGGATGGCCTTTATATTCTCTAGGTTGGCTTCGATGCCACGTCGGTTGACTATATAGCCTAGGAATATACCCAAGGTGACTCCAAAGACACACTTGTTTGGATTTAACTTCATGTTGTATTTTTGCAAAATTTGAAAAACACTCTTTAAATCATTTAATAAAGAATTTGACAATCGGGTCTTCACGACCATATCATCTACATAACACTCTATTTTATGACCGATCAACAGCTCAAAAATCTTATTTACAAGGCATTGAAAAGTTGCCCTGGCATTTTTTAATCCGAAGGGCATGACCTTGTAACAGTACAACCCGAACTCAGTTATAAAAGTAGTTTTCTCTTCGTTGGCAGGGTCCATCCTAATCTGGTTGTAACCGGAATAGGCGTCCAGGAAGCTCAGCAACTCATGCCCTGAGGTCGCATCCACCAGGCGGTCGATCTTGGGTAGCGGGAAGCTATCTTTCGAGCATGCTCTATTCAGGTGGATATAATCAACACACATACGCCACTTGTCGTTGGCCTTTTTCACTAGCACCGGGTTAGCCACCCAACTCGGGTAATGGACTTCCCTGATGAAGTCTGCCGCGAGGAGCTTCCCAACTTCTTCATCGACTACCTTCCAGCGTTCCGGGGCGAGGTTGCGCTTCTTCTGTCTTACTAGCCTGACTAAGGGGTCGGTATTCAATTTGTGAGTTAGAATCTTGGAGTCTATTCCGAGCATTTCTGCCACTGACCAAGAAAAAATATCAAAGTTTCTGAGAAGGAAACTTACTAGTTGGGAAAGGAGTGGTTTGTTGATCGAGGCACAGATCTGGAGAGTCTTGGTCGGGTCGTCAGCTGAGATCGAGATGTGGACCATCTCCTCTGTCGGGGTAGCTCACTCGTCGGCATATTCCGCTGGTCGCTCAAGTTCAACATCATCTGCTAGCTTCGTTTCCTTTGAGAGCAGCTACGTAGCATTTGTGAGATTCGAGCTAGTCACCTTGCACTGTTGGACAGTTTTTGTATGCCCTTAGCTTCAATCAATTCTGATGTACTTTTGATATTTAATGTAAATAAATGAAGTACATGTTTGATTCATGTTCAATGGTATGCTTCTATGTAAGACCCTAAAACTGGACACTTAATGAGGCTTGTGTTGGTTTTGAATGCTCACATCCGTTGGATAAGTCTGGGGAGATTTATCTTGCCAAGGCTGACACTAGTGTGCTGCCAACTGTTGGGGTGGCTTGTCTCAGCCACCAGGGTGAGACCCAAGGCACATGCAGTGTAGGATTAATTGAACCCTTGAACTGGACCAGATTTCTAGTGTTGCCCTGGACCTTGGAGATAGATGGGCAAAACTGGAAAGTTACACCCGACCCATAGACCCGATTATGGTACTTCACTAGGTGTCGGATTAGGCTGTCTCTGATATGCCAATCAGTGAGATCCTTAGCGGGGGTCAAAACCTGGGTATGTTGGGACAGTCTGAGAATTCATCTGAGTTGGTGATCATAGTGACGGGAACCCCTTTGTCGGAAAAAGGTAATGATCGGGAATGCACTCTCTCTGATGGAAACCAAACTGACGGCAGTTGATTTCAATCGTTAGAATTTTGTTTTGCAAAATTTATATATGATATATATTTAAGTATAGTTTCAAAACGTTTGCAAATGGTTTTGATTCCCGGGATCCATGTGAGTAGAGAGTGCAGCACTGTTCCTTGGAGCCGAGGGAGAGGTCCTCTCTTGTCGGGCAGTGCTTGATCATTAAGGGCTGAGAGGTTAAGTGTAAAGCCATTTGGGGTAATACCTGATGGGGTAATCTTGCACCTGCCCACAGTCCCTGGGTTTTTATAAGATGGCTTAGCCCAGGGACCACTTAGTGTAAGTGTTGGGCCCATAGGGTCCATATGATGGGCTCAAGGGTTCACTAGGCTTTCCAGTGAATTCGGATGGGCCTTGTAATAAAGGCTGGGCCGAACCCATGTGGCTGGTGTGTAGATCAATGCTTGGGTCCCACGCCATACAAAGAAGCCCAACTGGGCAGCAGATTGGAAACTAATTGAGCACTGATTACTTAATGGGCCAAAAGCCCATTTCGAACTGAGCTGATATGATCACCCACTTATGGGGTGGATCTGAGAATAGGGTTAGCTGATAGGATGGGGTTTTTAACCCTATCCACTCTTAGAGAACATATTCAAATATGATTTGAATCTGGTAACGTCCTGATAAGATCAGGAGTGGGCTAACCTAATCTACAGATAGGAGTAAGACTATCCCCATCCAAATACAGATTTGGATTGGGATAACTCCTAATAGGATTAGGGGATTCTTAATCAACAAGAAAGGAGGAAACCCAATCAAGAATTATTTGAATTCAAACCTAGGGTTTTCAGGATTATTATTCTAAAATATAGAGATAGGATCTCATTCTCTCTAAGCTGAAAACTGCTTCTACGCCAATTCAGCATTAGAGAACTCCTCCAGCCGCCACCACCTACTGCATAGTTCGATCTTCACTGAGAAGGGAATCAAGAAATCAGTTCTTGATATCAGTTTTTGCTGAAAAACTGATCGAGTTCGGTGCTCATTGTTTCCAGAGGATTCTTCTAAAGAATTCGGTGTATAGGATGCACTCTGCTGGTTCCGTTCCACAGTTGTTGTGTCATCTTCAGCTGGAGCGGATCTTGGTTTCTTCTCTGGGCGTGAACACCAACTTTGGGAGATATTATTTCTCTGGATCAGGTATAACCCCTCCCTTGTCTTTTGGTTCAGATCTGGTTCGGTTATGGTTCAAGTAGGATCCTTAATTTTGATTCTAAAATCAGGGAATATGATTCTCAGTTGGAAGAAAGTGGGAAATTTTTGAAATTCGCCCTACCCTATTCCGCAATCTTTGGCGTCCATACGATGGATTCCACCATTCTTTCACGCACAACTCCTACTCCATAGTCAGTTGGAAACTTCATCGCCAGATAGTAGGTGGATACTATTGCACGTAGGACATGCGTGATGGGTCGACCTACTATGGCGTTATAGGGAGAGGGAGTCACAACCTCCAAGAATGTGTGCTCAAACCTCACGATATTTGGCCACGTGCCAGCCTCTACGGGTACCATGACTCATTTGAGAGGTTTGACTTCCTCACCGCTGAAGCCTATCAGAGGAGCGTCTGCTAGTCTTAGATCGCTCTGTTGTAGTTGTAGCTTATCAAAAGTCTCATTGAATAATATATCCGTCAAGCTACCTGAGTCCACTAGGATGCGCTTCACTTCGAAGTCGTTGATTCTCATTTTTACCACTAGGGCATCGTCATGAGGGTACTGGATCCCGTGTGCATCGTCCTCTGTGAAGTATATTGGTTCTTCAAGCCGAGGTCGCTTTGGCGGGTTTTCCTCTTCATTTTCTAGTTCACGGGCTGAGGTCCTCCCGGCTACTGATGTACACCCCTCGATGATGGACCCGTTGGTAATCATGTTAGTTACCCCGTGGATTGGTCTTTCCTCGAGCAACTGTCGCGGTGGTTGCTCATTCTACCTGCTGGTCTCGGGGGCATTCCTTCTCTAGTCCCCCTATCGATCTGTTTGTCGATCTACTTGGCCTCTCTCTTCTTACTGTATGAAATTCTTTAGGTATCTGCGGTGGATAAGCTTCTCGATCTCATTGCGGAGGTTCCTGCAACTCTCTGTGTTGTGCCCGTGGTCTCTATGGAAATGATAGTAGACGTTTTGGTTCCTTGTTGCAGGATCTCCCCTTTAACCTGGGAGGCCATTTGATGAAGGAGGAGTCCTTAATGGCCATTAGGATTTCTCCTCGCTTAGTGTTGAATGGCGTGTAGTTCGTTCTTTCGACAGGTGGGGTTCTGGAGCGCCGACCTGATTTGCAAGTTCGTGAGGGAGACTGGCTTCTGGATTTGTTTCTTCCCTTGCTCAAGGACTTGCTTTTCCTTATTTTTTGTCTACCATTACTTGTTTCTTCATTGTCTCTTTTCCTCTTTTCTGTTGGTGGGTTGTCGGCCTTCTGATTGATTTCCACTTCGGTACCGATGAACTGATCGGCTAGCCTAAGGAATTCGGTGATATCCTTTGGTTTGTTGGCCACCACATGCCATTTAAACTCCTTGTGGGTTACTCCTTTCTTCGTTGTAGTGAGTCTTACTGCCGAGTCGAGATCTGGTATCTGTAGGCAGGTGTCGTTGAAGTGCTTAATATAGCTTCTGATCGATTCTCCTTCCCTCTAAACTACGTTGAGAAGGCTTTCCTGTGACTTCGGGCACTTCTTGCTTGTGATGAAGTGCGAGGTAAATAAGTCTGTGAACTGGGACCAGCTTTTGATGGAGCCCGGCATGAGATTCCAGTATCAGGTGAGGACTACCCCTTTGAATGTAGTGGAGAAGGCCACACACATACAAGACTCATCAGCCCCAACTAGGTGCATCTGAGACTGGAAAGAGTCCACATGGTCATTGGGGTCGAATAACCCGTCGTATTTTTCTAAGGGAGGCATCTTGAAGTCTTTAGGCATTGGAGTCGCCAAGAGCTCAGGAGATAGAGGGGACAACCGACAAAGCAGTGGAGGCACGGTCTTCGTAGCCATCGAGCTCACTTCTTCCTTCCCTTTGATTTGCTCTTCTGGCTTTGCTGGCAAACTGTTCCTGACCGAGGTATGACGTGTTTTGCGACGTCACCGATGTTGCTTCTTCACTGGTTCGGCGTTGGTGCTGCTGACTTCGGTATGCTCCGGTACCGCTCTGTTGTAAGGTAACTCCTAGTTCCTTGTGGGATTCTAGGGCTAGCTATCACGAGGGACGGAGAGGCCTTGTCTCGAGTTCGCACCTCGAACCCTGAATTGGTTACCTACTAGTGAACCGTCATTTTCTTGCTGTGAATGCCGAGGAGGATTAGTCCTGTTAGGCTAAGTATCCCCGGACCTATTTCCGACGGGGCGTGACCTGACCTCTGAAAGGAATCGGTACTTGTAAGGTCTCTTTGCCCCGGTGGGGAGATCGGCTGATGTTCTGGTTAGTCTTAGGTCGGTTCTGACTCTAATGGGCCCCTGGGTGCCGAGGTGGAACCAGCTGCTCGTCTTGCGGCAATGGAGGGAACTGATGATGATACTGCTGGTAGAAATAATGTTGCTGGTACTATTGAAACTGTTGGATCTGTTGCATCTGGATCTGGATAGCCCGGAAGCACTGAACCAAGTCATTGAACTGGGACTGCCTGACTCCGGGGGGAACCACAGAAGGTTCAGAAAAAGTTGTGCCTACCACTGGGGGAAGTGGGGCGCTCACCTGTGTGGTGTTTGGTGGTGCAGTCAGTCAGTTGGAACTCCAGACGCAGTAAGCGGGATGGTGAATTGACCAATGCACACCATAGGGGGTTGGGGTTCCCCCCCGGAGACGTTCATCTCGCTGCTTTTCCCGGTATGACTGGAAGATGCCATTGACGTAGAAATCAAGGTTGGTAAATGCGAAGAATGGGGATGACCTTTCGATCGTTTTCCACAGACGACGCCAATTGTTGTTGCACAATCTGACTACTCCTAGCTGGAGGGTGATATGGCTTCCAATCGAGTAGCGAGCTGGTTCTATCTGCAAGACAGTGGATCAGAGAACCTGGGTAGCTAACTCGGCGAGGTCGCTCCGATGCTTAAGTCAGTAACTCTGTTGTGCGAGCTAAAAGCTTGCGAATTTGGGAGCTAGTGAGTAGAGTAACCACACGTACCTTTGCCTTGAAGTTTCATGCCTTTATATAGTGAAGTAGTCGTAAGCTTCACGAAAGAGCTCCGAGATCTCCGGGTGTGGAGATAAGGCTTATCGTTTCACTTTTGACTCCGGCGATGCCGGGACGAGTTCTCATCGTGATCTCGAGAAAGTCGGAATCTGTTAGATCATCGTGATCTTGAGAAACTTGGGATCTGTTGGCTCATCGTGATCCCGAGAAACTCGGGATCCGTTGGAAAAGCCTCTGGAGTCGGTTACGTAGTGATTCGGGTCATTAGCTCTGAGCTGGTACTTCGGTTCTGTAGTCTCGAACTAGATTGGATGTCGAGGTGTCTCTACACCGAGGTGGGATTTGGGACGAGGTGGCTGAATACTCGAGCTCCAAATGTTACGAACTAGACTTGTCGAGCTGAGCTGTCATCCCTTGATCTGGTCGCGTCCATGTGTCCCCTTCTTGCTAGGTTGTGCCAAATCGCCCTTCATCAACTAAATTGCTAAGCACCCACTTCTCTTTTTTAACGTCCAAAACACAGTCATGACTCATATATTTAGACTTGAGGACTAAGGCCCAAAGACCGTTTGGTGGAGATAAGAATCTCCAAATGAGCTTCACAAAATGTGCAATATCTAAATGCATGGTGTATCTAAAGCCCATACCCCCATCATCTTTACCTTTCGTAATTGAAGCCCAACTCTTTAAATAGGGATAATTCTTCTTAATCTAAGCATCCCCACCAATAATCCCTACATAAAGAGTTGATTTTATAGGCATGCTCTTTTGAAATGAGAAGCCCAATTGGCCTGAAGTCTACCACTTTTCCACCTCATTCTTCTTAGGAATTAACGCGACATTTGTGTTATTAATACTTTTAATGCCTCCTGAATAACTCTTTCAAACTCGTCACCCACATCTAACCAACACTTTTGGTAAAACATAGAGGAGATCCCATCGGGCCCGAGGGCTTTGGCTGAATTAGTATCAAATATCGCATTTCTGATTTCTTCATGGAAAGGAATGGCACTTAGAATGGCATTATCACTATCAGAGATGTCCCTCGGGGCCACATTAGCCTCCATCAATGAACAGTTTGGGCTAGATGAACTGAACAAATCAGAATAATAACTTTTAATTAAATTCTCAATTCTGCTTGTACCATCAGCCCATCTCCCATTTTCATCTTGGGGCCAATAGATGGAGTTTTTGTGATGTTTGTTGGAGCCAGTAGATGGAGTTTTTGCAATGTCAATTAAGCACATAGTGAACCTTACTAAAGATGCTATACACTTAAATACACCTTTAGTACTGTCAATGTGTTTGTTATCGTCAAAACACATAGGATCAACAAGTTCTAGTTAATTTAGGATAAAAAACTTACGATTAATTGAAGTGACTGATATATTTATAATATATATTATAAATACCTATTTTTCAATTATATCTGCTTAATTTGTGTGTTATAAAAGTTATGACTTGAGAGTATTGAAGATTGATGTGTTTTTTATAATAATTATTACTTGTTGAGTTTATTTGGTTGTAATTTTGAAAAATATTGTTGAAATGTTATGGATCTTTGTTTTGTCTTATTGGTGATGAAATATTAGAACAAAAAAACAATCAATTAAACTAATTGACCAATTAAATAGTTCATGACCCATCTATGAAATGGGCACAAACACAATTGAGACCATATTCGAGTATGACCTACTCCATTTAATGCCTACTTTGAGTGTAAATTCAAATAAGGGTGCTCATAAAAATCCGAAAAACCAAAGATCCAATCCTAAAAACCAATAATCTGAATAAAAGAATCAGGTGGGGTTTTGGTTATTTTAGATATTTGTTCTTCTTTTGGTTTCAGTTAACCTACAAAAAAAACCCATGATTAACCAAACTAGCTGATATATCTATAATCACCATCGTCCATGCCTTATCCTAGTTATATGAATCATGTTCTGCCAATCCATTATATTTAAAGCCATATCCACTATTAAATTATTAGTGCTTACCCATATTCTTTTTGGTCTACCCTTATCCCTTCTAGTCCATTCAACTTGTAACAAATCACTTCTTTTAACTAGTGATGTTGATGGTCTTCTATGCATGTGCCCAACTTATAACAAATCACTTTCTCTCACTTAATCACCTATTAGGTATATTTCTAGTCTCCTAGGTCCCAACAAATGACTTCATTCCTAATCCTTTCCTTTCTAGCTTTTCTATTCATCCATCTTTTATCATTCACATTTTTGCTACACTCATTTTTATGGACATGGTGTTTATTAATTGCCCAACACTTTGTTCTATACAACATACTTGGCTTTACAACTGTTCCATGGAATTTTCCTTTTAGTCTAAGGCTGCATTCACTTTTCGATAAATTACTTACCCGAGTAAGTGCATTTACCCATGTTCTTTTATTTCCTAGAAATAAGACAATAACTATTTTAACCATAAAAATTCATTATTAAAAAGGGCATTTTTGTCCCATCTAAGTGTTGGCAACTTCCCCCCAGTGGGGAAAGTTATTTACCCACCTGAGAGATGGGTATTACTTATACGGATAAGTGATACCTAGGAAAATAAATTTGCCCTGGTCCCCACACAAATCTAAAAAAAGAACATGGGTTTCTTGCTCAATGGGATTGTGAAATCCAAGAAATAAGCACCCCCTAAGTGGTATTCACCTATCACATAAAAGTTCAAATGCATCCCTCCATTTTGTCCATCCTATTTTAATCCTTTGGGTGACATTCTCCTTAATCTCTCCCTTGTTATGAATTGTTGAACTAAGGTGCTGGAAATGGTCACATTGAGTTATCTCTTGTCTCTATTCCTAAGTGTATCTTGATTTACACTCCTATTGGTACTATATTTACATGTCATATACCTTGTAATTTGGTCCTACTTATTTTAAAAGCTCTTATTTTCAAGGGAATTTGTTCATAAATTTAATTTTACATTTAATCCTTCATTAGTTTAACGATTAAAACAATATCATTGACAAACAACATACACCATAGAACTTCCTTGTGAATATGTTTGGTCAATTCGTTTATAATATATATTATAAATACCTATTTTTCAATTAAGTGTTTATTTTATTAGAAGTTAGGAGTATTGGAGATTAATGTATTTTTATAATAATTTTTAATTATTTGGTTGTACAAATAAGTGTGCACGTGCTTTGCATGTGACAAATTTAGATGATGATATTGGTAATAATAATGTATCTACATTTTTTTTTATAAAATTTATGTATTTTTTGTTAATATATAAATATATTTTATTATTTAATTATGGCATCAATGAGTTTACCCATTTGACTTGTATGGTTGAATTGCTTACTTGCCACATGGACAAAATAAGGTTTTGTTTTTGGGTCATTTTTTTAAACATGAGTGTTATATTATTAAAAGTATTGGATATATATCTAATTAATAAAATTTATTTATGAGAAAAAAATACCTTAAATAGAGAAAGAACAATATTTAATATCTCATATGGAAAGCTGGAAATGACACAATTTTTAAAAATATTAAAAGAAATGGCTATTGGGTTCTAAGAAAAACTAGGAAGCTTACCAAGCAATTTTCTTTTGTCACTTTTGTTTACAACTCTCAACATTTCACTAAACTTGCTCATTACCCTAGAAGGTTAGACTTTTGAATAATATTGTATATGAGAGAGCCCCCTGCTTGTAGGTAAGGGTGTAAACGGCATTTGAAAATCCAATTTCGAATTCGATATTCGACATAATCAAATCGAATTCGAATAATTTGAATATCTAATCGGTCGAATTTGAATATTCTATTCATATCGAAGAGCTAATCAGATTCGAATTCAGATATGATCTGATTCGATTTGATAAATATCCGAATTCAACTGATTATTTAATTCTTATATATAATATATAAAATATTTTATATAATTTATATATAATAATTAAGTTATATAAATAATTTATATATTTATATACTTTATATCAATAAAATATTTATTTTATATATTTATTAATGATCTAAAATAATTAATTAATCAAATTCGAATTGAATTGAATATTCAAATATTTAATTGGATTCGAATTTGGATATTAATTTTCAATATCCATTGGATATCAAATCAAATTCGGATATCGAATTTTCTAATTGGATTCAAATTTGGATATTGCCTAATCTGTCGATTCGTTTACACCCCTACTTTTAGGGCTATAAACGAATCAAATTGAGCAAAATCCAAATCCAATCCAATTATTGGAAATTTGTGTCCAAATTTAATCTGCTATTGAAAACTTGCACTTGAATCCAATTGGATTTGATTTTAATATAACTCCGCATTCATTTACAAAATAAAAAAATAAAAATTTAATTACATTTGAACTTTATATATAATAAATTAATATAAATATAACATATTGAATTTATTATATATATAAATCCATATATAATATAATTTATAAAAATATATTTTTTATAATTTTGAATATAATTATATAAATTTTATATATCATAACCAATAAATATTACAATATAATTAGATTCAGAATTTAATCCAGGACCGTATGAAGTTAAATTTGATTTCGATTCAATTATTTAATCGGATGTTGAATGCAAAATCTAAGTTATAGATGTGTTTAATTTTTTCTATAATTTTTTATATTTCTATGTGCATAAAAATAATTATTATATGTTGCACTTATTTTTTTGTTTAATATGATAAATGATAAATCTACAATATTAGGCATGTGACCACTTTTTTGTCAAATTTTATGTATTTTTTGTCTTTTTATCTTTTATTATTTAATTATGACACTAAAGGTCAACACATTTGCCCCAAAAGTAGAACTATTAATCTCTACCAAACATGAAAATAATTTCATTTTTGGTTTGTTTTAGATTATGTATTTCTTTTTTATCATCTATAAAAATAATTTTTGTTTATTACCTTATATTTTTAATTTGATGATAAAAATATCATAAATATAACCAATTTTTATACATTTTTTTTGTAATTTTCTATATTTATTTCTATTTTAAAATTTTTATTATCAAACTATGACTTCATGGGTTAACCAATTTGATTCAAATGGTTGAATTACTTAGTCACCCCTTAGATGAAAGAATGGTTTGTTCATGAGTCAGTTTTAAAATACATGGGTTTATACTGATAAAAGTATTAAAAATAGATGTAATTAATAACATTTATTAGTGAAAATACTTTTATATAGGATTTAATAAGGGATAACGAGAGTTACTACCTTAATATAAAACTTAATGAGAGGGGATTAAATGAAGTGAAAAGTAGTAGTTGAAATTATGTTTTCAACCCTCACAATTAGTGATGGACTAAATTCACAAATATGGGTATTTTAGTCAAGAAAAGTTCCACACCCCTCATTTATACTTTTAATTTAACTAGTAAGTGTGCATGGTAATTCTAGATTATGATAATGATAGTAATAATGTATCCAAAATTTTGTATAAAATTTATGTTTTTATATTTCTTTTGTTTTTTATTATTAATCGGATAGGGATTGAAAATCCAAATATGATTACATAAACACGTCATCCAAATATGTGATAATCAGATCAAGTTGTGAAGTTTCAAGTATTATTGATAGGCCTACTTGCTTGGCTAGATTCTTCTTTTATTATATTTAATTTTTTTGGTGTATCTTTTTGTTTTGTTCATTTATCAAAAAAAAAGTAAAATTTAAATAGAGGGAATTGAATGGGGTGGAAAGTAGTAGTTCAATTTACAATTTAAACCTCATAATTAAATAGGGACTAAATTCAAAAATGAATATTTTAGTCAAAATAAAGTTCTACAATCTTATTCATATTTTTAATAGTAGTGTAAATATAGATTATAGATGTGTTCAATTTTTTCTATAACGTTTCTTTTTTTTATTTTTGTGTGTAAAAATAATTCTAATATGTCATACTTACATTTTGTTTGATATGATAAATATATGATATTATACATGTGCCTAAATGTTTTTCTTACAAAATCTATGTACTTTTTTATTTTTGTATTTTTATATTTTATTAACTTTTATTATTTATTTATGACATTAAAAGTCATGTTTGACCAAAAATTTGAACTATTGATCTTTGCCAAACAGTAAAATAATTTCATTTTTGGTTAATTCTAAATTGTGTATTTCATTTTCATTACCAATAAAAATTATTCTTGTTTATTACACTTATTTTTTTTATTTGATTAATAAAAATATCATAAATGTGTCTAATTTTTTCTACATTTTTGTAAGTTTCTATATTTAATTCTATTTAAAAATTAAAATTTTATTACCTAACTATGACTTCATAGGTTGATCAATTTTATTCGGGTGGTTGAATTGCTTAGCCACCACTTAGATTAAATATGGTTTTGTTTTTTAGTCAGTTTTAAAATATATGAATTTATATTGTTAAAAATATTGCCACGGATCTAATTTAATAAGAGAAAATGAGAGTTAATAATTTAATTTAAGACTTAATAAGAGGGGATCAAATGAGGTGGTAGTAATAATTGGAGTTACATTTTCAACTTTACCATTAGAGATGAACTAAATACACAATTATGGGCATTTTAGTAGCCATTAAAGCTGTAACGACCTTTATCCCTTTTATCAAACAAAGAAGTAGAGAGTAATTTTAGTTTAAAAAAAGTTTTACATTGCATTCACACTTTAATATATAGTACTAGTAAGCATGCATGTGCCAATTCTAGATGATGATAATGATAGTAATAATGTATAAAAAATTGTATTAATATGTATTTTTATTTTTTTATTTTAATTATTAATAGGATGCAAATGACAAAATCCAAATTTGATTACATAAAAAACCCCATCCAAATATCATTGGATCGAGTTGTGAAACTTCAAGTATCATTGATAGCTCTACCTACTTAGTTAGATTCTTTTTTTTTTGTAATGTTTTATCTTTTTGGTGTATCTTATTTTTGTTCATTTATTAAAGAAATGTAAGATTTAAATAGATATAATTGAATGATGTTATTTGATCCGAGGTGTGCCGAGCTAAACACGTAGCAGATAGTCCTGCCAATTGGATGAGGTCGAGGTGGAAGGATAAGGCCGTGCACCATAGTCTACAAGCATAGAGAGAATCAAAGGCATGAGGAATTTATCCCTAGGTAGGCACTTTGACGCTCAAGTTAGTAATAGAGAGAGAGAGAAAGAGAGAGAGAAATCGGTTGGGCTAAGTAGGTAGACAACTGGTCCAAGCCGAGGAGAGTAATGTGTGCTAGATCCTAGTCAGCTTACCTTAAGAGCTAGATGCCTTTATATAGACTAAACACCCGTGTTGTTGTTGGATGAGGTTCGCGGGGTTGTCGGGATAAGGTTGCCCATCGAGGTTCTCAGGAGGTCTTGCTCTAATGGGTTGCATCTCCTTGTCCGTGCGAGACTCCACTTCCTCATGAAGCCTCTCCATGACATAGTTGTGGTGATGTGTGCCGACGTGGTCCAAACTTACTAGTCACGGAGGTAGATCACGTGGTAGCTTCGGCCAACTAAGGTGTCACCCAAACAGTCAAGAAGTAGTAGTAAGGGTGTCAGTGGACCGGCTTTGGACCAAAATCAATTTTGACGAATTAGACAGACCAACAAGACATATTGGGTTGAACCAATCTGGTTCAAAATCTTTATTAGATTGAATTGGACCTGGTTTGTCCGTAATACATTTATATTGGATTCAGTTGGATTAAGTCAATATCTACTCCATTGATATAAGATAAGAATATAGGTGTTAATGGACCGGGTTTGGGTTGAAACCAATCTAAATTAGAACGAATTTGAATAGATTGGATAGTCCAAACATTAAATTGAACAGGTACAAAATGGTCCAAAATATTTATTGGATCGAATTGGACCAAATCCAATCCAAATGACACCCCTGAGTAGTAGTTCAATTTACAATTTAAATATCACAATTAAAAAGGGACTAAATTCAAAATTAAGTATTTTAGTTAGAAGAATGTTTCATAATATTCTTATTTATATTTTTAATAGTAGTGTAAATATAGAATTATAGATGTATTTCTATGTGTAAATATAATTATGATATTTCACACTTACTTATTGTTTAATATGCTAATTATATGATATTATACATGTGCCTGGATGTTCTTTTTCAAAATTTATTTATTTTGTATTAATATTTTATTAATTTTTATTGATCGATTAATTTATTTATTTATGACATTAAATACTAACAAATTTGACCTAAAAGTTTAACTAATCTTTGTCAAATAGTAAAATAATTTCATTTTTGCTTAATTATAAAATATGTATTTAATTTTCATTATCAATAAAAAATATTCTTGTTTATTATACTTATTTGTTATTTTCATTAATAAAAATATCATAATCGTGTCTAATTTTTTTATATTTTGTATTTTTTATAATTATTTCTATTTTAAAAATTTTATTACCTAACTATGACTATATAGGTTGATCAATTTGATTCGGATAGTTGAATTTCTTAGCCACCATTTTGATAAAGAATGGGTTGGTTATTGAGTTAGTTTTAAAATATATGTATTTATATTGATAAAAATATTGGCATAGATCTAATTAGTATCATTTATTAGTGAAAAATAACTTAATATATGGTTTAATAAGAGAAAATGAGAGTTAATGCTTTAATTTACAAGACTTAATGAGAGGGTATTAAATGAGATGGAAAGTAATAATTGAAATTACATTTTGAACCTTTATAATTAAAGGTTCAAAATGACTTTTATAACTACAATAAAATGACTTTTATACCCTTTTCTCAAACAATGAAATAAGATATAATTTTAATAAAAAAAACTTCCACTCTGCATTCCCACTTTTATATATAATATAGATAGAAGATAAAATAATAATATAGTATAGTTGATTAATACAATTTCAACCATCTTAATTAAGGCTCAGTTGGGAAAGAGTACAAATGCAAATATGTACAGCGTAAATATATATAAAATAATACAAAATATAAGGCTTTGCACTCTACACATTTGCATTTGTAGTCTTTCCCAACTCAGCCTAAAGTTTTATCTATAAATGTTTTTTTTTTTTTGTTGGTAATGAAATATTAGAACAAAAAATCCGATCAATTAAAACGATTGACCACTTAATACAATTTGGTTTTGGTTCTAAAAGTTTCAGTCACGACTTTTGGTCATCCATGTTATATGTGTGTATGCCTGTATGGGGGAGAAATGGGCTTGTTTTTGGTGGTCTTAAAAGAGCCCATTTGACATTTTTGAGAGGCTTAAATGAAGAGTTCTGGGTGGTCCGCCCCAATAAAATCTACTGGCAGGCAAGGCAGAGTGCTGTCAACAAATCAAAAAAGGGCTGGAGTTGGGAGGGCTTGGGTTGGGGCTTGGGGGGATACTTCTTCGCTAATTCTCTTCATTCCTACTACTTCCTATTTTCCCATTTTCCCTCTCTGGGTCTCTCGTCTCTGCCTCTGGAACACTTCGGGACAAAGCGCGCGGGGAAATAAAGGAAACGAGTCGTAACGAAACGAAAGTCACAGCCGGAGTTTCTGTTCTGTTTCCTCCCCTTTCCCCCTCTCCCTCCGCCCCACCTATAACCCACCGCCAGTGTCAACATCGACAACTCCTCCTGGTCTGACCCGAAGAGAGAGAGGAGGAGGGAGAGAGAGAGAGAGAGGATGCGATCGTGGTGGTGGTGGTGGAGGAGGTGGAGGGAAGCAGAATCCGATGCAGCTGCAGAAGCAAAGGAAAAAGGTCGTTGATGGCCTTGCAAATGAGTTGGCAGCCGAGCCTTCTCCTTCACAGACGCAAGAACGCTCCTCCTTTAGGGTTAAAGAATCTCGGCAACACCTGCTATCTCAATAGCGTCCTTCAGTGCTTAACCTACACTCCTCCCCTCGCCAATTTCTGCCTCAAGAACCAGCACTCCTCTCTCTGTAAGCCTCTCTCTATTCCTATTTCTTCTTCTTGTTCTTCGTTTTTTTTTTTTTTGGTTTCATTTCTCTTTTTTATTCGATAATTATGATTGCATCGGTTGATTCTGTGAAATTATGCAGGCGATTCGTCGGAGGCGGACAGGAAGCGCGACTGCCCCTTTTGTATACTCGAGAAGAGGATTGTCCGGTCACTCAGCATCGACGTCCCCCTCGATGCTCCAAGCAAGATCCAGAGCTGTCTCAGTATTTTCGCTGAGCATTTCAGGCTCGGCAGGCAAGAGGACGCCCATGAGTTCCTCCGATATGTCATCGACGCTTGCCATAACACCTGTCTCCGTCTCAAGAAGCTTCAACAGAAGCAGCAGCAGTTCCGCAAGGGGACTGAATCTTGCAATGGTGGTTCCGGGGGAAGTGGAGAGACGATTGTTAAAGAGATATTTGGCGGTGCTTTGCAGAGCCAGGTGAAGTGCCTTAGTTGTGGAAATGAATCGAATAAGATTGACGATATCATGGATATTAGTCTCGACTTGTCCCAGAGCAATTCGCTCAAGGAAGCTATGCAACGGTTCTTCCAGCCGGAGATATTGGATGGTAGCAATAAGTACAAGTGTGACAAGTATGTGATTTAAGGTTTTCAATTTTGTCTTATGTTACTTTTGTTGTTTTTTTTTTCAATTGTTCCTAATGGAGATACTTACCCCACTTTCAGGTGTAAAAAATTGGTAACAGCCAGAAAGCAAATGTCTATTCTTAAAGCGCCTAACATCCTTGTGATTCAACTCAAGGTATTGCTATTATTATTGAACAACTGCGCTGTTTTCTTTTTTTTTCCTCTTTATTTTTTTAGTTGAGTTGAACCTTTTTGTCGTTCAGAGGTTTGAAGGCATACATGGTGGCAAAATTGACCGAGCCATCGCCTTTGAGGAGGTTTTGGTTCTTTCAAGTTACATGTGCAAAGGAAGTCAGGTGTGCCTATCACTTATTGTAGTTGCTTTGTTGTTAGCATTCTATTTCTACTTTGTAAAAGTATTTCAATAGTTTATTGGTGTGTACTATACATATTCTTTTCCTTACAGTAAACAAAATGGTACTTGATAAAGTTATTCATGAACATTTTCCTTATAGTCTATTTGTACTTTTTTTTTTTTAAATGATTAATGCAAGAGAGGTAAAGCTTGATGATGCACTTCATCGTAAGGTTATCAATGTCGGCAGTTATGTTTTGAAAGCTAAATAATTTGAACATTCTACTTATGGTTTGGGAAGAAATCAAGAAAGAAAAAAGTCAGTTTCAAGGAGCTCAGTCGTGCAAAGAAAGCTTTGTTGGAAAACATAATGATAGTAGTGGAAACTAGGTAAATGTAACACCATTTGTTCAAGCATTTCTTGGCGGATGACATAATTAGAGGATGGAAACAGATTGTATATTCATCTTCATCAATCATGACAGTACCATGTTGTGGTCACCACTACCATGAACTCAACTTTGTTGGTTGCAGCACAGGTAGCACAGGACCATCAGGAGTGGAGAGAGTCTCTAGAAATCAGGAGGGAGTAGCGTTGTCCATCTATTCAGGCTCCATTGGCCAAGGAAACTCAGTGAAACAGAACTAATGGCCTTGTTACATGGACTCAGATTAGGGAGATCTCTTAACTTCACAAATCTGATTGTGGAAGGTGATTCAAAAACTGTCATTGGATGGCTAAAGTATAATAGGTCCGGTTATGGTGTTATAGACAACATACAAGAAACCTAGCGAGGGAAATGGGTGCAAGATTCACAAAAAGTTTGGTCAACACTTTTGAACAGAGATAAAATGTATTGGGAAACCATAAAAAAGTATATAATGTAAACTAGGGGAACACAATGTGTTGCTGTGTTGGTGGCTACTTATAGTAGGTGGGAGATATCACTAAATACATTATGTAAATATTCTTTTTACTTATCAAAAAGAATCTTTTTACACAAAGTAATACATTTCTGATGTTATCCATAAAAAATAATTTAAGCTTTTCGCCCGTGGCCATGCTTAAATCCATTAGAATCCTGCTAACTGTAGCAGCATACCATGACTATGAGATTTGGCAAATGGATGTCAAAATTGCGTTCTTGAATGGAGATCTTATTGAAGATATCTACATGCAGCAACTGTAAGGTTTCATAGTTGCGGGTTAGGAATACATGGTATGTAAATTAAATAGATCCATATATGGATTTAAGCAAGCTTCTAGGAGTTGAAACATTCGGTTTGACTCTACTGTCAAAAAGTTTGACTTTGAGCAGAATCTGGATGAGCCCTGTGTTTACAGGAAGTCCAGTGGGGATAAGGTTACTGATGTAGCATGGTCCGGTCATTTCTAGTTGGCGCTCACGTGGCTCCTGAGAGGTACCTGAGATGAGAGGAAAAAAGAACTCCCGAGGGGTTTCCCGACGGGAACGCTCCGATGCTTAAGTTAGTACTGTGTGCAAGAAGCGAAAGGAGAACGAAGGCTAAGAGTGAGGATAGTGCGTTATCACTATGTTCAGGAGGTCGAAGATTCAAGAAGTTTCCCTTCTGCCTTGAGGGCTTTTATAGGGACACTCACATTAGGTCGGGTATAACCGCCACTGGGCTCCTGCCATAGCCGTTACCTGCGAGGGTTGCGCAGGTGGCCGTTGTGGTGTACGCTTCGCCCGGGTGAGTGACACGTTTCCAAAGTGGCAGGCACGCCTTTGCCTGTTGAGAGACGTGGACGCAGACTGTTGGAAGGACTTGGATTGCGCCGTCAGTAGAGGATATGGCGCAGTCTGACTGGTACGGTTTGTCAGTCGGAAGCTTCCTGGAGGGCACTAGCGCGGCTTGTTCGCGAGCTATCTCGTAGCGAGCTTGGGATACTCCAGGATTACCTTAGTGAAATTGGTCCTCGGAATGACTTCTGTTAGGGAGCTCGGGTGAGCTAATAACTTTAACTCGCGAGCTACAGTTGCCTCGGGGTATCTCTTCCAAGATAGCACGGGGAACCCGGAGTTCGCCTTGCGGCGGACTCCTCTCGTGAGCTGTAACGTAGCGGAATGCTTCGTGGGCCCATCACTTGGTCGCTCCGGGCTTCAGTGCTAGGCTGTCGCTCATGCTAAGTCGGCGTCTATGTGTCACTGTTTCATAGGTTGGGTCAAATCATCCCTCATCAATTGCCCCCCACTCCTCGAGCTAAGAGTACCGCCTTAGCGCGGGGAGTTTATGAAGTGCGACGGACTGATTTGACCGAAATTCAAACTTGATTGACTGTCCTTATTAAATGCATTCGCGGGAATCAAGAGATTTTCTGACTTTCCTGACTTTTCGGATTCCGAAAACGTGCTGAGGTGGCCTTTAACTCCAATCGCCTTCGGTTTTCAGAAGGCGTGCGGTCAGGGCGCCCGCGGACCGTTGGATCTGCTTTGATCTGGGCCGTCAATTTGAAAGGGTGGAGACTATAAATAGGGGGCCCCCTCGGGCTCTACTTTCTCCCATGCCATTTCGCTGTCTTTGGATTCTGAGGTTGCACACTTCACCTAGTCTACCCGAGTTCCTCGGTTTGCTTTGTTTCGTCTACTCTGGTGAGTCCCAATTGCTGTCAGCCATGTCTGGGTATCCATATCACACCTATCACAGGGGCAATAGCCAGGATGATGATGCTCCCTCGAGCTCGGAGGGTGCCTGGGAGCAGATCCCGGAGGCTCTGGAGGCCTCTGGTGACATGGCGTCTACTTCTAGGGGGAGGGAGCCTGATACCTTTGGCCCTTCCTTAATGACAGGGGAGAGACTCAGGTCTCTGATCCGCTACTTTTGCCTCCCTGGGGACCTGGTTTACAGCCTCCCTACTGGTAACTTCCCTTGGGAGAACGGTCCCGATGACATAGTAATCTTTCAGGAACAACTCGAGGCCGGCTTGCGTCTCCCCCTGCACCCCTTGATAGTGGAGGTGTTAAATCACTTCAACGTCACTATTGACCAGCTTCATTCCAATGCCATTCGAAACATGGTTGGGACTATATCCCTGTGTCACGAGTATTGCCTTCCTTTGGACCTTGATATTTTTGTCTCTATCCTTTGTATAAAGAATGCTGCTCCTGGGGTTCCTCCGGAGAGGCGCTTTTATTACCTCTCTCCCCGTCGCGGCTATAAGCTCTTGTACGAGCTGCCAAATAGGATTCCCGCCTGAAAGCGAGACTACTTTGTGGTCCGTAACCCCGAGGGGTGGCCCTTTCCCACTGCTTGGAGGGGTGCCATCCAGGACCCCGGGGCCGAGCTGGACCTTGAGATTTGGAAAATGATGCTGTCCTGGGCGTCGGTAGGCTTCCTTTGCTCGGACTACTTGACCGAGGAGAAGCTCGTGCTGGCAGGCTTGAGCCCGGGTAGGTCGGCCTTTTAGGTCGCGTAGTGCCTTGTGACTTGTGCACGTGCATTTTGTTTCTTGTCGGACTAATACCTTGTGGTCTTTTGGCAGCCATCATGTCCAGTGCCAATTCACGCCGTCTTCTCCCAGGAATTTCAGGACCTCTAGGCGGAGTATGGTTCGGGTTCGTACCGCTCAGGGTTTAAGCTCTGTCGGTGGCTGTTTCGGAAGAAGTTCTTCGGACTCAACCTCGACGGCATTACTATGAAAGGTCTGTCTCCTGAGACAGCGGACCAAGCGAATGAAGAGGAGCCTGACTCTCCAGAGGATGAGGAGGTGGATCCTTGAGGCGGCGTTTCTCTGGGCTTCTGGTGGCTTCCGGGTGCTGTAAACCCAGTCTTTCACAAGTTTTCGGTTGGGCGGTTGTGCTTTGTGATAATCAAACCTTTCCCGAGCTGTTTAGCTCGGTTATTGCACTTGTTATTTTTCTTTTCTTTTTTTTTTGTGACAATGAAAGTTCTTTCCTTCTTCTGGGTATGATGAACTCCCTTTATTTTTGCTAAAGCGATCTCATCATTTGAGCTATTAAAGCTACATGCCCGAAGTAGGACTCTTCGGTAGTTGTTATCCCGATTTGTCCTTTAACGTTTAAGGCCTCTATGGTATACCGCGAAGTGATTACTATGTATGCTTGAACTATGCATTTGTTGGTTATTCCTCAGTTCAACCAACGTATTGAGACGAGCTATGCTTTGTAGGGTTTAAATCCGAGCTGCTTACGCCTTTGATATTTCATACCTTGCCTTCGCCACTGAAGTGGCTGTCTTTCTTCATGCCGAGGTCTTTGTTAGCTCGGTGTTTTGGCCCTTGGGCTGAAGGAGTGGCTCGTGGCCCACTCTCGGAGTCTGCCCATGCCATAGAGGCGACTGGGTTCTGTTGTGCCGAGGTCATATTAGCTCGGTATTCTGGCCCTTAGGCTTTGGGAGTGGCTCGTGGCCTACTCGATTCTTACAGATAATATTGCCTTAAGTTGACAATATTCCATGCTCGAGGTACTTGTTTCCCTTCGAGGGTCTCGAGCTCGTATGTTCCTTCCCCGAGCACTCGTTTCACTCGGTAAGGACCTTCCCAGTTGGACCCGAGCTTGCCAGTGCCGGGCTCAGGCACCATAACTTTACGAAGGGCCAGGTCGCCAATGCGGAGGTTCCGCTTCTTGACCCTGGCATTATAGTACCGAGCTACTCTCTACTGGTAGGCTGCGGTCCTAATGTACGCGAGGTCCCTTACTTCGTCGAGTAGATCGAGGTTGGTACGTAGCTCATCTTTGTTTGTTTGATCACTGTATGTTTCTAGGCGCAACGTAGGTACTTCGATCTCTGCGGGGATCACTGCTTCGGTGCCGTAGGTGAGATTGAAGGGTGTTTCTCCCGTGGCGGTTTTCTCCGTGGTCCGGTAGGCCCATACGACACTGGGTAGTTCATCTGCCCACAATCCTTTAGCTCGGTCCAGCCGTGCCTTTAGTTTGTGGAGGATGGCTCTGTTTGTGACTTCTGCCTGACCGTTTGTTTGAGGGTGCGCGACTGAAGTAAAATTCTGTTGGATCCCCATGTCTCGGCACCAGTCTTGAAATTTGATGTCCTCGAACTGCTTGCCGTTGTCGGAGATCAATACCCGAGGTAATCCGAAGCGGCACACGATGTTCTTCCAAAAGAAGTTTTGGACATTTCGGGTTGTGATCGTCACGAGGGGCTCGGCTTCTACCCACTTGGTAAAATAGTCCACTACCACTATTAAGAGCTTCCTTCCACCCGTTGCTGGCGGGAATGGCCCGAGTAGATCGATGCCCCATTGCGCAAAGGGCCACGGGCTGGTGAGATACTTGAGGTCGGCAGCGGGTTGGTGGTGAATATTGGCATGTCTCTGGCATTTGTCACATTTTCTAACGAGCTCAATAGCGTCTGCCTTCATTGTTGGCCAATAATACCCTTGTCGGAGTGCTTTTTGGGCGAGGGCCCTGCCCCCAAGTGCCCACCGCACAGACCCTCATGGGTGTCACGGAGTACGAGCTTGGCTTCGGTAGGTCGCAAGCAACGCAAGTAGGGGAGCGTGTAAGATCTCTGGTATAGTTGTTCGTCTATCATGACATATTTGGTTGCTTGGCGCTGCACCCTTCTAGCTGCATTGCGGTCTACAGGGAGGGTCTCGTGTAGCAAGAAGCTCGCGAGCGGGTCAATCCAGCTCGGCTCTGCTTGAACGACGGGAGCAAATTCCTCTGCCTTCCTGAGAATGCTGGGCCGAGACAGGTCCTCTATGTACACGGTTCTCATGGTGATGTCGCTGGTGCTGGTTAACCTGGACAGGGCGTCGGCATCAACGTTCTCTGACCTAGGGATTTGTCTGATAAAGTGTGACTGGAAGTTGAGCAGGGCTTCTTTGACTTTGGTTAAGTAGGCTACCATGGTCGGCTTGCGAGCTTCATACTCGCCAATGACCTGGTTGACCACGAGCTGGGAGTCGCTGCAGATCACAATGTGCTTGGCTTTTATTTCTCTGGCTAAGGCTAGTCCAGCTAGCAACGCCTTGTACTCCGCTTCATTGTTAGACGCCGCGAACTCGAAGCGTAGTGCGTACTCCAGTTTCGTGTCACTTGGGCCGTGCAGGACTATTCCGGCCCCGCTGCCATGTTGGTTCGAGGAGCCATCTACATGAAGGATCCAGGGCTCCTCATCCCAGCTCGCGCTTGGCCTAGCTAGGAGAGATGCCACACTGGTTGCTACCTCATGGGGCTCAGATTGAACCGGCCTGGGAGCTTCGAGCTCACCCGAACTAGGGACCTCGCGCTCGACCGCCTTAGGGGCTTCGGAGCTGAACGTGCACTCGGCAATGAAATCTGCTAAGGCTTGGGCCTTAATGGCAGTTCGCGGCTTGTATTGGAGGTCGTACTCGTTGAGCTCAACGGCCCACTTCGTCAACCGACCAGAGACCTCGGGCTTAAGCAATACTTGCCTCAGGGGTCTGTCAGTGAGGACGATAACAATATGAGCTTGGAAGTACGGGCGGAGTTTCCGAGCTGCGATTATCAGTGCGTATGCTAGCTTTTCCATCTCCGGGTATCTCGTTTCTGCTCCCTGTAATACTTTACTAACATAATAGATGGGTCGTTGGACCCGATCTACTTTATTAGTATCGAACTGACCACTTCGTCGCTCGCCGAGAGGTACAGTTCTAAAACATCGCCCTCCTCGGGCCGGGTTAAGGTCGACAGACTAGCGAGGTATTTCTTGAGCTCGTCAAACGCGAGCTGACAGTCTTGGGTCCACTCGAACCCTTTGCTCTTGATTGCCTTAAAGAAGGGCAGACAGTGGTCCGCCGATTTGGACATGAAGCGGCTTAGGGCGGCTATGCAGCCATTCAACCTCTGAACCTCCTTCAACTTACGGGGTGGTCTCATGTCTAAGATGGCCTTAACCTTATCCGGGTTGGCTTCAATGCCGCGCCGGTTAACGATGTATCCTAAGAACTTAACCGAGGTCACACCGAACACACACTTGTTTGGGTTCAATCTCATATTAAACTTGCACAAAATTTCAAAAACAGAATGCAAGTCTTGTATTAATTCATGTGAGAATTGAGTTTTGACGACCATGGCGTCTACATAGCATTCTACTTTTCTGCCGATTAACGACGCAAACAATTTATTTACGAGCCTTTGAAAGGTTGCCCTTGCGTTTTTCAAACCAAAGGGCATAACCTTGTAACAGTACAGGCCGAATTCCGTGATGAAGGCAGTCTTTTCTTCGTCCGCCGGGTCCATCCGGATTTGGTTATAGCCCGAATAGGCGTCCAAGAAACTTAGCAACTCATGCCCTGAGGTCGCGTACCAAACGGTCGATTCTGGGGAGCGGGAAGCAGTCTTTCGGGCAAGCCCGGTTCAGGTCGATGTAATCGACGCACATGCGCCACTTGCCGTTGGCCTTCTTTACCAGGACGGGGTTGGCTACCCAGCTCGGGTAGTGGACTTCTCTTATGAAGTCCGCTGCGAGGAGCTTCTCGACTTCCTCGTCGACCACTTTTCACCGTTCCGGGGCTAGGTTGCGTTTCTTCTGTCTAACGGGCCTAACTACAGGATCAGTGTTCAGCTTGTGAGTTATGAGTTTGGGGTCTATACCGGGCATCTCTGCCGCGGACCATGCAAAAATATCTAAATTTTGAAGTAAAAAGCTTACCAGTTCGGATCGTAGGGGCTCCTGGACGGAAGCGCCGATCTGAAGTGTCCGAGCTGGGTCTGCTGCTGAGGTCGGGACCGCGACTGTTTCTTCCGTGGGCGTGGCTCGCTCTTCGCCTTGCTTCGTGGGTCGTTCCAGTTCGAGGTCGCCGGCCACCTTGGTTTTCCCCTTCAGGGCGGCAACATAGCACTTGCAGGACTCGAGCTGGTCGCCCCGCGCTACTCCCACACCGAAGTCTGTTGGGAACTTCATAGCCAAGTGGTAAGTGGAGACCACCGCCCGTAGGACATGGGTGATCGGTCGACCTATTATGGCATTGTAGTGGGAGGGGGTCGCTACCACCAGGAAGTTGTGTTCGAATCTGACCACACAAGGCCATGTGCCGATCTCTACAGGTACTGTTACTTTCCCAAGGGGGCGGACTTCTTCTCCGCTGAAGCCCACTAAAGGGGTGTCTGTAGGCTTCAGGTCGCTTCTCTACAACTGAAGCTGGTCAAACACAGCTTTGAAAAGAATGTCGGCTGAGCTGCCTGAGTCCACGAGTATGCGCTTGACCTCCAAGTTGTTGATTCTTAGCTTTATTACGAGTGCATCATCATGGGGGTAGTGGACCCCTCGCGCATCGTCTTCTGTGAAGAAAATCGGGTCTCCCGTCTTCGACCGCTTTGGGGGGTTCTGCTCTTCCCGGGTGGCTTCACGAACTGATGTCCGAGCTGCTGCTGAAGTGCAAACCGCAACGATCGAACCTTCCACTATCATGTGGATGGTTCCCCGAACTGGCCTCTCCTCTGGAGGCTGCCTCTGCGATTGTTCGGCCGGCCTGTTGCTGGACTCGGGGGCATCTTTACCGTGCTCCCCTTGTCGACCTGATCTATTATTATTGTTATTATTATTTTGTACAAAGTTTCTCAAATATCCGCAACGGATGAGCTCCTCTATCTCGTCGCGGAGGTTTTTACAACTCTCGGTACTGTGACCGTGATCTTTGTGAAAACTGCAATACTGGCTTTTATTTCTTTCATTGGGATTCTCCCTCAGACGGGGTGGCCACTTCACGTATGGGGCGCCCTTGATTGCCATCAGGATCTCGGCCCGCTTCGCGTTCAGTGGGGTGTAATCAGCTTGGTCCGCTACAGGAGCCCGAAACAATTGACCCGGCTTTGCCGCCCGAATTGTTTCCTTTTTCCTTTGGCTGTCCCCTTGACTGGAAGGCTCTCCTTCTCTCTTTCTTTTTTCGGGTGCGCCCTCGCCCTTCTGGTTGATCTCCTCTTCGGTGGCTATGAACTTGTCTACAAGCTTCAGAAACTCGGTTATGGTCGCAGGTTGGTTGACGACCATGTGCCACTTGAACTCTTTGTGCGTCACACCCTTCTTGGCTGCTACAAGGCGTACGGCGGGGTCCAGGCGCGGTATCTGCATACAAGCGTCGTTGAACCGCTTGATATAGCCCCGGATGGACTCTCCCTCTCTTTGCGCTATGTTGAGGAGGCTTTCTTCAGTTCGCGGGCACCGTTTGCTGGTGACGAAGTGGGACGTGAAGGCTTGTGCGAACTGCGCCCAACTTCTTATTGACCCGGGTGCCAAGTTCCGTTACCACGTGCGGGCTGCTCCCCTAAAAGTGGTGGAGAAGGCCATGCACATGCACGGCTCACTAGCTCGCGCCAGGTGCATCTGTGACTGAAAAGCATCTACGTGGTCATTCGGGTCGAATGACCTGTCATACTTGTCAAGAGGGGGGAGCTTGAAGTCCTTGGGCATTGGGATTGCCAGGAGTTCGGAAGACAGGGGGGACGGAACCGAGAGGAGGGGAGCTTTGACTTCGGCCGAGCTTACCTCTTCTTTGCCCATGAGCTTGGGCAAATCGTGGGTGACAGATCGGCGAGCTCGGCGGCGGCGTCTCTGCTTCTTGGTGGGCTCGGCGTTCGTGTTGCTCACCTCTGCGCTGTTTTCAAGGATCGGGGTTCCAAACTTCGACTGTCGAGGTGATGTAGACCTGCCAAGCCGGGGTCCTCCCGACCTGTTCGCCCGCGGCGAGATCGGGGTAGCCGGTCTCTCCCGTCTATTGCGGGGGGAGGCCTGATTTTTTGGGAGATTTTGGGGGGCCTCTCCTCGGCCGGAGGGGTGCTCGTTTTGGTGGCGAGACTTGGCTTGCTGCGAGGCGGGGCGCTGAGGCGGGAGCAGCTGGGGGAACTGCTGCTGATACTGATACTGGGAGACCTGGTGCAGTATGTGTTGTTGATAGAGCTAAAGTTGTTGGAACTGTTGCATTTGAGCCTGCATGGCCCTCATGCACTACATCAAGTCCTCTAGCTGGTTCGGGCTGGCCGCTGGGGGCACGACCGAAGGTTCGGTGAACGTCGTTCCGACTGTAGTAGGGAGTGGGGCGATGACAGGTGCCATTGTGAGGGGCACATTCAAGCGGGGGATTCCGTCCGCCGAGAGGGGGACGGTGAACTGTCCGATACAAACAGTAGGAAGCTGGGGTTGTTCCCTGGAGTTATCCATTTCCGTGCTTCGTTCGACGTTGCTAGAGGAAGCCATGAGCGTTGGATTGTTTCAAGGAGGGAAATAACTGAAAGAGTTTAGAGAGAAAGGCTTTTTGAAGCGTTTCCCACAAACAGCGCCAAATGATGTAGCACGGTCTGGTCACTCCTATCTGGCGCTCACGTGGCTCCTGAGAGGTACCTGAGATGAGAGGAAAAAAGAAGAACTCCCGAGGGGTTTCCCGACGGGAACGCTCCGATGCTTAAGTTAGTACTGTGTGCAAGAAGCGAAAGGAGAACGAAGGCTAAGAGTGAGGATAGTGCATTATCACTATGTTCAGGAGGTCGAAGATTCAAGAAGAAGTTTCCCTTCTGCCCTGAGGGCTTTTATAGGGACACTCACATTAGGTTGGATATAACCGCCACTGGGCTCTTGCCATAGCCATTACCTGCCAGGGCTGCGCAGGTGGCCGTTGTGGTGTACGCTTCGCCCGGGTGAGTGACACGTTTCCAAAGTGGCAGGCACGCCTTTGCCTGTTGAGAGACGTGGACGCAGACTGTCGGAAGGACTGGGACTGCGCCGTCAGTAGAGGATATGGCGCAGTCTGACTGGTACGGTCTGTCAGTCGGAAGCTTCCTGGAGGGCGCTAGCGCGGCTCGTTCGCGAGCTATCTCGTAGCGAGCTTGGGATACTCCAGGATTACCTTAGTGAAATTGGTCCTCGGAATGACTTCTGTTAGGGAGCTCGGGTGAGCTAATAACTTTAACTCGCGAGCTACAGTTGCCTCGGGGTATCTCTTCCAAGATAGCACGGGGAGCCCGGAGTTCGCCTTGCGGCAGACTCCTCCTCTCGTGAGCTATAACGTAGCGGACTGCTTCGTGGGCCCGTCACTTGGTCGCTCCGGGCTTCAGTGCTAGGCTGTCGCTCATGCTAAGTCGGCGCCTACGTGTCTCTGTTTCATAGGTTGGGTCAAATCATCCCTCATCAGTTACGTTTCTGGTTCTGTATGTAGACGACATTCTACTCATTGGGAATGACGTAGGAATGTTGACTACGATGAAAGTATGGCTTTCACAACAATTCTCCATGAAAGACCTTGGAGAAGCCTCCTATATATTGGGTCTTCGACTCTATAGAGATAGATCGAAGCGGATAATAGGATTATCCCAATTTGCTTACATTGACAAAATTGTCAAGAGATACAACATGGAGAACTCCAAGAAGGGAAATGTTCCTTTCAGGCACGGAGTCACTCTCTCCAAGAAAATATCTCCCAAGATTTCTGGGGAGATTGAGGGCATGAAGGACGTTCCCTATGCCTCAGCCGTAGGGAGCATCATGTATGCCATGCTGTGCACTCGTCTTGACATTGCTCAGGCAGTGAGTGTGGTAAGCAGATTCCAGGCCAACCCAGGGCAGGAGCACTGGACTGCTGTGAAAAATATACTTAAGTACCTTCGAAGGACAAAAGAGTTTTGTCTGGTATTCGATGGTAGCTCACTACAGATCCAAGGGTATACTGATGCCGATTTCCAGTCGGATCTAAATGATAGAAAGTCTACATCTGGGTATGTTTTCACGATAGGATCGTGTGCTGTTTGCTGGAAAAGCAGCAAACAGGGGTCCACGACAGACTCCACAACCGAAGCCGAATACATAGCCGCAAGTGAAGCTACCAAGGAAGCCGTGTGGATGAAAAAGTTCATTCACGAATTGGGAGTAGTTCCATCCAGCACATCACCCATCCCGTTGTTGTGTGACAACAATGGAGCTATCGCTCAGGCTAAGGAGCCACAAGCCCACTCGAAGTCCAAGCACATCGAGAGGAAGTACCACGTACTGCGTGAGATTGTTGGTAGAGGGGACGTCCTGATTCAGAAGGTAGCGTCAGCGGAGAATGTAGCAGGCCCATTGACTAAGTCACTCACACAGAAAGTGTTTGAGAAACACGTGGAAAGTTTGGGACTCCGGCTTATATCGGATTGGACCTAAGTGCAAGTGGGAGCTGTTAGACAGTGTATGCCCTTAGCTCCAATCAGATTGATGTACATTATGACATTTATTGTAAATGAATAAAGTACATATTTGATTCATGTTATAGTGTTGTGTTCCTGTGTAATACCCTTAAACTAGACATATAATGAGACTCGTGTTAGTTTAGAATGTTCACAGCCGTTGGATAAGTCTGGGGAGATTTATCCTGCTAAGGCTAACACTGGTGTGCCGCCAAGTGTTGGGGTGGCCTGTCTCAGCTGCCAGGGTGAGACCCGAGGTACATGCAGTGTAGGTTTACTTGAAACCTTGAACTGGACCAGATTTCTAGTATTGCCCTGGACCTTGGTGATTAGTGGGCAAAACTGGAAAGTTACACCTGACCCCTAGACTCGATTATGATACTACACTAGGTGTCGGATTGGGCTGTCTTTGATATGCCAATCAGTGAGATCCTTAGCGGGGGTCAAAACCTGGGTATGTTGGGACAGTCCGAGAACTCTGAGTGGGTGATCATAGTGACAGGATCAGCCCCTTTGTCGGACAAAGGTAATGGTCGGGGATGCACTCTTTTTGATGGAAACCAAGGCTGCCGGTAGGCGATTTCAATCGTTGAAATTTGTTTTGCAAAATGTATTTTATATACGGATATAAATATATATATTATGGTTTCAAAATGTTTGCAAAAGGTTTTAATTCCCGGGATCCATGTGAGTAGAGAGTGCAGCACTAGCCGAGGGAGAGGTCCTCTCTTGTCGGGCAGTGTATGATCATAATGAGCTGAGAGGTTAAGTGTAAGATTATTGAGGGTAATACCTGATGGGCTAATCTTGCATCTGCCCACAGTCCCTGGGTTTTTATAAGGTGGCTTGGCCCAGGGACCACTTAGTGTAAGTGTTGGGCCCATTAGGAGAACATGTGATGGGCTTCAGGGGGTTCACTATCTTTTCAGTGTATTCGGCCAGGCCTTGTTACGAAGGCTAGGCTGAACCCATGTGGCTGATGTGTAGATCAATGTTTGGGTCCCACGCCATACAAAGAAGCCCAACTGGGCAGTAGGTTGGAAGCATTTTGAGCACTTAGACTTATTGGGCCTAAAGCCCATTTCGAACTGGCCTAGTTTGACTAGTTAAATAAAGAGGGCGGATCTGGGATTAAATCAACAGATAGGATAGGGTCTTACCCTATCCACTCAGAGAGTCTAGATCTGAATTCAGATCTGGAAACCTCCTAATGAGATTAGGAGAGAGCTGATCTAATCTGCAGATAAGATAAGGGCTTATCCTTATCTCTTAAAGAGAACTCCTAATCCAAATGTAGGAGCTCTCTTTAAGGCTATAAAAGGAGGAGGGGGCGAACCATTCAATTCATCCTCACATCCCAGAAATCTCAGAGATCAGATCTCAGAGCATCTAGAGAGAAGACAACAACAGTGTGACTGCGCCATCTTCTCCCTGCGTTTCCTCCAGTTGCCGCCATACTGCCAGTTTGATCTCCTTCCTTTGTAGGAGCGATCAAGAGGTGTCTTGATATCAGTCTTTGGAGAAAGGCTGATCAGAAGTCGTGCTTACTGCCTCCATCGAATTCTTACTGAAGAATTCAGTTCGTTGGACGGACCCTGCTGATTCTGCTCCACTATTCACCGTGTCATCTTCAGTGGGAGTAGTCTTTGGAGTCTTTCATTGGGCGTGAACACCTTCGTTGGGAGATATTGCATTTTTGTATCAGGTATATCCCTCTTCTGCAGTTTTGGTTCAAATCTGGTTCGGTTCTTGGTTCAAGATTGATCCATGAAAAATGCAGTTTTTCTAAAATAGGGAATGTGATTCCCACATAGGAGAGAGAGAAATTTTTGAAATTTTGCCCTACCTTCCTGCAGGGTTCGGCTATCCATATGATGGATCTCTCATCCCTTCAACCAGATGCACCAAAACACAGTTGCAGGGGTCAGGTTCTAGGCAAGCTTTCCTTTCTTGGATAGTCCCCTCAAATACCAGCCATTCACAAAATTTGCTACTGATTCTGAGCAACAGCCTTTCACCTCAAAAAGGTTCAACACTTTGGACCACACCTCAAAAGAAAACTTACAATGAAGCATCAAGTGACTCACAGATTCCTCGTGCTCCTCACAAAGCGCATAGTTAGCGGAGGCCAACTGCATGCCCTTCCTCACCAAATTGCCCTTGGTTAGGATTCTATTCAACATAAAGAAAGAAATCTTTGTGGGCACATTTTTGCACCAAACAATTTCGATTGGAATTTCTTGACCCTCCGAACCGGATAAACAATTGTAGAAGGATTTAACTGAAATGTTTTTTTTTTTTTGATTAGCAACTGAAAAGTTCCAGATTTGTCTCAAACTAAAAGCCTTCCATCCTCTCTTCCCATGTCCACTTGAATGCTATACAGCCTTTGCAGCAAATCAACCATTGCCTCTACTTCCCAGTCATTCAAATGCCTCCTGAACTGAGGGGCCCATATCACTTCTCCATTCTGCACTTGCATATTCTCAGCCACACTTGCTTCTTTGTTTGATGCTACCTCATAAAGGGAATTACAAACTTCCTTCAAAGGTCTGTCTCCACACCACACATCTTCCCAGAAGTTTACTCTAAGGCCATCATCTCCAATTTTGAACTTTACCCCTTTTGAGAAAGGGTGTTGCACTTTCTCAACCCCTTTTCCACATTGAGCACCCCTATTTCGTAATGTTGTTCATTCATTCATCTTAATAAAAAGCAATTAAAACTATAAAATCATTATTTTTTTGTGTGAGAACTAAGAATTCAAGACCTAACGTGGATTTGTTTGGGCTTGCCTCAAGGGGTGTGGCACAAAGGCGGCTCATAGAATCAGGAATCTAATATGTTTTACATCACATTAGCTACTTGAAGTAATGCAATTGAGAAAAAAAAGAGATTGTGGGTTTAATATGCTTGAAAATGTTATATTTGATTTTATTTTTAAATTCACATTTGAATATGCTTTACATGTTATATTTATGTATTTTAATTTTAGATAAAAGGTTTTTAAAACATTTATTTTAAAATTTAAGTTTATATTTTTATTAATATTATGTTTAATAATTTTTTGATTTTTTTGGCATTTTTTTTTTTATTTTTTAGCTTTATTTTTATTTTTATTTTTTGTGCCTTGCTTAAAAATGCACGCACCTCGCCTTGCGCCTTGCGCCTCGGGCGCAAGTTGACACCTGTGCCTTTTTTGCACCTTGCGCTTTTAAAACACTGCTCCTTTCCATGTGAAGGAAATTTGGTGTTCTCCCATTCCTCCAAAAGTCAGTGCTTATTGTTGGCAAGTGTTTCATGGTTGTATTAATATTTGTGATATAATCCAAAAGGAAAAGGCCAAATTGGTCCTTGTTCTTTTGTTGTGTATTTGGGATTGTTTTCTTCACTTTTTGGGTTCCCCTCCTGATAGGCTTGGAAGGGTTGTTTAGCCATCTACTTTTAGTTGCACTAAGAGGAGGGGCAGGATCTTGTGGAGATGTACTAGGGCAGTGGTGGTCTGGACGGTTTGGGATGAAAGAAACTCAAGAATTTTTAAAGGCAAAGAAAGAAACAAGGAAGCATTGATAAAGGTAATGACTTTAAGAGTGGCACACTGGGCTAGAACCTTGAATCTTTTCTCAGACTTAAAGGTTGAAGATTTCTTTCAGGGCTTGGGTGCAATAGTTGATTCCTCCTCCAGATGACAAAACGTTTATGTGGAGTGGTCACCACCAAGTTGTGGTTGGAAGAAGCTGAATTTTGATGTTAATTGTGTGGGCAACCCGGGCCTTTCAGGTATTGGTGGGGTAATCAGGGATGAGAAAGGAAACATACTCTCAATTGGGCAAGGTGATGTGGTTAGATTATAATTCTTGGCAGCAGTGTTTGGGGTGGAGAAAGTCAAAGAATTGGGTATTGAAAGTGACTTGAGAACAATTGTGGGTTGGCTGAAAAAGGTGGAGGAAGTGATTTGGAACCTAAGGAATGATTTTAGATGTTTCAAATGGCTATAAAAAGAAATGATGATCCAAGTTAAATGGGTTAGGAGATCTACAAACTGTTTGGCAGATGGTTTAGCTAAGCAAGGGGTTCAGAGACAATCTATGTATTGGGCTCACTTGTAATTTTTGGGATGCTTTAATCCCTTTGGTCTTGCTGTGTTTTTTCACAACTTGTTGTACTGCTCTTCTTTAATATTAATGAATTTTATTCTGTGTTGATAAAAAAAATGTTGGGGCATTTTTTTCCTGGGAATTGAGGATTTTGCAAGAAGAGAATTTTTGGAGCTGGAAAAAAGGGAGTGAGCTGTAGAAATGAGATGTGTACTATAGAATTGAGATCAAGCAATTCAGATGGATCATGAGAAACATGCAGCTTAAAATTTGTTGGGTACCTAGATCAGCGAACTCCCCAGTAGATGCCTTGGCCAAACAAGGAAGTTGTTATCTTTGATAGGGATGGAAGGATGAGTTTAAATTTCATTTAGTCAGTTGGAGCAAAGCTTGTAAACCTAAAAAGGCGGGAGGCTTAGGTTTAAGGAATGCGAGAAAGTTTAATCTGGCTTGTATTGGGAAGTGGTATTGGAGGTGGAATCAGTGATTTAAAAGGCGTGCCTGAGGTGCGCCTATGCGCATAGGTGAGGCGCATCTCAGGGTATGCGCCTCGCCTAGGTCCTAGGCACAACCCTTTCTAAACCCAGTGATTTAAAAGGCACGCCTTAGGTGCGCCTAGGTGCACAGGCGAGGCGCATTTTAGGGTAGGTGCCTCGCTCAGGTCCTAGGCGCAGCCCATTCAAAAGGCACACGCCTGGTGCGCCTTGCGCCTTAGCCCAGGCGTGTGCCTTTTGAGAATTTGCCACTTTTTCCTTTTTTTTTTTGAGTTTGGTGGCTGGGTTGGGCGTTTCGCCCTCAGACCCCCGTGCCACACCCCTCGAGGCCAGCCCAAACAAGTCCATGTTAGGGTCTTAAATTCTTAGTTTTCACACAAAAAATGATGATTTTATAGTTTTAATTGCTTTTAAGAAGATATTTTATTAGGATGAATAATGGACAACAAAACCAAATAAGGAGTTCTCGAAGCTCCGGTGAGCGAGCGAACCCTAACATGGACTTCTTTGGGCTTGCCTCGAGGTGCGTGGCACAAAAGCGGCTCGTAGAATTAGGAATGTAATATGTCACATTAACTACTTGATGCAATTGAGAAAAAAAGAGATTATGGGTTTATATGCTTGAAAATGTTTTATATGTTTGATTTCATTTTGAAATTCTCATTTGAATATGCTTTACATATTATGTTTATGTATTTTAATTTTAGATAATAGGTTTTTTAAAACATTTATTTTAAAACTTAAGTTTATATTTTTATTAATATTATGTTTTATAATTTTTTGATTTTTTTGATTTTTTAGCTTTTTTTTTTTAAATTGTGTGCCTTGCCTCAAAAAGGCGCGCGCCTCGCCTTGCGCTCAGGCGCAAAATGGCCCTTGCACCTTTTTTGCGCCTTGCGCTTTTAAAACACTGGATTTAATTCTCACTTCTTAGGAGAGGTTGCATCTCGTGCCTCTCCAAGGATTGCTTGTAATGCTTTCACTGTTTCATAGTAAAATTTCTTTTCATCTATAAAAGGAAAAAGACAAGAGTACATCTCTAACATGTTCGTCTAAGCAGACCAGACACATTGTTTACACAAAAAAATAACCTCTTATCTTAATGAGATTTTGTTAGGCTTAAGGGGTATCAGACTTCAGATTTCCAAACACCACCTAAAGAATGTATTTTTATGTTTACCTATAAAAAATGCACTTTTATGTTTGGAAGAAAGAGGGCATGTCAGCATGGACAACTGGTAGGAGATAAAGAAGAGCAGGGACAAATGGTAGGAGATGTGGAGGAGAGAGTAAACTTGATAAAAGATTTGAAAGCCACCTTAATGAGAGAGGAAATGAAAAGTCAAGAGAGATATGAATCAAAGAGGGGGATGGAAATACACATTTCTTTCATATGGTTGCAAACGGGAGGAGGAGAAAGAATTTCATATCTATGTTGAAAATGGAGAATGGTATAATTACACAACAGGAAGATATAGCAAAGGCCTTGGTTGAATCCTTTTAAATCAATTTATAGAAGGCCAGGGTTAGAGAGATGGAAGGCGGAGGGTTTAGAGTGGCCATCCCTGGATGGTCATTTGAGTAGAGATCTGGAAAGAAAATTTGAATTGGAAGGGGTAAAGGAGGCAGTTTTTTCTATGGATCATTCTAAGGCACCTGGACCTGATGTTTTTACCATGGCTTTCTTCCAAGATTATTGGGAGTGGATAAAAGGGGATTTAAGTGTTTGAGGAATTTTTATCATAGAGGGATCTTTAGTAGGGGTGTTAATGCTACCTTCATTGTTTTAATCCCTAAGAAATTCAGCGCTTGCCATCCAAAGGAACTTGGACCAATCAGTCTGGTAATGAGTCAGTACAAAATTCTAGCCAAGGTCCTTTCCCTTCAGTTAAAAAGGGTTCTCCCATCAATTCTCTCTCAATTTCAAGGGCCTTCATTCACGGATCAGCTACTTATCGCCAGTGAATGTGTGGAAGAGTTTAAGAATCAGGGAGAAGTTTAAGAATCAGCTGCTTATTGTGAGCCCTAGTTACTGTGAAGCTTATGGCTTGGAACTTTATTTCAGTGGTCCTGGAAATTCCTTTTGTGTAAATGTGTTTCTCTATTTAGTCACCCTTTACTATGATTTTCAGCAATCATTGCGCTAATGCTTAATGTCTGATTTTTTCATTGCTATGCAGGATCTACAACCAGAGTATAACCTTTTTGGCACTATTGTGCATTCAGGATATTCACCCGAGTCTGGTCACTATTATGCCTACATCAAGGTCTCTCTTTGTCTAAATGCTTTGCATACCTCTTGCACTTTTTTTTAATATTTTAATAAAGGTGCTTCATTTATACCATTCTTGAAGAAAGCAGATACTTGATATCTGTGAACTGATTTATTAATTTAATTTGTTTTATTCAGGATGCAATGGGCAGGTGGTATTGCTGCAATGATTCTCATGTATCAGTTTCAACCCTGCAGGAGGTTTTGTCTGAAAAGGTTTATATTCTATTCTTTGCTCGTGCTAATCAAAGAACAAGGCCATCCAAAACTGCCCCTACTTCCAATGGAGTAAAATCTCCTAATTGCAGTACAGTGCCAAGCCCAAAGACATCTCTTCCTTTGACAACAGTACCGTCAAAACCATCAGCTGTACGTTCTTTTGATAAGGATGCCTCTACTGTGTCTAAGATTGGTAAAGTGCCTCCAAACCCACGGGTTAGTTTCAACATCTCAAGAAATCCTGATCCAAAACGAGCTTATGCTAATGGAAATGGACACCTAGATGCTCATAAGAATGGAACTGCAGACAAGCATGAGAATTTGAAGGAATCATTTGGTACAGATAAAAGAAAGAAAGAGGTTCTGCCTACTAATGGGACTGGTTCTAGTGAGAATGTATCCGCTCATAGTGAAAATGGGACATTAATACTGCCAAATGGGAATGGTGAAGTCCAGCATATTGGTGTTAACTCAGTAAAAGTAGAAGTATCTGAGGACAATGGTATTCAAAAGACAGCAGCAGCAACTGGAAGTGCACCTGACCGTAACCATACATTTCACAATGAAGGTGACAAACACCCTTCTAATATCTTGGGGTTGAAGAGAAAGTCACTGGAGATTTGTCCTCTGCTTGCACATGATGCATCATCTCAGATTAAGCTTGAAAAATTTAAAGAAGTGTAAGTCATCCACCTTCTGGAGAAAACTTCAAGTGTTTGTTATTGGAGAAATGTTGGTGGTTAATCTCTGTTCAAAAATTGCACTTAAAATCTGGCGTTGCATTTTTTAGTTCTAATGACCACAAAAGTTCATCATCAATTCTTTTAGTCCTTGGCACCTGATAATGGTGATTGATTGAAATAGTTATTTCTCATAATCCAGAAGGTTAAGAATTTATACCAATTCATTGATGATGGAGTTGGTCATCGGTGATTAATGTGTCACATTTTACAGGTGACTGTGCCCTAGAAATTGCATAAATATAATGATCTAATTTCATGTCTTCTATTGGCGTTGTGTTTCCAAATAATTGAATTAGATGATGCTGTAAATTAAGCAGGTTTACCTTTTCCGTAGATAACAAAAAATTTTGTTGATAGAAGATTATAAATAAATAAATAAAAAGATTGATGAAAATGTTACCAAAAAGAGTAGTCCTGTACAAAGTACACAAAAGAAACCTCTTAAAAATATCTCAATTTCCCTAAAAAAATTCAATCATCTGCTCTTTACAGCCAAGAACCAACCTTTCACCAAAGCACTAATATCTGCAGAAGTTCTTGGAAGAGATAACAAGCAGTCAAGAAACAATGTCCACCAATTGGTAAAAATGGTAAAATAGTCCTTTTGGATGTGATATGAGTCAAGTATAGGTCCACCAATTGGAAGTTTTTGGACTGGTGGTATTTATACCCTTTCATGGTATTCCATCATAACTTCACTATATTGATTGAAGACTTTTGCTTCCTCCTATGTTCAATATTTGTAACTCACTGCATGAATAATATGAACTCTATACCTTTATATATACTACTGTTTTAAGTTGCAGTTCCTCAATTTGTGTGTTTTGAAAACAAATGTTATCCTTTCTCACAATATTTTGTGCATCTTTCAGGCTTGCAGAGAATGCACGTTCAGGTTTGCAATCATGTGGTTGGTACAGCAAAGTTCACAATTACATGATTGCCAAAAAGAAACAATGTACACGAGAAGTAGGCAACACTTCTAGTAACATTCAGATAAAGTAAGTTTATTTGTTTGTTGATTTTTATTTCAAACGTTCCTGGTTGCCCACTACCACAGTAGCATATGACACAATTTTAGCCTGAAATTACTTCATGTATTTTAACATTTTGTTGATGTTCATACTTATGCGGACTACTGTACACTTTACTTAATTTAGGTACACAATTCTTTGAAACAATTATGAGTCTTCCTGTTTGTAGATCATTTTGGAAAGATAAGTTTGAAGTGTAAACTTGTTCCACTCCTGATAAAGTATGAGATTATTATGGGGTTAAGGAGTTCCACAGTTATGTTTACTAGAAATTAGGAAACGTATGCATATGTATTGGGACCCTTGTTTGGACTGGGTTATGGTTCTCCCAGAGTTTGAGCAGTAGATAAAGCTTCTTTTGCCAATGGCTTCTGGTTTGTTAGATTTTATCCCACCTTCAACACCTATCCCCCACCTATTGGCCCCATTCTTCTCCTTCACAACATTGTGTAACAAAAAAAAAGGTAATGATTTGTTGAGGCTGGGGAGGTCTTCACTTTTCAAAATTCTTGTTTGACGTAGACTTGCTAATGAAGAAAACTGTTCACATTGGTTCCATGCCACCACTACAATAGCAATGAAACTGGATTGGTCAAACTCTTCTAATTTTCTTTTTAGAGCTACTACTCTGAGTGTTCTTTTCTGTTTATTTGTTTTTTTGAATTTTGAGTTGTTTTCTCTGTTGAAGTGATTGTCTTGCATCAACAGTGTATAACTTCTCACTTTGCTATACCTCTGCTATGAGATTTTGGCTCTATATTTAATAAGGAGTTGATGCACTAAAATAAATCTGCCTTGTAAAATTTTTCACTTTTCTATAATGCAGGGAAAGATTGATTTCAGATGCCAAATCAGTCTTTATCCCACAAATTCCTGAGTCATTGAAAGAGCACCTTGTTGAAAGCCTCAGATCATTTAGCCAAGGAAAATAGTTTTTGGATGTTTGAACCACTGACATGGTATATATATTAGCTTTATTGCCTTACCCTTTCATTCCATATTTTCAAGCAACATTTGCACCATTTAGTAGGGAGTATCATTTAATATGTGTTTTCCGTTACAGGCTCAG
Source organism: Nelumbo nucifera (assembly GCF_055504915.1). NCBI lineage: Eukaryota > Viridiplantae > Streptophyta > Magnoliopsida > Proteales > Nelumbonaceae > Nelumbo > Nelumbo nucifera. The sequence goes on from NC_142651.1 coordinate 79,074,374, forward strand.
TATTGCCATCATAGCTGGTGTATAGTCTGTATTACTGATGGTGGATATCTCTCAATGACCTTGACTTCTTGTGTGAATGTCAACTGTAAGTATGTTGTATATATCTAACTAAATAAAAGATATCAAATTCCTTTATCATCAATTGGTTTTTTTTCTATCATAATTTTACTATATCTCTAGGTGTAACTGAGAAAATTTAGGTCCAAATTGGCAATCTGAATTAGGTCCTCATCAAGATTGGTTTCTTCTCCATCCAGGCTGTACATCTAGGATTTGGCAGAGTGAGTGCAGAGTTGTATTCGTTGTGTATGATATCCTTTTTTGACAGCATTTTTACCCAATCATCATTCTATGGACACCTACAATTTTTCCATCAAATATGTTCGGATGTAGTATCACAAGGATATGTTTCATAATTGAGTTTATCACTGAGTTAGATGGCACTTCCTTTCCTCATTTGGTCTCCTGGGACGCATTTCACTTTTTCTCTGGAAGAGTTGATTTATCTTGACGATCCATGACTTGTGACTGGCAAGTACTATTATATGCATTTAACACTGTTTTCATTTTCTATGCTGTTAGGATAACCAAGTATTCTCTTGATTCTGAAATTATAGTTGTGCTCTGGCTGAAAAGATATCAACAATAATGCGCTTGGGTCCTTATTTTAAGGTTTTAATGAGATTAAATTTCTTTCTCATTGTCACCTTTTGTAGTCTTACTTGTGGGTTCAGAACCTGACCCATATCTTATGTTTGATGATTTGAATCGGAAACTAAATAGATCCTTGGTTTATCTTTTTTCCACATTTGACAATGTTGTTTGTCTATCTTTATTATTTATCCCCATTAAGATTTGGCAAAGTTGTTTTTCTTCAGGTTGCTTTCATATTCTTTTCTTCTTCCCCTAGTGTTTTTGCTTAGTTTCTCTTGTGATGCAATATAAGCAACAACATAATTCTGATGTGTTATATAGTCTGAAATGTTATATGACCATGGCCTACTCCTCTCTCTATCATAAGTTGGAATTCTTTTATAGTTCATATCCCAAGCTTGCATTTAGCTGTTACTGCACATGCCTTTTTTGTGCTTTGTCAAGTTAGTCTTCCAATCCATCAAAAATAAGAACTAAAAGATGGGCAAATATTTGGTAGATTCAATTTGAGAATCTGTGTAAATGAGGAAATCCTCTTGTTTAAGGGATTATTTGCCTTTTCTCAAAAGATTTTGAGGAGGTTAACAGTAAATGGTTCCCTATAATAAAGAACAGGTTGGAGATACTTTTGCTTCGCAGCTCCTATGCTTACACATGCTCTTGTGTAAATGAGGAAATCCTCTTGTCATCATCATCATCATCAAGGTGCTGTTTGATAACTCTGAAGTTTGATGTTTGAAAAGTCAAAAGGCTAATTGCCAAGTCTGAAGTCTAAAAAGTGCCAGATATGTTTTTCTTCTCTTTAGAGCCTCTGAAAATATAGGAGCATTTGTGTTGGGGTGCTCTTCTAAATCTGAAAATATAAGAGCATTTGTGTTGGGGGTGTTCTTCCTTCATCTATTTCTTCTTCACCGAACCTGGACCTAGATTGCCCAAACTACTGAACAGCTTTGTCCTCCAGTGGAAAATGGAGAGCCACGAACTTCCGGTGGCCACTCTTACCTCCTTTTCTTCTTCTCTCCCCCCTTAGTCATAGCCATTGATATCGAACCAGTGGTACTAACTTCCCTATGTCCCCCTCTCCCATTCTCCTTATTCTTCTCTCCCATCCTATCCCTCTTCCTCGGCCTCAGTTGACGAAATAAAGCAGAATACACCATTCCTCTTCAACCTCCAAATGTCATAGAACACCACCATCATCGTCGATACTTGCAGTGCTCATTGGAGAAGACACGACACAGATGACAATGGAAGAAGATGGTGTTCTCTTCTATCGTTTGAGAAGAAAGAACTTGATTTATGGGCTTGAATTGAGTTTAAAAGAAGAAACAACACAGGCCATTTTGAAAAGTTTTAGAGGTATCTAGGACTGTGGCCAGGCTTTGAAATGCATTATGTGTTGGACCTTGTTAAGTGACTAGGCCATTTGAAAAGCAAGTTTTTCAGATGTTAGATGTCTGAAAAGTGTCATCAAATGCCACCTAAGCTTTGTCCCAAATATATGGAGTCAGCTGCATGAATCCTGTTTCACCATTCTGTTCTGTTCAGTGCCATATCCATTGTACATTTGCATCTCTTTTGGCCTTCTCCTAACTAGGGATTCCATTATTTGGTTTGACTGATCTTTTAATCCATCTGAATGGTGAAAACCAGTTTGACTCAATTAATCTGATAACGTCCTGAAGGGGATTCCTCCCAACACCAAATTAACAAAGACAATGTTCCGAGGTTTCTAATGCAAAAATAAGATCAATAGGTGGTAGATGGTTTCACCTCGACCCTTGCCAAGACAACACATAAAGGGTGACAAATACTAATTACGCTGTTGAGTTGATGTTGAAGCATATGTATGTGTTGATTTAGCAGGATATTGATAATATTGAGATGAGTGGGAGCAGAAGGTAACAAAAAAAAGTAGCACAAGAGAAAACACCACGAGGCACACTGCTTGAAATTCTTGCATCATTTCCTAAAAGGGAGTGAAGGCATCTTAAGAATGGAGATCGGTTCAGTGACCTTTGGATTCATGATCAAACAAATGAATTTTTGAACAAGGCACAGATTTAAGTGTTGGGATTTCTGTTTATGAGGACACCACACCACAGATCTTCCAAAAACATCGTGTTGAGCCACAGCCACTCAAATAATCATATATGCATAGTTGTCAAGGTGACACCTAGGCGACAAAGCGCCCTTTAAGGCTCGCCCTGCCTAATCGCCAAGCACTTTTTTACTCTCTATCATAAAATACTTTTTTGTTCATTCTTTTTTGAGATTATAATTATAAAATAGACATTATTAAACTACAATAATCATTTTGTGAGTTTATATTCTAATTTATTTTTATTATTTTCTTATTTATTAGGGTTTAATCAACACAAACATTGCTAAATGCTGTATTGAACCCTCAAAGACTTCAAAACCTGAACCAATAAGCAAGGAAGAACTTAAAATTTTATTTAATCAGCACATTTTCTTCTTCCATATATTCTTCCACTTCTTCTTCTTCTACTAGTAGTAGTAGTATTTTCCTTCATTTTCTTCTCATAAATATGTTGATTTTCTATACTTTAATATGAACTTTATACTTCTCTTTTGAAAATTATGAGTAATTATTAAGGAAATATGGTTATGGTACCTAGGGAACTACCCTAGGATCTATGTTTTTAACATAAAAAATCCACCTAGGCGCCCGCCTAGGCGACAAGGCGTCCCCCTCGCCTTGGCGCCTTGAAAACTATGCTTATATGTTGGGAGAAAAGAGGCTGAATTCTATGAATCTATAGGGGGTTGAAAAGAGTAGCACTTCTAATCGGACCAGCACCCTAGTTAGTGTTTTTTATCATTGAATGCCAAAGCTTCACCTCAAGCGTAATTCTCCTTAACCACTTTACAATAGAGCGATATTCCACTCCTTTAGTCTTTTAATACCCAAACCATTTTCAACCTACTTGCTAGGTCCTAACTTATGAAATGCTCCTTTGAATCACCTTTCTCTCACAGAAAGTTCCTTATCTGTCTTTGTAATCTCCTATTTCTCAGGGACTCTAAACATAGAGAGATAGTAGACTAGCAGGTTAGTCATTGTGAACTTAAGGTTATCTTGCCGCCAAGAGGGATATAGTTTTTCTTCCAAGAAGTTAGCAACTTTTGCATGGTTGTCGAGGTGTTGCCTAGGTGACTAGGTGACTAGGTGCCCTTGGTTGGGGACCTCACCTGAATACCTTTAATTATAGTAACTTGACACCCACCTAAGTGACAAAAATCACTTAGATTAAATAAAATGGTGGGTGCCTTATTATAATATCACTATGATGGCTACATCTTACTAATATGAGTGTCAATACATTCTATTGTTTATTATATATATTACTTATACTTTATTTTGAAGTCTTACTGTTGAAATATAAAATAACCAAGGGTTGTGAGAAGAGAAAAAAGAAAGAGAGAAGGATGAAAAGGTTTCTTTTTCTTTTGTTTTTCTTAGTCTCTCTCTCTCAGATTAAATAAAATGGGGGCTCTACCTTTGTTCTATTTTATTTAGTCTGTCTTACATTTTTATCATATAAAATTATAAGACTTCTTTAGTTGATAATTTGATATAAAATTGCTCTATTAAACACATTATATTAGTATTAATTTGAAAATATTGAAATCAATGTATTAAAATACTAGAGCCCAGTACTTGGTGTAATGGTAAAATCTCAGACTGCCAAACGTTAGATTACTATACCTTTGAATATTTTATTGTTTATGTTTTGTACCCACTAAAAGAAAAAGCAATAAGTCTTTTGGTTCAAGTTCAACAACTTCAGCCATTATGTTTCCTGACTCTATCAGGAAAGAAAAGGTAGATGAATAAGTTTGGAGGCCACTGGGCCTTGGGATGAACCTGTAGTCTTGATTCAAATCATGATTCAGATTTATTGTCCCCATTGCCCCAAACTTCCTATGAGAGCTGTGATTTACCCCTCTAGTCATCTAGTAAAACTGTCATTTGATTGAGGCTGTCAGTGGATTGCTTCTGGTTTAGATCAAGCTAGACTTGGTCCCAAAACTGATAAGCATAGTTGTCAATGTGCTAAGATGAGGTTGGCTTGACAGTGGATACTTTACAGCCTAAGTGATTAGTCACCCACTGAGGCATCACCCAGGCGATAATTTTTGTATAAGAAAGTTGTGTGATTTTAGTTTGTTTCCCTACTGGCCTACTCTATTAGTCTATTTATTTGTTTGTTCCCCTACTTGGTGTAGCGACTTGAAAACATTAGGAGTGATCTAACATAAAAGATTCATAAACTAAAAGGAGAATAAGATACCATTATTAGCTTATGAAAAACAGAAAAAGTAGGAAATGGATCTCTATTGCTTATTTGCTTATATGTGTTAAATAAAATGATAGAAGAAGAAAACATAGGAAGGGATGGGGCCCTTGTTTTGAATGTAATAAAGATATAGAGGAGATGCTAGTATGTTAATTGAAGAGAAAAGGGAAAAAAATGAAAGAGTAGAGCCCTCATTCTGGTTATAATGAGAATGATAGATAGGAAAGAATACAAAGAATAAAGGAACGAAGGTGATGATGGCATAGCACATTTTACGGTTCTTTTAAGTTGAAGTTCGATCCTTTATGATATCCTTTTTACATCCTTTTACCTTTTCATACAATATGGAATGGTTTATGCGTTGCACCTAAAGCAATACACCTAATATATGGAAACATCAAGAGGCACAAGGTATCCCCCAATAACTGTGATGGGCATAAAAGAAAATTATGCTAAAAATTTTGTATGTGGTATTATCATAGTTGTCAAGGTGACACTTAAGCCATAAGATACTTTTGGAGTGTCGCCTCGCTGCAATGCCTACATATTTATATGTAAGACACCACATGATATTTTTATATTTTATTTTATGTTATTAATAGTACTACAATAGATATTATTAGACTAAATTATTCATATTGTGGGTTAATAGTATTAATTTTATTATTCTTATACTAGTTTCTTTTTATTATTTTCTTATTTGTTTGATTCAATCGATGCAAGTCAATGGCATAGCCTTGAACCCTTAAGACTTTAAAACGTGAATTGATAAGTAAGAAATAACTTAAAAATTTTATCCAATTGACACATGAACAATAGGACTTGATCACATCTTCTTCCTAGGACCAAAACAAGGTCTCGGCTCTTATGTTTTGTATGCTTTCTTTCGTATCTTATTTTTCTTCTCATAAATATCTTAATTTTCTATTTGTTGATATGGGATTTATACTTATTTGAGGATTATGTAATTATTACTTAAACATTACTGCTTGTTAGTTACCATGAAACCTAGAGAATTATCCTAGGATTTACATTTTTATTTTAAAAAACTCATCCCCCTAGGCGACAAGGCACCCCCTGTCGCTTAGCTTTGCCTTGGTTCAACCATCCAATGCGATATGACAGCCTTGTACAGGCATCCAGGTATATCATATCACCTAGGGATGACCTAGACAACCATGCAGCCATGCTCTGATAGGAAAATACCCAGACCCAGTTCTTAGTTCGGATCCAAACCCTATTGGGTCTTTAAGTAATAGATCACAGACCTGATTATAACTGCCAAGCTTTTAGCTGCTAATTCTATTTCTGTCTTCCTAAAGTATGGACACGTGCTATGCATATGCACATGTATAAGGGTAAAGATATAAATTAATATTATATAATTAAATTTAATTTCTATGACCTGTACCAAGGCAAGCATCCTTATGTGTGTTCGTAAGTGGTTCAGGTCTTAATCAGTGCTGAACAGGTAAATCCAGCCCAAATCATGTTATAATCGGAGTCAAAATGCAGACCGACCCTGTGTAATAGGGTCAGATGGGTTCAAGTTTGTCAGGTCGACTTAGACACATTAATAGCCCTATGTTTAATATTGCTGATAGAAAAGGAATATCACATTTTGGGGCATCTAAAATCATTTGTGATAGACATAAAAGAAAAGTACTTGCCAAAAAAAAAAGATCAAAATGGCAATGAATAATCTATTTACCAATTTAACGTAACACCATTTTTTAATTGTAGTAAATCTTTTCCTAACTATTTTTAGAAAATAAAAAAGATAGACTTTTTATTTTCATCTTTAATAATTGAAGTGACCATTCTTATGTATGGAAGTGATTTCTGAGGATTGGGTATCGATGATAGGTTTGCATTGTTTGATGCCATATTCAGAACGATGTATATTGTTTTCCTTTGCGATAATCAACTTTTATATTCTATTGTAATATTTGGTTTTGATTATTTATCTTGTCGCGATTAATAAAATCTAAGGTGATTAGAAGCTGCTAATTTTTATTGATGAAACTATAAGTTGTTTGTTTACGGGATTCTTCAAATACAATGATGTTATATGCCATCCTGTAAATTATATAAAGAAAAAAACAATAGGTGAGAGTTCACCTTGATGTTGGAGGGCCTCCTAAAACATTTCAACCTGAGTTGATAAATCACTTCATACGATCATCTTGATGTCTTGCTCCTAACAAGATCTTATAGATGATCCAATAACTACTCAAAAGCACAACTGCCATTTCATCCCCCACAAAATTGTAGTCTCCGATACGTATCGGCTGGTACTATTATATTGGGAGCTTCCTGATATGTTCTTATAGAGGGTGCATTGGGGTTTTGACCCATTCAGGGGGTGGACAGACTTTAAACCGGCTCTTTAGAACCAGATTTGAAAAAAACTGAAAAAAAAACTACCCATACAGCCTGATACGCTTCTACCAGCATACCGGGCATATCGATATTTTGAACCTTGTTCCCTAAGATAGAGGCTTCACCTGGATTTGAAACCTTGCTTGGTTTATCCATCTTCACTAGCATTCACTGACGGTCTCCATAATCTTCTTTTTGTTAGTACACAATGAGGATTAGAACATACTGTGGTAGAGTTGTTATGATTGTCATGATAGTCCAACACAGTAGATTGTAGTGTTCACCAAAAAGTGACTACCATTTCTACATCATGATCTCTTTGTTTTCATCTTCGTTATCTTAAAGTTTTGATGATTCATCCTCCAACTGCCTAAGCTCCTGAACAAGGCTGGCGCCTTATTTATAGAAGTTGATGTTTGAAAAGTTGGTGTTGCTTTTCATGGCTTTCAAGGCTGGCGCCTTATTTATAGATAAATCCCGTAAGTTAGAAGTGCAATAAGGAAAAGGGCAAATTTTTTAAACTATCCTTCTGGTTTAGCTAATTGATTAATTCTATTTTTAATGGTCATATATTGTCTTAAAGTATCATCAAGTTTTTTGACAATTGTCTAAAACCTCCTTTGCCGTAAACTTTCTGTTACACTCCGTTCACATGTGATATCACGTGATTGATATATTTTTTAAAATTCTTAAAATACCCTTTTTATGGTTCTATTCATCTCCTTCTTCGACTCTGATTCTGTCTTGATTCCCTTTTTGATTTCTAAAATACCTTTACTTTCTTTTCAGGTTTTTGAAATTCTTTTTCGTTTTCATTAATTGCAGCAAACGAGTAGAAGAGCAAAAAACTGATAAACGATTGAGATTTGGGGAAAGAGTAGTTGTAGGAGAAGCGATGAAGGAATGCGAGCTCTGCAACTATCCGGCTGGGATGTTTTGCGATTCAGATCAAGCGAGCTTGTGTTGGGATTGTGATGCGAAAGGTCATGGTGGAAGGAAGGATTTTGGTTCACTGCCAGCACCACTTTTTGCACTTTAGATTCCAATACAGGGTTCACCATACTTTGTTGTTTTAGCATAGCATGAGACAGAGAAACCTCCATCGTTGGTATTAGATTATGTCAGGGTCTTTGCAAAATATCTAGAAATTTGAATTTCTTTTATTCTCGCTGATATGTAAAACATGAGAAGATCGGTAAGGGGGAATTTCTAACTCTATCAATCCTGTATGAAAGGTTCAAAGTATTGAAAACATAAGGTGTATCGGAAAGTCAATTTTAAGAGACATATGGGATATGTTTTGGATGCACATGGATACGGACGAAAAATTAAGATGTGCATAAATATGCTAGTAAATTCAAATAAGTCTTAAAAACTATACTAATGTTTAATAACAATAATTATAAGCTTTCTGTGATTGTAAATAAGTTATTTAAATGTAAAAAAAAACAATTTAATAGTTTATATAAAATGTGAGATATTGAGAAACAATTAGTAATCATTGAAAAATGATGGAATAACTAATATATATACACACTTTTATTTCAATATTTATTAATATATAAATTTTAATAATTAATTCTAACATTTATTGACAAACATCCACTAAGAAAAAGAGAAAATTTACTTAAAAATAAAAAATGAGAGAGAATTTGACATTAAATGTTGATTAATAAAAAATTAATGATAAAGAAGGGACCCCCGAAATGAATCATGTGTATCGAGTTGTATCGAATTGTTTCGGGACATATTGATTGATATCGATCTGAAATGGCTCGATACAGGTTTGTATTGGCTGATACATATAGAAAGGAATGCAAGAGATGGTTTCTACATGTTTCGTGTATCGGACCTTCATCAGAACGATATATATTGCCCGATATAGTACATTGCGAAAATTTGAACCTTGTGAAAGAAGAAACCTTCACAACCTAAATATTGTGTCTCCTTAAAAGTTGAAAATGAAACCTTCACAACCACAAAACATCCTGATTAGGTGAGATGTTGATGATGAAGACTTCCGAGATCCTAATTAGATAAAAAGTATAAGGATTTTCAAAAGAAACCTTGCCAAAGTATCAGACGAGCTCAAATTGGAGCCTAATTCAAGAACGAGGAGTTTGAGTGGATCAAAACTTACCACGTCACTGACCAAGATGAGATGATTGAAGGATTTTTTTTTTTTTTTTTTTTTTTTTTTGCAGGAAGAGGGAAAAAGCTAATGAAGAAGAAAGAAATAAAAATCGAGCTTCTTCTCTTTCTTCTATGGTTAACGTCAAAGAAATTTCTGCTTCTCTCTCTCTCCCTCAGCTCTCCCCTATCCCACCGTCCAGAAGTGACGGTTGTGCCGTTGGTACACACCCCTTTCCCCTCTCTCTATCAATTGTCCCTCCATCATTGTTCGCAAAGGACGAGAGTGGCAGCTGTTGGCGCTTCTTCATTGATTGCCCTCTATTATTCTTTACTGTGGATTTCCCAAATGCAACAACAATTTGCATAAACTGTGTTCTGGTATCGTTTATTCTCAGTTGTTAGTGCTAAATATGCATCTTGCTAACATTCAAAGAGATTAGAAAGATATAAAAAATAAAATAATCTTTTATTCAAATGTTGTATTTTGAAAATTTAAAGAAAAATGATGGATAAAATAGTCTTTTCCATCTCTTTGTTAACAAATGCTAACGGTAAGAGGATTGGTCAATTGTAAAAAAACTTGGGGATATTTTAAATCAATTTCCAAATGGTAGGGGTAAGTCAATTTCCTAAAACTTAGGGGCACTTTAAGAAATTTGCCCTAAAAGAACTACCACAACCTACTCAACACATAATTCCATATAAACACTAAACCAATATTTTCAACCTAGACCTGACCGGTTGTACTATTTGAATTGTCATCGAGCCATAACTTTGTGTTTCGATGTTTGATTGGGATTTTTTTTTTGGGTAACTTTTTGAGATCTATGTATCTCAAAGTGTTGAAGGTGCTTTGCTACTTTTACGGAAAAAAACCCTTTTTTGCCTCAAATTGTAATCTTTAATATTTTTTTACATTAAAAATTAAAAAGTTAATTAAAAATATAAATTAAATATAAAATGATGCATATATTACATGTAGGTATGCATTATTTATTTATAAAATGTGTTTGTGTTTATAGGTATGCATTATTTATTTATAAAATGTGTTTGTGTTTATAGGTATGCATTATTTATTTATTAGGGGTGTTCATGGGTCAATTCGGTTCGGTTGTAAGTTGTTTGGCCAACAAAACTGATTTGCTCAGGTTGGGGAGTTTATCACCCGAAACCGATTGACCATTAGTAAAAACTAGTCAACACGGTTGTATCGGTTTGGGTTGGTTGGTTTGGTCAATCAATTCAAAAGATTTAAGCTTAAAAAATTTATATTTAGAAAACATGGGAATTTTCCCATTTTTTCTATTAACAAATTTACATTTAAAATATAATATATATATATATGGTTGGGTCACTTTGGTTTTGATTGGCTTACAAATGTCCAATTTGAAACTGACCTGACCTGGTCGAATTGAGAAATTGCAGAACTAAAGCTGAATAAAATACTAGAAAATTGACCAACTTGGATCGGGTTGATCGGTTTTATGAACAACCCTATTTCTTATAAATGCTAAAATCAACCCTCAGCTTTATCTAATCTTTAAATACCCCCTATAACCCTATTAAATCATATTATTATAGAAGGGGTGAAACATCAAAAATACTTCTAATATAAAAATTGCCCTACTTAATTGGTTTATTACAGATTAAAATCATTCAAAGCTAATCCTCTGAAATCTGAATATGTAAAATTTGGGCCCAATTAGAAGTTGACACGAAATCCAAAGTTTAATGCATACTTTTACAAACTTTCTCCATAGTAAATTATTGGAGGGGTATTTTGTGATGTACATGCAAGACTTGAGAAGGTAGTTTTTATTTACTACTAGAATAAAGACTAGATTAGGTTAAAGAAAATATAAGAAATTTTGGTTGAGCAAGAGATAAGGATAGAATGGAAAATTTAAAATTGTATAAATAAGAAGGGAATTCCAGGTATGTAAAAGTTTGAACACATGACTCTCTCTTTCTCCTTTGTGCTGCTAGAAACTGTTGTTCATGTAGTATTTAAACCAATTTTGCTGATGGATACATATTAATTTTTTTTTTTACATCTATTTATATACTAAAACACAACAGTCTAAAATTTTTCTTTTTTTTTTATTTTTTTATTTAATGTCATTTTTTAAACAACTAATGAGATGCTTTCCTTCTCCATAAAAAATTTCCTAAAATCTCTCTCTCTCTCTCTGTCACACACACACACACACGTTCATAATCTAAATAATCTCTTCTCCTAAAATTTCTCCTAAATTACCTCCCCCACTTTCTCCTAAGTTATCTCTAATTCCTATTTATCCTCTCTCCCACTTTTTATCTATATCTATCTAAAGAAAGTTTGAATTAAAAAAATTTAGAATTATTTAAATATTCTAACGGAATTATATAATAACTTTAAAATATTTATTAAAAACACAGAAAGTAATTATAATAGATTTAATAATATTCATATTATTAATAATTTTATATTTTTACAAAATTAAATCACAAAATTATGTACTAATAATATAAATTATGAATAATTTTATATTTTTACAAGATTCATCACGAAATTATTTACTAACAATATAAACTATGATTTTATGATTTTTCGGATTATTCATTTTAAATGTGATTCAAATAATAAAAATTTAACATTAAAAAATAAAAAATATTTCAATAACTAAATATCTTAAATAAAAAAATATTAAAAATAGCTAAATAATTATATAACAAAATATTTAATATTACGTAATAAATTTAAAATAAATAAAATTCAAATATCAAACAATTCTAAATATTTTACATATTATTTAAATATTTAAATAACTACATGTCTTAAATAATGAAATATTTAACATAAGTAATAGTTAAAATAATTAAATTATGTAATAAATTTAAAAATTTGAAAAAAGTAGAAAATAATTATAACATAATATTCAAAATAATAATAATTAATATTTTACTAAATTAATAAGGAAATTATGTAATAATAGTATAAATTATAATATTGTGGATTATTAAATTCAATAAATAATAATATTTCATATTTAAATAATGATATTATTTAAATAACTAAATAATATTGTCAATAACAAATTTCACTTATATCAATTAATAATTCTAGAAAATAACTTTCAAAAAATTAACATTTATTAATAATAATTTTAAAATCTTAATCTATATTTATTATATATTTATATATACTAAAATTAGTATTTATTATATTTTTAGTAATTATTTATTTTTTTGTGATAAATATGTCAATAATTATATATAAATCTACTTTTGGTTTGTTGTTTAACAAAAAATTTTCAGTAATTATTGGAGATTAAACTACTGCTATTTTACTTTTTAAACTTAACTTGTAAGCGTGTATGTGCATTTGCATGTAGCAATATTTCTAAGACAAAACTATTTATAATTCATGGGTAGTTTTTGAACAGTTACAAGTGGACAGTTTCTGAAGTGAGAGTAAAGGCATATATGCCCTCTTTATGCCCGCTATATGCTTAGACAAGGGGGGGGGGGGGGGAGGGGTAGAAAACGTCTAATGAAAATTCCATAAAGAAGGGGCATTCACTCTTTTATAGGTAGTATAGATTTATTGCACTTATAGTATTTATTGTATTTTTGTTATAATTTATTGAGTAATATTTATTAGAGATTAACTTGGATGTAATTATAAATTAATTGAATTTAGAAAATTGGATTGATGTTGGGCCCATGCTCACCCTGCCACTGGGGTAAAGTAGGAATGTAATTGAGTAGAGCCGAGCTGAATATCAGTCTGCTCATGCTTGAGGTCGAGCTTGACTTAAAAACTCAAAGCTTGCAACTTGATTTGAGTTCAATTGAATTTCAAGTTTCTAATTCGAATTACTTAATCTTAGCTTGACCTGACTTGATTATAGATTATAAATATTAAAATTAAAATTATAAATACTATAAATAAAATTATATTATTAAAACTAATTATAAATTTATTTATTTCCATTATAAATAAAATGTCAAAAAATTAATGTTTATTTATATGATGATAAATATAAATATATTTAAGAAATAGTATTTTATTATGAGCTTGAGTAGGGTTTTGAGCCACTCAAGCTTAGATATTGTGAAGTTCATAGCTATATAGCCAATACCCAAATTCCTACATTATTCAGCCCTCTTAGTTAGTGACTAGTGTACTTTCTTTTGCGACAGTGATCCATCGTGAATTAGGGGTGTTCAAATTTGGATCAGAAATTGAAAACCGAACTGAACCAAACCGAATAAACAAATTTAGTTTGGTTAATTCGGATTTTGGTTCGATTCGATTTTTGATATATGAAAAAAGCGGTTTTTGGTTTCGTTTTGGTCTGTCTACAAAAGTTTACCGAACCGAACCGAAAATACCATTCTTTTTAGTAAATCTCCCTTTGGGTTGGGGCTTGGGGCTTGGGGCCTTGGGCTTTGGGAAGCTGGGCCCAATCAAAATCTTTGTTTGTAATTACTAAAGTGGATGTGTAATGTGGGAATTGCCGAATTGGGATTAGTGTGGGAAACTCAAAAGACACAACCAGCTAGACTTGCCGAGTTGGCTAGGAGCAGGAGTTTGAGACCGTGAGACTGAGAGAATGAGAGGTGATGTAGGGTGATTTGGCCCGACCGAACAGTAGGGAGACACGTGGATACGATCTAACTGACAGGATGACAATTCATCCCGACGTACCCAAGTCTGCGACGGATTGAGCTCGGATAACCGAACCACCTCGAGGCAAGTCCACCTCGGGGCAAGTCCACCTTGGAAGCAAGTCCACTTCGGGACAAGTTTACTTCGGGACACGATTGCATCAAGATCACCTCGGTTATAAGACACCTTGGCATTCGTACCAAGATGAACCTAAGGGGCACTAGTTCGGGTCATATTGACCGACCTCTGCATGTTAACCTCGAAGATATCGCCACCAGATTCCACGCTTTACGGGATCACACCTCGTAACTGCCAGCCTTATCTCCCCTGTCCGAATCGAGCAGAAGCGGTGAGCCTTATCGACTAGCAGCATTATCTCCTGCTAATACGGATAAAGGCCTCATCACGGCAAGAATTCCGAAACCACTCCGAAAAACCTGCAAGGACTCCAATATATAAAGACCCCAACCCTTCGGGGGAAAAGGTACGCGTAATCACTGCTCACTAGCTCTCTTGCTTTCTAAACTACCTTCAACTCGCAGACTATTGACTTAAGCATCGAAGCGACCTCGCAGGGTAAGCACCCACGGGTTCTTTGATTCTCTTTGTGCAGATCAGCCAACTCCATCGTCCACTGGAAGCCAAATCATCTCCAGCTAGGAGCAGCCAGATTGCCTCACATCATTTGGCGCCGTCTGTGGGAAACGCTTCAAAAAACCTTTTTCCACCAAGCATCCCAAATTCAGCTTCCATGGCATCTTCCAGCAATGTCGAACAGAACGTTGGCATTAACACCTCTGGGGGGCAACTTCAGGTCCCAACAGTTCACCGTACCTCTCTCTGCGGACGAGGTCCCCACATTGAACATGCCTCAGGTCATTGCACCGGTGAATGCCCCACTCCCTCTTACGGTGGGTGCAACCTTCGCCGAACCTTCTGTTATTCCCCCGGCGGTCGAATAGACTCAACTTGACGACTTGGTACACTACATACGAGCTATGCAAGCTCAAATGCAACAGGTCCAGCAGTTTTAGCTGTACCAACAACAAGTTCTGCATCACGTTTACCAACAACAATACTAGCAGCAGTTCCCTCCACTGCCACAGAATCAGCATCCGGTTCCACCTTGGCATCTGGCGCCACATCAAGTCAAGCCTCGCCGCCAGAGCGAACGCCCTCCTCGCAGGGGAGAGACCTCCCAGATCCAGAACCCTCTTGGGAGCCAGGTCTCGTCCTGTGGCAGGAGGGAGAGACAGGTTACTCCTCCCACTTCGCAGCAAGTGAATAGGTCGGGAGACACCTAGCCCACCAGAGCCGCTTCACCTCGGCCTTCGCAGTTCGAAGTTCCACTTGTAGAAAACCGGTTCGGGACCTTGGTCGCGAACTCTAGGCAAGGCCCCTCAGTCCACAGCAGTTGCCGCCAGTAGTTCGAGCAGCTCCCAGCCAGAACCGTGCCTGACAATACAGAAGCCAGCAGCACTAATGCGGAGTCAGTGAAGAAGCAGCAAAAGAGGCGTCGTAAGGCTCGCGAGCTGCAGTTCAAAGTCTGCCCAAATAGCCTAAAGGCAAAGAAGAGGCGAGCTCGGGAACTGTGAAGACCACTCCACTCCTCTCCGTGCTATCTCCTCTATCCCCCGAGCTCCTGGCCATCCTGATGCCCAAAGATTTCAAGGTACCTCCCCTGGACAAGTACGACGGGTCGTTCGACCCGAATGACCATGTGGATTCTTTCCAATCACAGATGCACCTAGCCGGGGCTGATGAACCTTGCATGTGTGTTGCTTTCTCCACAACCTTTAAAGGAGTAGCTCACACATGGTACAAAAACCTCGCACCTGGGACAATTAAGAGTTGGGTGCAGTTCGTGCAAATCTTCACCTCGCACTTCATCACTAGCAAGAGGTGCCTGAGGTCCTAGGAAAGCCTCTTCAGCATAGTCCAGAGGGAGGGAGAATCAATCCGGAGCTAAATCAAGCGTTTCAACGACGCATGCCTGCAGATCCCCGACTTAGATCCTGCTGTGAGACTCACAACTGCAAAAAGAGGCATTACCCACAAAGAATTCAAGTGGCACGTGGTTTCTAACAAGCCTAAAGATGTCACCGAGTTTCTCAATCTCGTTGACCAGTTCATCGGGACAGAAGAAGAGATGAACCAAAAAAGCGAGAATCCACCAGAACAGAGGAAAAGAGAAGGTGAAACCTCAACCAACGGGGATAATAAGCGTAAGAAAGATGAACCAGTTAGAGGAGGAAGTAAACCGGATCAGCCTTTCCGAACTCCTCCAGTTGAAAGGACAAACTACACGCCCTTGAACGCGAAGCGAGGAGATATTCTTATGGCGATCAAGGACGCTTCTTATGTGAAGTGGCCACCTCGGATGAGAGGGGATCCAAATACTAGAAATAGAAATGTATACTGCCACTTTCACAGAGACCACGGTCATAGCACCAAGAATTGTAAAAACCTCTGCAACAAGATCGAAGAACTCATCCATCGCGGATATCTCAAAAATTTTATATTAAAAGAAAATAAAAATCAAACAGATCGGCAGGGGGAGCAAGGTAGAGATGCGCCCGAGTCCAGCAACAGGCAGAGCGAGCAGCCGCTGAGACAACTGCCCAAAGAAAGACCGGTTCGAGGGATAATCCATATGATCACCGGCGGGTCTATTGTCGCGGGCTGCACATCAGCTTCAACGAAGACATCGACTCGTGAGTTAGAAAGAGAAGAGCAGAATCCTACGAAGCGGCCAAGGTTAGAAGAGCCCCTCTTCTTCACCGAAGATGACGCGCGCGGGATCCAGTACCCCCATGATGACGCGCTCATCATAAAAATAAGAATCAACGACTTCGAAGTGAAGCGCGTCCTGGTCGATTCAGGAAGCTCGGCAGGCATACTGTTCAAGGATGCATTCAACAAGCTGCAGCTCCCAGAAAGCGAGATCAAGCCCACAAACACTCCTCTGGTAGGCTTCAGTAGAGAGGAAGTCAGGCCCTTGGGATGAATTTTAGTACCTGTAGAGGTCGGTACGAGGCCTAGCATTGCAAGGTTTGACCACACTTTTCTAGTGGTCGCGACTCCCTCCCCGTACAACGCCATTATAGGTCGGCCAATCACCCACGCTCTTCGCGCAGTGGTGTCCACCTATTATTTGGCCATGAAGTTCCCTACGGACTTCGGAGTAGGGGTAGCGCGAGGCGACCAGCTCGAGTCTCGCAAATGCTATGTCACTGCCCTCAAAGGGAAAGCCAAGGTAGCAGATGACCTCGAGCTAGAGCGACCTACGAAGTACACTGAGGAGCGAGCTTCACTGATAGAAGAGACAGTCCTTATACTCGTTTCAACAGAAGATCCAGCCAGGACTCTCCAAATTGGCGCGTCGATTGAGGAGGCTTTGTGTTCTCAACTGGTAAGTTTCTTACTTAAAAATTTAAATGTGTTTGCATGGTCCACGGCAGAGATGCCCGGCATAGACCTTAAAATAATAACTCACAAGTTGAATATTGATCCTGTAGTTAGGCCCATTAGATAGAAGAAACGCAACCTAGCCCCGAGCGCTGGAAAGTAGTCGACGAGGAAGTCGGGAAGCTTCTCGTAGCCAATTTCATTAGGGAGGTCCATTATCCGAGCTGGGTGGCTAACCCCGTTCTGGTAAAAAAGGCCAAGGGTAAATGGCGCATGTGTGTCGACTATACCGACCTGAATCGAGTTTGCCCGAAGGACTGCTTCCCACTTCCGAAGATCGACCGTCTGGTGGACGCGACCTCAGGGCACGAGTTGCTGAGCTTTTTGGATGCATACTCGGGCTACAACTAGATCAGGATGGACCCTGCCGATGAAGAAAAAATGACCTTCATAACCGAGCTAGGCCTGTACTGTTACAAGGTCATGCCCTTTGGACTGAAAAATGTCGGGGCAACATTCCAAAGACTTGTAAATCGACTCTTTGAGTCGCTAATCGGCAAAAAAGTAGAATGTTATGTAGATGACATGGTCGTCAAAACTCGGTTTTTAAATGATGTAATAAAAGATTTACACTGTGTTTTTGAAATTTTGCAAAAATTTAATATGAAATTAAACCCTAACAAATGTGTCTTCGATGTCACCTTGGGTAAATTCCCGAGTTACATCGTTAACCGACGTGGCATCGAATCCATCCCTGACAAAATTAAGGCCATCCTAGATATGAGACCGCCCCGTAAATTGAAGGAGGTTCAGAGGTTGAACGGTCGTATAGCCGCTCTAAGCCGCTTCATGTCTAAGTCGGCAGATCGCTGCCTGCCTTTCTTCAAGGCAATTAAAAAGAGCAAAGACTTTGAATGGACCGAAGTGCCAGCTCGCCTTCGACGAGCTCAAAAATACCTGACCAGTATCTCGGTTTTAACCCGACCCAAGGAGGGAGATATTTTGAAGCTGTACCTCTCCGCGAGTGACGAGGTAGTCAGCTCGGTACTGATAAAAGAAGTAGATCAGGTTCAATGACCCATCTACTATGTTAGTAAAGTTTTGCAGGATGCAGAAACCAGGTATCCAAAAATCGAAAAGCTGGCATACGCGCTAGTCACCGCAGCTCGGAAGCTTCGACCGTACTTCCAAGCTCATACCGTCATCATCCTCACCAACAGACCTTTGAGGGAAGTCTTGCTCAAGCTCGAGGTCTCCGGTAGATTGATGAAGTGGGCCATTGAACTCAGCGAGTATGACATCCAGTACGAGCCTCGAACAACTATCAAGGCCCAAGCCTTAGCCGACTTTGTCGCGGAATGTACCTTCAGCACTGTAGTCCTGGAATCGATTGAGCCCGAGCACAGAGGGGAAGCTTCAACTAGTGTGGCACCTCCCCCGGTCAAAGCAACACCAACCTGGGATGTGGAGCCCTGGATCCTCCATGTGGACGGTTTGTCAAATCAGCAAGGTAGCAGGGTTGATATCATTCTGTACGGGCCAGGCGGGTGAAGCTGGAGTACGTGCTCCGGTTCAAGTTCATCGCATCTAATAATGAGGCGGAGTACGAAGCATTGATAGTTGAGCGTACTCTAGCGAATGAAGTAAGAGCCAAGCACATCATTATCTGCAGTGACTCCCAGCTCGTGGTCAACCAGGTCATCGGTGATTATGAAGCTCGCGGGCCAACCATGGTCGCCTACTTAGCCAAAGTTAGAGAAGCTCTATGTGGTTTCCAGTGTTACTTCATCAGGCAGATCCCGAGATCTGAGAACGCTGAGGCCAATGCCTTGTCCCAGTTAGCCAGCACAAGCGACAATACCATGAGGATTGTGTACATAGAGAACATGCCTCAGCCTAGCATTCTCGGGAAGGGGGGGGGGGGGGTAGAAGAGGTCGCTCCTGTTGCACAAGCAGAGCCGAGCTGGATCGACCCACTCGCGAGCTACCTGCTTCACGGGACCATCCCTGCAGATCGCAACGCGGCTAGAAGGGTAGAGCGGCAGGCAACCAAGTACGTCATAATAGACAGACGGCTGTACCGAAGATCCTACACGCTCCCCTACTTGCGCTGCTTGCGACCCTCAGGAGCCGAGCTTGTTCTCCACGACAATCATGAAGGCCTGTGTGGCGGACACTTGGGGGGCAGGGCTCTCGCCCAGAAAGCGCTACGACAGGGTTACTACTGGCCAACGATGAAGGCAGATGCACTTGTGCTCGTCAAAAGATGCGACAAGTGTCAAAGGCACGCCAACGTCCACCACCAGCCTGCTGCTGACCTGAAGTATCTCACTAGCCCATGGCCCTTCACGCAGAGGGGAATCGACATCCTTGGACCATTCCCGCCAGCGACAGGACAGGGGAGATTCTTAGTGGTAGTAGTGGACTACTTCACAAAGTGGGTGGAGGTCAAACCTCTTGCGATAATCATAGCACAAAGCGTGCAAAACTTCTTTTGGAGGAGCATAGTGTGCCGCTTCGGACTACCTCAAGTGTTTATCTCTGACAATGGCAAGCAATTCGAGGACATCAAGTTTCAGAACTGGTGCAGTTAGATGGGGATACAACAAAATTTCACCTCGGTGGTGCACCCCCAGAAAAATGGTCAAGCGGAAGTCACAAACAGGGCCATCCTCCATGGACTGAAAGCACGCCTAGCCTGAGCTAAAGAACTATGGGTAGACGAACTGCCTAGTGTACTATGGGCTTATCAAACCACTGTGAAGACAGCCACGGGTGAAACCCCCTTCAACCTCACCTACGGCACGGAGGCAGTGATCCCAGCCGAGATCGAGGTGCCTACACTACGTCTGGAGGCATACGATGAAGAGGCAAACGATGACGAGCTACGCACCAACCTCGACCTAGTTGAAGAGGTACGGGACCTCGCATACATCTGGATCGTGACCTACCAGTAGAGAGTGGCTCGGTACTATAACGCCAAAGTCAAGAAGCGGAACTTCTGTGTTGGAGACCTGGTTCTTCGTAAAGTCATGGTGCTTGAGCCAAGTGTTGGTAAGCTTGGACCAAATTGGGGAGGACCCTACCGAGTAAAGCGGGTGCTCAGGGAAGGTATGCACGAGCTCAAAACCTTAGAAGGAAAACAGGTGCCTCGGGTGTGGAATGTCAGCAATCTAAGGCGGTACTACCTGTGATCGTCTAACTGGAGAACGGATTGTAAGTCACTCTCAGAAGTCTAAGGACTAAAAACGCCGAGCTGATAAAGGACCTCGACATTTTACAAGCCCCAGTCGCCTCTTCGGCATGGGCAGGATCAATAAGGGTGGACAATGAGTTGCCCCAAGGCCTAAGGGCTAAAGTATCGAATTGACAGACTTGTCACTATATAAGTCTCAGCCGCCTCCTCGGCATGGGCACCCAAGACCCAACCGCCTCTTGGGCATGGGCATATAAGTCCTAGTCGTCTCTTCGGCATAGGCAAAATACCCCCAATGCCTAAGGCATAGACAGCTCGGGTATAAGCCCTACGATGTCTAGCCCAATTCGGCATATAACAATAGGTTGGGCCGGTTAGGGACGACCGACATCTAAATGTGTAGCCCGTGCGCGGAAAGGTTGGGTATATACCCTATAATGCCGCTCACCTTGGCGTACATTACATGAAGTTACTCTTACTAGTAGTATGGGCAGACAATTCGGGGTAATCTCCACTTAGAAAATTTTTATGGTTGGTTATTCTTACTTATTGTCTAGCTTGATAGCTCGACAATTCGGGTAACCTATACATTCGTCGCCCAGATCGGGAGCCACTCACACTTAGAATATTTTTACGCAAAGACTAGTCAAGAAGGTCTATATATATTTCATTGATGAAGTAATTGTAAGTACAAAAGGTCTCATTGTGACCCAAGCTCAATGGCTTCGGGGTGTACATCCATGATTCAAAAAGGAACAGAAAAGAAGGAAAAACTATCAAGAGGGAGGACTGCTAGCCTCATCCGAAGGGCCCACTACTTCGACCTCATCATCGCTCTCCTCCTCTGACAAGTCAGGTTCCTCGTTCGCTGCCCTGGCCACTCCCAGAGCTAAGCCTGCCATCGTGATGGCATCGAGGTCGAGATCAGGGAACTTCTGTCGGACCAGATACCTGCATAGCTTGAACCTGAAGCGGTAGGAGCTTGAACCCTCCTTGAAGCGTTCAACGAGCTGATTCCTCTCTTCTGACCGCACCTCCTCGATGGCGGTCTCGAAGATCTGAGTACGCTCTTGGACCATTGCTTCGAGATTTTTGACTTCTCGTTGAAGCCGTGCCTTCTCCTCGGTCATTGTCGCGGTTAGCTCCTTTTGCTTCACGTTCTCCTCGGCCATCGCATAAATCTGCTCGATCAGTGAGGAGATCTGCCCCTCCTAGTCCAAAATCAGCTGCTTCTGGCCCTAGGCTCCCTTTTTAGCTCGAAGCACCTCGCCCCGAGCTAGGTCCAGCTTGCGATGGAGATCTCGTACCTCCACCTTGCCGTCTCGAGCCTCCTTTGAGTGGATCATAGACTGGCAGGCCAATGCATGAAGGGTGGAGTTGACCTATCAAAAGAAAATCGAGGCAAGTAAAAAAAAAAAAAGAGTGGAGCTAAAGGCCGAACACTTACCACCATGCAGTGGCTGGAGGCTAGTCCCAAGAGCCGCTTCGGAGGCATGTCAGCCCATCGCGCGACCTCACTTGGAAAGACGACATCTCGACTCTTGCGCACTGCGAGCACGTGGTTCGTGATGCTTTCTCCTTCACTCGTGGGGGCGCTCTCTTGCTCGGCAACGGGCCCCTCCGAAGTTGATACGTCCTCTGGTTCCTGAGGACGAGCTTCCTCCTCGCGGCCTTCCTCTGTGACCACCTCGGGGTGTGCAACTCGGGCCTCCTCCCTGGGGGGCTCGGTGGAGATCGGCTCCACGGTCTAGGCCTCAGTTGCTCCGGACATTGAAGGTCCGACCTCCTGGCGAAGTCTCTTCGCAGCCTTCCACTTCTTCCCCCTCCGGAATCTCATCAGGAGGCTCTCTGCATCGACCTCTGGCATTGTAACTGCAAAAACATACAACTAGTAAAAAAAAAACATAAAGGGTATTTTGAGCAAATATCCGGAAGGAGACCTACTAGGAGGGCTCAAACCAGCTCGCACCAGCGCGTCCTCGGCCAAGAAGTTTTTCATCTCAAGCCCGAGGTCCCTCCACGAATTGATCACCGCCCTGGTCTCTCCGTCCAAGCTCACCCCGGGGTCCTGAGTAGCTACCCTCTAGTGGGTTGGAAAAGACCACCCTTCCGGGTTACGAGCGATGAAGTATCGCCTTTCCAGGCCGGAACCTTGTTCGGGCAGCCGTGCAAGATCTTGAATCCGGGCCTGGGAGAGATATAATAGCTCTGTCTAACGTCCCCGCGCAGACAGGTCGAGTTTCGCTTGATCGCACAGATCGAGCTGAAGACGTCCAGGGTTAGGGGTCGGCAGTAGGAGTGGAGCAAAGAAATAGTGCCAACAATATTCCGAATAGAGTTCGGATGAAGCTGGTCAATAGTGATGTTGTAAAACTTAACTACTTCTATCAGGAAAGGATGGAGTGGGAAGTGCAGCCCTGCCGCGAGCTGCTCCTAAAAAATAGCGAGCTCATTGTGATCATGAGCCCAAGGGTATTGACCTAAGGGCATGCTGAGGACTAAGCTATCGGGGAGACGATAGCGGGACACTAAGTACAATAGTCTATCTGAAGACAGTTTGGAAGGCCCGAAGTCATCGGGTTTCTGACCTCAGGAAGGAGTTGGGGCCCCTGACCTGGAGGATGGGCCCTCTTCCTGGGCTTCGGTCTCTCCGAGCCGAGATGGCTCAACTTCGGGGTCAGAGGTTCCCTCTAAAGACCGGTGAGGGGAGGCACCCTGCCGTGGGCTGACTTCCCCGTTAAGAACAACAACGCCCTCCACCTTCGGGACAAGTTCACTTCGGGACACGATTGCATCAAGATCACCTCGGTTATAAGACACCTCGACATTTGTACCAGGACGGACCCAAGGGGCACTAGTTCGGTAATATTGACCGACCTCTGCATGTTAACCCCGAATATATCGCCACTAGATTCCACGCTTTATGGGATCACACCTCGTAACTGTTAGCC
This sequence comes from Nelumbo nucifera, assembly GCF_055504915.1. NCBI lineage: Eukaryota > Viridiplantae > Streptophyta > Magnoliopsida > Proteales > Nelumbonaceae > Nelumbo > Nelumbo nucifera. The sequence goes on from NC_142651.1 coordinate 79,098,077, forward strand.
TTATCTCCCCCGTCCGAATCGAGCAGAAGCGGTGAGTCTTATCGGCTGACAACGTTATCTCCTGCTAATACGGATACGGGCCTCATCATGGCAAGATTCTTGGAACCACTCCGAAAAACCCACGAGGACTCCAATATATAAAGACCCCAACCCTTCGGGGGAAAAGATACGCGTAATCACTGCTCACTAGCTCTCTTACTTTCTAAACTACCTTCAGCTCGCAGACTACTGACTTAAGCATCGGAGCGACCTCGTCGAGTAAGCACCCCCGGGTTCTCTGATTTCTCTGTGCAGATCAGCCAACTCCGTCGTCTACTGTAAGCCAAATTATCTCCAGCTAGGAACAGTCATTCGCATCAAGAGGGTTTGAGACCGAGAGAGCCAGAAACTCAGAGAGAAGAACAACCTTTTTTTTTTTAACTCTTTCAGACTTTCCACCAAAAAAAAAAAAAAACTCTTGAGACTGTGATAGACTATAATACAGACTACAGATTTCAGACTTTCAGTTTCAGAGAAGAGAACAGATCTTAGAGACTCAGATTGATAACAGATTTCAGACTTGTACGGCTTCACCCGTTAATCCAACTATCCAAGTAAGTTGTTCTCCTTTTCACTTTTCTCTGGCCTTTATCTTTATGCTTTATTTATTTTTATCAGTTTTTTAGTTCACAGTTAATCCAACAATCTAGTTAGTTCACAGGTTCTCTGTCCTTAATCCAACTATCCAGTTGAGGCCAAATTTATTTCTCAACTGAACCAGTTCGATTTGGATTTGGTTTTGAATTCAGTTCGGTTAAGGGATATGACCAAACCGAATAAATGGTTAGGGCATCAGTTTGAACCAAATCGAACCAAACTGACCGAATGTACACCCCTACCGGTTTCCTAACGAGTTCTACGGTAAAGGTGAAAATTTTTAAAATGCCTATTTAAACTTTGATGGGTTGAAAGAAGAAAATGTCAAAATAATGAAAATAAGCACGTTAAAGTATGATATCTATTGTTGTATTTTTAGTTAATTATTTTTTTTTTGTGATTCAATGTTTTTTTTTTTTTGTAGTTAATTTACGGAATGCTAATGGTAAAGGGCAAAGTATTAAAATTTAGAAGTTTAGAAAATTTTTCGCAAACGAAAGTTCTGGGGGGCTAAGTGTCACCACCTTCAAAGTACATGGTAACAGTCTGTTATTTATTTAGGCTGTCAATGGGTTTGGCCTACACTGATTTGAAGCAAATGAATCAATTTTAATGGTTCTTTTTCTGTAATTTTGTCTCAATCAATAACGGAACATGTGATAAGACCCCAACCAATCATAGATTTAATATTATTTTCCAGTTTTCTTGTAATTTTTATTATATATTTTTTTAAAGGTAAATTTGATAGACAATTAATATATAATATACTTTTGGTAAAAACACTTGATTTATTAACATATGAACAATATAAACGAAAATGAACTTTTTAGTTATTATTTACGTAGGTAATTAATGATATCAGCATATTGGGTCAGATCCGATTATCCCCACTTATAATTGGGATGGTTCTAGGTCTATCACATAGAAACCGATTAATAATTCCTAAATTTATTCAAAAGTCAAAATAAAGGGAGATTTTACAGTACAATGTTTTAAAAATTGACCTGGAGGCTGAATCGTTTGTACTTGGTTCGACCGTGCAGGTTAAATGGGTCAGACTATGTCACATCATCATCATCTATATATAAAAGTAAGTGGATAGGTAGAGTGGAAGTTTTTTAGATTAAAATTATTTCATTGTTTGAAAAAGGGTATAAAAGTCATTTTATTGTAGCTTTGATGCCAACTTTAATTGCTATTAAAATGCCCATATTTGTCTATTTAGTGCATATCTAATTGTAAGGGTTGAAAATATAACTTCAATTATTACTTTTTATCTCATTTAATCCACTTTCGTTAAGTTTTATAACTTAAAGTATTAACTCCTATTTTCTCTTATTAAATTATATATAAAATTATTTTTCACTAATAAATGATACTAACTAGATCTATACCAATATTTTAAACAATATAAATCCGTAAATTTTAAAACTAACTCAATAACAAATCCATTCTTTATCAAAGTGGTGGCTAAGAAATTCAACCATCCAAATCAAATTGATCAACTCATGTATTCATAATTAGATAATAAATTTTTTAAAATAGAAATAAATATAAAAAACTATAAAATGTAAAAAAAATTACACATTTATGATATTTTTATTAACGAAATTAAAAAATAAGTGTAATAAACAAGAATATTTTTATTGATAATGAAAGTTAAATACATAATTTTGAATAGAGAAAAAATGAAATTATTTTACTGTTTGGCAAAGATCAATAGTTCAACTTTTGGGTCAAATTTGTTAGCATTTAAAATCAATAAAAAATTAATAAAATATAAAAATACAAAATGAAAAAAAAAGAATAAATTTTGCAACAGAACGTTCAGACACATGTATAATATCATATAATTATCGTATTAAACAAGAAATAAATGTATGACATATCAAAATTATTTTTACACATAGAAATACAAAAGGAATTATAGGAAAAATTGACCACATCTATAATTATAAATTTACACTACTATTAAAAATAAATTACATATTAATATAAATTTTTAATACATTATTACTATTATTATCATCATCTAGAATTGCCATGTACAAAAAAACTTTCATGCTTACTAGTATATATATATAAGTGCGAATGTAGAGTGTAAGTTTTTTTTGGACTAAAATTATCCTCTAATTCTTTGTTTGAGAAATGGTATAAAAGTTATTTTATTAAAACTTTAATGCCAACTTTAATGGCTACTAAAATGTCCATATTTATTTATTTATTTCATCTTTAATTGTAAGGGGTTGAAAATATAATTTCAATTATTACTTTCCACTTCATTTAATCTCCTTTCATTAAGTCTTATACTTAAAGGTATTAACACCCATTTTCTCTTATTATATCAATATTTTTAACAATATAAACCCATATATTTTAAAATTGACTAAAAAACAAAATCATTCTTTATCCAAGTGGTGGCTAAGCAATTCAACTATTTGAATCAAATTGATCAATCTATGAAGTCATAGTTAGATAATAAAATTTTTAAAATAGAAATAAATATAGAAATTTATAAAAGTGTAGAAAAATTACACATTTATGATATTTTCATTAATAAAGTTAAAAAAATAAGTATAATAAAAAAGAATTATTTTTATTGATAATGAAAATGAAATACATAATTTAGAATTGACAAAAAAATAAAATTATTTTATTGTTTGGCAAAGATTAATAATTCAACTTTTGGGTCAAATGTGTTAACATTTAATGTCATAAATAAATAGTAAAAAGACAAAAATGAATAAAAAAACATAAATTTTACAAAAAAAAATATTCAAGCACATGTATAATGTTATATATATTAAAAGGAAAGGGGTGGTCTCCCCTTTCGCCAAATGGAATCTTTGTAGATTCCCACGTGTTCAGCTTCGACCTTGTATCGTCTTTGGATACAAGGAGTATACATCTTGTTCTAAAGTTTGACATCTGAAAGTTCAATAATTACATTAAGATATATATATTGGTATTGGTGAACTTTTTTTTCTCTAAACTCTGAATGCATAAAGTATTGTTTTGAATTCTGAAAATTATCAAATATCCATTTTGACCTCATATATGAGAGTGTTTGTTTGTCTTTTTAGGGGTATCATTAGAAAACAAAAAATTGTATGATTGCACTTTAAAAAATAAGAGATAAAAGGAAATGAACAACCATTTTTCTCTTAAAGTTAAAAAAAAACTCCTCTTAAAAAATAAGAATTAAAAAAAAACAAACAGACCCTTAAAATCGAATGCTTGACCTAATTGAATCCCATATCCCATCTTTTAGGCTTAGTGCACAAAATTGGTCTTAGTGGCTACAGTTCAGTGGGTCCGACCAAGACAAACTATGCTGCATCAGTTACAAGCTTGTGGGGATAAAACTGATGAGATCATGTCAACGTACACTACACACCCATTGCTCCCGAGGCTCAGTTCCCATGCATCCCATACTAATACTAGAGAGCCCAACGACACCCAAAAATCTCTCATCCCACTTACGAACCAGGCCTACCGTGCCCAGAACGGGAATCGAAGTAGGACACATCTCCGAGGGTTTTCTTCTCTTTTATCATTCTACATCTCTTGACAAAGAAAGAATACCCTACTCGGTCTCTCCTTGCAAGTTGCAGGGGTATGTTCATAGGTTTCTCCGGTTTCCCATTCTCACTCCATTTTAAATTTCTTTCAGAAGAAACTAACCAATAATTGCACTTTACCTTTTCTCTTTATTGAAGAATTCATTCACTTTTCCCCTTTCCCTGTTTCCTATTTTTAGTCTATTTCGGTATCCGATTAGTTCTGCAATCTGTTCTTCTTGTTTCCAGTTCAAGAAAACAGAGAAATTTTTAGGGGTAATAGGAATAGTCTCTCTCGCAATTTGGATACTGCTGCATCAGATACTATTGTTGCATGTTTAAGAAACATCAAATTTGGTGTTTCTACTATAAATATGTTAACATCTAACTAGACCTGTTTACCCGATGGCCCGGCCCGGCCCGCACCCTAGTCAGGCTTGGTCATGTAATTAGGCCCACAGGCCTGACCTTGGGCCTAACACAGTAAGCCTGATTGTGTTTTGGGCCGGGCTCGGGATTTGTCAAAAAAGCCCGATCCGACTCAACATTATATATTTTATATATTATATAAAATATATAAATAATATAATATTTATTCTTTTCTTTATAATTTTTCTCTCTCTATATATATTCAGCCGCTTCAACAGTAGTAATAGTATGGGTTAAATTTCGGGTTCGGGCCCAGGCCCGGGCTTCAGGCTTTTTATGAGGATCGGGCTCGGGCCTTAAAAAAATCTGTTAATACAAGTTGCAGCCCTAACAAATCAAACTTGGGTTTAGGTATATCCTATTTGCAGCCCTAACCACCCATTCATTGCAAAATAAGACAACATATTGCATTCAACAAGTACATGTTGGATGTTATATCCAGCATTGTTATATGAACTTTCAACCTGAAAAGAAAAAGGAATGCAAATATCTATTTTGATAGGCAAAGATCCAAATTTGTTTTTGTTCTATATTTTTCAAATAAAAATGTACTAAACATGAATTCATTTTAGCCAATCTTTTCATTTTACTGTACCAAGAGCATTGCACACCCCACATGAATTCATTTTTTTTTTTTTGTAAACCATTGTACCCCTTACTAGAGTTGACATAACTCTTATCAAATGAAAGGCTCTTCTTAATTTTAAACAAAAGCACGGTAGAGAAGAAATTTAAATCGTTATAGGATTTAGGAAATCAAGTCTTTTGATACACAATTGGAAATTTGTGGAAGATTTTTTTTTCACACAATTGTATTTACAGTGTAAATACATAAAAAAAAAATGCAAAATACAAGTTTTTGTACTGATTTAAAATTAAGAATGGAAACTCTGCTCAAGCAAAGAAAGGCACATGCCCAGCCCTAGGCATCCAGCACTCTTAAGCCCATTAAGCCCATTGAGAATAAGAAACCCAGAAATCTCTCTCCCTCTCGACACATGGACTCCAATATTCATGAGCGGACAACATCGAAACTCAAGTCAAGTTCATGGTATTAACAATTCTGAGAGACAAAAATGTACCCACGCTGCAGTTAATCGGCTTCAGTCAGTGCAAGACCCGTTCGAATAGCTCTCCGTACTTCTATGTTTTATTTCATGGGGGAGATATTCTCAATTCAATGCAAGGCTGTTGAAACGGGTTTGCACTGACTGAATCCGGTTTCTACAGGTATTTATAGCAAGCAACCCGAATCAGACGTGTGCATTACGTGCATTACTATTTCACGAAATTAGCTTCCCTCTTCTCAAGTGTCAATGCAAATTTTTTTTTGAACGAAAAAGAGAGAAACGACGAATGGCAGAATTCTAGTACTGTATCAGAGACAAGACCGATGCCAGAGAGAGAGAGAGAGAAAAGTACTGAACGCACACACAGAGAACAGTAGAGTGGATTCAAAACAAGAATAGACTCAACAGAAGAACATTGGAGTAACGCAAAAAATTGGTAATAAAACACTGATATACAGTTGAAGCCTTGGAACTCACCTTGCCATAGTACCAAGATGGTGTTGATCTCTTGTAATCATCTGGCTGTTGTTGTGACTGAGAACTGTTGCTAGATTTTGGTGAACCCATACAGATCGGTGTCTTTAGATACATTGAAATGTTCTTGTAGAGTTGTTGGTTCGTGCATAGCCCAACGTTTCCTTTGACTTCCAATCTCTTGCCAAGCCTATTGAAGAAGTCCTCAGGGAAAACTAGCTCTCCAGTTAGCATGTTTTGACTAAGATTTAGATGATCAAGATTGGGAAGCGTCCCTAGATACTGTGGGACTGTGCCATTCAGCCTGTTGTTGTCTAGAGACAGTGCAATGAGATGTTTTAACGAAGAAAATGATGTGGGTATTGGACCTCTGAACCCACACCCTGAAAGGCTCAACACTGTGAGCTTGCTAAGAGCCCCTATGAATAAAGGTATCCCTGTATTTATAGGGTTGCCTTCCACCAAGAAGTACTGCAACTCCTTCAATCCTGAGAGGGTCTCTGGTATTGGACCTGTTAAATAGTTATGGCTGAAATCCAACAAAACCAACCTTTTTAACTTCCCTAAATCTGGAGGCATCCTTCCAAGGAACCTGTTAAATCCCAAGTCTATCTTTTGGAGCGATTGAAGCTGACCCAAAGAATGAGGCACCTGCCCTTGCAGACTGTTCCAGCTGAAGTCCAAGACAGACAAGCTTTGCAGCCCTCCAATCTCTTCAGGGATTTCGCCACTAAGGTTATTGTAGCTGAGGTCAAGCTGCTCCAAGCTACTCAACCGACCAAGCTGCTGTGGGATCCTTCCTTGCAGGCTGTTCTTCGACAAGCTTAGGACCCTCAGGCTGGCAACCTCGGCTAAACTTGCTGGAATCTCCCCAGAGAGACCTGGGTTGAACTTGAAAACCAGCTGCTCTAGTGAAGAGAAGATGCCAAAGAGAGATGGAGAAAGAGTGAAAGTTGATGTGAGAAAACAGTTGAATATGGAGAAGGACTTGAGATAAGGCAGCTTTAAAAGGGATTTGGATAGTTTGGCCGAGGTTTTGCAAGGTGGGTTGACAATCTCAGGGGAGATATGAATTCTGGTGACATGTAGGATAGGTAGATCTTGGCTAATCTCACATTGAATACCCGGCCACGGCGTATCAGTACATGGATGTGGATGCATTTGGGCCCAGTTGGGATCATCTAACAGGTTTTTCATAACTTCAAACAGCCCCAAGAGCTCTCCGCTCTCCATCCCAATATCACCATCACTGATGGTGTTTAACCCACTTACCTCAGCTGAAAAAAAAAGGGAAAACACCAGATAAAAACATAGATAAGCCATGAAAGGAGGTAAAGACCGAAGAGTGTTTTACAAATATCTTAAAAATTGAGAGCAGAGAGAGGGAGGGGCTTTGCTTTTAGAGAGGAGTGAAAATGGAGAGCTACTGATCTCTTTTAACACTTTCGGTGTCCTTCATTTCATGTCAGAAAGAATATTTTACACCCCCTTTTCGGTACTGTTTGTCATTTTAGTTAAGTAATTAAGTTCCTCTCTCTACTCTGCTCTGTGACTGTTGAGTATCAATACTGAATGTATTGTTTTTCATGGAAAACGATGTGAGATTGAGAAGAAACAGTTACTATTGGAAGGACAGGAGTCAAAAGGGTCAAAATGAAATTGAAAGAAGCACAGTAACATGATGGGACGGAACTCTTATCTCGTCGGAACCCGACAGTTGAAGCAGCCCTACTGGGTATCTCTGCCATGGCCTACGATCATGGGCATTGGGCACGCAACCTCTACTTACAGTCAGAGACCTACCGTAGGTCCCTCGTGTTCTGATGCTCTCTCCTCTGAAAAATAAATTGGAGCTCTGGTTCTCGGTTCTCACACGTTTGTTATGGAATGGACTTTATTAAGGTTGATCCATGCAAAATGGACGATATCTTTTGACTGGCTTATCTTTAACCTTCCTTTTTCGACTTCTATTGCCAGTTTAGGGAATTATATTGGTTGGGTCTTCAAAACTGCCGAAAGATACACAGCAGAATATGATCTAACATGACATTGTTTGTCATGGTGAAACTGACTGGAGATGGTTTGATGCTAAAACCTTGGGATGCCAAAGCCAAAGAACTCGGTGCTAAAACTGGCTGCCCGACGTGAGGTCTATATCCGGTCTACCCCTTCCAAGCCCCAGCATTGGGTAATGCATTGCCCGGATGGTGGGTTGAAAATTTAGGGTTAGTTTATGGGGAAGAAAGGGTGCGCTTGGCGTTCTTCAAAATAATTAGATTATGTTTGGATATACATTTGTACTTTTGGGATGTATTTGGCAAAAATCTTAAAAAAATTAGTAAAATATGGAGTTTCATCAATGTTTTAAAAACCAACCTGGAGGTTGAACTGCTTTAAGTATATATATATATATATATATATATATATATATATATATAACTAACTATACATTTGTGTCAATATATAACTAACTATACATTTGTGTCAACATTTTATATATCTAACTATACATGTGTGTCTATAGGTATATATATATATGTGTGTATGTATGTATGTAAATGTGTATAAACACATAATTTATCAATAAATAATGCATAATTATATTCTATATGTAATATGTTTATTATTTTATATTTAATTTATATATTTAATTCAGTTTTTCATTTTTATTTGTAAAAAAATATTAAAAATTAAGACTTGAGGCCAAAAAAGGTTTTTTATCATGAAAATAGTGGGGTAAAACTCATACATCACTGTAGGACACATAGATCTCGAAATGTTATCCAAAATAAAAAAAAAGATCACCCCAATCAGACATCAGAGCACAACGTTATGGCCTTCGAAAGTTTTTATACATATTTAATGTGCAACCCGTGACCTTGTCACCAGTTCAAACAGTTTTTTACCTGGTCAACAATTTTTTAACAAATTCTAGGTTTTACTAGAACTAGACCCAGAATCATGGCCAAGTGATGAATTCAAATGGTTCAACTGGTTGGATCAACATTGGGTTGAAAACACTGGTTTGGATACAATAAAATATTATATATGTGTATGGCATCTATATATAATACCACATGGTGTATCCAAATGCCACATGGCATTCATATATACTACCACATATGACACATACATGTCATTGAATACATTTATACACATGTCACCTATATATGTTGACATATGGCACGTATGTCATTGAATAGGTGTCATCCACATATACTGCCATGTAGCACAATGTTATTGAATAGATTTAAATGCTACACGATACACATGTGACCAAATACATTTAAACATCATGTGGCATCCATATATGTTGTCACATAGCCCATGTGTCACTGAATACACTTAAATATGATATGACATCCATTATATTGTCACATGGCCCACATGCCATCCATATATGCTGCCATATAGTATATATGTTGCCACTAGACCTGTTCATGGGCCGGCTAGCCCGATGGCACGGCCCGGCCCGGCCCGTTATTTTTTTGGGCTTGGACAAAACTTCAAGCCCGTGGGCTCGGGCTTTAAATACCAGGCCCGGTCATTTTTCGGGCTAGGCTTGGGCTTTCTCAAATAAGCCTGACCCGATACTATTACATATAATAAAAAAACATTTATGTTATATATAATAAATACATATAATATATATTTATTTCTTAAATTATTAATAAATATTAATTTACTATTAGGAAATACCAATTAGTTTATTAATTTATTAAATTATTACTAAATTAATATAATATTAGTTTATAAAAGTATAATGAAAATAAGGCATTTTGTGTACAAGTTGGGCTTTGGGCTATATATAAGGGTCAGGCTTGGGCTCAAGATCTAGGCTCGATGGTCGGGCCAGGCTCGGGCTCGGACCTGCACATTTTCTATTGATAAAGAGGCAAAGCCTGTCCCGACCAAGTCTAGTTGCCACATGCATCACCTCCCAAAAAGCGGACACTACAACCCTTTTGAATTGCAAATCGCCCTTGAACTCTTCACAAGATTATCTAACACCACCTAAAGACTCTAGATACCCTAAACCACTTTTCTATTAAATTTCACCTCTGATACTCCTTCGTTTACTCCTCGATCAAAGTAAGATTTTTTTCAACTCTTCCAATTGATTAAGAGTCATAAAGTCATGAATCCCTTAAATACAAGCTTCTTTGTATCAACTGGACCATGCCAACGAGTTCAGGACCCTCGAAAACCCCCCACCCTACCAAATTTCACATGAAAACTCCCTCTCTAGCTCTAAATCTGATAACATTCCATTTCACATGAAAACTCCCTTTCTAGAGGTAATCTTGCCATCCAAATTTGCCAACACTTTGATGAGAATATACCCTTCCTATGGATTTTACTAGAATGACACTTCTACCCCCAAAGTATCTAAAACACTCCTCACCCTTCCCCTTACCCAAAATACTCCTGAATTCAAACATGTACCCAAAGGGTTAAAGTGTTACCCTTTTGCTTAGGATTCTAATTCTTAGGTCATGCTGGTTCTGTGCCAACACATGATGGAAAAAATTGCCCCTTTTAATAAATGGTGTTTTATGGCTAAAATGCCATTGTTTTATTAACTTGAGAAACAAAATAACATGTATAAATGCACTTACAGGTAAATGACTAAATGAAAAACGAATGGAGCCTAGGGTAAAAAAGTTGGATATCTTAATTTTTCTTCACTCAATTATTGCATTTTTCAAAAAATCTAAAATTATACTTAGGCCCCGTTTGCTTTTGGGGAAGTTACTTATCCAAGTAAATACACTTAATTACCCGATAAGGGCATCTACCCATGTTCTTTTATTTCTTATGTAAATAAGAAAATGACCCTTTTTAGCCATAAAAAGCCACTATTAAAAGGGGCAATTTTGTCCCATCCAAGTGTTGGCTACTTCCACCTAGGTGGGGAATGTTACCCACCTGGGAGATGGTTATACACAAGAAAAATAAATTTTACGTAACCCCACATAAATCTAAAAAAAGAACATGAGTATCTTGGTCAATGAGAACTAAAATCCCATTAACCAACTTTTCCTGTTAGACAGTGTGTGCTCTTAGCTCCAATAAGATTGATGTACATATCCATTTATTGTAAATGAATAAAAGTATAGAATTGATTCATGTTATATTTGGTGTGTTTCTGTGTAATTACCCCTAAAATCTCATTAACCAACTTTCCCTGTTAGACAGTGTGTGCCCTTAGCTCCAATAAGATTGATGTACATATCCATTTATTGTAAATGAAAAAAAGTATATAATTGATTCATGTTATATTTGGTGTGTTTCTGTGTAATTACCCTTAAACTGGACACTTATGAGACTCGTGTTAGTTTAGAAAGTTCTTAGCCGCTAGATAGACTTGGAGAAGTTTATCCTGTTAAGACTGGCACTAATGTGCTGCCAAGAAGGTTGGGGTAGCTTGTCTCAGCTGCTAGGGTTGGACCCGAAGCACATGTAGTGCGTGTTTGTTTGAAACATTAAACCCGAACCAATTTTCAGTTATGCCCTAGAATCGTTCTATCCGTTAGAAGGTCCTCAAGCTGTTAATGACCACACGGATGACTGAAAGCCATTAGGTCCATGATCACACCATGTGGATGATGGGGTATATTAACGAATTGGAGGCTCTTGGATCCCAACTCGAAGATGACACTAAAACTGATGCCATCCTAAACTCTCTACCTCCCTCCTTCAATTAATTTGTCATGAACTATAACATGAACAAGCTAAATGTTAGCCTTCAGGAACTCAGCAATATGTTGTAGAGAGCCGAAGACCTGATTAAGAAAGATAAGCCGGTAGCCATGCTTGTTGAAGGTGGCAAATTGGGCAAAAGAAAGAAGAAGGGCAAGAAGATGCCTAAGAAGAAAGCGGGCAAGCCGAAAAGGCAGAAGAAAGATAAGTCATCTAATGAGCGTCACTTCTGCAAACAGACCGGACATTGGAAGATGAACTGTCCTCAATATCTGGAATCCAAGAATAAAGAAGGTAATTTTGAATCTCTTGTCATAAAGACCAATTTGTTGGTCACTTTTGCATCCTGGTGTATTGATTCCAGGGCTTTTACTCATGCAAGTAATACATTGCAGGGGTTCAAAGAAAGAAAAAGGCTGAATGATGACGATGTGGTTCTTTACTTGGGGACTTTTGCAACAGTTGCAGCTATAGCTATAGGAACTATAGATTTAATTTTTAGAGAAGGAATTGTAATGCTTAAAGATTGTCTTTATGTACCGTTACTAAGAAGAAATTTGATTTCAGTTTCAAAATTGTGTAAGGATGGTTAATCTGTTATATTTAATGATACGGTTACTATCAAACTGAATAACAAATTCCTTATCTATACAGAACTTGAGAGTGGTCTCTAGGTCCTCCGTCCTTCTTTAGAAATGAACATAACCGAAACTACGTTGGAAATAATCTCCAAGAAAAGAACATGTGATACGGTTAATCCCACGTGCCTGTGGCATTACCGACTTGGCTATATCGATAAAGAACGTATCACAAGATTGGTAAATGATGGTCATTTGGATTTTCTAATTGTAGAAGATCTTATAACTTGTGAGCCTTGTTTTCAGGGTAAGATGATTAAACGGCCATCTATGGGTACACTTGACCTAATACATACTGATGTATGTGGTCCCATGAATGTTAGGACACGCAACCAGCACTGTTATTTCATAACTTTCATCGATGATTATTCTTTGCATGGTAACGTGTACCTAATGAGACATAAGTCTGAATCCTTTGAAAAGTTCGAGGAGTTTAGACAAGAAGTCGAGAAACAGTTGGGAAGATACATCAAAACCCCTCGATTAGATCGAGGAGGTGGATATCTCTTCGACGAATTCAAGGACTACCTAAAGGACAACAAGATTATATCATATATTGTGTCCTGCTACACCATATTTAAATGGTGTGTCGAAGAGGAGAAATCAAACTCTATTAGATATGGCCTGATCACTTCTCGTCCATTCAGAACTACCTATATCCTTTTGGTGACACGCATTAGAGACTGCTATATACGTGCTGAACCGAGTACCAATTAAATCCGTTCCTAAGACTCCCTATGAGCTATGGACCGGTAAGAAACCAAGTGTAAGACATTTGAAGATTTTGGGTTATCCAACACATGTTAAAAGAACAAGTGCAGACAAATTGGGATTCATGACCAGCATTGCCTATTTGTAGTCGAAACCCTTATTTTTTGGAAGAATATTACATCTTGAACAATCATCGTCAGGAAATTGTTCTTCACGAGAAAAGCTCGGGAGTAGTGGGAGATGTCCCATAGGTTCCAAATAATACCCAACTCAGAAGATCTACCTGAGTATCTAGGCCCCTAGTTCGTTATGGTTATGATCAAGAAAGTTACTTGATGGAAGTCACGACTAATGAAAAAGATCTTGTGACTTATGTGGAAGCTATGTTGGACATAGATTCCTTGAAATGGGTAGATGCCATGAAAGTCGAGATTGACTCAATGAAAACCAACGGAGTCTGAACTCTCATAGACCCACCCCCTAGGGTGAAAGCAATTGGTTGCAAATGGATTTACAAGAGGAAGAAGGGCTCTTATGGAAATGTTGACACCTATAAAGCTCGTTTTGTAGCAAAAGGATACACTCAGAAAGAGAGAGTCGATTATGAGGAAACCTTTTCGCCTATGGCAATGCTTAAATCCATACGGATCCTTCTAGCTGTAGCAGCATACTATGATTATGAGATTTGGCATATGGATGTCAAAACCGCAATCCTGAATGGAGATCTTATTGAAAATATCTATATGTAGCATCCGCAAGACTTTATTGCATCTGGTCAGGAACACATGGTGTGCAAACTTAACAGATCCATTTATGAACTTAAACACATTTCAAGAAGTTGAAACATCCGATTTGACTCTACGGTTAAACAATTTGACTTTGAGCAGAATTCGGATAAACCTTGTTTTTATAGGAAATTAGTGGGAGATAAGGTTACATTCCTTGTTCTGTATGTAGACGACATTCTACTCATTGAGAATGATGTAAAAATGTTGACTACGGGGAAGGTATGGCTTTCGCAGCAATTATCCATGAAAGATCTTGGGGAAGCTTCCTATATCTTGGGACTTTGACTCTATATAGATAGATCAAAGAGGATAATAGGATTATCCCAATCTACTTACATTGACAAGATTGTTAACAGATACAACATGGAGAACTCCAATAAGGGATTTGTTCCTTTCAGACACGGAGTCACTCTCTCCAAGGGTATGTCTCCTAAGACTCCTGAGGAGATTGAGTGCATGAGAGAGGTTCCCTATGCCTCAGCCGTAGGGAGCATCATATATGCCATGTTGTGCACTCGTCTAGACATTGCTCAGGCTGTCAGTGTAGTAAGTAGATACCAGTCAAACCTAGGGCAGGAGCATTGGATTGCTGTAAAGAACATACTTAGATACCTTCAGAGCATTGGATTGTCTTGTCTTCGATGGTAGTTCACTACAGATCGTCGGTTATACTTATGCCGACTTCTAGTCAAACCCAGATGATAGAAAGTCTACATTTGTTTACATCTTTATGATGGGGTCCTGTGCAGTTAGCTGGAACAACAACAAACAATGGATCATAGTAGATTCCACGATCGAGGTCGAGTATATTGCCGCAAGTAAAGCTGCCAAGGAAGTAGTGCATATGAAGTTCATTCACGAATTAGGAGTTGTTTCATCCAGCACATCACCCATTCCACTGTTGTGTGACAATAGTGGAGCAATTGCTCAGGCTAAAGAGCCAAAAGCCCACTCGAAGTCAAAGCACATCGAGAGGAGTATCATGTACTTCGGGAGATTATTGGTTGAGGGAACGTCCAGATTCAGAATGTAGCATCAACGGAGAATGTGGTAGACCCATTGACTAAGCCACTCACACGGAAAGTGTTTGAGGAACACATGGACAATATGGGACTTCGACCTGTACCCGATTGGACTTAAGTGCAAATGGGAACTGTTAGACAGTGTATGCCCTTAGCTCCAATCAGATTGATGTACATATCCATTTATTGTAAATGAATAAAAGTAAATAATTGATTCATGTTATATTTGGTGTGTTTCTGTGTATTTACCCTTAAACTGGACACTTATGAGACTTGTGTTAGTTTAGAATGTTCCCAACCGTTCGATAGACTTGGGGTAGTTTATCCTACCAAGGCTGACACTAATGTGCTGCCAAGAAGGTTAGGGTAGTTTGTCTCAGCTGCCGGGGTTGGACCCGAAGCACATGTAGTGTGTGTTTGTTCAAAACACTAAACCCGGATTAATCTTCAGTTATGCCCTGAACCTTGGAGATTGGTGGGCAAAACTGAAAAGTTACACATAACCCTAAACTCAATTATGATACTGCACTAGGTATTGGATTGGAATGTCTTTGATATGCCAATCAGTGAGATCCTTTGGGGGTTAAAACCTAGGTATATTGGGGCGGTATGAGAATTTACTCGAGTGGGTGATCATAGTGACAGGATCAGCCCCTTTTTCGGACAAAGTGAATGATCGGAACTGCACTCTCTTTGATGGAAAACAAAATTGCCGATAGTCGATTTCAACCGTGTTTGAAATTTGTTTTGCAAAATATACTTATATGATATATATGTATATATATATATATATATATATATTATATTTTAAGGAAAAATATTTGCAAAAGGTTTTAATTCCCATGACCCATCCGAGCAAAGAGTGCAACACTACACCTTGCAGCTAGGAGAGAGGTCCTTAATTGTCGGGTAGTGTTTGATCATTATGGGCTGAGAGGTTAAGTGTAAGAGACCATTTATGACTGTTTTACCTGATGAGCTATATCTCACTTAAGTCCATTGTCCTTGGGCCTTCATAGGATGGCTGGACTCAATGATCATTTAATGTAAATGTTGGGCCCATTAAGAGCCCATACTGATTAACTCGGGGGTTTACTGTACTTGATAGTGAATTTGGCTAGGCCTTTTCATAGAGGCTGGGCTGAACCCATGTGGGCTTATGTGAGGTCACTGTTGGGGTCCAATGCCATACAAAGAGAGTCAAATGGGCCAGCAACTTTTTAGGGTCGTGAGCCACATGTTTAATGAGCCTAAAGCCCATGATTAATTAGATTAATCAAGTGGTTACATGACAGATTAAGCAGTCATATGACATGGGCGAATGTGGGTATGGATATGGGTTTGGATCAGCAATTAGGGTAAGAGGATAAGTCTTATCCACTTAAAGAGTCCAGGTCCAAATAAAGATTTGGATTAGGACCCTCCTAATTGGATTAGGAGTGCTGATTCTTAAGGCTTATAAAAAGAGGAGGGCGAACTGCTCCAGTTATCACATTTGCTCTCAGTTCTCTCCTTCTGCTCTTGCCGCCCAAAACCCTAGTTCAACTTCTAGTTCTTGAACTGATAAAGATCAGTTATGATTTCTGATTTTTGCAAGAAAACATCAGATCCAATTCGTGCTCACCTCCCTTGCTCGACCCAAGCTATTGGATTACAGTTCTTGCTAAAGGACAGTGTTGTTGAACCGACTTCAATTCAAGATACGCCATCTTTAGTGGAAGTTGGTTTTGGTACCCTCTTTGGGCATGAACTACCACTTTGGGAACTACACGTGTGGATTCTGTATCAGGTATTCTTCTCCCTTCCTTTTGGTTTTAGATCTGGTCTGATTCGGTGTAAGAACAATCATTGAAAAATGCAGTTTTTCTAAAACTGAGAATACGATTCTCGGAAGAGTAAAAAGAAATTTTTGAAATTTCGCCCAACCATCTAGCATGGTCCGGCCATCCATATGATGGATTTTCCCTTCCTTCATTCCCCTGCTCAAAATCCAAAAAGAGAACGGGCCCTTAGAGTCAATATTTAGATTTAAGCACTTTTGAAATGCATGGGCATTTAGTATACTACTAAAAGTAATAAGAATTTTACATGCATTTAGTGCATCTCTCACATAGCCATAACCCAACCCATCTCATATATTTTGGAAAAGGGATTATAATTATTTAAATATTGGGTATATTATAGGGATCTCATATTCTTCTTCTTTAGTAGAAATCTTTAGCTTTAATATTTTTCGTTTTAGAATTTTCTCCTCTTAGCCAGTTAGCTTCCTTTTAAACAATGTTCCACTGAATCATCATATCTTAGGATTTCATTTGAACTCCTAGATCTAACATTTACATCATTCTAAAAAGGTCTTATAGTGATTCTAATTTTGATTTTAACTTCGAATTTTCATCTTAAGCTTTTTTTTTTATTTTTTTTTTACTGTGACTGCATTTCAGTTTGAGATTTAAATTTTGCATCATGATGCTTAGAGAATAATTTTAGGGTTATTTTTCTTCCTGTTTTACTTGGCATTTTTTCTCCTGTTTTCTATTTTGGCATAATCACCTCTTTTCTGGATCTCCTTTTAATTAGAGAATCCGTAGATAATTTTGTATTTTCAATTTGATTTCCACACCATCTTTATCTTAAGATAGTTACTGGCGGAGGGGTCCCTGCTAACTCCACTATTTCAATTGACCTAAACAAAAATATAAAATTGTGATCTTTATAATTTTAATGAATTTATACAAAAAGATTTTATTTGGGACTTCATTAATTGAGATACAAACTCATGAATGGGAGATTAACCATCCAAGTTATAAAACTGATCATGATTGACCACTCTGTTCCACCACGAGGAAGAAGCAATTTCAGACGTAGAAGCATTTTTTTTCCTTTGTTTTTTTAATGGTTTTAAAGCGTTGAAGCATTGCCAACAGCTTGGCTGTTAGGAAGTATCTCATTAGGCTTCGCCTTTTGAGTCTCAATCTTTACATCTTCCATTCAAACCATACAGCGTATAAGCCTCCTTGCACCTCCAATCCGCTTTTAGGTCGTGTATTATTAGGAGACCAGCTATTGACTGAAGCCTAACCATGGTTAATTTAGTTAATAGCAGAAGTTTATATTTATTGAGAATTATTAGAAAGACATTTTAACTAAAATTTGAAGTTCAGGATTTTCTAGGCATTCTACTTAGCTTACTTAACCTCGACCTACATCATTCTCTCCTTTTCTTTTATATATATATATTATTCAAATGCAATTCAAAATTAATATCAATTCAATCAACCATTTCAGCAATCTTATAGAGATTCATACAGGATATGATTTAAAGGAATTGGTAAACAAAAACTAAGCAATTTAGTACCCTTAGCACATATCTTGTAGGTGACAATGATAATACTATTAACAAATAACAATAAATAGAATCTATTAGGGAAAAATATCCAGAAAGTTAAACCCACAATAAATAACATATTAGATGAATAAGATCAATAAATTTAAACCATTTACAAATTCACATCCACATCACATAAATAATATGTAGTATGAAATACAGATAGTTATCCATCTTGATGCCTGGTTAGAAATGAGATTCGCAAATATTTGAAGGACACAAGGCAGAATGAACTGGAATAAGAGATGGAGCCTCAATATTGAATCTTTGAGTGAGAATGTTATATATGTAGCTGAATCAATTGGTAAGAGATGGAGCCTCAATATTGGATCTTTGGTCCTAGGATTACCTGGGGAAAAATGATTAGATCAGATCAGATCAGCCTGTGGATGCTTGCTTAGCAAACTGAATTGTGGTTAGAAACCCTCCATCGATTCTACACGTTTATGAATCTGGTGGCCAACAACATAGTAGAGGTAATTTGAAGCCAACTGGCCATCAATGGACAAAGTAAGGTATACATATCCTTAGGCAGCATTCTAGTTTCTTAGATCTTTAGCATAAACTATTCTTATTATACTTTTCTTGATTACATTTTTCCATCATATAAATTTTTTAGGGTTGAATTTTGTGCTTGTTACATAACAATTTATTTATTTTTTAATTTAAGTAATTTGTTTTTTAATTTCTTTATTATATAGTTTGCATTTTAGACTCTCTATACTTATTGTTTTCTCCCCTCTCTCTCTATATGCACTTTTAAAAGCATATTCGCGCTCTAAAAAGAATGTTTGCAGCTAAATAAGCTGTATGATTGGGTTTGGTTTATATGGCATAAATCCGGCTCATCTGGTCTGATCCACGTGTAATTCTCAAAAATACTTATTAAGGTTCAGAATTAATTAAAGCTATGTTTGGTTTGAAGGAAAATGCAGGGAAAAGAAAGGAAAGGTAGGGAAACCTTTACAAACCTTGTATAGGTTCCCCTATCTTTCCCTTCCGTTCCCTCCTTCAAACCAAACATAGCCTAAGGCTCCGTTTGGTTTAAGAGAAAGTTTGGGTGGGATGGAAAAGGATGGGATGGGATGGGATGAGAAAGTGTGAAAATTTTACTTTCCACCTTTTGGTTGTACAAGGGATAATAGTGGAAAAATTCATTTTCTCATGTTTGTTTTTTGAGAAAATTCATTTTCCCATGTTTCTTTCCCTCTCATATTATGAATTAATGAAGTGAATTAAGGGCCAAACAGCCAAACTAGTTGATGTAATCCAACTTATATATATTTTTAGAATCATATTTTAACGATATTGATTGTAACCATCACATTTGATACAGACCAATGATGGGCCCACGTCATTTGAATTTCATATGGCAAGTTATGGCCCCATGCAACAACAGCTAGTAGTCCTGTTTTGCAACCAATCGACCTGTGACTATAATTGTGTTACTATTCTTGGACAATATAGCTAAGTTGAATTCCTAATGATAGACGTTCATTAATCAGTAAAACTTAAGGCTTGTGTTATATGTGCATCAAAAGATTCTGCAAGTATTGGAATGATAGCTTAATGGCATAAGAGTGAACACGAAAACATTGGGATTAGAGTTTTGTAATTTTACTAGTAAACAAAATTTAGACTCATTCAAACATTTATATTTTGTCTGGACTCCCCACTTAAATCATTTTGATCTATTTAGTTTTGTGCTTTCCACCATAGTAAGATGCAAAAGCATATCTAAGATGTTGGGTCTTTTCTTTGCATATTGCCAAAGACCACAGTAATTATGATTTCTTTGCATATCAAACTCGCTACACATTTGATACAAATAAATTAAAAATAAAGACCAAGAGATCCTAACCAAGGGTCCAAGTTTTGAGGCATCAAATCTATGAAAAGTCCATGCTTCAATTAATTTTATAATTAGGCTAGTTCCTCCTCTTAAACTAAAACAATCAAAAAATTCAAAAGCAGAATTAGATGCCATTAAACTTGTAAATTTCAAAGATATCAAAGCCTAAATGTTGTTTCTCCATCATCCAACTTCAAAATATCTGAATGATGATCTGGATGATAGGAATTACATAATCTTGACATTGTGGACTCTCTCTTGCAGAGGTTAGCCGGAATGATGGTACTGCTGAAGGAAAATTTTGCAGCATTAAGAAATACACGGATGATGTACTGTTGTGAACTCAATCTAGTTTTAGCATTCTTTCAAGGAAAAATAGCATTAAAGGCTGCAGTTAAAACAACTTCCAGATTGGACCTGACAAGTATATATTAATAGCATCATCACACTAATAACATAGAATGGTGATTAGACAATATAAATAAATATATATATATATATATATATATGCAGGCCTAGAGAAAAACATGATTGTTGCTTCCCTTTTCTCAGCCCTAGCATTGCATCACATATGTTTACTACATCACCCTATTTTCAGCTTAGGCGCCTCTACATTATAGCATCTTCTCATATTGTCCCTTCCCTTTTCTTTTGAATGAAAGTTATTATCAATTCCTCCATGTGGCAGTGAAATGTGGTTCTATGGCTGCAGAATTCTTTCATCAGATATATTTATAACTAAAATGGTTCTCTTGGATCTTATTTATTGTCATTTAGAGTATTTTAATTGTCAGGGATTTGTGTGAAGTCTGATTCAAATGTTATTTTGTCTAGTTTTAGGGAGAGATTTGTATGATGCAATATCAATAATGCTTTTTCTCAAAAAAAAAAAAAAGTAATGCTTATGCAATGTTTTAAAAGGCAGAGGAGTAAGGCGAGATGCTAGAACCTTCCAGAGCATGGGTTGTAAGCTTTATAATAACAAATATATAACCATGTGCATAGGACACTTTATATAAGAGTGCATATGAAAATCATAATGTAATCAATTACTAAAAGCTTAAGGAAATAAAGAAAAAAAAAAACAATGTGCTTTAGGCTTTGGGAGGCTGATTGTTTAAGGAGACTCCTAGGTTCTGTCTTGTGGGAATAGGGGTCTCAAATCTGAATCGAAATGGCCCATTCCGATTCCAACTGTTTGGGCAGAATTGAAATCACATTCCCATTCCTGGTGGAATGGCATTCCCCCATTTGAAGAAATGGCCATTCACTCCCCCTCCCTTGGGAATGAGATCTCATTCTAACTTATTCCAATTCTAATTCTAATTCCCGTCTGAACTAAATGGACCCTTAGCTTAAAGTGTTATGAGATGTAGATTGGGCTTGGGGGCGGGGGCTATGGATTAGGCCATTGGATGCAAGACTCAGTTTCCAGTTTGTTGTTTGGGGTCTCATGGCAAGCTGTTTTGTGCTAGTGGACTTCAAGCTACTTGCACTTTTCTGCTCTAACTATTTTCTTAATGTTTTTTTCTTTTTAGATCTTGTTAAAAATCCAAGAAAAAAAACTACATGCTTGGATATCCTTAAAAACTATATTAAAGTTGTTATTGTAAATTAAAACCACAATTAGTGGTTAAAATCCTTGTAGAGTTAAAAGAATCAACTCGCATGAAAACTTGGTATTGATCTTTAAATCAGTATTGTGATGAGAACCTCTGCCTCAATTCATATATGAAACACATTGCATAAGCCACCTCAGGATGTGAGGTATGTGGCTTACCATGCATGGGGTGTTCCCCCCAAGCCTTGCCCCAAGGAGTAAACTTCACACACCTTTTAAAATATTGATTTGCCATACGGCATAATTGAAGACATGATGTTAATGCACCTGTATATGCTTTTCTATATTACAACATTTGTCAAGATTAGGAAAGATAATCTGTTACCAATGGAAGTGTTGGTGTGTTTTTTGTTTAACAGGAAAAAAGTGGGGTTCCTCTTGTAGCACAAGAGAAGTTTTAGGAACCTAAAGAAGTGGAGATTCTCTCTTTTCCTCTTCTAACCCCAAAAAAATCTACCCATTTGGTTTCCTCTTCTAACCATTGATAAATCTACAGTAAATCAAGGAATGAAGTCAGCACTTCAGAAGAACCAATTGGTTCCCTCTTTTGATCATGGTAGAGAAGGGTTCCGAAATCAAACCAAAAGAATAGGCAGTCTTGTTGGAAGTCACAATGGAAAAAAAAATGCACACCATTGTAAATCGATCAAACCAGTAGTGATTTGATGATCGAATAACAAAAAAAAAAAATCTCAGAGAAAACCCCTGTACCTAACAAATAGCATCACTTCAAAATAACAAGAAAACAAAAAAAAAAAAAACCCTTCGTCACAGCATTGTAACGTGAATCTCAGAGAAAACCCCTATACTTGTACATGTCCTGAAGAAGATGAAATGGAGCTTCTCCTTCGCTCGCTAAAACAGACTGTCCTACCAAATCTCCTAACAAATCTCGCCTAAACAAGGAGAATGGAGCTTCTCCTTGCCGAAAATAGTGAAAAAGATGAAATGGGATCAGTCATTGCAGAGACTGACGCAACTATGGTAAAAACATTCTTATCCACCAGAATATACAAGAAAATATAGGAAATGGCTCGCCAAAGCAAGAGGAGTGTAGATTTGGTTTTACCTTTGCTTGATATCACCAAAGAAATCGCCAGAGATACAACCGTTGGAATGCTTGGCTGAAGGAAGAAGGAGAATCTTGAGTTCAGGCCTGAGAAAGCCCGATAACTTTTCTCAGTCGCGTCTCACAATTTTCCTTTCTCACTGGGATCGCACCATTTTGGTGGGATCCGATTTACTTATTGTTGGGATGTTGCTTCTCATTCTTTTTTCATCCCATACCACTATATCCCAACAATCAAACATGAGAAAAAGGCATCATTTAGGGATATTCCTCTTTTCCCATCCTTTTCCCTCAAACCAAACGAAGCCTAAATGAAAATTTACAGGGACGTGTGTTTTGTCACAATTATTTTTAAAGATAAAGCATTAAATTTTTGAAAAATATTTGAACTTAGCACTTACAAGGCAGATGGCATGAGAAGTAACAATTTATTTTAGAAAAAATAAAAAAGGACAAAATAGAATGTTAACCAAATGATTGGTTTTGGGTCTGGATAATGTTAAAACCCGACCCATGACTACCTTCTTAACCTGTACACCTGCTACAGTGTTCATTTGATGTATTGAGCATAACAGGCGATTTTGGGGGCATTTGGCAAATCTTTTAGTGTGATTTGTTTTTAAAGTTTGGAAGAGCAAAGTTTGGTCTTTTCCATTTGGCAATGAAAGATAGAAAACCAGAAAGATTAATGCTCTAAAAAGCTCATGAAAACCCAAAATGGGTCTTTGGACACCTAAAATCTTTCATTCAACAGCTTTGTATAAACATTGTAGATTAGGATACTAATCAAACTGTGTAGATGTTTAAAGACAATACTCTAAAAGATTATTACATCTTTTTAACTATCTAGGCTGTTGAAAGATCTTACTAAAAAGACTTATCTAACAGAATGGATCCACGGATCGAGGAGACGTCATCCATCAAAATCCTATTGAATATATGCCATTTCTGATTTGGAGTTCATAGTCGATTGTCCCTCTTTTTCTAACTTAAGGGTCGAATACAACAGGTGATTTTGGAATGGTAAGAGACTACATGCCAATTTTTTATTTAATCAGGGGAACCCAAGTGTCTCAATTATTGTTTTCGTTTGTAGAAGCACATGGTACACGTGACAAATATAACTAGGAAAGCAAGCAAGATAATGTTGAAGGTGATAAAGATAACATATGAATGTTAAGCTGTAATTTGAACTTTTCTGTAACAACAGTCTTTATATATTATATAATAGTAGTTTTCTACTGATTCACATATATCTGTTGTAACTTTGAACTAGATATATTAACATCACAATCTCTCCTGACATCATTGAGAGAGAAACCGTTCTTCAACACCTCCAGCCTTTCATTTCATGGTATTAGAGCCCTACCAGTCCACCATGGCCCAATATCTGCAACCCCTGAATCCCGTGACCAACCACTAGCTAGTTTCACCCACTACACTCTTCCTGCAATTACTATCCCGCCGTCCATACCCAATGACTCCAAGGTCTCAATAATGGTGGTCTCTACGGCTTGCCCTTAGGGGTGGATTTGAGTTGAGCTGAGCCGAATATTATCAGGTTTGAGTTCGACTCAAGATTGATTTTGAGAAAAAATATTTTATAAAAATAAAAATTATATATATAAAAAAATTATTTTATATTTAAAAAATTAAGAATTATAATAATTAATAATATATATATATATATATATATATATTCGAGCCAGCTAGCAAGCCTCATGAGTTAGTAGGCTTGAGCTCGGCTCGTTTAATAATTGAGTCATTGAATTGGGCTTGAGTTCGAACTCGGTTGAAACCGAACCAAGTTGAGCTTTTCATAAGCTGAACTTGATAAGCTCATGAAAAGCTCGTCTCATTGCCACCCCAACTTGCACCTATTGGCTCGTGTCTCAAATGGTACCCAAGTCTCTCCAATATCTTCTAGTATGATGTTTGCAGCTTTCATTGGTGAATCTATTGTTACATGCCCCTATGCCCTATGCCATTGGAGTTATGGGATCAGTCACCAATGGAAGTTTTATTCGAGAAACCCCCAACTATACATTCTTTGTTACATTTGGCTGTGTGTGTGTGTTACACTGTCACCCATACCTCCGACTTTACAACCAGCACAAATTGGAACTACGCTCAAAATGTTTTGTGTTCCTCGGGCTCACCAGTTTGGAAGGAATACAAATACAGATATATATAGTATAAATACATACAAAATATAAGGTTTTACACTCTACAAATTTATATTTATATTTATACTTGTACTCCTTCCAAACTGAGCCTTGGTTACAACGGCATGCATCACAGTTACAAGTGCTTACATCGCTCGTCGGGACATATCTTTATCTCTTGGCATGTAATCTTTTGATGAAGAGAGCTTCCCTTTTTCAAAACCGTTTCAATTATCCATAACTGCATGTTCTCCTGGTACGGTTACAACTTACAAGTAGGAATGGCAACGGGGTGGGTTTGGGGATTATATTCCCCGTCTCCAATCCTGATTATGAAATTAACCTCTATTCCCGTCTCCGATTCTCGCCGAAGATGAAATTTGTCCTCCATCCTTGATCTCCGACAGGGATGGGTTCCCTGTAGGGAGTCGAATCCCCGATTTTTTTTAAATAAATTTACTTAAAATAAATAAAACATTTAAATATATAAATATTTTTTAAATATGTTTTGATATATATATATATATATATATATATATATATATATATATATATATATATCAAAACATTTATATATAATCGGTGTCAGGGCGGGGTGGGGACCTCAATTCCCATCCCCAACCCCGACCTCGATTGGGAATTCCTATTAATTCCCGTCCTTGTCTCCGCCCCACCAAAACAATCCTCATCCTCAACCCAATCGAGAATTCCTATTAACTGGGGCTCCTCCTACTAGGCCCCAACCATAGTCCTAGTCGATACATCCTATGGTTGCTCATTCTAGAGATAGTACCTAAAAGCCCAAGGTTCTCTCCACTAGACATCCATTGCCAATTACTCTCACTACTTGTGCACAACATATCCCACTTGAGCCCAAAACCTTTGCACGGGCATTAAACACTCTGAATGGAGACATGCAATGCTACAAGAGTTCAATTTACTTATGAAAAATGGGACATGGTCGCTAGTACCCCCTCCTTCACATGGTAATATTGTTGATTGCAAATGGATTTTTAAAGTCAAATTATGGGCTGATGGGTCACTTGAGTGTTACAAAGCCCAACTAGTGGCCCGAGGCTTCACAACTATATGGGCTTGATTATATTGACACTTTTCAGCCCCGTTGTTAAGATGACAATAGTGTGAGTGGTTCTCTCTTTAGCCATCTCCAAGAACTGGCCCATATGTCAAGTGGATGTTAATAATGCTTTATTTTTCATGTATAGATCATAGAGGAAGTCTATATGTCCAACCCCCGGGACGTTAATGACGGGTAGTGACTCTTCAATGTTCAACAAGTTGCTTCATGATTTTAACTGCAAATTTGGGATTAAGGATCTTGGCTCCCTTAATTTTTTTACCGTCTCCCACCCAATACCCCATTGTTTGCTCTCATTGGTGAGCCCCTTTCTGACCCTTCTGAATATAGAAGCATGGTCGGCTCCCTCTAATATGCAACACTCACCAAACCTAATATTTTGTTTGTCATTAATAAACTCAATCAATATCTCCATGCTCCCACTACTCTACATTGACAAGCTGCTAAGTGTGTGTTATGCTATTTGAAAGGCACAATGGACCATGGCCTTGTTTTTACCTATTCTCATTATTTTTCTCTTATTACCTTCTCTGATGCTAATTAGGTTGGCTACCCAGACGACAGAAGGTCTACCAGTGGATATGTAGTTTATATGGGCCCAAATCTAATCAGCTGGAGTGCTTGCAAACCTACTGTAGCACGTTCTAGCGTAGAGTTGGAATTTTGTGCACTTACAAATGTTGCCACTGAACTCTTTTGGATTGGGAAGTTACTTACTAAAATGGGTGTTCAAATTTCCACTCCTCTTGTGGTCTGGTGTGACAACATTGGCGCCATGTACCTTGCCGCCAACTCAGTATTCAAGGCCTGGACTAATCATGTCAAAGTCAACTATCACTTATAAAACTCTTGATGTTCAGTACGTTACCACCTCTAATCAGGTTGCCGACATTTTCTCTAAGGGGGAGTTCTTTTTTCAGATTTTGAGAGCGGGAAAGCTGGTCAATGGGATTGGCCAAGAATCCCATGTTCTTTTTTCAGACTTATGTGGGGACCAGCAGGGAAAGTTTATTTTCCTGGGTATCACTTACCCATCTCCTAGGTGGGTAAATAACTTTCCCACCTAGGGGGAAGTTGCCAACACTTGAATGGGACAAAATGTCCGTTTTAATAATTGATTTTTATGGATAAAATGGGCATTGCCTTATTTACATGAGAAATAAAAGATCATGGTACATGCGACAAAGATAACTACAAACGCAAGCAAAATAATGTTGAATGTGAGAAAGATAAGAATGTTAAGCAGTAGAAATTTAATGTAATTTGAACTTTTATGTAACAATATTAATTTATTTAACAGCAGTTCTTTAATGCTTCACATATCTATTGTAACCTTCAACTATATATATGAACATTCCAATCTCTCTTGGCATCATTGAGAGAGAAAGCCTTCTTCAACACCTCGAGCCTTTCATTTCATTATTGCTTCTTTATCAACTCGTTTGATGATAGGCAAAGTATATAAAAAACTTGCACTCGATACTTTTTGAGGACAGGCAAAGTATGCTTTATGTAAATTTGGTTTAGATTGCAAAGTGTGTTATCAAACACGAACCTTTAGGCTACGTTTGGTTTGAAGGAAAATGTAGGAAAAGGAAGGGAAAGATGGGGAAACCTATAAAAGGTTTGTAAAGATTTCCCTACCTTTTCTTTCCTTTTCATGCATTTTCTTTCAAACCAAGCATAACCTTAGGAATGATGACTTCAATTGGTTTTCAAAAACACATATCTTTGTTTCACTTGAGCTTAGGTTTTGATGAGAGATTGATAGGTCTGATTACGATATTGCTGGAAAAAAAAGCACTATTAGGTGATTATCATGTTTATTATTTTTTCTGATAGAAATTATCATGCTTTTCTATTACATGAAAAGTGAAAAAAAAAAGATATATATTACAACTTCACCTAAGAATGATACGATTGTAATGAGAATGAAGAATAACAGGTGGAGAAGATGTTGAGAAGAAGAAGATGAGAATATAATTCTCATTAAGACCTTGAGAAGAATGATAAGAAGAGGAAGGAAGCAGGGCATAAGGTTCTCACGAAGGGTGGGGGGTTCACAGTAGTGTTAAAATGGAAAAGTTGAGAGTGGACAATGCAGTCTCATAGTGAGAACAAATTCTTCTTCTCCAAGTCGCCTCATGAGACAAAAAAAGGGACATTATCTAGTTCCTAAAGCCATAAAAAACCCATGGGTTGTAGCTTTACATGACTCATAGAATGGAAAGAGAGTTAAGGAGGAAGCAGGAAAGGGGGGAAGGGAGAAAAAAGAAGTATGTTGATGTATATATATAGTAGAGAGTACATATATGTAATTTGATATTATATGATATATATAATATTCATATAAAATTTATTTATTTATTTGAAAAACGGGTGTTGGCAATGAGTCAAATTCATTCACTTAAAACCAAGGTTTTTAAAACGACCCGGATAATGAACCAGTTAGGGGTCCAGTTCCCAAGTTGAACGATCGGCCCATTTTGACAAAAAAATAAAAAAAATTAAAAAACGGTCAAAACCATTAAACGATTCGAACGGTTCAACCGCCCGGATCAGCGGTTTGTTGATCAAATCAACATTTTTTGGCAAAAATCTGGTTTTGGTGAAAAACGAAACCGGTCACTTGACCGGTTTTCGGTTTTTTTGGTCCAACCATCCAGTCCGGTCTGGTTTTGAAAACCATGCTTAAAACTACCATTCAGATTGTAAGATAGAGTCAAAGAATGATGGGTTACAAACCAAGTAACAAGGTGACAGATATGTAGAGCATGCTTTGCTATAGAATGTGCAACACAATTACTTAACTGATGATCCCAATTGATTGAGCAATTTGGAATTCTTAACAAGAGTAGTCTGCATAGTCCACAATCAAATTTTTGATATGCCAAGCAGGAGAGGTGGTCATTTCCAATAGAAAAGAATTTGAAGTAACGATCTTAGAATCCCCTTCCAAAATAAAAGCTGAAGCACCAACTTCAATCACCAAAAGCACTCTTGCAATTGTAGCCTGAGTTTCCAATTCAACTACAAAGGCATGGTCAACTTTAAAGGCTCTCCTGTAATAGAATTGCCCTTATGGTCTCTTATAATTACACCAGTACCACCATTAGAGTGGGATAGAGCAGCATCATATATATCAGAATTTTTTTTTTTGAAAAGTAAATATTATATTGGCAAAAAGAGACAGAGATATAGTCTTCAACCTTGGGTATCCCATCAAAGTAATCATTACTAACAAAAAAGGTAGATGAGTGAGTTTTAGAAAATTGGGATACTGCATGGGTTGTAATGTTATATTTCCTACTTATATACAAAAACTTCACCAGGTTTAGGTTTCTTAATAACAAAAGAGATTTTAAAAACATTCAGTGACATGACCAAGGGTATTCCTTTCGATCATTGAAGGAGCTTATCAAACACTGGGAGTGAGCACATATACATACTTCTCCAAAATTCCAACTTTGAAGCTCTTTTAAAGTCTGCATCACAGCAAATAACTCAGCTTGAAAAACTGAATTAACTGTAGAAGTACGACCTCCTATAATTTTTAAACAAGATAAATTTTTTGAAACAATAATGATTCCAAAAGTATACAATGAAGTTGATATCCTTCCTGCATTAGTGAATACGGGATAATCAGTCTGTTGACCCAAACTGATAGTTAAGATGTTCTGTTCATGAGGATTTAAGGAGGGTGGGAAATCATGGTTTGGGTTTACAAAAAGATGAAAGAGTGTATTCACTAATTTAGATACTTTTGCGGGGCCAGTATAATTATTTTGAAAAACCTGTTCGTTCCTGCACTGCTAGATATAGTACCAAGCAATAGCCAACAAACTAAGAATTTGCAGGAAAAGATTATGATCATTGATAAGGTTGTATAGTCTTTTAATATCAGAAGGCATAGAATTCTGAAGCAAGTTATGGAAATGGAGATTCCAAGGATTTGAACATAAGACTGCTTGTGAAAATCACTGGTAATTGATAAATAAATGAGATAAAGATTCAACCTCTAGATTACAGAGAACACACAGTTTTTGATAATTTCCAAGTGGTAAATGGTCTTTAACTGGGATGAAGTTGTTTAAGATGTGCCAGAAAAATAACTGATATCGGGGGGGGGGGGGGGGTACAGACAAATTCCACAGATTCTTTAAACAGAATTTCAGTTCTGTGTTAAGAGTTGGTAAAGAATTTTGTAATTCTTTTTTATAATTAGACTTGACTGAGAATTTCCTAGAACTGTGATGGACCCAGATCCAAGAAATACTGTTGATGGAGGGGTAGATTAGGGTTCTTAGAATTCTACTGACTTCAGAAGGGGGAAACGAAGCCTGTAAAGTTTTTGATTTTCAATGCCCATCTTGAATGAGTTCTGCAATAGAAGCATGATTGAGGTGCTGGGGTAAAGGCTAAAGGGTCCAATTGAATTGACCCTTTAAGTGGATCCAAGGGCTTTGGGATAGAGGAAAAGATGAATTTTCATTGACCAAACAACCACATTTAGAGGATAAATCTTTTAAGTAGGGCCCAATGGCTTTCCAATAAAAGAAACCTGAAGTAGAAATGGAGTAAGGAAAATTATCATTATTTTTAAGATATTTTGCTTCCCAACAGAGACCCCGTAACTTGTCTTTTTCATTTAGGAATCTCCAAGCCACTTTCTTCAAGAGACTTTGGTTCATCAACCCTAAGTCTTTTAAAGCCTAAGCCTCCGTGAGCTTTAGAAAGGGAAAGGGTATTCCAAGAGCACCATCTAAGGGGGTGTTTGTTTTTGTTTGAAACTCCCCACCAGAAATTGCGAATAGTTTTCTCAATGCTATTAATAGTTTTCTGGGGGAATTTGATTAGAGACATTGCATGCAAGGGAACTGATTGAAGAACTGACTGAATGAGAACAACCTTTCTCGCTTGACTGATAGTAGAAGCTTTCCACTTGCTTAATTTAGCTTGTAAGTTCTCTAAGATGTAAGTCAAATTGGCATGCTTGTTTTTAGCCCAAAACAGAGGGATACCAAGATATTTAGAGTTTATATTCAAGGGCTTAATCTTTAATTGTCTACTAATAATACGTTGAAGTTTGGGGTGCATGTTTTTGTTGTAGAAGATTCCAGATTTGTCAAAATTGATGGCTTGATCAGAGGCATCTTGAAAAGTTATGAGGATTTGCCCCAGGTTATCCAATTCATCCCTATGAGCTTTGAGGAAGAGCATTACATCATCAGCAAAAAAGAGGTGAGAAATTTTAGGGGCAGAGGTAGAGATGGGGATTCCTTGGATTTTGCCCTCCTGTTCGGCTTTATGAAGAAGTCTTGAGAGGGCTTCCACGGCAATGAACAAGGAGAAAGAGGATCTCCTTGACGAAGGCCCTGGGAAGGACAAAAATACCCCTCAGAAGTCCTGTTTATCATAACTGAATAGGAAACAATGGAGATGTGTTCCTTGATGAGATTACAAAAGGGATCCGAGAAGCCTAAAAGAGACAGGATTTTAAGGAGAAAATTCCAATCTAGTCTATCATAGGCTTTGGATATATCCAATTTGATAGCTAGATAGCTGGTTCCTTTCTCTAGAAGCTTTCCAGTTGGTTATTTATTTTTTCATATTCAGAATAAAGTTGATCCAGATTATGATAGGAGTTCTGTTGCTCAGCCTTAATGATTTGGACTTCCAGAATCCTTAATTTTGTTTTGGGTTCTACGAAGACATTTTTCTTCTAATGAATAAGATCTTTCTTCAAATCCTAAAGTTTTTTTGGAAAGCTTAAATGCTGCATAACTCGATTAATTGGACTTCCAAGAGTCTAATATAAGATGAAGGCAAGAAGGATCTGACAGCCACATTTCAAAGAACAGAAAGGGTTTAGGGAAGTTTTGATGGGGTGGATCTAAATTTAAAATTAGTGGGTGGTGATCCAAGCCCCATCTTTTCCCTAGAGATAAAGAAGCATTCGAGTAGAGATCAATTAAATCTTGGGACATTGATGATGGGAGGAGTGGAATTGTAGGACCCATTGAAGAGGAGAGAATGATGGATATCCTCATCAATCTGAGTTGATGTTGCATAAGTAACTTGTAATGGGTTAAAAGGCTTTTGATCCACAACAACCATATAACGAAAATTCCATATGTGCCAAAGTATTATAGACCAGCCCTTGGACAAAGATATAAAGAATACCATCATCCAAATAAACCAATTCGATATCCAACCATGGAAAGACTACATGCTCCTTACACCGATCTCATAGCCATATCCCACCATGCATTGGGAACATCTCCCTTGAATAATAACATACAAGTATAGGAGATGATTATGATGTGTGGCGGCTTGTACATGTTGTGAGGTTGGTGTGAGGAACAGATTTGGACTCTAGTATTTGAGGCTACTGAGGAAGAAAACCAGACAATACGAGTGGCCTCATAGTGAAAGAAAAGATGTGTTACACTTTTAGTGTCTTGTCCACATAGGGGGCAAAATGCTTCAATGGAATTGATAATCTTGGCTAGATTTCTAGAAATGGGTAAAGCTTCTATCAAACACCTCCAAATGAAATATTGCACACGTGGGGCATATTTTTAATATTCCAAAAAGATTGCTAAGTGGTCGAATTAACCAAAGGCTATATATGCCCTCTACAGATAATGAAGGAACACCAACTAAACTAGTTCTTGATATAGATATGGTGCATATTATCATAAAAACCCCCACCAGAATTTACAAGCTAAGGCTCAATTTTCGATGAGTATAAACACAAATATGTAGAGTGCAAAACCTTACATTTTATATTATTTTATATAAATTTGTACCGTACATATTTGTATTTGTACTCCTTCCAAACTGAGCCTAAAGAACTCAATTATTCCTCAAAATGACCATTGACCAACAGTTTAATTAGTAGACATTGTATAAGTAGGAAGTGCAGCCACCATATTTTTAAGAAACACAACACATATTTACCCAAGACGACACCTTCTCAATCACTCTTTTTCTATCTTCTCTATTGAGCTGCATACTTGTGAAATTACAATCAAGATATCTCTCCTTACCTTTCATCATAGTAACCTATAAATAAAAAGTCAATAAACACCTTGTACAACGGTGTACATTTGGAGACGAAGATTTTTCATACATACATTATATGGTTGAGAGTCATACCACCTGATCCAAAACAAAGCCCATGTAGAGTTTTGTTGGCAAGATGATGAAGAATGATTCTTAAGAGCACATCAATTGCTAGAATCAATAAATAAATAAGGAGAGAGTGGATAGCCTTTCCTTAAACCTTGAAATACTTTATATAATGTATTTTATGTTATATAAAATACACTTAAGGGCATCAACTTTCACTTGCAGTGAGACCTTGTAATTTTAGAAATCAAAACTAAAGCCCAGCAATTAGTTTTTAAAAATTTTAAAGCTACCCTTTGCATATTTTATGAGACTGTTTTGCCCTCTCCTTTTTTATTTTGAGTCTATAAAACTCTAATTCTTAACCCTTTCTTTCTCATTTTCTTTCACAAATTTGAATGAGCAACACAATCGACTCATCAAATTTTGCAAAAGTGGCTATGTTTCCAAAGAGGTATGCTAGTTGAGGCAACCATGTCCATCTCTATCATTTTGTAATTTTATTTTTTCAATTACTCAAATCAAAGATGGGCATTTTGGTAAATTTATCACTCACCGTATGTACTTGGACTTGAGTGTTGATTTTTTAAAGTAGAGGTGACAGCTGGTTGTCAAAAATGAAAGTTGGCCCTTACCATTACTCGCACGGTACAAGGCAATTCCCTATAATTTTTCGTTGGGCTCTGTTTGTTTGCGATACAAACGCCGAACCGGGGTATTTATGTACTCCGGTTCGTGTTTGCGAGCATTTGCTTGAAACGTAAAAAAGTAATGATTATCAGAGTAAAAATGTATTTCCTGACACTTTTGTACTTTGAAAAGAGAGCATTATTCTACCTATTTTTTGGATGCAATTTTGTGTTCTTTTGATAATTAACTTTTTGACCAAAGTTAAGGCATTGGAGCATAATATAGTTGGAGCATTTAATGATTGGGCCACACTTTTGCATTGATTTCAACCAAACAAGATGAATACAAAAACGGTTTAAAATATGAACCGTGTTTGCATTCGTGAATTGAAAAATGGATAAATTTGTAGCGTACATATTTGCATTTGTATTGCAACCCAACGCAGCCTAAAGCTCTGTTTGAAAGGAATGCAAATACAAATATGTAGAGTGCAAAACCCTGTATTTTATATTATTTTATATGTATTCGCACTTATGTGTATTTGTGTTTTTTTCCAAACTAAGGCTGAATTAAAAATTTTCGATAACAAAGTATACATCCTCTCATATTGATTGTGCTTGTAGACACCAAGACTAGTTTGTGTATCTTGGAGAGTTAATTAGAGGGGAGCGATAGGTGAGAATCAATTAACAAAATTGCATATCGCATGGTTCAAAGGGATGATACTCATGGTTAAATTTATTTTCAAGTTTTGAGATTAAAATGGGCATTCTTCTTGACTCTTAATATTTTGGGTATTAGTGGGTTTAAAAGGTAAAAACGAATACATATAGGTCAATGAGCATTGGTACATTGCCATAGGGCCACATAGGTGGAAGGAAGCTCTCTTTATGTTTTTATGTCATTTATTAAAACAATTCCTATAGTTTTATGTATATACTAAAACCTACCTTATAGTTTTCATTTTATTAGCACACTCCTATAGTTTGCAATCGACTTACTTAATTGACCTTCCATTAGATGACAGTGAAAAATGACAGTTTTGACTCTAATGTCCATTTGAGAATAAAATTAATAAAAATAAAATAAATTAAAATACCACTTTGCTCCTAATAAGACACTAGCAATCATTCTATTTGGTTAACTTTCTTTTCTATATGAAAAAGTGTTAAGGGTACTTTTACTCAATTTGGTTAACTTTCTTTTCTATATGAAGAAGTGTTAAGGGTACTTTTGGAATAAACAATCATGTGAACATTTTCTACTCAATTTAGGTTATCATGTTACTATTTTTAGATGGAAAAACAAACATTTTTTAGTGAAAGATCGATTAAGCAAATAGATCACAAACTATAGGGGGTGTTTTAGTAAAATAAAAACTACATGGTAGGTTTAAATAAATCTATGAAACTATAGAGGTGTTGAAGTAAACAACCCTTTATTTCTTTTATCTCTTTTGAAGGGCTACACAACAGGGTAGTTAGAGGTGCAAATGGATTGGATCATGGTCCGATCTAATCCAAGATCTGATCCTATTTGGTCAAATTCAGATGACCCTTGTTTCGATCTTCAGATCCTATTGGATTAGATAATAGGATCTGATAAAAAATCGGATTGGATTCGGATCATCCCCTTTATACGATCCGAGAAGATCTTATATATGTTATATATTTATGAATATAAATATATATAATACATATATATATGCTATTTATTTATTTATAAACATATTATTTATATTTTATTTTTATAAATTTATTATATTATTTATTTTTTTATAAAAACAATGTATATATATGGTGAAAATAATTAAATAATACTTGTATTTTTTCTTTTTTCTTTATTTAAATTGGTATATTTTATTTTTCTTTTGATAATTTATTAATTTTTAAAGAAAACAAGTCGGATTGGATTAGATCTGAAGATCTGACTTACTGATAGGATTCGAATTCAAATTGAGGCCTATTAGATCCGATCGAATCTTCATATCGGATCAGATCTGACATGAACAGTATTGAATCGGATTCGAATATATCCTGATTCGAATTCGGTTTGATTTGTTTGCATCCTTAAAGGTAGCTCAACCTCCGACCCATAACCTCTCAACCCAGGTGCAAGCGGGATTCGATCCCAAGTCTCCTCTATGACTAAGTTCTAACAATCAACCACTTGGTTGGCACCTTGCGAAAGAAACTCTCTTTATGGGGTCTCTCCCTTTTAATTTCCTGTTTTTCGAAAATTTTGTGGGCGTATTAAAAAGACTGTAATTGACTTTTGGGTACACCAAAATTAAGCCGCAAAGAAAGTTAAAAGAAAAGACTTTTGGGTACACCAAAATTGAGCCGCAAAGAAGGTAAACAAAAAAAAAAGAACAAAGAACAGGCCAAACAAATTCAGGTATATATGGGGCTCAAAGGAGTCGTGGGGTTTTGTCACATCACTACAGGAAAATGGGGCTATAACTAGGGTCAAAAAAACCGTAGCTAAAACATGGGATATAACCACGAATAATTTGATGTCTGTGGCAAAAAGTTGACCTTTAGCTACGAACAATTTGCCCGTCGTTAAAAGTTATTCTATCTGTGGCAAAAAAGTTAAGCTTTAGCTACGGACAATTTGTTCGTGGTTAAAATTTATTCTGTCCGTGGCTAAAAGATATTTATAGCCACGATTAACCGTGGCTATATGTTACAAAAGCAGAAGTTGACTTATAGCTACAGTCATTTTATTCGTGGCTAAAGAGCTATTTATGACCATAGCCATGGATAACTAAAATTCCGTGGCTATAACTACAAAGTTAATCATCTTTAGCTACAATCACTTTATTCCTAGCTCATAAATAATAACCATATAATATTCATTTAAAATATTTATTATTTATTAATTATTTTTTATAGTAAATTAATAATTAAGAATTTTTTAAAGAAAATGAATATAATTAATAATTAACAAATTATTAGCTCATTACTATTGCATAACAATAATAATTAATGATTGTTAATTAATAATAATTAAACTAGAAAATAAATTATTAATAATTTCATAAGTAAATTAAAAAAAGATAACAATTTCTAAAATAGAAATAAATAAGTATTAATTATTATTTTATTAATTAAAACTAATCATCAAAAATTCATTTAATTATTTAAGTAAATTAATAATTAATAGAAACTAATAAATTAAATATGAAAAACCACTAATAGAAAATTAATTAATTACTTATGAATGAAAATAATACTGACAATTAAACTAAATTATTTAAATTCATAAATAAATTATTAATAAAGTAATAGTTATACAATATAGATAAATAATTATTAATTACATAATAACTAATAATTTATTTAGTAAGTTAATACTTATTTAATAAATTATTTCAACCACTTTACCAATTTTTTTTGCCTCAAAGTATAATTTTTAACCCTATGTGTTTTAAAGTACTGAAAGTACCCTTACTTTGCTACTTTTGCCATAAAAACAAGGGTGATCATTTTAGCAAGTTGGAAAATTTCGCTCTTGGACCTAGATTTTGTGTTTAAGCCTTAGCCAAGGCTCAAGCCCTCATTAGAGCACTTGGATTTATCACATTTTAGCTACCATCATTGGGTTAAACCCCATTGTATGCTTTGTTTTCATACCATTTCAATGATGTGTTGTTTCAAACTGATAAGAAAGTTGTGTTCTAATTAGTTAGACCTCTTAGTATATCAACAATCATTTGTCTTAGAATAGTTGATATTTTGTATTTTTGTAGTTTGAGAAAATTATTGGGGGAAGGACATTTGATGTTTTTGTTGCCTAATTCATTATTTACTTGTTAACTCTTGCAGGTTTAAAAGAAAGTGGTATAACATTAAAGCAGACATTATTGGTGTTGGATGCATGAGCAAGGCATTGAAGATTTTATTTTTTTGTTGAAAACACTTATTCATGTATTCTTTACAAATTTTCTTTTTTTTTTGTTGAAAACATTAATTCATGTATTCTTTACAAGTGACAAATGTACTTTTGTAATAGCATTTGATAATTTGAATAAAAATATATTTGTTTATAAATTATTATTTATTTGTATAGCATGGGAACAAAGAGTAATTTTACATAATCGTTGCTATAAATATGCCTTTAGCAATGGTTATTCAAGATTAATTGTATATAGCAAGGGTTTTAAATAAAAACTGTTACTATAGATATAATTTAGCAACGGTTTTCTTTTTAAACTGTTGCTATAAGTGTTTTTTAGCAACGGTGTTCTTAATGAACTGTTGCTAAAGGCTACATATGGCAACGGTTTTCTTAATGTACCGTTGCTAAAAGTTACATATAGTAATGGTTTTCTTAATGAACCGTTGTTATAGGTATCATTTAACAACGGTTTTAGAGAATAACCGTAGCAACATATCCACCTTTGCACTCTTTTAGCTACGGTTTTGTCCGTTGCTATAACCATTTTAGCAACGGTTGACCTAGTGTCCGTTGCAAGAGATTAAGACTGTAGCAACGGTTTTATTTATCCGTTGCCAGAACCTATTGCCACCATGGAAAAGGCATCGATTTTATATCCGTGGCTGGTCTATTGCTATAGGTCTCTCGCAACGGTTTTAAGGACTTCTCGCAACGGTTTTGTCCATTGCTAAAAGTCAAATTTCTTGTACTGCATGGAGGATTCAAGTCTCAAATCTAATGCGTTAATTTTATAAGAAACCATAGGAATAGCCACATGTCAAAATCTTTCATCAATAAGATTTTTTTTTAATAGTCGTTTATCAATAAGATTCGAACCCCTTTTCCTCAAACCACGCTTGCTTGCCTCTTTTCCGAAAGGAAAAAGAAGTTTTTAGAGTTACTACTACTTGCTAGTTGCTACAGGCGTTTAAAGTTTAAACAGCTCCGTCTCTTCCCAGACAAAGGAAAGAATAAAGGAAGAGAATTCCTTGATCCACCCTTCACTAGCTACGTGTTTTTTGTCTGAAACCATGGGCATTGGGTACGATGAACACCATCAACCAAGGCTTCTCTCTACTGTGGTCCGAATATAACTTTTCTATAGTACAGGCGAGGTTGGTGATTTGTCAAACTCAAGTTATAATTGGACCATCCAATCCAAAGGTCTTCACCCAGATTCAAAGTTTCTTGAAGCTTGAAGCTGCCTAACTTTTTCTTTCATTTCCCAAGTTTATCTGATTTTAGAGATGTCAATGGTTCGGGTCTGGTTTTAGACTGAGACAATTATATATTAATCAATTTTGATCGGTTCTATAGACAAACCCAGAACCAAACGATGCAACCCGATTAGGCCCAATTATACTTTGACATGCATCTATCTATAATTATTTACATTTGATAACAACAACTTAAAACTTACAATCAATGTATCATAAAAAAGGTAATCGATCAAGTGGTATTCATAGGGTGTTTTAATTTTATTGGTCAAAACTCTTTTGATATCATACATTTTCCCTTAATTACTTCTTTGTTAATATATTAATCTGATGCCGGTTGATAAATTGATTGTAAGTTTTTCAGTATCATGTCTTTCCGGTTAATAAAAATACAAATACTTTTAACCAAAATTATTAAATATATAATAATCAATTTACGATTAGTCTTAATCGGTTTGAAGCAACAAGAATCGGTCTTGACACAATTACAAAACGGGTCAAAAACCACATAACCAAAACCAGAACCAATATAATTGATTTGTGATGATCATTAGAGCGGAGTTTAGCCCTCAGACCTTCAAATAAATCATGATTATCTATATAATAAAAATGTCCGACTCCATAAACCCATGATGTCTGTTTTCTGTTGGAGCTTTTCTCGATCTCTTGAATCTTACCTGAAACCTCGAAACCCTATCTCCCAAACATGATTAATTTAGTTGCTAAATAATCCCATATTAATTAGAACAAGAAAATGCCAAACCCAATAAGCAAATGGCACAGCACAGACTTGCAGACACACGTTCCATATTCCACCACTTCTTATTCCCTAAGGCTTCAATAAAATATTCATGAGGAAAATGTGTAAGAACAAAGTGAAGAAGCGTTGTAGAAGGAAGCTTAACTAGTAAGGAAAAATTATATATGGCCTTCACTGATTATTACAACTTTATTGAAGAAGAATAAGGGAAGCGACAGTTATCTCTATCAATGCCTTTTTTAAATTGTGTGTTCCTTTTTCATTCTCTCACATAAAAAAAATATTTGTTTCTATTGAAGAGATTCTGATGATCATTTCTTACCTTCTCATATGACCTTCTCTGTTCAGCCACCCACGTGGCAAACATCTAAGTGACTTGGGTGTCTACCATCTGATTTTCGATCTCATGATCACTGGTTTTCGGGTCGGCCGTCTAACCATTTGATCTCATTCTAACAAATAAATTAAAAAAAAAATAATTAAAAAATAAAAACAATAAAAACTGTTAAATGAGTCGATAGATCGACGGTTTAATCACCCGAATCAATGAATTATTAACTTTTTCAATGGTTTTTAGTTAAATATTAAATTTAAGATAAAACAAAACCAATTGTCTAAACGATTCCCAGGCCAAACGATTCGACCGTCCAGATCAACAGCCGTTCGAAAGCCTTGCTCTAAAGCTTTACTATGTTTGGAAGAAATAATTAATCAACTCTGCCAGCTCTTACATGCTTCCATGTATGTTGTAGTGACTGAATCGTGGAGAAAATCTAGCCTTAATAATTGGAAGAGAGCTAGATTCAATGACACAAGTGCATCTCTGTCGATACATCCAAATTATATATAGAGATTAGTAGAGGGTGTTTTGGTAATTAGACTCTTAATTATTACACCGTCCTTGTCAATTATTATTGACACGTGTCCTTTTAAAACAATTTGTTAGTCAACCAATCTCTATTGAGTAAGAGATGGGTTGGGAAAGGATCAAATTTCCAGCTTTGTTGGGTTTAGAGATTAACAGGTGTCTGTGGCAAGAAGCGCATCCAGATTAATCAGGGATTAAAAAAGATGAGTGATGTAATCACCAGTATATTGAATTATAAGATGGAATTTTCATCCTTCAAAGTTCAAAGTTAATCGAAACACGCATCAGGATTTAGGGGTTGAACACCTGATTACAAGGCTTTCTTATTTTTCAATTGGAGTTGAGTTGTATGCCACTAAGAGCCTACATGTGTCAGATAAATGATTTTCTTCTTAGAACAAATCTCGCTGAGAACAAATACAGAGGTCTTGTGCTAAATCATGAGCTCTTTAGTGCTAGAGTTACACTTCATTACTTCCCCAAAATTACAAGATTTTCATTATCAAAGGACACGTTGCTTAGTAGTGATTTTCCATCTGATCTGTTTGATCAAGGGAAAAAAGGTCATCTCCCTTTTAAGTGCGAAAACCAATTTTTACAATATTTTGTTCTAAAAGATTTGGGGCATTGATGAAAAATTTCATTTCAACTTCCCCACAAGAGAAGAAGAAAACAAAGAACATCATCAACCTCCTTGCCCTAAAGAGGCCCTTAAGGAAACAGGACAACCTAACTTTCTTTTGATTTTTTTTTTTTTTTTTGTGGGGCTCTTTTAATTCAGAACTAATACAGACGAAACTAATTTTCATATTCAATTATTGGGATCAGAGAAAAGCTGTTCTGGAGGCAGCTGTCCTAAAACTAATCAACAAAACCCATCAGAATTCTCTTATGGAGACACAGCCCTTGCAACAAAACCCCATTCTATTGAAACCTAGCTCCCTTCTTGACATTAATGGCTATAGATCCATGAGAAGGTTTCATCCAATGGATTGAGTTCAAGGAGGGCTCCACCATGATTCCACAGCCTCCCAACAAAAAACTAAAGAGATAAAGGGAAAGAAATAAGAATCAACCAAGGACCATTCTAATAAATACAGTAAAAGCACTGGGGCATTTGCAGTTCAACGGTTCAATTATTAGCCACCCAGTAGATTCGTCTTGTCCTCGTGTTCAGCTAAACCCCCTATAAAACCCCTCGCTCCCTCACTTCAAGCCTCAACCAACTTCTTTTCAAAATTAATCAGAACCCAATCACGCACAGTGAATAGAACTTCTCTCCATCGACTCACCAGCCCTCAGCTCCCTGATCTCTGTCTGAAAATGGAGAAATCACTGCTAGATTTAGAGAAGCCAATGAAACCCAGCTTCATTGAGATACCCCAGAAAGTAAAGAGTATCTCTTTGTCAGCTTTTCTCTTCTCCTTCTTCATCTATCTCTTCCTCTCTCATCCCTCCCCTGCCACTCTCCTCAAAGACACCGGATTCTGGTTTTTTCTCTCTAATGTCATCATCCTCGTTATCGCTGCTGATTCCGGCGCCTTCTCTTCCAAACAGAAGTACGATCTCTACGAAGAATACTTGAGAAACAGCAGAGTTAGGAGAGTTTCTTCATTCGTAGCTCAGCCGCCCGAGAACGTTCCTAAAGCTCATATCGAAAAGAAGCCAGAAATCTACTCAGAAAGAAAAATTCTGCCTGTAAGTATGCCAGAAGCCTCTCCGAAAGCTGAAATCCAAGGGATACCAAAAGAAGAAACTCCAGAAGAGCTTGAGACTTCAAAAGAAGAGACTCCAGAATCTGAAGCTGTGGAAGAAAAGACACCTGAATCTCATACAAAGGTCGACGTTGATGCCGAAACTCGTTTTGAGACAAAGGACATTAAACCGATGCATTACCGTAGTAAATCAGAGAAATCTATCTCTGATGAGATGGGCAATGAGAATACGAAGAATCTACTCAGGTCAGAGTCTGAAAAGCATGAAACGAGGTCAGAAGAGGAGTTAGAGGTACCGAAGGAGGAAGAGAATGAGTTCTCAACTATGTCTGATGAAGAACTCAACAGAAGGGTGGAGGAGTTTATTCAGAGGATTAACAGACAAATGCGGCTTCAAGAGAGCAGTAGCTTGAGAGGCTGGGAACTAGATAATGAGATTTAGAAGATTGAAGTATTTTTCTATATCTATTTTTTCTCCTTCAGTTTTTTTGTTTTCTTTTTTTTTATCCTTTTCTTCTTCTTCTTCTTCATCTTTTGTTGTGTGTCATCTCAGTGAGACTGTGAGAGTGTATATATTTTGGGAATCTGTAAGGGAAGTGTATTTTCCCTCGAAATCTCAAAAGAAAGTTTGAACTATCCTCCCTCCTTTCAGTGCTACAACTATTGTCTGCTTCTTCTTCATCATCA
This sequence comes from Nelumbo nucifera, assembly GCF_055504915.1. NCBI lineage: Eukaryota > Viridiplantae > Streptophyta > Magnoliopsida > Proteales > Nelumbonaceae > Nelumbo > Nelumbo nucifera. The sequence goes on from NC_142651.1 coordinate 79,141,255, forward strand.
CCAGAATTTGTTTGGGCAATCATAAGTTACAGAATAATTGAAATATTCAAATATGCAAAGGAATTTTCAAATATCTCCTTATTCTTGTACCTTTGTACGTACCTTCTAGTCCACAGCAACTCCAAAGCTAGAAATGGAATGTTTTAAATATCTTATTAAATAATTCCTGTAGCAGTTGTCCTCTCTGTAATTGTTTATCTGGTTCTTTCTGGGGAAGAAGAATTCTCTTTAAACCCCATTACATTTTCATATAATAACAACAACAACATCTAGTCCTCCTTGTTCACCTAAGGTGGTTCTTAGTTCATTTCCGACTGACATGTAATTAGTAATAGATGTAAAAAAAAAATTCTATTTTGGAGATACAAAAACACACCCACAAGCACAAAAAGAAACAGAAAACAGAATCAAATACATCTCTTACTGGTTAATTATCTAATTGACGGGTTCTGTTTTTCTTTTTTCTTTCTTTTTGAAAATCTACAATAGGTAAAATTATTATTATTATTATTACAACATGTGCCACAATAAAGATATTATTTGGTACATTGATAGACATGAGTTGTCTTTGTTTTGGCAATAAATATGATGATGGCTTTATATTTCTACAGTATTGTCTAGAGAAATTGACTAGTAGAGGTTAATTGTCATTGTTGTTTCATGTCACTTCATTCTAACAATTTTATTTGTCTTCTTCGGAAAGGGAGAAAAGCTTTCCTCATTTTCTCACCTAATGAAAGCATAAATTCAAGGAAAGAAAACACAATAAGTATACTGTAATTTTATATATGTGGGCTCAAATATATCGTGTCAAGACCTTGATCATGTTGGTCGGCAATTTTGGTTTTTATTTTCTTGCATACTTCTTTAATTTATTACAAGAACAAGCGTTAAAATTTTGATTGATAGGAAGCCGATCGAGAGAGATGCTCTTACTTGTAACAGTGGATTAGAGAAAACCATCTTTGTGGCTTTGTTTTTTTCGATATTTTTATGATACGAACAAGGATTTCCTCCTCACAGAATGGTTGTCATATACACGTTACCGTGTATTGGGAACATCTCCCCATGGTTTGAGAGTTTGAGAAGGATTATGTATGGAGGAAATCTGAACCAACATATCACACATAAGAGGGGATTAAGGAGTGGGGACAGATTTAGTAGGATGCACTTGAGGGCTATATTTCCGCCCCACAACACCCCACAGCACATTCCCCCATTCCCCATGTATTGAGAGCATCTTCCAATGATGACATTATCCGTTTTGATACCATCATCGAAAGATGTTTCTAATACACGGCAGAGATGTGCTGTGGGGTGGGAGGTTGTATGGCAGAAATGTGGTCTCCACTTGAGATAGGGATGTCAGCAGGGTGGGTTCAATGAGAGTTTTGTAAATTTAAGATGCTACTCGTCTCCTTAGACTTCCCAACTTATACTTTTCCAAAACTCGTAGTGATTTGGATTTTCTTCCTCCATGTGAAAATGCAAAACTCTCCCTGACCCCACCCTTCCCACATTTGAGGTTGGGGCAGGTTAGGTTAACAGGTTGGGTGCAGAACTCATATCTAATTTTATATTATTTCCTATTATATATAAGCAATAAACAAATAAAATAAATGAACTAACATTAAAATGTTTTATTATTTGATTTAAGCATATAGAAAATACATAAACTATCAATAATTATCTTTTACATAAAACTCAAAATACTATTAAATTCAACACTTAATACATAAATTTATATGCTTTCCATTGATATGCAGGTTGGACAGAACTAGGTTTAGCCTAAGACCATAAATTTATATCCCAAAACCAGTTTCTACCCCAAAATTTGTTTTTAAAGAAAAGAAAAAAAAACCATCCCATTGAAAACGGGGTGGATAAGGATGGATATCCACCAGGTAGAGTTGAAATTGCCACCCCTCCCATAAGCTCCATTGATCTTACCACAGAGAGCCTGCAGTATATGAAGGGATGCCAAATAACCATTTCAGCTACTGATGAGTCATTGACTTTATAAAATGGTCATCGACTCACTTGGGTCTCAAGGAATTCAATTTCTTGTGATTCCCCAAATAAGTTCAAAATATAAAAAATATCTGGTGTGATCATGCCCTATTGGGGTGTCATATACTCAATTAAATGATTTCACTATTTGATGATCAATGAAAACTGTAATATATTTAATCACAATATACATTACAGCGGTTGAGATACTGGATACAGAGACTTTAGCATTCAACAAATTAGAACAGCTGAACCTTCCCTACCCCCACCTTCTAATTTCTAACAGATAATCGTTGAATTTTTTCTTAATTCTAATTTTTAACTAAGTAAGCCGTCCTTAGGTCAACCAAATCATCAGAAATGAAGTAAATCAAAGACCTTTGGTGCAACTCATCATCTTGATGATGAGGTAGCTTTCTTGTCATTAAAAGAGTAAATAATCAAATAAACAAGCAATTAATTTCATAGATCCACCTCTTTCTATCATCCTCCAGCCATCTCCCCTGGGTCACCCTTAGATAAAGCAAGTGATTTTGATTTCAATACTACAGATGGAACAAATCGCCTATGACCTAATAGATGAGATAGTAATTTAATTTGCATAATTGAACCCAAAGTGGAGTATCATCATACCTACAGGGAAGGCAACATTGTGGCGGATTGGTTGGCAAACTTTGTTCACTATAATGTTGTATTTGATTCTTTCATGCCAAGTATATATCCTCAAGTATGGTTAGCTGTTTTGATTTCTGGGGATGCACTACATACCCCCGTTCTGTAAAAGCCCTTTTCCTGGATTTATCCAAAAAAGAAAAAATAAACCATATAATTACAGGTTTTTTATGATAAGATCAAAGGACATAATGTGAATCCCACTCTATTTCCACCCTTAATTCCTTATAACATGTAACATGTAATACAAAAACAACGGGGCACCTGGGTGATAAAAGATATATATTCAACATGGTGTTTCAATTGGACATTGCTCTTTGTGCTTAATTTGAAAAGATAATAAATACAAATATGTACAATAATAATACAAAATGCAAGATTTTGCACTCTTCATATTTACATTTATACTCCTTCCAAACTGAACCTTGGTAACAGTCACTTTGCTTATGATAAATATTTCTTTTAATTTCTCATGCAAATGATTCAAAGAAAAAACTGATTAATTTCCTCTGACCCTTACAGAGAAATAAAAACAATCTGATTAATTTTGGGATAGAGAAATAAAAAAAGAGGGTATCAGATGCATGGAATTAATGGCAAGAAATGAATTTATGCAAAATCTCTCTAAGTCTTGATCCAGAACGTCATACCACTCAAACTTTTTCTTAACTATCCAGTCCCCGTGATTCTTGTCACTTTCTTGGCCTGCTTTCTCAATTCTCTGGCTCTTAAACGCCACCAACATCCATCCAGCTCTATTATTAACATGGTTCGGGTCTCTGCTGTGAGCTCAGGCAACTAATAGAGAGATCTCTCAACCACAAACAATCAAACGTTTTTTGATTGTCTCTCTAAAGTAGACAACTCGGGCTGTCAACGCGTGGAAGGCTTATGCCGCAAGCCCCAAGCTGCAGCCACCGCCCTTCTCTGGTCTTTGGACAAATTGGGGTATTGGCGTATTGCAAGCCACATATTCTCAATACTTCTGTGGAAATATCAAGGTTAGGTAGTGCCACGTGAAGCGAGTGGGGAGAGATGATCTTAACCTACTTCATCTAGCCACGTGGAGAGGTTTTGTCTGATAATCCAGATCCACCGCCCAATCTCTCTGTTGGTTTCCACGTGTCACGTAGCCTGTGGGGCATGGTTTCCCCACACGTCAAGAAGCCTGCTGGCCTAAAAAGTTAAGGAAAGACTTTGCTGAAATAACAGGTGGACTACTCAACCCCACCTCGATTCCAACTATTTTTCCACGTGTAAAATCTATCTAAGCAAGTCTAAGTAAGCATTGTTACGCGTGGCAGTTAGATAGTGATGTTCAGATGAACGTGCTTATCATTCATTGGTTTCTTTTTATCCAATAGAGAGACTGAGAGTTTCCATGAAATCACGTACAGTACCGTAATTAAGGATATGGAACCTTAAAATCACAAGAAGACAAAGCTTGTAGACTGGCCCCAGTACCCCACTAAGCAAGAGTGTGCTTATTTGTAAATGGGCAGCTGGGTCCCGCAATAATATCTAAAAGTGTGGCGTAAGATGCAGGAAAAAGTCCACATTCATCAAAAAAGTTTCGGCCTAGTCATCCGACGGTGCTGATGGGGCGGCCAAATCTACGGTGTGACAGAGCCGGACATGTAACATCAAACCCATGATGCTCTGAACAGAACATAGGACCCATACAGTACGACTAGGTACAATAATTTTGCCATGTGTCTCTTTCCACTGAATAGATCCAAGCGTCCGAAGCTCATTCTCAGTAAAGAACCTTCATTTTCTTTAATGGCCATTTGATCATGACGGTTGAGGATCAATTGGATCCGATTATCCTGCGTAGGACCCGAATAAACTTCAGAAGTCAAAACTCAAAACACAGAATTCTTTAAGATCGGATAAAATATGGATCCACCCGAATGATTTTATATATAAATTTGATCTTATAAACGATTTCTGTTTTGATAATCAATAAACAAACCCACAATGAACGTTCACATTATTTTTTCTGATATTTTGGAGCTTTGATACAACCTTTCCGTCACCGACACATTAGTAGTTGTGATCAATTGGTATTTGATGCGTGGCTTAATTAACATCCTAACTGTCTGGCCCTGGGAGGGGACCCTTAAAATGGTGGATTCGGAGTGGGGATTTTTTTTTTTTCTTAAGAGGGAAAAAAAGGCAAAAGCTAATAAACGTGGATATGGATGCGGCAAAAGTTAATAAATGTGAGAAATTTAAGGCATAATATGACTTCCCTCCTCCACCCCTGGCTCCGCCTTAGGGTTCGGATGCTTTGGAACTTCATTTTCGATTTCATGCAAATTGCTAGATATCAATCTTTATATTTTGCACGGATCACAGGTTTGACGGTTGGATTGGCATTCCAAGAATGGCAACGGGACTGGTTAGGGGCGGGGCACCCCTCTTCATCCCCGCCTCGTAGTTAAGATACTTTGTCTCATTCCCGTCTTGTTTTCGGTGGTGGGGTAGGGTGTTTATTTCTTGTCGGGGATGGGTAATTCTCAAATTTTTCCCGCTCTAAGGCAATTTCCTAAAAATTATTTATTTTGTAAGAAATTTACACATATAATATAAGAACTTGAAGGTATTTTAGGAATTGAATTATAATATTTTGGGGGTACTTAAAAAATGGAATTATGAGATTCTAAGATTTTAAGAATTTAGGAAAAATTTAGAGATATTTTAAATATCAATATTAAACCTAGAGATATTTTAAAACCCATCATTCCGTTCCCGATTCGGGGAAAAAATATTTTCCCCATCTCTGCCCTGTCTCCGTTTAGGGTCAGGAAAAACCTGCCCCATTCAGGGCGGGATGGGATCTTGATCATCCAAACTGTGGAACTGAATAATGGGTCTATTGGTTGGACCATCTGAGTCAGGCCAGGTTCTCAAAAAACTGTTATATAAAACGTTGGTAGGGGGTGCAAGTCGGATACCCAATTTGAAGAAATTACAAACATCAGATATGGGCCTTGGGCTGGGCCCGTTTCAGAGCCCTCCGAAGTTGCAGCCCAAGGTATTGGATATTATGACATTTCAAGCGAGTGAAAAAAGTCAGTTAAGGTGCATTCCGAACCCAATTTAGACAACTAACAGATCCGCGGCAAACCACTTTTTCTTACAGACTTGCACAATGTCAAACAACGAAATCAAAGCCTTTGTGTGTATTTCTATGGGTCCACCTTCAATTATGTGAACTGGTGACACAAAATTTGCATTTTTTTTTTTATTTTATGCTCAGTTTGGAAGGAATACAAATATAAATACGCAGTGTAAATCCTTATATTTTTATATTATTTTATATATATTTATACTGTACATATTTGTATTTGCATTCCTTTCAAACTGAGCCTTATTTTCTACTTGTTGGTGATGTAAATTTTGCATTTCAAAAACTGATAATGAAAATTTTGCACCACCTTCCTCTTACCTTTCTCATATAAATTGAGGACCACTTTCAATCCCATAGCATAATGCATTTTTGCATTCTGTCATATGAAATGTAAACCACTTGCATCCAAAGTGTAGACTACTCCTATACATTTATACTAATAAAGTCTTTGGCTGATTGTAACAGAGAACTAGGATCAAACAGTTACCAAACACCACAAAATGCTACATTAATGATTAATATCAAACTGCTTTATCCAAAAATGTTGCTATACTAGAAAGTGTACACACGAATAATTGAACAACTCAAACAACAGCATGGCCTGGCCCCGTCTTTGCTGTACATTCCCAAAATTCAGCAGGCAAAGTGCACTAACGGTCTTTAATTTGGATATATCCAAAAATGTTAGGCAAATGTGCATGTCCAATATAATGTCCACTAATTTGAAGTGGTCAAAAGGTGCATGTAATGCTGTAATGCTTAAGCATTTGGGGAGAATGAACAACTCAAATGGATGCCATGGTCCATAGTTCAATCAATCATCGATTCATTTTGGATTATCCGAATGCAATCAATTAAGCATTTATTTTGTTTCTTTAATTTGCTTTGTAAACAAGTTAATGATTGGAAAAAGCTACTTTTCTGTGGGTTAAAAAAGTTAGGATTTCGGGCATCCCTAGTTGGTTCTGACATGGCTTTGGGCTCATATACTTTACAAGAAATTCAAAGGGGAGGGGAAGTTATAGTTGGAAAGCTCTAAGGCCTGGTTTGTACTTTGTATGCAGTGCAATTTCATTTGCATTGGTACAAAAAGTATAGGAGTGCAAATTCTGATTCTTTTTGTTTTAGTTTTTATCTTATTCTGTTTGTTTGTAGCAATGGTAGAGTAAAATAAATCTTAAAGCAAAGTAAAGTAAATGCAAAAGCATATATTGGACCCGAATTGGTATCCTTTTCATTTTCACTCCCATTAATTTATAGTAGTGAAAATAAGATTGCACTAGTGTAAACAATCAGAGGCTCAATATATGGTGTTAGGCCATTGGAATATTTCAGCTGTAATGTTACCAAGATGGCGCCTTAGTGGTTCACAATTGTATAGCTTGTTATTTGCCAGTGGTTTGATTGCCAAACATCAACAATCTTTGAGTTTCAGTCTTTCTTCCTATTACTTCCTCCTGTTCTGCTATGCTTAGTTGGGTTTGAGGCTAGCCCAGCCCAACTAAAATAAATCTGAAAGAGGGGGGGATGGGCTTTGCAATCTTCTTATTCTCCTATGTTTAGTTGGGTTTGAGCCTAACCTAAGAAGCTTCGGTCCGCGTGACTCCGTCAGGGCTTAGAGTTTGTGTCACTGGAGCTGGAGTAAAGGGATAGGGAATGTTGGCTTAACCGGTGTTTGGTAGGGGAGTTTGAAGGGGAGAAACACCAGCTGTCGTTGCTTCATTCTCAGGTTGCATGCTTATGAAACTGCAAATCTGTTCTATATCTTAAGAGTTGTGTCGGGTGGCCACTTGATCTTCGTTTTGGATTCGGAATTGGAAACCATGCGAGTAGTGGAAAAGAGCCCATACCGTTCCCGTCCCTGTTAACAGGAACAAGGTTATTCCCATCCCCGTCTTTATGGAGATTTCCATTTCCATTACGGTCTTTGGACCCATGGGCCTTCCATCTCGAAGGGGGAGGAACTTGCTCTTGTAGGTCCATTAGTTTTGCGGGCTCCTAAAAATGGGTCGCGGGCTGATGTTGGTGCGAGCCCTCCTTTGGTTTCCGTCCACGTTGCCCTATTTGGGAATTGCTATTTACGTTAACGTAATGAGTCTGTTAAGGTTGTCATTCCGGTTCCACCAGTTGGGTAAAAATAAAACCCGAGCCCCCTATCTTTCCCCCTCATTTGTTTGAATTTTTTCCCTAGTTTCATTTTCACTCGAACCCTAACTCAGGAGCAAGAGGCCACCGATGGCGATTTCACCGAGTCCGACAGCGTAGAGTCAACTGGCGGCACGAATCAACCGGTGGTAAGCATCCACAATCCTCATTTTCCTTCCAAACCTGTTATTCCTCTCTAACTTGATGTTCTTCTTTTTTACAAACCACCACTAGTGGCGATTTCTCTGTTTCACTGAGCTTCGACCGTGTAAAATCAACCGACAACAAGTGTAAATCGGATGTGCTTGTCAGTCTTAATTGTTATAAGTTCTAACATTGAAAATCTAACAATTTTTGTCTCAACTGTATTTCCTTAACAACAAGATAAAAGGTTTGATTAAAAAAATGGAGAGAACAAGCTATTATTGGATGGGAATACTTGTTTTGATAAATAGACTGAACACTTGAAGCTTTTGATGAATCTACGACAACGTGAAGACCAATAAATCAGACCCTGTTCTTCCCAAGATGTAGGTCATATGATTCTGGCATCTTCACAACTCACAAGACTTCCACTCCTATCCTAGTGCAATCTGTATGTTGGAATTTTGAACTAGAATTGCAAGAACAACTTAACACACAGTTGGAAATTGGAACTATATTGTTGTTTCCTGATTTAGAGAGAGAGAGAGAGACCATCTAAATTACTCCATGGGTAATGAAAGTAAACTCTTTATTCATTCATAATAGTAAATCTCATAGAAGGCTAGAGGATCCAAATAAAATGTGAATACAAAAATAAGAACTCCATTAATTAATGTATCAGGGTCGCATTATATCTGATTATTGCATCAAATATTGCTATGGAGTGTGTCTTTGCCAAGCGATCGATACCCACATGCAATCCGGAAAACTCTCATGTCTCCGACGATTGGCATCTCTTACTTCATTCAAGATTGGGTTCCGACCCACCACACTGAAGGAACTACCATTGTATGGTCAGCTGACAAACACATAGATGAGAGTCATCAAAAGGTTGAACTTGTTCTGTTGTGAAGACATGGCATAGAGCCCTTGAGCACGCCCCATGAGGGTTGAATTTATATCGGGTGTGGTTGTGAGTGGGTTGTCCATCACGTAGGTTGATCCAAATGAGGATGCAATTGGGTCAAAGCTCGTGATGTTCGACAGTCGGCGATAAACGCCCCAACCCAACTGCTGGTTTACACTTGTCTCTGGTTGATTCCATGCCGTTAGAGCTCAATGAAACAGAGAAATCGCCGTTGGTGGTCTGTATAAAAGAAGAATATGAGATTGGAGAGGAATATCAGGTTTGGAAGGAAAATGAGGAGAATAGATGCTTACTACCGATTGATTCTTGTCCCGGTTGACTCCATGCCATCAGACGTTGAAGTCGTTGCACGCCACCCTGCTCTTGAGCTAGGGCTCTAGTGAAAATGTAACTGTGGAAAGAGATTTCAAACGAATGGGGGGGAATGATAGGGCTTGGGTTTTGTTTTTATCTAACTGGTTGAACCAGGCTGACAACATTAACAGACTCATTACGTTAACGGAATAGCAATCCCCGAATAGGGCAATGCGCACACCTCCTATTGGAGGGTTCAATGCCCCGTGAATCCAAGGGTCCACTGAATTCAGACTCCATGACGGGAAAGGAGAGAAGTTTAGTACCGGTTTCTTCAGTGTGGGAACGCCTGAAAGCGGCGATTGCTCCTAGACATGCCAGGCTTCACTCCACTTTAGCCAGGATTTTGAGAATGCTACTAAAAAAGTATGGAAATGTGTGGTATTCTGTGGAGCTCGCGAATAGTTTTTCAAGTCCATGGGCTCAAGAGCCAAGATGAGAGTTCTGTTCATTTATTGGAAGAGGGAGAGTTGGAGGCTATTGATGGAGAGCAATCTGGATGCTCTTAGCTGGAGGGCAGCTCGGACGTCGATTGCTTTGCTGGTCAGTCGAACTGTAAGGAAACAATGCTCAAAGGACCCAGGGTGGCTTACCTGGTGTGAGCACTCCGATTCTTAAGTTAGTATTCTTGGTATGCAAGCTGAAAGCTTGAATACAAGTAATCTAGTGAGCAATTAATCACGCGTACCTTGATACGTTGGAGTTGGTGCCTTTATATATATGAGCTGTCGTGGGTCTTACGAAACTCCTTCGAGATCTCCAGCCCATGCTAGTAGGAGTCCATTCTGCACTAGGAGGTGGACTTCGTGATAGCTGATAAGGCTTATCAAGTCTGTCTGATCCGAGTGGGATGAGGATAAAGGTTGCAGACGTGCATCGTGATCCAAAAGAGGTTGGAGATAGCTGGATAGCTTCTAGAAGTTGGCTACGTGTCACCTTGATAGGTTGGGCCATCACGAGCTTATTGGTCCTCGGTCTTGGCCAAGGTGCCGAAGATACCCAAGCTGACCTGGCTTGTTGAGGTGGCAGAGAATGCCGAGTCATCATCCAATCAGTAGATTTCTTCCACGTATTCGGGTGTTGCCGAGGTCCGGTCTAGGGTTCAAACCTCAATGACCCAACTGGTTCAACCACAGATCTAGGTCGCATACCGGGGACCCGTGGATGTTACTCGAATTATATAAATTCCATGAACGTCAAAATGCGCACTCAACCAATTTCGACCTCGAAAGTCGTGCAATCGCTCATAGGCCTTCGAGCACATGAAGGTTGGGAGAAAAGACCTATAGCCTGTCGACGTCCCCCTGGTTGGCTTCAACGGGGAAGTGTTGGCTGGGTGAGGGTACCGGTTGAGGTGGGCTTGCCTCCTAACATAGTTCAGTTCGATCACAATTTCTTAGTGGTCGCCACTTCCTCCCTGTATAATGTCATATTGGGCCAACCTATCCTGCACGCCCTTCGAGCAGTTGTCTCGACATATCACTTGGCTGTGAAGTTCCCTATTGACAAAGGCATCAAAGTCTTGCGAGGTGACCACCTGGAGTCTCGCAAATGTTATGTAGCTGCCCTGAAAGCAAAAGGCAAGATTGTTGTCGACATCGATTTGGAGCCACCTCCTGAAAACACAAATGAGAGAGCTCAACCAACTGAAGAAACCGTCCTAGTGTCGGTCCCAAAGACTGAGCCGGAGAAAACGGTTTAGATAGGAGCCCGCCTAACAAAACCAGTGCGCTCGAACTTGGTAAGTTTTTTACTTAATAATTTAGATGCATTCGCTTGGTCGGCAACAGAAATGCCCAACATAGACCCTAACATACTATGTCACAAGTTAAATGTTGACCCTACAATCAGACTAGTCCAGTAGAGGAAAAGGAACCTCGCCCCGGAGAGATGGAAAATAGTAGATGAAGAAGTAGGGAAGTTGCTCCGTAAGGACTTCGTGAAAGAAGTCTAGTACCCGAGCTGGATTGCAAATCTAGTGCTAGTAAAGAAGGCCAGTGGCAAGTGGCGCATGTGCATCGACTATACTGGTTTGAATCAAAATTGCCCTAAAGACAACTTTCCTCTCCAAATAGATCGCCTGGCAGATGCGACCTCAGGGTTGTTGAGTTTCACGGATGCATACTCCGGCTACAACCAGATTTCGATGAATCGAGAAGACGAAGAAAAAACTGCTTTTGTAACCGAGATGGGCTTGTACTATTATAAAGTTATGCCCTTCGGATTAAAAAATGCTGGAGCAACTTTCCAGTGACTTGTAAACAATGTTTTTTAGACTTAATTGGAAATAAAGTTAAATGTTATGTGGACGACATGGTTGGTAAGACTCAATTTTCAAATGATTTAATCGCTGACTTGGACCTCGTTTTCAATGTTTTGAGAAAGTACAACTTAAAACTTAACCCGAACAAGTGTCTTCGGTGTGACGTTGGGTAAATTCCTCGGATACATTGTTAGCCAACGTGGCAGCGAAGCCAACCCGGAAAAGATCCAAGTGATACTAGATATGCAACCCCCTAGCTCGGTTAAGGAAGTCCAAAAACTAACTGGCTGAATAGCATCCCTAAACTGATTTATGTCTAAGTCGACCGGGAAATGCTTACCCTTCTTCAAGGCAATAAAATAGAACTAGGACTTTAAGTGGACCGAAGAGTGTCAACTCACCTTTGATGAGCTTAATAGATATCTAAGTTCACCTCCCTTATTGACCAGACCTGAGACCGAGGACGAGCTTAAGCTCTACCTCTTCGCGAGTGACGAGGTTGTTAGCTCGGTCCTAATAAGAGAAGTAGATAAAGTTCAACGACCTATTTACTACGTAAGCAAAGTCTGACACGCCGTAGAGACAAGGTAACCGAACATAGAAAAATTAGCCTTTGCACTAGTGTTAGTAGCCCAGAAGCTAAGGCCCTACTTCCAAGCCCACACTATCGTAGTCCTAACTGACCGACCTCTGAGGCAAATCCTTCAGAAGCCCGAGGTCTCGAGGAGACTAACAATGTGGGCAATTGAGCTCAAGGAATATGACATCCGTTATGAGCCGTGATCAGTAATAAAGGCGCAGTTCCTAGCTGACTTCATAGCCGAGTGCACCTTCAGCTCGCCGACCCCTGAAGTTGCCAAGCTAGCGAACACATCGGAGGCTTCAATCAACGTGGCACCTGCCCCTGCTCGGGAGATACCGACCTGGGATGAGGAGCCCTGGATACTCCATGTGGACAGCTCGTCCAATCAGAGTGGAAGCAGAATTGGGTTGATACTCTATGAACTTCTAGCCGGGTTATCGCTAGCAAAGAAAGTCGGGGCCAAACATCTTGTGGTTTCACTACAGGAAAATTGCCATATACCGACGGTTATTTATACCGATAGAAATAACCGTTGGTGTAGATGTACATATACCAATGGATCAACGACCGTCGGTGAAGGATATGTAGTTCCATCGGTATAGCATAAAAGTAAAAATGAAAAACAAAGGCGCGGGCTAATCTTTTCCTCCCCCGCGTATCTTCCTTCCTGCTCTCTCTGTCTCTCTCCTCTCCCATTCGCCTCTCTCTCAGTCTTCTCTCTCGCTCGCTTTCTCTCTCGAGCTCTCTACACGCGCTCTATCTCTATCGACTCTCTCTCTCTCACATTCGTTCTCTAGCTCTTGCTCGCTCTCTATCTCAATATCTCTCACACGCAGTCGCACATCAGCATTTGGCACACACATCGGCGGCATTTGATTGAGGTAAAAATCCCTTTCTCTGATTTTTAGGTTTTTTTCTTGTTTGAAAAAATCAATGGTTGTTTTCTTTCCTTGTTAGGGGTTGTCCATATTGGTATATGTGGCTCTCTTTTAGCGTCAATTTTTGGAGTTCCATTTATGTATGCAATTCACATTCCCTGTTTTTCTTTCCTTGGAGGGGTTGTTATCTATCAAGAATGTATCGATATTTACAAACCATGACCAAATCATTAGATACCCTTCCTAGATGCTATTACATACCCTTCCTAGGTGCTATCTAGCACCTTGATAAGTTGAGGTAGCTTTCCCAAACCACAGGGAGAAGGAGAAAGAGTGAAAAAAGTTAACACAACCTTCTTCCTTTCCCCCTTAACTCTTCAGTTCTCATCCGTCAATTTCTCCTTCATAGGACTCTTGTGGGATGTATTTTTTGGGGAAATTTTCTTCTAAGACAAAGGTAATGAACATTGAGAGTGAAACTTATATGGGCCAATATTGTTATTCAACTCAGGGAATTATTTCTCTTGCTATTTTCCTGGTTGCTGACTTGCTCTAAGTGAAAGGGCATTTAGTTTCAAATATTGCTCAGTTGGTTCAGTCATTAGTACATATATTTTTATAACATTCATTGTTCTTCAAAATTTAATATAATTTGACTTATCAAAAAAGTTTAATATAATTTACAAAAGGATGTGGCAAGAATTATTGGGGGCTCTAGGATTACATTTTTTTAATCATTGTCTAGTATAGTTGGATATCTCAACTTTTGACGTCTCAGTTATTCTCTTTTAACTTGTATTTGAAGTATGCTAACTTTACCACTTAATTGTTCCAATGCCTTCTTAGAGTTTCTCTCACCTGGACATGATAATTATTCTAAAGGATTAATTGACAAACTTGGTGAGTTTTTTGTCACCTGTTACATATTTGGTATTAATATAATCACATGGTTTGTGTTTTTTCATGCTATTGGTTCTTCCAAATAGCTTGGTTTTATTTTGTCATTAGTGTAGAGAACACTGATGTGGGCCCCACAACTGTGGTCCCACTCTGTCCGTAGGGTAGAATGTACCTAGTCATCATAGGGTTAGTTGATGGTCAATCTGTTATTCTAGTTGTTATTTATATTTCAATTTTATATTGTTTTATGTGTTATGTAAATACCAAGGGCAGATGGTCCTTTCATGTAACTAGCATAACCTATAAATATTAAATAGAAGTGGCGGCGGCAGAACATGGAGATTCTGTCATTCCTTTCAAATTTTGTGTTCTACTGTTCTCTCACTACTCTTTCTCCTCTTTCCTCTATACTTTCTCTCATTTTCGAACCTGAAATTTATTAGTGCTCAAGACTGATAGTAGTCTTGAACATCTACATGGTATCAGAGCCAAGTTAGGGTTTCTCATGTGAGTCTAGTACCAGCCGACCACATGAGAATCTCCTAGGACTGGAAGCTGAGAAGGTGGAGTTCGCAGACTGATTCTTGGAGATCGCCAGAAGGTTTAGCAGCTATTGAAGGCTTGTCACGGTTGCAGAGTGTTGGTGGTCAGGAAGAATCAGAGAAGACTAGGGTTCGGGTAACCATGGAAGGCAACGAACAATTTTTTCTTGTAAGTTATTTACTTTCTAAGAGAAGTTCTATCAGAGAAGATAGGTTGGACCTATCTGGAGAGGGCAGCCAAACCATTCTAGGGTTTTCTCCCTTCTATTCTCTAGGGTTTTACACCAAACCCTACTGTTGGGCCGAATTGCCTTAGCTTTGTTTCTCTCTACTCTAGGGTTTGAAAGTGATCTTGCGGCAAGCCCTAGTGTTAGACTGAACCTTGCGATCTACTTGGAGCTGTCCTTAAGTTTTTTTTTTTTTTAACATTGATAAGATTTTAGGGTTTCATATTAACCCTACTGCAAGTCTATTTGTATGGTACTGATTGGATTGTGCAACTGAAATGTTCACTTTAAGGACTGATTAAAACCCTAATTCTGCCAAGCATATCAGACCTACTTCTAAGCTGTTTTTTCAGATCCTTTTGGGGTTTTCGAACTCTCTTAAGGGGTGAGAACTGTACGGACAACTGTTGTTGTGTTTGCTAGTTGGTTTCAGATCAGAGTTATACTAGTTTTGTGCACATACACTGTGAATACAGATCGGTCCTACACTGTTTTGATTGTGATTGGTAGTCCAAGTGTTGTTTTTGAGACTTGATCGAAATAGAGTTTAAAAATCAGGCAGAAGGCAACTTTGGGAACATCAGTTATCGTAGTGTTTCTAAGACGGGTGGTCAGATTACAATCGTAAAGTTTGATGGATCAAACTATTTGGAATGGGCCCAATCAGCCGTGATGGCTATTGGGGGAAGAATTAAATTAGGGTACCTCTTGGGAGATGTCAAAGAACCCCCCAAGGGAGACCCTACGTATACCAAGTGGATCCAAGAAAACTACTTGGTTATGACATGGCTGTGTAATTCTATGCAGCCTCATATTAGCCGAAATTACTTGTGGGCAAAGACAACTAAGGAGATATGGGATGTTATGAAAGAAACTTATTCCCAACCCCTTAATGTTGCCAGAGCATATGAATTGAAATGTGAAGTGAAAAACCTTAAACAATGAGAGAAACCGATTTTAGTATATTTCTCTACCTTGTAGTCCTGTGACGTGAGATTGATCACTTAGAGACTCTTGAGTGGGAGAGTCCCAAAGATGTACAGATATATAGAAAGCAGGTCGAGACAAACCGGGTGTTTGAGTTTTTGGCGGGCCTAAATTCAGAGTATGATATTGTGCGGCAACAGATTTTGACTAGAGACAGTGTGATTCTCTCTCAGGCATACTCATTCGTACATAGTGAAGAGACCAGAAGGAAAGTTATGATGCAACCTCAGTCCCTTACACTAGCCTTTGTACCTGTCACACCCAAATCAGGGGGTGATTCAGAGAAGGACAGGAGGAAGGAAGACAAGAAGGATGTGGTATGTGAACATTGTAAGAAACCAAAACATACAAAAGAAACATGTTGGAAACTGCATCCTCACTTGGTTCCGGCGAAGTTGAGAAGTAAAAAGGGCACTGCTCATGTGGTCGTGAACACTGATTCAGCGTCCTCATCTGGCACAAGAGGAACACCTTTAGAGACCTTAGCTGTAGTTCGGGCTGCCCTAATTCAGTTAGAAAAGGAAGTTGGAAATTCAGCTCAGCCACCACAGTCACCATCAGCTCCTGCCACATCTGTCTTTGCACATTCAGGTACTCGAGCTTCAGCCTACCATGCCTTAGCTCCATGTACTACTGAACCTTGTTGGGTAATAGATTCAGGTACATCCGACCACATGACTAGCTTGCCTTCACTGTTTACCACTTACCATTTGTCTTCTGGTAGGGATAAAGTATATATTGCTGATGGCTCTTTGGTTCCTATTTCTGGGAAGGGTGACATCAAGTTATCAAATACTATCTCTTTGTCATCTGTTTTTCATGTTCCTAAGCTTGATACTAATCTTCTTTCAGTCAATAGTATTACCAAGCATATGAACTGCTCAGTAACTTTCTTCCCTGACCGATGTGTTTTTCAGGACTTGGAGACGAAGAAGGTGATTGGGACTGGCCGTGAGACGAATGGGATCTATCTGCTCGGGGAGGGGTTCCATCAGGAAGAGTTGGTAGAGAAGATGTCTTTTGTTTCTCAGAGTGTGAGTCCGGTTATACCAAAGCATAACCGATTAGGTCATTTGTCCTTTCGGTCTCTAAAGAGTCTGTTTCCAGCTTTATTTGAGTCTATTGAGTTATCTCAGTTGCAGTGTGAAAGTTGTGATTTTGCTAAGTATTGTAGAAAGTCTTATTTATTGAGCAATAAAAGGATTAATAATTTTTTTGATATTGTGCATACTGATGTTTGGGGGCCCTATCACATCCCTTCCATGGGTGGGTACAGGTATTTCTTGTTATTTGTTAATGACCATGCCCGTTTTTCTTGGGTTTATCTCATGCGTTCACGAGATGAAGTCCCTGCCTTGACCCAAAACTTTCACCAAATGATCCTAACCCAATTTGATGCCAAGGTCAAAGTTCTTAGATCTGATAACGCAAAGGAATACTTTGCTAAACCATTGACATCTTACCTTCTTAATCATGGGGTTATACACCAGAGCTCTTGCCCTCATACACCTCAACAGAATGGAGTTGCAGAAAGGAAGAATAGGCACATCTTGGAGGTGGCTAGAAGTCTCATGTTTACTTCCAATGTTCCTATTCGCTTCTGGGGTGATGCTATCCTCACGGTGGTATATCTTATTAATCGGGTTCCTTCCCGAGTCCTTGATATGAGGTCTCCTTTTTCCCTTCTATACCCAAGTGAGGAGTTGTTTTCTATTCCCCTTAAAACATTCGGTTGTACTTGCTTTGTTCAGCTTCTCGGACCCCATCACTCCAAGTTCGAACCCAAGGCTTCCAAATTCATCTTCCTTGGTTATGCACAAATTCAAAAGGGTTATTGCTGCTATGATCCCGTCTCAGGGAGGAAGTTTGTCTCCATGGATGTCACTTTCTTTGAGGAGACACCCTATTATCCTCGGGTTTCTCCTCAGGGGGAGAGCAGTGACAGTGGGGGTTTGAGTTCCTTTCTTTAGGGGGAGAGTAGTGAGAATGGGGCAGTTCCTTTACCTATTCCATTGGGTGATGAGAGTTGCAATGGTGAGGGTGGTCAGAGGGATCAGGAGTTGAGGGTCTATCACAGGCGGTGCAGGTAGGTTGATCTCGATCATCAGCAGTCCAGGCCAACTCCAATCTCATCTGCAGCTCCAAGTCCAAGTATTACAGTCCCAGGGCCCACAAAGACTTCCTCTATTGTTTCCATTTCACCTCCTACAGATGACCTTGACCTTCCGATTGCTGTCCGTAAAGGGAAACGACATTGTACCACATCTACAACCCATTGTATTTCCCAGTTTTTATCCTATGATCGCCTATCTCCTACCTATCTACCTACAGGTTCTACCTTAGTTCCGTTTCCAATGTCCCTATTCCAAGAACAGTGCAAGAAGCCCTATCCGTCCCGGAATGGAAAGATGCAATGCAGGTTGAGATGGATGCTTTGTTGAAAAATAACACCTGGGAGGTAGTTGATCTGCCCAAAGGAAAGAAACTAATTGGATGCAGATGGGTATTTACTATGAAGCATAATGCAGATGGATCCATTGAGAGGTATAAAGCTCGGTTAGTTGCAAAAGGGTTCACCCAGACTTATGGCATAGATTACTTGGAGACCTTTGCCCTGGTAGCCAAGATGACCACCATTCGAGTTCTATTATCCCTTGTAGCAAGTCACACTTGGCCTTTATACCAAATGGACGTGAAAAATGCTTTTCTGAATGGAGACTTGCAGGAAGAGGTTTACATGCGTTTGCCTCCTGGATTCTGTGATGCAGAAACAGGTAAGAAGGTCTGCCAGCTCAACAAGGCTTTGTATGGTTTGAAGCAGTCACCTAGGGCTTGGTTCGATAGATTCAGACTAGCCCTTGTGAAGTTTGGTTACGTACAGGCCCAGTCAAATCATACTCTATTCATCAAGAGGGTAGAGTCCTCCTTGACACTATTGGCAGTATATGTTGATGATATTGTGGTGACAGGGAATGATAGCCATGAGGTTGAGTCCCTTAAACAACTCATTCATCAAGAATTTGAGGTGAAAGACCTTGGTGTACTCCGGTATTTTTTGGGTATTGAGGTTGCTAGATCCAAACAGGAGATTTTTATCTCTCAAAGGAAATATGTCCTAGATCTGTTGGCAGAAACTGGAAAGTTAGGTGTCAAGCCTGCGGATATACCCATTGAACAGAACCACAGGATTAGTGCAGAGAGTGGGGAGCCTCTTGAAGACAATGTTATGTTCCAGCGATTGGTAGGAAAGCTCCTATATCTTTGCCTCACTCGTCCAGATATTACTTATGCTGTTAGTGTTGTCAGCCAGTACATGCATTCTCCTAGAATCACACATCTTCTTGCGGTAGAAAGAATTTTAGCCTACTTGAAGAGATTCCCGGGTAGGGGTATACTATTCAAGAACAATAACCACATGAAGGTGGAGGTCTATACGAATGCCGATTGGGTCGGGAGTGTTGATGACAGAAGGTCTACCTCAAGATATTGTGCCCTTGTGGGAGGTAACCTTGTCTCTTGGAGAAGTAAGAAACAAAGTGTTGTCTCCCGATCTAGTGCTGAAGCAGAATACAAGTCCATGGCTAACAGAGTGGCTGAAATCCTATGGCTAAGATCTCTACTTGAGGAGTTGGGTATTGAGTATGAGAAGCCCCTGATGCTGTATTGTGATAATTAAGCAGCTATTAATATAGCACATAATCCAGTGCAGCATGACAGAACTAAACACATTGAAGTTGACCGACATTTTGTACGAGAGAGGGTCTCATCTCAAGAAGTATGCCTCTCTTACATCACATTTAGTATGCAACTAGCAGATATCCTCACTAAAGCCGTATCAAGAAAGAAGCTAGAGGCGGATCTATCCAAGTTGGGAATGATAAACATTTACTCCCAACTTGAGGGGGAGTGTAGAGAATACTGATGTGGGCCCCACAGCTGCGGTCCCACTCTGTCCGTAGGGTAGAATGTACCTAGTCATCCTAGGGTTAGCTGATGGTCAATCTGTTATTCTAGTTGTTATTTATATTTCAGTTTTATATTTTTTATGTTATGTAAATACCAAGGGCAGATGTGTCCTTTCATGTAACTCGCATAACCTATAAATATTAAATTGAAGTGGCGGCGACAGAACATTGAGATTCTGTCATTCCTTTCAAATTTTGTGTTCTACTGCTCTCTCACTACTCTTTTTCCTCTTTCCTCTATACTTTCTCTCATTTTCGAACCTGAAATTTATTAGTGCTCAAGACTGATAGCAGTCTTGAACATCTACAATTAGTAAAGCCTTTTTGATCATTGTTACTGATAAAAATGGATTATTGCTCTTTAATTCTTTTGTTTCCAACTTTTTACCATTTAGTAGCTTTGTGTCGATGGATATGTCTTGTGGTATGTTTGTAGAATTCTGGTTGTTAAGGATAATGAGAATCAAGAGCCCTCTGGAGATCCAGATCTATCCTCCTAGGATAATCCCTATCTACTACTTAGGATAATCTCTATCCTAATCCTACTGTAACTCATCTTTTCTGTGATTATCTTCTTATCTGTACATTCTCTTAATCATTGTAGAACTCCATTCTAATGTAAACATCTCATTTATAAATACCATACGCCTGATGGTATTCAATACCATCGACATTATTCTTGATCTCCAATTATTCTCTTGTTCTCAATTCTTTTATTTTCTTAACTTGGTATCAGAGCCATGGCTCACAATGGTGTGCTCTCGGCAGCAGGTACAAACACAGGAAGTTCCAACCAGTTCCTAAGTTATGTGTTGGGAACATCAGTGATTAACGTCCCCAACATCTCCCATTCGCTTCCCATCAAGTTGAATCACGACAACTACTTACCTTGGAGGGCGCAGATGATTCCAATCCTCAGAACTCACAAACTACTTGGTCTTGTAGAAGGAACCATGCAAGCTCCTCCGACTCATATTGATGGTCCTGATGGACAAAGAGTGATGAACCCAGAATATGATAACTGGGTGTAGTTAGATCAACTTGTTCTTTGGTGGATCATTTCTTCTCTCACTGAGAGTGTGGTAATAGAAGTGATCGGTTTGACCACATCAGCCGAAGTTTGGAAGGCCTTATCTTCAACCTACTCCGCCATCTCAAGGTCGAGAGCACATGCACTTTACCTCAGCTAGAGGTAATATCTGAAGAAAATAGATGCTATTGTTTCTGTTATGAATTCAAAGCATTACTCCATATGTGGTGGCTTTTGGGTGCAAATGATTGCATATTCTATTTTTGTTGATTTGATTCACCGTGGAAAATAAATTTTCTCTAGTTTTTCTTGTTTGATAGTGCTTACTAGCATTTCTTGGCATCTCTCATCTCATAAATATTAGATTTATATCTGGAGCTGTAAATGTGCTGGGCTGGGCAGCCTTATCTGATTTTGGACTGCATGAACCAAACCTGAGCCAATTTTAGTCTGAGCCTCAATTTATATAAGCTTGTGTAGAAAAGTGAGCCTGATCCGGGCTTGTTATTATAATTTCTTTTTTTTTTTTCTTTTGTGGACCTCAAAGTTTGGGATCTATTATGGGACATTAATAAACCAAATTTCTAAAAATTTGGTTAAATGAGCCAAGCCGTACCCCAACTATTAAGTTCATTAGCGCAATATAAGCTGGACAAAGTTCATACAAGCTCATTAAACTCTCTTTCGTCTTGTCATTTTGACATTTTTTATGGGCACCTATTATTTTGATTGATAATTTCTAATCATGAAGATAACTTTCTAATCTCTTTACTCTTCCCAACAGTTTCTGCATATAATTGGAAGAAGAGTTTCCATTATAAGTATTTACAGTTTCTGCATAATTGGAAAAATTACCTTTGATAACAGTAGTTAAATATTAAAAATACTATAGTTATATGGCTTACTGACTACATGTCCACAATTGTTTTCTGAGATTACCTCTATATAAAAATGAACAGCTATTGGAAGCAACAGCTAGAGCAGTTCAGCTTGTAGTCGGGTGGGGGGAATCTGGCTCAGCCATTGCAGATGGCCTCTCAAACCTGTTGAAGGTAAATACAAGCCTAGTCTAAAATATTTTAATTTAATTTGGTTTCATGTCAAGGTTTAATCCTTTGTTGAAATGATAAATGTGAAACTTGCATGCAGTGCCGCCTACCAGCTACAATCCGGTGTCTTTCTCATCCAAGTGCACATGTCCGGGCTCTTAGCACATCAGTTCTCTGGGATGTATTGCACTGCTGAGACTGGAAAATAATATTACAAATGCTAGCTGAGAACTTCAACCTCTCTACATTTACATGGCCTAGATGTTAGATCTTCATTGGAACAAGGAGAGTTCTAAAACATACAGGACGATGAGGGATACAAAATTTAAATATAAACAATAGTAAGATAAAAGCCCCCTTCCCCACCGAGTATCAACTGTCACTCAGCATAAACGGTTAGACCAGTAAGAGAACCTTGACTACTTATTAACAAGAGATAAAAGACTATTGTTATTTCTTACGCCTAATCCTTCAAAGCAAGGTTCAAAGCATCGATTATGATATCTTTGGGGTACTGAACCCCTTTTTTAAGTTTTTGTTTTAAAAAAATCTTTTTTAATAATGAAATAACATAAAAATAAGGCTTGCTGTGAAATTTTGAAAAAAATAAAACTTAAAAACAGATGTGCATGGTTCAAAGTATTATACACCCCTTCCGGCGTATTGGGGTATATCATTGATACCTTGAACGATGCTTCAAAGTTGCTGTATCTACTTCTGTTCCTAAAATTCACTTCAATGAATGTTTCATAAGAAACTACAAAATGGCTATATAATGCTAAAAGATTGACAATTATTTAATACATCTGCCAAGGACAAATTTTGAATGGTCCCTGAAAGTGATATCAAGGGGAAATGGTAAAACCTAATTCTTTGGCAGCAGCACCAAGAAATGTTATGTTCATCCCATTTGAACGCCGGCTCTGAGCTTCCCATTTTAAGCACTTCTCAATGTCATCATGCCAGTTAATTGTGTCTACACTTAGGCATGGGATATATTGCCACTCATAAGGGTTACAGGTGTTGGCATCTTGCCAGTGGACGTGAATACATCAGCCGGTATGTCATCTTTGACGAATCACGGTTTCCTAGTATGCAACTCTTACCAATTAACCGCTCCAGTACTGATTGTACCACTTCTCCTTCAGGTACCCCCATTGGACCAATTACAGGTCCACTGAACCTGTGCATAGCAACTCCATCATTAGTTGGAGACTCTTCCCCATTCGGTGACATCTCCTCTCCATCATCATATCTCCATCTACAACCCTTGGTGCCGTCAGAGACCCCCGCTGCTCCTCTATCAGCTGAGTCTGCTCCCAACGATGATCCATCATCCGCCTCTGAGCCGCCTCGCCGAACCAGAATGATTCAAGAGCTTCTTGATGCCACTCCTGCTGCACCTCCACCTCCACAGAGAACTCATACCATGGTCACCAGATCGATGAGTTCCACCACATCTCTTGCGACGACCACTACCAAGTATCCTATTCCGGCAACCCTTCTTGCTGACATCACACCGGAGCAATGTGAATGGGCCACATATTCTAGTGCGGCCAAGCATCCACACTGGCAACACGCTGTGCAGTAGGAATTCCGTGCCCTCGTGGACAATAATACTTGGGATCTTGTTCCATACCATCTTAGTATGAATGTAATCGGAACAAAATGGATTTACAAAATCAAACATAAATCCGATGGCTCTATTGAACGTTAGCGCAAGGTTTCTGCCAAGTACCGGGTCTTCACTTTTCCGACACTTTCAGTCCCATGGTTAAACCAGTTATAGTTCGTACAGTCATTGCCTTAGCCATATCCCTTGGGTGGAATATCCGGCAGCTCGATATTAAGGATGCCTTCTTGAATGGATTTGTTTCTGAGGACATCTATGTACGGCAACCCAAGGGGTTTGAAGATCCTTCGAAGCTCACTCATGTATGCAAACTACGCAAAGCACTGTATGGACTGCGACAAGCTCCATGAGCCTTGTTTTCTCGGCTGAGTTCTACTCTCCTCAGTCTTGGTTTTCATTGCTCCCAAGCTGACTCGTCCTTATTCATATACAGGCAAGTTAAGGTCTCCATATCTATTTTGGTTTATGTTGATGACATCTTAATCATTGGATCCTCTCCCCATGCTGTCTCATGCATCATCTCCTCACTCTCGGAGACCTTTGAATTAAAGGACTTGGGTAACATGCACTTGTTCTTGGGAATAGAAGCTTACTCCACTTCTACAAGATTGGTCCTAATGTAGCGACGCTATATTCTAGATTTGCTTTGGCGAAGCAAATTAGCAGATGCCAAACCCATTACTTCTCCCATGGCTTCATCATGCAAATTGTCCTCTCTCCAGGGTGTCGCTCTACCAGATCCATTTGAATATAAAAGTATTGTGGGTGCCCTCCAATACATCACCATCACTCGACTAGATATAGCCCATTCGGTCAACAAGGTTTGTAGATTTTTTCATGCTCTCACAGATGCTCATTAGGCTGCTGTCAAACGGATTCTCCGTTACTTAAAGGGCATGTTGGATGTTGGTCTTCATTTCACCAAATCCGCTTCTCTTTAGCTTCATGCGTTTAGTGATGCAGATTGGGCCGGATGCCCTGATGATCATAAATCCGCAAGTGGCTATTGTATATATTTGGGAAACAATCTCATTTCGTGGAGTGCCAAGAAACAAGAAACAGTAGCTCGTTCTAGCACAGAGGCAGAATTTTGAGCCCTTGCAAGTTCGGTGACAAAACTCATATGGATCCAGTCCCTCCTTGCAGATATGGGTTTCTCATCCACATCTCCTCCAGTTGCTTGGTGCGACAATGTGGGGGCCACACACCTAGCTGCACACCCGGTGTTCCAGGCATGCACCAAACACGTAGAGGTTGATTTTCATTTCTTGCAAGATCTAATTCTCAAACAGAAACTGCTGGTGAAATTCATCTCCTCAAAAGACCAGATAGCCGACATCATGACTTAGGCTCTTCCAACACCACGGTTTCTTCATCTTCGGTCCAAGCTGCACGTCTTCACAAAGCCGTTTCCCTTGCGGGCGCATGTTAAGGATAATGAGAATCAAGAGTCCTCTGGAGGTCTGGATCTATCCTCCTAGGATAATCCCTATCTACTACTTAGGATAATTTCTATCCTAATCCTACTGTAACTCATCTTTTTTGTGATTATCTTCTTATCTGTATATTCTCTCAATCCTTGTAGAACTCCATTCTAATGTAAACATCTCATCTATAAATACCATACGTCTGATGGTATTCAATACCATCGACATAAATAATAATCTCCAATTATTCTCTTGTTCTCAGTTCTTTCATTTTCTTAACTCTGGCCTTCAAATTATAAATTGCTGAGATTTGAAGGACAACAGTAGCAGCAGTCTGGGGTGTGTATTTCCTCTAGTTCACCTAAGCTGTCAGTACCTAGCAATTGGCAGGGAAAATAACAAAAATACTAAAATAAAGAGTGCTTTTTTGTGTTATGACAGCTCTGCCTGCTTAGTTTTAAGCTTGGGATCTAGCTATCTTATATTGTGTGTATACACTTATATCCTCTTGTGTGCGCAAATTTTTTTGGCTTTATAGGAATTAGTTTTTCCCCCTACAAAGGAGGGATGAAAAGCAGCATGTAGAACGAGGGAGAGTGAAAGGAGGCAAAGAAAATAGTAAGGGAAAATTTAGAATAAAAGAGGAGATAAAAAGTGTGGCATAGAGTTTCACCTTTCCTTCTTGGGTGTGAACTACTATTTAGTACGGTGTCTATGGTGGAGTTGAGAGCACTTGAATAATCCTTAGGAGTCAGTATTCACTTTTCAAGGGAACTCTTGAAGCCCAACATATGAGGCTTAACATCCTTCTATCTCTGTTTCAAATCTCAAAGTTTCTGTGTACATTCCAATCTTACACTTCTATGCTTTCTTATCTGTTTAGTTGTGTTTTGCTTCCAACCACGTGTGGGATGTCATTAACATAATGGAGAAATTTGAGGAAACGCTAGGGGAAAATCCATGGACTAGCTATCCAACACTCTTGCTAAAATATTGAACAGATACAACTTCAAATCTTGAACCCACATTAAAATCTTTGAATTCTTAAAGTTTGGCATCAAACAAATTACTGTCAAGAAGAAAAGAAAAGAAAAGAAACACCTTTTGTTTGAGATTTTCATGAAATTATATTCCTAAACTCAACATTTTCATTTTTAGCTGTATGTTTCCTACTTTTATTTTTCTTTTCTTAGCTAATCTAGGATCAATTTATTAGGGGAAAAAGAAGAATCAGTTTCCAACCTTGAGGTTGATATATAAAACAACAGGATTGACTGTATTCACTGTTATATATATCCATCAGAAGAGAAACAAATATTAGCAAAACTTTGGAAGAATGATAAGCATGTGCCAGAAAGACAGCCCTAGTGCTTGCTTCCTTTGTTATCACTTGAGCTGAAGGAAATATGTAGAAGTACTGGCTGTAAGAACTGTCAAGGGTGCCATAGATACCAGTACAAGGGTGCATTACTTAATTTCGAGGATAATGGGTTTGATCCAACGGTGGTGGTGGTGGTTTAGCAGCATTTCAGCACACTAGTTTAATTCTTTACGAGTTACGACATATTTATATAACAATTAACAAACAAACAATTTATACCGGATATAAGTTAACAGTAAAGAATGAACAATTGTTAAGTCTGTTGAAAGTTGAAACAGGTAAAAGTAAAACCATAAGAACAATTTTCTCAACTCTCTCTCTCTCTCTCACTCGTAACTAGAAATTTTTCTCTTGGATAAAGTCCAATTGACTTTTGTATATCTATCCATCTATCTCTCTCTCTCTCTCTCTCTCTCTATATATACTTGGCCATCCATCCATCCGTTCATGCTCCAACCGATGAACAATGATACATGAAAAGAAAAAGAAGAAAAACACAACATCATACATGGTGAAGTCTAAAGAACCCAGAAATGTCCCACTTGGCAAGATGGTAGAACTCCCTAAAGAGTCTATGGCTTCATCTCACTACCCTCTATTAATAGAGGAAATTTCATCCTCAAAAATTCTCCAAATGCCTAGAAAAGCCTTACTTTTTGGACATATCATATACTAAAAATTAATGATTATGTATTTGATGTAGGCATAATGATGATAACATCTCCCATCTCCCATGATGGTATAATGATGAAGTAATGATGCCTGGACATGGATGACATGGACACAAATTTGGGAAACAGGGAGATGAAAGATGACACTATATCCTAAGATTTTGGAGACAAATTATGGGTGTAGGTATCCCATTTATCATGCTTATATATCTAGTTTATGAAACCAAGTGAAATCTGAATATGTATATCTTGCTAAATTTAATTGATGTATGTATATATCTTTTATTTCAAATCATACAAACACTAATCATAAGTTATCCTTCTCAGTTACACCTTACAGGTTAATATGGGGAAACGCAAGAGGTTGAATATTGTCTCATTGAGTTCCAATGGAAGAGATGAAGTTCAACCACAAGGGGGTGAGTCCAATAATGAGGGGCAACTTAGATGGTATGGTGAATGGTTTTATATCTATATTTCAGAGACGATTTCCTGATGAGCAACTTAGTGATATCATGGATCTTGTAAACCAATTCACAAATAGAGAGGTATGATATATTTATATTCAATTTTTTAAAGTGATAAATAGAATTTTATTGTACTAATCAAATTTTCTCTAATTTAATAGGATCCAAATGCTACTACTACTCCAGATGTCTCACCAAATGGGCATCGAAACTCTTCGACTTCAAGCCCTCATCCTCATGGAAATGAAAGCGGTATTATTTATAATAATTATTTTACTTAATTCGTTTTGTAATATTTTATTTTAGTTTAGGTGTTTCAAGAATAGTTACTTGCTTTCACTATCTAAGGATTTGTTCCATTCTTTTATTTATTTCGTTTTACCTATTATTTCTACAGGTAGAGAAAAATCAACTTCATGAAGAGGAACTCCTACTAGATAGATGGATGAAAGATTAAGCAAATATGTCAAAGCCATGAGCATGCTTTTTGGTGGTTTACCCAACTGTTGCTTGGACGATGTTAAAAACATAGTTTTTTGGTTTTAATGAAAATTTAGGTTATTTTTCGTTAAGCTTTTGCATGTTGTTTAGTTTTTTTTATGTATAGGTGTTCTAATTCAGTTATATATCCTTGTAGGAAATAACTCTCTTTAGATTCTCCAATATTAAAGAATAAAACCTAACTGGTAAAGTGGTTAAGGCAAAATAAAAGCACAGAAAGTTGTGGAACTTTTCATTGCTCTAGATAGGTCCAAATGAGGAGTTATTTCATTAATCAGCCGTTGCAGGTAGAGTGTAATCACATCAATAACATGGTCACTCTAACCATCTAGCAGTCTCATCCTTTTGAATGGCCAATGTATATGGGTAGATCTCTTATTCCTTTTCCTCCTTTTATTTGTTTCTTTGACCGTTTGAAAGCATGCAATTTTTGGATAGCTTGGATCAGCCGGCTGGTGTGGTATTATACTATGGTGGCTATTCCTAGAGATTGACCTGTTGATTGGATGGTGTGGATAAATGCAATAATAGCCTCTGGCTGAAGGGCAGGATGTTTCTATTTTTAGCAGCATTACAAACCACTACATCTTTTAGGTAAGCATGCTCAGCAAGCTAATACCAACAAGGTGTATATGTGAGTAAAATATTGGTATTGCTCTTCAAGAATGTTGCTTGGCTTTTCTTCATTTACATGGTAGTGTCCGTCAGATTAGAGAAATTTAACTACTATCTTAAGGAGGTCTTTGTCATGGCTGGATTGACGAACGGGAGAAAAATAAAATAAGGAATTCTTTTAATTCTCTACAGGTTTTGGTATCATAAGTGGTATATTGTATAAATTGAGGAAAGTGTTCATTGGCACTGAATGTTTAGGATTCATTGGTGTGAAAAGGTCTACTTATATGATCTTGGAGGCATGCGATCTTGATGTTAGAAATGAACTGTCCATCATGAAAGTCTCTATTTTTGCATGTCCAAGAAGATACAATATTGATAGATATTGCAAATAAGAACTTTAGTGTTGTAAAATCTGTAAGCATATGGGTATGTGTATATGCACGTATTTAAATACCTGTCAATATAAACTCAAAGTACATCGAGGGTATCATGATATTAAGTTGAATTGGCTTTGTATCTTCTTCATTGTTCCAATATAAGCTCAAACTTTTCTTTCTTTCTTTCTTCATTGTTCCAAGCACATATTTAAATACCACTCCAACAGTTGCTTGGATGATGTTAAATACATAGTTCTTTCTATGTTGGCCATTTTGGTTGAATAGGAATCTAGAGAAAACATTTTTTGATGTACAAGTGTTCTTTTTGTGACAGGACTGTAGGGAAATAAAAAAAAAAAAAAACACCTATACCTACGGACTATATTAGTTGGTATATCCTGAACTTATACCAACGGACTAGCTTTGTTGGTATAGCCTGAACCTATATCGACGGATTACGTCTGTTGGTATATCCTGATCCTATACTAATGCGCATAATCTGTTGGTATAAAGTGAACCTATACCGACAGACAAGACCCATATTGTGACGATCGAATTCGTCGGTATAGCAATATACGCCATACTCCATACTTATGATGTACACCGACGGATGCCTTGACTGACGGTTTCGAATGTCGTCGGTATAGGTGTTTACACCTTATCCCAATGGACAAAATCCATTGGTATAGGTCTATACCGATGATGTCTTATCGGACACATTGGTTGACTGTCGGAGTAGCTCATTCAAAGATATACCGATGGATTATACACATATACCGATAGATTTGGTCCATCGGTATATGGCATATTTCCTGCAGTGTTTGCAGCGACTCTCAACTTGTAGTAAACCAAGTGAATGGACAGTATGAAGTTTAGGAACACGCCATGTTGGCTTAGCTAAGGTAAGGGAATTCCTGCCTATCTTCCAATCTTGGTATCTACAACAAATTCCTAGATTGGAAAACACTGAGGCTGATGCCCTCTCCAGGTTGGCTAGTACAATCAACTCGACGAAAAGAACAGTTTACATAGAAGACTTACCTCGCCCTTCCATAGAGAGGGTGGTGGAGGAGGTCACCCAAATAACAATAGTAGAGCCGAGCTGTATAGATCCGCTTGTCAACTACTTATGCCAAGGTATATTGCCAAAGGAGCGTAATGCAACTCGGAGAATAGAACGACAAGCAGCTTGATACGTGATAGTGGGCAAGCATCTATATAGAAGGTCTTTCATGCTACGTTACCTATGGTGTCTATGCCGAGTTGAAACAAATTGGATACTACATGAAATCCATGAAGGACTTTGTAGAGGACACTTGGGGGGCAGAGCCCTTGCCCAAAAGGCATTGCGACAAGGGTATTATTGGCCCACAATGAAAGCAGATGTGATCGAATTGCTACATAAATGCAACAAGTGCCAGTGACATACTAGCATTCTACACCAATCAGTGGCTGACTTGAAATACCTGACTAGTCCATGGTCGTTCGCACAATGGGGGATCGATATAGTGGGCTCCTTTCTGCCAGCAACTAGAGAAAGGAAATTTCTAGTGGTAGCAGTCGACTACTTCACGAAATGGGTAGAGGCCAAGCCACTAGTCAAAATTATAGCTCAGAACGTGCAAAACTTCTTTTGGAGAAATATTATATGTAGATTCGTATTGCCAAGAGTTTTGATCTCGGATAACGAAAAACAGTTCGAGGGCATCAAATTTCAAAACTGGTGTGCAGAAATGGGTATAAAGCAAAACTTCTCCTCAGTCGCCCATCCCCAGGCTAATGGTCAAGTCAAGGTAACTAACAGTGCAATCCTCTACGACATCAAAGCTCGCCTTTCCCGAGCTAAATGCTTGTGGGTGGACGAGCTACCCAATGTGTTATGGGCCTATCAAACAACCATCAAAACAGCAACCGGCGAGACGCCCTTCAATCTGACATATGGAACTAAAGCTGTATTACCAACGGAGATGGAAGTACCAACCTTACAATCCGAGACATTCAGTGAAGAAGCTAATGAAGATGACCTAAGGGCCAATATCGACTTAGTGGAAGAAGTTAGAGACCTGGCCTACATTCGGACTGCAACATACCAATAGCGGGTGGCTTGGTACTATAACGCTAGAGTCAAGAAGCACCAATTCAGAGTTGGCGACTTGGTACTTAGAAAAGTTATGGTACTTGAGCCCGGTGTTGGAAAGATAGGCCTAAACTGGGAAGGCCCTTATAGAGTCTCCAAGGTAATAGGTGGAAATGCGTACGAGTTCAAAACACTGGAGGGGAAGGTGGAACCCAAGGCGTAGAGCATAGACAACCTGCTTAAGTACTACCTTTGAGAATAAGTGTTTCGAGCTGCGTCCACAAACTTGTGAAATTTGACCAAGGTATCCAAGCCGACCTACTAACAGCTCGACCAAAAGAACACAAACGATAAGTTTCGAGCAACAACTGTGAAAATTTACTAAGGCATTCAACTGACCTAGAGACAATTCAAACTGAGCTAAATATTAGAAATAGGAAAGAATCCCATCCAAAAGGAAAAGCAGCAGATGTGAAAGGCTAAGTTTCATTAAGAAAAAGAAAGGCCTACGGCCGTACATGTGTGCATAAAAAAAACTAGTGTTACTGAGTCCAGAGATAAAGGGCACGCAGGCATAAAGAAACAACTTACAAGAGTACACAGGCTCTCGGAATCATCAGAAAATCAAAATAACTAGACAGGTCGAGCTATTCTTCATTTTCGCCCTACAGCTTGTCATTGACACCATCGCCCTCCTCGTCCCCTTTCTCGCCATTTTCCTCCTCATCCTCCTCGGGAGTCAAAGGCTCCTCATTAACTTGCATAGGGAGCTCATTTGGTACATCATACACAAAAAGGGAGCCAAAATTGAAGTTAGGGTGCAGTATCTTCAAATAGCGGCGACAAAGCTTATAACCCTTCTTCATCGAAGGAAGGGCGTCCTTTGCTTTCTTCTTCTCATACTTGGGGGACTTCAAGAAACGAGTGACGGCTGCCTCCTCACTTCAGCGGATGTCCTAGGTATACTTCGACCGCCTTTCTTCTGGCTGCCTCCTCTACACTAATATGGATGTCATGCATCTGGGCCTGCAGCGTGTTTTTGCTCACCTGTAACTCACCTCTTTCTTTTTGGCCTACATGAACCTGGTCTAGTAGGACCTGCCCAATGGTGTTTGCCAGCCAAAAAAAGAAAAGCATGATCAGAGCAGAAATCACAGAACCAAAAAGCAATAACCTTGCAAGGAGAAAAACCTAGCCAATGCAATGGGTCAACCGAACTCCGGCTTTGATTGGATAGAAGCCGCGGTAAAACCACACATCCTTAGGTAGTAGCATCCCCCTAGCCATCCGAATAGCTACATGAGGTTCAGTCAAATGATCGAGTACTGAGACATAGACATTAGGAGTAAAGCGAGGAATGTCTGAGGTGTAAGGGTCGACCTTGCATTCCCCTTAGATGACTTGAGGTTGGAAGGCAACAGGACCTGTAGAGTACTAGTCAATACTCATCGGTTCGCTGCATCCCTCAAGGTCGATGACAGGAGTAGGGTGTGGCAACCTCACCTCGGCACTAGCCGAGGTCCCCTCCATCGAGGAACGGCGATTTGCCCTTCGCTTCATCCTTGAAGCCTTCTTCTCCTTGGAAGCCGCCAACATTGAAGCCATACTCACCATATCTGAAAAAGGAAAAAAGAGTCAATTGAGCTAAAAACCAATAAAATATCGAATGCAAGTGCAGATGAATCAAAGATCGACCTACCTATGCGACTCAAGCCGGCCTGTATAAGCATGGGCTCGACCAAAATGTTTTCTATCTCAACCCTCTGACGGACAAATTCTTGAACCGCAACATGCATCTCTTCATCAAAGCCCTCACCGAAGTTCCGACAATTGCTATACTTGATGGTGCTCATTCCCCATCCACCGCTCCTAGAAAGAAAGAAAAACCTACTCTTCCAATCCTTGAATTTATTGGGAAATTTATTTAACACTTTGTAACCAGCTTGGAAAGGAAGGTAGAAATAGAAAGGAGCTCTGGGGGCTTTCTTCATATTATACAAACCAGAAAAGACGTCTAGACTCAAAGGAAAATTGCAGTGGTGGCACAAACTGATCAACCCCACCAAGGTCCAAACTGCATTGGGGGTGAGTTGACCTAAAGAGACACCGTAATACCTCAACACCAAGACAACGAAAGGGTGTAGAGGGAACTGAAGGCCGACGACCAGTGCCTCCTCATAAACATAGACAGCATCCCTCCCATGATTCCAAGGATTTCGTCAGGGCGTGGCTCAATGCAATCATACTCACTAGGGATCTGGTAAGTGTGGTATAACTCCACAATTCGCTCCCCAGAAAGTTCAGTTGAGCCGAAAATAGCCACTGCCCTCTCGACCTCATGCCTCCTCCCTACTAAGGATCCAATGCAGAACTCCCCAACAGAGTCCTCCCCTGAAGAACTCGCCTCATTGTCCAACCTTTAGTCAAATGACCTATTCTTAGAAGGGCTGTGAGACATCGGAAAAAGAAAATTACTCACCAGGAAAAGCAAAGGAGACTGACGACGACAACTAACAGAACCTCGACAAAGTAGATAGGGAACAATACTCGGACAGCGACCTCCTCCGATCGGACACCACCCCAGAAAGCTCCAAAAACAGTGCTGCAAGTGGAGACCCCCCAGTGTGGACCCCATACTTATAATCCACTAGACAAAGGAGTGAATGGTGAAGATGCATCATCAACGAATCAACAACTAGCGACATGCACATGTAACGTTGAATTTAAAACTTGTGCACCTATGGAGCGCGCCTCTTTTCGAAATCGGCGTGCCTGTTGTGCGCACCGCACCTACTTTCGAATTTGAAATTGGCACACCCGTTGTGCGTGCCTCTTTTTGAATTTGAAAATTGAAAAAACCTCCGCGGTCTCGCCCGACCTCAGGCCGAATCAAGAAAGCAAGTCGGGCGCGACCTACGAACCGGTTGGACCAATTACCCTATTGAGAGCTACTCCCTTCACCAAACTGATGTAGGCTCAGGAGTTGGAGGCAATTGATGAGGGGTAATTTGGTCCCACAAATAGCCTCATAACACGTGGCCTTCAAGTAACACCTCGACGCAGGACAAGAGAACCAGCTTGGCAAGTTAGCTCGAGGCACCTCGCCTAGACCGACCTCCACCTCGGTCGGGCCAAACTGTTAGGTCCCCTAACTAGCGGCGACCTATTTCAGAGGCTAGCCGAGTTGTAGGAATCAATGGCGACCTGCGAGGTGAGCCCGCTGACTTGTCCCGACTATGCGTTACTAGCCTGAGGTCTCCAAACATTAATGCCTTGACCGTTAGACTAGCCTACCGCACCGCACGCCTCAGAGTTATTCAGGCTGACCACAACCTCTACGCAAATCTCGTAACCGACATATTAATATGGCCTACTAAGCGGAAACGGTTCCACGGGAAGAGGAGACCTGTTGTAAGAGGGCTTTGACCACTGATACCTATATAAGACACTCATTTCTACCTGTAAAGGTATGTGCGGTTACATACTCTCAACCTCTCTCATTCTCTCAAAGAACTCTCAAAACACTCTTGACTTAAGCATCGGAGTGCCTACCCCGAATAAAGACAACCCGGGCACTCTAACATTCTTTCTTGCAGAATACTTAAGCTCAACCACTTCCAGCTTAGCCCGACATAACTCGACTTTGACAAAAAATCTTCCCAATTAGCGTCCGAATCATCTGACATGAGAACAGCCAGATCGTGCTACATCACTTACCTTTTTTTTATTATAAAGGGGATACTTGCTTTTTGGTGCAGTATAGTCAACTTATACTTTACCCTTTACTTCCACAACCCTTGCCCTTACACTAGTACAAGTTAAGTTATAATGCTTAACTCAGGTGGCTAAGCCAGACCCAGGGTTGAACTGGCCCAGCCCAATATAATTTCATGATAACATGAAGAATAATGTAGTCGTTCTTGGGGTTATTCCACCAAAAGCTATAATTTGTGTAATTAGATTTCAGCCCAATCCCCAATTGTTACTTATTTGAACACATGCCATTCCTCGCTTCTTTCATATTTCTTAATTACTTGTCATGCAAGTTCTATCTCCATAGTATAGTTCTTTGACGAGTTGCTACTTCTTTGATCAAAGAGCCCACTTTAATTGACAAATCCACCAACCCTAATCTTGACGTGTTTGGATAATGGGCCCGTATTCATTTGGATTTTGGATGATACTATGTGGCTTGCAGCTTAAACAAATGTCGCCGGAACAACAAAGTGTGAAAGGAATATTGGGATCGATTTTGTATTACGACGCAAGCAATGGCATCCCTTAAAAGTTAAAACCCTTATCTCTCCTGAAGAATGAGACCCACCATCCCCGCCGCGAATTCCACTATAAATACCCTCTCATCTATCTTGTAACTTATATAGTCGTTTCTTCACCTTTGAGCTCTTCAAAGTGCAAATCTATTTGCAATGGCTGATCAAGTTATTCTCTTGGATTTCTGGCCCAGTTCTTTTGGAATGAGGGTGAGAATTGCCTTGGCGGAGAAGGAGATTCAGTATGAATACAGAGATGAAAATCTTCAGGATAAGAGCCCCATGCTTCTGGAAATGAACCCAGTTCATAAGAAGATCCCTGTTCTGATTCATAATGGAAGACCCATTTGTGAATCCCTCCTCATTGTTCAGTACATTGATGAGGTTTGGAAGGATAAGTCTCCTCTATTACCCTCTGATCCTTACCAGCGTGCTCAAGCCAGGTTCTGGGCTGATTATGTCGACAAGAAGGTGGGTGGCTTCTCTCTCTGTCTCTCTGCCTTTCCATATTTCTTTAATTCTCATCATCACTAGTTCTGAGATGTTATTGACCATTCACTTTTGTTAATAATGCAGATGTACTACTGTATGAGCAGAATATGGAGGAACAAGGGAGAAGAACAAGAAGCAGCCAAAGAGGAGCTCATAGAGAGTCTGAAAGTTTTACAAGGAGAGCTTGGAGAGAAGCCCTACTTCGGGGGTGAGACCTTTGGCTTTGTGGACCTGAGCTTTGTTTCCTTCTACAGCTGGTTTTACTCCACTGAGACCTGTGGGAACTTCAGCATTGAATCTGAGTGCCCAAAGATAGTGGCTTGGGCGAAAAGGTGCATGGAGAGGGAGAGTGTGTCCAAGACTCTTCCCCACCACCACAAGATTTACGAATTTGTATTGCAGCTCAGAAAGAGGCTTGGGATAGAGTAAACTATATATAGACTTCTCTCTGAGCAATATAGTAAATATATAAAGGATTTGATCGTGCATGTACGTACCGAAAATTGGCTGATGTATTTGGCTATGTGAAATAAAAACTTAATTAGGAATTATTGATGTGATGAAGCCATTAATTAGCAGGTTTATATGTATAAGATGAATGTAATAAAGCATCTGTTTTTTTAATGTTTGCTAAAGCAATATAATTACCAGTAGATTTAACTCCCATTTGTATATCGATTTCATGTATTTTTCTTTTTCGTTTTGTCTCCTACGAACAAATTCCATTTCATGTTTGAACTTATGAGCCGCGCCACATCATCTCTGTACATAGTCAAATTTCACGTGACATTTCTTTTGTTTCATTTTTTTTTTTAATTTTATGCAAATTATGTTATGATCAGCCGAGTTAATCTAGGACTAATGGAGCAATTAATTAAATAATCGCTGAATTTTGTTTCAGTTGTTTGTAATCCCCAAATGAGGGGTGTAGTAATCCAAAGTATTGTTGGCTCAATTTATTTTGAAGTTGATGTACATGTTATTATTTGGGCCCACTATCATCCATGTGGATGATACATATGTGTATTGAGTAAAACTGCCACTTGGGCTGGGCTAGTCAGAACAAAAACCCAAAAAGATGGGTTGGATTGAGTTGAAGGTCTGGGTGTGTTGAGAAAGTATGAATCCAACTTGACTTCAGATATAACCAAACCCAAATTTGAGATGTCTATTGCATGCATATATGGATATTATCATATAAATACTATATCTGACGCATGAATATGCATGCTTATAAGAATATGCTTTGGCAATTTTAAATTTAAACACTTGTTATAAGAATATGCTTTATGGAATTTTACTTTTAATCTAATTAAGTAGTATTTATCTATCACATAATATATACTTTAAATGCATCCATCCGTTTTGTCCAATAATAGCCCATATTATGAATTATTGAACAAATTGAAGGTGTCAAAAAAAAAGGTTAAAATGAATTATCTCTTCATCTTCAATCCTAAGCATACCTTGATTTACACTCCTATTTTAGTCATATTTATTTTAAAACCTCTTATTCTATGGTATTTGTAATATAAACTTAATTTGCATTTATTACTTCATTAGTTTTATCAATAAATCAATGCCAACGACAAACAATGTCTCAAAAAAAAATCCTTCTACCCATAGAGCACGGTTTATCACCTATTTATTTGCTTCATTTGGGCTTTTATTTGTAATAATGCCGATTACTCTTTGTTTTATACATAGATGCTTACAAGATCTGGATGGGCAGAAAGATGCTACTTTTGAGGATATCTCGTTTTAAGTTCTCCCAAAGGTATTTCTTCATAGACGAAAACAGTTATTAGTTTGTTACTGATGTGGGGTGACCCAACCCAGCCCAATGGAGGTTGGGAGGTCTAGCCCACGAGTGCTAGATTATGGAACGAGATCCACTACAGCAGGGGTTACCCTGCTTTCTTCGTATGGAACCAACCACAACGTTATCACATGGCCTTGCCAGAACCGTTGATGACCCCCGTGGCTCCCATCTCAGGTGTTCCATCTCCACCTACCTCCAGGCAGGTCAAGTATAAATAGGGGTGCTCCCCTCCTGGTAAAAGGGTTACAATCTCAGGATCCTACAACTATTGTCTAATTGCTATTATGACTCTAGCCTAGAACTAACCACCAGGATCCTCCCCTAGTGCTCTCTCTTCGTACCCTGTACTAACTTGACCGTCGGAGACTTTGCCTCGGCTTTTCACCCGAGGCCCTATGATGAGCTCCTGTCTTGTAGTAGAGATCGACCATCTACCTTCGACTTCTACCATACTCGGAGACCACCCCACCTCGGCCTTAGTAGCATCCTCTCTGAGTTCTCAAAGCCTTCGGCCTACCTTCGGAGTCCAGGGACAAAATTACCTTATTGTCCTCGACCATTCCGAGAGCCAACAATTGGCGCCGTCTGTGGGAATGACACTGATACGTATCCCAAAAAAGAGCTAAAGAAAATTAACTAGTACCCGAGCTCCAACATTTTAACATGGTACGAAGAACGAGAAATACTCAAAATCTCGTAACCAATGAACAGTTCCAAGCCGTGCTCTACCGCCTTAATATTTAACATAGCGAGTTGAGTAGAACCTTCACTAGGTAGGAGGTCGCCCCCAAGGTGACTGCCCCACTAGGGAGTCAACACAGTCGGCCCCCTGCCTCGGCCATGCATAGTGGGCCGAGCCCTCAGCGTTTGGCAGCAATCGCTCGGCCGGCCCACGCTCTGGCATTTTCAGGCCTCCTAGCCGAAGGGAGGACAATTCCAGATCCCTCAGCCGGAGAGTGGGGAACTCTAGACCTCCCAACAAAAGGGAGGAAGAACCAGAACAGTCAGAGGACAGCCACCAACCCTCCGAACAGCATCACTGATGCCGCAAGGCCGACCCGAGGGCCGAGGGCCGAGCCTCTTCCCCTCACATCACAGACCTCTGAAACGTCCTGAACGACCGCCGCGCTAGGCACGAGGCGCACGGCCTCAACTCTAAGCACATTGGAATTCACGTCAAACACCATCACGTCCGCGAAGATCGAGACGGCACCCAGGCCAAGGCCTGACCCCATGTACGCTGAACTGTGAGCCGAGCTCGGTGCAGTCAAGGCCGAACTCAAGCAGGTCAAGGAGGGCTGAACTGACATCTCGGTCAGACAAAGCTCTTGGCAAGGGAGAATGGATACTTTCTCCCCGGATATCATCGTCGAGCCTCTGCCCCCAAACTTCAAGACCCCCGCCTGGGAGATGTACAATGGGAACTCTGACCCGGACGACCACTTAGAGAGCTTCAGGGCACTCATGATCCTATATGGGTACTCCGATGCCTTGACGTGCCGAACTTTCTAGGCAACCTTCAAGGGAGCTGCTCAGCGATGGTTTTCAAGCCTCCCACCTCGATCCATCAATTCGTGGGAGCAATTTTCCAACATGTTCCTCGCATGCTTTATCAAGAGTCGATGCCCTCAGAAGAGGATTGTCTCGCTAATGGCTCTTAAGCAGAAGCGAGGGGAAAGCCTATGGTCATACATTGACTGCTTCAAGAAAGAAGAAATGGAGGTCCGCAACCTCGACACCCTAATCTCCATGCATGCCGCCATCAGTGGGCTCCTCCCCGGCTCGGCCTTCAAATGTTCCGTGGCCAAGAGTTGGCCGAAGACGAAGCTGGAGTTCTTGGAAAGGGCCCAGAAATACATTGCAGTTGAGGAGGCCTTGGCCACGGATGCCTACGAGAGGGCACGGAGCACTGGGATGGAGCCCATGAGAAGAAGAGGAAGAATGGGGACTAGAACCGTAGCAGGAACAACAACAGAAAGCCTTCGGCCCCGGCGTTGGCTTACAACCAATACACACCACTCAACTCCACCCGTACGCAAATTCTAATGCAGATCGGCCTGGAGAAATTTATGAAGTGGCTTGAGAAGTTGAAGAAGAACCCCCGTCGGGGGAATCCCAAGAAATACTACAAGTTTCATCGAGGCACAAGCCACGACACTGAGGATTGTTACGATCTCAAGAATGAGATAGAGTCCCTCATTCGTCGGGGCCACCTCAAGCAATACGTCAGAGCCAAGGCTGACACCTCGTCCCCTCAACAACAGCAATACCACCACCAGCAAGTACCAGGCGTCATTGACATCATAGTGGGAGGCATGACCTCAGGTGGAGCCTAAGCTTCGGCTCGCAAAGCCTACGCCAAGCAGTTGAACATCTAGGGGCCGGTCCCCAAGAAGTTGAAACAAGAAGCCCTCTCCTTCACGGACGAGGACCTGAAGGGGGTAGCAATCCCCCATGACGACACATTGGTGGTTTTGGCCGTCATTGCGAACTTCATAGTCAAGAGGATCCTTGTAGACAGTGGCTCCTCCACCGACATCCTCTTCTACGAGGCTTTTGAGAAGATGAATATAGCTTTAGAATGCCTTTAACCAATAGACGCCCCACTAGTCGGCTTCTCCGGCAGCATCGTCAAGCAAGAGGACAAGATCTCCCTACCAGTCATGAAAGGGACGGAGCCCCAACAGGTGACAAGGATGACAGAGTTCTTGGTCGTGAAAATTGGCTCACCCTACAATCCTATCATGGAATGGCCGATCCTCCATGCACTCCGGGCGGCTATCTCCTCCTACCACCTCGCCTTGAAGTTCCCCACCAAGCATGGCATCGGAGTTGTTCGTGGGGATCAGCACGCTGCCCACTAGTGTTATGTGGTTGCACTGAAGGGCCAGAGCAAAGAGACCCTGCCACTTGAGGGCCTCGACCTCAGAGAGGAGCCAGTGAGCCAAGGTAAACCAGCCAAGGACCTCGTCTCGGTCCCCCTAGACAAGGATGAGCCTGATAGGACCGTCTGTGTTGGGTCCAACTTTCCCCCTGAGAGCCTGTCCGAACTGGTAAGTTTCCTCAAACTTAATGCCAATGTCTTTGCTTGGTCTGTGCTGATATGCCCGGAATTGACCCTTCGGTCATTACACAAAGGCTGAGCGTGGACCCGAGCTCTAGACCGGTTCGGCAGAAGAAGAGGAACTTTGCATCAGACCGTTGGAAGGCCATAGAGGAGGAAGTTGAAAAGTTACTCGATGCCAACTTCTTCCGAGAGGTACACTACCCTAACTAGCTGTCAAATGTGGTAATGGTGAAGAAAGCTAATGGGAAATGGCGGATCTATATTGATTTCACAAACCTTAATCGAGCCTGCCCCAAGGACAGTTTTCCTTTTCCAAGGATAGACTGTATCATTATCATTGATGCCACTGCAGGGTATGGGCTACTCAGATTCATGGATGCCTTATCTGGATACAATCAAATAAAGATGCATCCAGATGATGAAGAGAAGACCTCGTTCATCACAGAGCATGGCACATACTACTATCGTGTGATGCCTTTCGGCCTCAAGAATGTTGGGGCCACTTATCAGCGCCTTGTCAACAAGGTGTTCAAAAACCAGATGGGGAGGAACATCAAAGCCTACGTTGATGATATGGTAGTAAAGAGCCTAAAGGCCGAGACCCACATCTCAGACCTAGCCGAGACATTCAGCACCTTGCGGAGGTATAATATGAAGCTCAACCCCAGCAAGTGTGCCTTCAGCGTTACGACGGGAAAGTTCCTAGGTTTCATCGTCACGTAGAGAGGCATTGAGGCTAATCCAGAAAAGATACAAGCCATCCAAGACATGGATCCCCATGGACGATGAAGGAGACCCAAAAACTCACCGGCCGAATAGTTGCCCTCAATTGCTTCATGTCAAAATCAACAGACCGTTGTTTGCCCTTCTTTCGTGCCATCAAGAAGTTGAAAGAGTTCCAATGGATGGAAGAGTGCCAGCACGCCTTCAATGAGCTCAAGGCCTACCTCACCTCGCCTCCCCTCCTTGCCAGGTTGGCTGAAGAGGAACCCTATATCTGTACCTCTCGATGGGGAGGAAAAAGTCAGTTCAGTCCTCATCAAGGATGATGGTGTGTAGAAGCCAGTTTACTACACCAGCAAGGTCCTCTGTGACGTCAAAACTAAGTACCCCGAAGTAGAAAAGATAGCCTTCACCCTCGTGGTTTCAACAAGGAAGCTTCGGCCATACTTCCAGGCCCATACCATAGTGGTCCTGACGAACTAACCCCTCAAAGCTGTCCTCGTGAAACCTGAGACCTCGGGATGCCTGACGAAATGTGCCATCGAGCTATCAGAGTTTGACATTCAGTACCAGTTGAGGCCCACGCTCAAGGCACAAGCCCTGGCAGATTTTATAGTGGAATGCACTTTCAGTCGAGCCCTTCACCAACCCCAGGAAGAGGCCAAAAGGGACCAGGTGGACGACGAGACTCGGCCCCAATGGAAAATATTTGTTGATGGTTCCTCCAACGCTAAAGGAAGTGGAGCGGGCCTCATCCTCCTTACCCTAGATGATATTGCCTTGCAGTATGCGCTAAGGATTGACTTTCCAATATCAAACAACGAATCCGAGTACAAGGCCCTCCTTGTCGGTTTACGGCTGACCAGGGACTTTGGCTCCTCATACCTTGAAGCCTTCACCGACTCCTAGTGGTTAATTAGGTGAATGGCGAGTACGAGGCCAGGGGACAAAGCATGTCCAAGTACCTTGGTGTTCTCTGGAAGCGCGTCGTTAAACACTCTGGAACACCAGTTTAAACATTTATAATTTTTACCATTTCTCAAACAACTACTAACATAGTAAATGGGTGAGAACGGGTCGTATCCACAGGGAAGCAAGTGAAAAATTAATAACTACTTAGATCCGGACAAGGGAATGCAATCGGGAATAGAAAAAAATACGAAAATAAAATCTATTATTGCTGAAATTAAATGTTTCAAATTTAAACAAGACAATAAATAAAAATCAG
This sequence comes from Nelumbo nucifera, assembly GCF_055504915.1. Lineage (NCBI taxonomy): Eukaryota > Viridiplantae > Streptophyta > Magnoliopsida > Proteales > Nelumbonaceae > Nelumbo > Nelumbo nucifera. Next base: position 79,183,823 of record NC_142651.1, read on the forward strand.
AATTTAATAAAGTATGGGAATCAACAAAGGAAATAAAAAAAACAATCCAGAATCCGGATCCGGTGGCGGTAGCTACAGATCGGCCAAATAGCATGAAGAAACCCCTCTTGACAAGAACCAGGCGTGTGTCCTTTCTACAACCCTCGAACCCCTCGAGACACCTTAGCCTTGAACCAAATGAATTCAGATTTGCAAAATAGAGAAACGAACAAGAATTAAATCCAAAAGATTGTAGAAATAAAAATAACAGAAAAAAATGAAAAAAAACAAAAGAATGGTTGATCAGATCCAGTGGCGGAGTTGTAGATTGGTTGAATAGCTTGCAGGAACCCCTCCTGACAAGATCTGGGCGTCCTCCCCTTCTACAACCTTTGAACTCCTCAAAAACCTTAGCCTTGTTAACTAGGTGAATTAACCAACCCCTTCTCCAGGGCCTCTAGGGTCTTTTTTATAGAAAATGGTGGATATAACTGGAACTAGAGAGAAAGAGGGGGGCGGCAGCTGGGTTTTAGCAAAAATATGGGTGCCCTAGGGTTTAGAATGAAGGGTTAGGATGGTTCTAGGGTGATCCTAAGGCTGATGAGAAGACACCCAATATTATGTAAGGCTGAGATTTAATGGCTAAAGGCTAAATGGTGAAGATTAGAAGTTAGGTGGCTCCTAGGGTTAGAATGCTAAAAAGAGAGTGCCCTAGAATAGATGGTGGAGATTAGAAGGAATGGAAAGTGAGGATTTAGTAGTTAGGGGCGGCTAGGGTTTGTTAAGAGTGAAAAAAAATTGGTTAAAAGGCGCCCTAGGGTTTGCTAAGTCGTGGGGAGCATGCTAATACAGTAGGAGGGGCGCCAAACTGGGTTTAGCAGATAAGAGGCGCCCTCATTCTTTCAGATTTTCACAAAAACACTCCCTTTCTCAACTGGACTTCACACCAGCTTCCCAAAATCTGCATTTCAGCAATGAAAACATTTCAGTTTTCCCCAGAATTTGCACAGAGATCCTCCGAGGCCACAACATTGCATTTAACTGGGAAAATGGCACATCTTAACTATTCTAAGGCCGAAAATACCCCTGAATTGATGCCCTTAAGGCATCAAAATGCTAAGTTATTACACCCCAACTTAAACATTGCTAGTCCCTTAGCAATGCAGCCTTAAAATTACATTGAGTATATAGATCTTTCCCATTACAAGGTCATCCCTAACAAAATCAATCAAGCATCCTGATTCCAACATTCTCAAACTCTGTATAGATCGGTATTGGGATTTAAGGGTAAAATTTTCTTATTTTTAATATTACAGAAACATGGCTTAAAAATCTTATTTACCCTTCCATTTGTAGACTGTCTTGATAAAATGAGATTGATTTTAAAATCATACGTGTATTCTTCTTATTACTTTTGATAGATGGATTGGTATCCCTGAATTTGTTATGCATACTTATTTTTATTGCTACATTTCACCGTTTTACACGAATCTCGACACTTGCCTTAGGTGAAGAGACCCGGTTACTAAGTGTTAGGTAAGTGTCTTTGGCATTCCATTTTCCATTTGACACGAATCTCGACACTTGACTTAGGTGAAGAGACCTGGTTACTAAGTCTAGGGTGTTTATTGAACTTTTATTCTCTCTCTCTTTTTTTTTTGCAACACTGTTTGGGGTAGTCCACTATCTCTTAACAATTTGAAGAATTTTGTCTAATTTCTCAATCTTTCTCTTCCTATCTTGATAGGGGCAAACTTGGGAGTATTTTCTAATTTCTAAACGATTTCGACAATATTCAAACAAGACCAATTTTTGACTCCTATCACTTGCTACCAATTTCTATAGAATTCAATATTCTTTTATCAGTTTCCTTAACTTTTTCTATTTGGAAATCTCTTTTAATGAAAAATTTTAAAAATTTCAGTGAAATTTTAATTCTCCATCTTTAAAGGCTTAGCTTCACAATTTTTTCAATTTTTCTCTCTCTTTCCTCACCCCAACTTAAATGCCATTGTCTCTAGCGGCATGACTAGAATGATGCAAAGAAGATTTGGGCCAAAGGGAACAACAAGTAGAGTTTCCCTGAGGGGTTCAAGGTATGCCACCTTGTCTTGAATCAAGAAAATAAAAAAAACACTAATCCTAAAATTAATTGAAAAAATTACGTTGGGTTGCCTCCCAACCAGCACTATGTTTAACATCTTTAGCTGGACACATTCATGCGCTTTCTTCATCTAAACTCTCTGACTCACTTTCCTCTTCATACAAATAGGGCTCAGACTAGGTTAGGGTAGACATGTTATTTAAAAAGTCATCCACTATATCTACCGTGAATCCATCTCTCCCTACGTCCGGATACTTGGAAGCACTAAAAACATTTAACTGGACTTCCTACTCTCCAAATGAAATGTCCATTTCCCCCGATTTACAATTAGTGTTTGTATTGGCCGCTGCTAAAAACAGACATCTTAAGATTATCGAGATATGGTTCAATTCCTCGGCTAGGGGCATGTCTAGGATGATAAAATCCAATGGAATGTGACAATCCTCTACCCTAACAATGATGTCCTCGATAACACTTCAATGAGTCTTGACCGACCAATCAACGAATTGTAGAATTATTAGAGTAGGTTTTAACTCGTTGATCCTAAACTTGTCATAAATAGACGGAAGAAGATTTATACTGTCCCCAAGATCCAATAGGGCTTGCTCGAAGGTGATTCCAAAGATGACACAGTTTATGAGAGGAGCATCCAGGTCTTTCAGCTTCTAAGGAAGTTGGTTTAGGAGAGCCGCACTAACATTTGCCGAGAGCATTACTTTTTGTGGGGCCGATCGTGGCTCCGTCATTTGAGTACATAGCTCTTTAAAAACTTGGCATAGGCCGAGACATGTTGGATCGCATTGAGGAAAGGGATGTTAATATGGACTTCCCGGCTCTCCTCATTGAGAGTTTCTTTGTTCTTTAGCACCGGCCTGACTGTGAGTGTAGTTGGAAAGGCAACTACAGGTTGGTTCACTATAGGCTCTTCTTCTAAAGTTTCATTTCCTTCTTCTTCTCCCCCCAATTTAGGGTCTTCATGCTCATTTTCTTCTTCACTAACTCCCGGGTCCTCTAAAATCCGCCCACTCCTTAAGGCTATAATAGCCTTATTATTTTCAAACTGGAGGTTCTTAAGAGGTGGTTGAATCTTTTATAGAGGAAAACCCGATGTAGATTTATAGGGTTCACAACCGGTTGATTAGATAGTTGTCCTACTCCTCTCCTCTTCTTGGCTTCGGCTAGCTGTCCTATTTGGCTTTCTAATCTATCAAGGGACTACTGCTGGTTTAGGATGAGTTGCTGAAGTTGCATGAATTGGTCATCTACTATACGTGCTTGAGGAGGTTGTGGGTAAGTCTGATAAGGTTGGGCTGGTTGGTTCCTAGGATGCATCGGTTTTTCCCTTGTGGGCTCTGAAATTGCTGGGCCATAGAGTTAGATGAATGATGATATTGTTGGGACTATGTGTAGGTTTGACATGATTGAATCGGTTGAGTCCCATGGTAATCATTGTACTCCCAGTGAGTTTGGGCTCCAAACCACTGAGAATGCATATTTGGCAAGAGGTTTTCTTGGACTTGGGCTCTATAATTAAAGTTGGGTTGATTTTCCCACCCAAGGTTATATGGACTAGAGAATGGGTTAGCATTGGGTTGGAAAAATCTATGGGCCGCATTTACTTTGTTGACATGATGGGCCGGGCTTGCATAGATGGAACATGACGCATAGGATGACAAGGTTGGGTACAAGCCACTTTGTTGACGACATGCATGGACTTCGTCAAGTCTTTGTGCCATACCATTAATCTTGTCCACTTGTCGAGACACATGGTTCCAATCAATTTGTGGCTCAAGTTGGAAGTAATTTCTCATTCCACAAACTCCGGCCATTGAATTCATTTTATTTTAACCCCCTTTTTCTTCTTTTTTTTTTGAAATTTGAAATTTAAATTTTGAATTTTAATTTCAAACTTAGGTATTGAAATTTAAACTCAAATTTGATTTTTTTATTTAAATTTTTGAAATTTAAATTCAAATTTATATCTTGAAATTTAAATTTGAATTTTTAAATTTTTTTCTTGTTTCTTTCCTTTCTTTTCTTTAAAGGCAAACAAATCAACCACACAATCTAGGGGCTGACCTAGGGTTTCCTAAACTAGTGGTTCAACCAATGTGAATCCTTTTAGGTTCACTTGGAATTACACTACTTCCTTTGGTTAGCCAGGTAAGAGGTGGGGATGTGGGAGGCTCCCCTTGCTCTCGCAAGGACCTAATTAAGTAACCACAAGACCCACTTAGGTGTAGCCATTTAACCTTTGTTCTTAGACAGCAACCGTCGGTTATGGAAAGTAATTTCAAGCTTTCCTAAAATTCAACACACCTTTAAACCAAATGTGAGGATTCCCTAAAGGATCTTGCTATGCAAATTTTAAATTAGGGTTAGGGTGACCTGCACGTGGAGGGTGGTGATTTTTGGGCCAAGGAAGGGTGACGAAATCCCCACCTTATCTTATTTAGGTTGGATGCCCTTAAATGAATTAACAAAAAGACAAAATAAACACAACAAAATGCAACTAACTACAATGCATGAACAATTATTTCTAAGATGCAATTCAACAATTAAACCTAAAAGAACAAAGCAAACAACTAAGCAAAAGGAACAATTAACATAATAAAGAGAACACCTAACACATTTGCAACTAACAATAATAATTTCAGCAAATAAATAACCCTATATGATGCATGATCTAGAATATCAAACCCTAAATATTGGAATGAAAATGCAAGAGAAGTATTCTATTTTTTTTTTATTTTTTTATATATTTTTTTAATTCAAAATTTAAATTTTTGGGAGTGTAAATTCAAATTCAGATTTTGAAATTTAAATTCCTGAAATTCAAATTTGAATTTTTTAAATTTTTAACTTTTTTATGTTTTTCAATTTTTTTTTAAATTCAAAAATGTAAGACTTAAATTTCAAAATTTGAAATTCAAATTCAAATTCAAATTCAGATTCGAATTAAAATTAAAATTTAAATTCAGATTTCAAATTTAAACTCAAATTTGAAAATTTCAACAATTTCCTATTTAGCAATTAATTATTCAATTAAAAAAATAAAAGAAAAGAAATTAAATAAAGTAACAAATAATAATTGCAAACAAAAAATAAAACAACAATTAGTTGTGCCAAACAAAATTAACAACTACCAAAAATAAATTCTAACAAACTAATTGGTAATCTAAAATTTAAACTGAAAATAAAATGATCAAAAACAAAATTATGCAAGAAATAGATAAAATAAAAGAAAAGAATACAAGTAAAAAAAATTAAATCGAAAATAAAATATACAAAAGAAAAAATATGCTGAAATTTTTTTATTTATATTTTTTTCGTTTTTTTTAATAAAAGAAAAACACAAATCTAAAAATTAATACAAAAAGAAAAATACGCTGAAAAAATAAATAAAATAAAATAAACGAAATTTTTTTATTTCTTTTTTTTGTTTTTTTTTATCTGAAATAAAAGAAAAAAAGTGAATCTAAAATTTAAAACAAAAAGAAAATAAAATAAAATAAACAAAAAGAAAATTATGCTGCAAGAAATAAAATAAAATAAAATAAACGAATTTTTTTAGTTTTTTTAATCTGAAATAAAAGAAAAACACATACCTAATAAAGAAAAAAAAATCGAACAAGAAATTAAAATAAAGACAGAAGAATAGATCTAGAAACAAAATGGAAGCAAAATAATACTAATAAAAATAAATCGGATCTAGAAAAAAAAATTTTTAATTCAAAAATCACTATTCTACCAAAAATAGGAGTTTGAAAATAAAAATGAGAATATTAAAAATAAAATGGAACGACTACACCTGAAACGCAATCCAGTTCCTCTTCTCTTCTCTTTTGTCCCGCAGTCCCGCAACGCTCCGGTACTCCACCTTTCGCTATTCTGTCCTACAGAATAAAAGAGAAATAAGAATTAAACTGAGATAACAGATCAAGTAATAAAACGAAAAAGAAAAATAATGAAATAGATCCAAAAAAAGTAAATAAAATTTTTCTCCGTGCTTCTTTGGCAATGGCGCCAAAAACTTGGTGTTCTCTGAAAGCGCATCATTAAACACTCCGGAACACCAGTTTAAACATTTATAATTTTTACCTTTTCTCAAACAAATACTAACGTAGTAAATGGGTGAGAACGGGTCGTATCCATAGGGAAGCAAGTGAAAAATTAATATATACTTAGATCCGGACAAGAGAATGCAATCAGGAATGGCAAAAAATACAAAAATAAAATCTATTATTGCTGAAATTAAATGTTTCAAATTTAAACAAGACAATAAATAAAAATCAGAATTGAATAAAGTATGGGAATCAACAAAGGAAATAAAAAAAAAAAATGATCCAGAATCCGAATCCGATGGCGGTAGCTATAGATCGACTAGACAGCATGAAGAAACCCCTCCTGACAAGAACCGAGCGTTTGTCCTTTCTACAACCCTCGAACCCCTCAAGACACCTTAGCCTTGAACCGAATGAATTCAGATATGCAAAATAGAGAAACAAACAAGAATTAAATCCAAAAGATTGTAGAAATAAAAATAATAGAAAAGAAAATGAAAAAAACAAAAGAATGGTTGATCAGATCCAGTGGCGGTAGTTGTAGATTGGTTGAACATCTTGTAGGAACCCCTCCTGACAAGATCTGGGCGTCCTCCCCTTCTACAACCCTTGAACTCCTCAAAAACCTTAGCCTTGTTAACTGGGTGAATTGACCAACCCTTCTCCAAGGCCCCTAGGGTCCTTTTTATAGAAAATGGTGGATATAACTGGAACTAGAGAGAAAGAGGGGGGCGGCAACTGGGTTTTAGCAAAAATATGGGTGCCCTAGGGTTTAGAATGAAGGGTTAGGATGGTTCTAGGGTGATCCTAAGGCTGAGGAGAAGGCACCCAATATTATGTAAGGCTGAGATTTAATGGCTAAAGGCTAAATGGTGAAGATTAGAAGTTAGGTGGCTCCTAGGGTTAGAATGCTAAAAAGAGAGTGCCCTAGAATAGATGGTGGAGATTAGAAGGGATGGAAAGTGAGGATTTAGTAGTTAGGGGCGGCTAAGGTTTGTTAAGAGTGAAAAAAAATGGGTTAAAAGGCGCCCTAGGGTTTGCTAAGGCGTGGGGAGCATGCTAATACAGTAGGAGGGGCGCCAAACTGGGTTTAGCAGCTAAGAGGCACCCTCCTACTTTCAGATTTTCACAAAAACACCCCCTTTCTCAACTGGACTTCACACCAGTTTCCCAAAATCTGCATTTTAGCAATGAAAACATTTCAGTTTTCCCTAGAATTTGCACAAAGACCCTTCGAGGCCACAGCATTGCATTTAACTGGGAAAATGACACATCTTGACTATTCAATGGCCGAAAGTACCCCTGAATTGATGCCCTTAAGGCATCAAAATGCTAAGTTGTCATACCTCGCCAATGTCCAAGACCTATCCCGCCAGTTCCAACGCTTCTCCCTACAACGAGTCCCGTGAACTGAGAACGTACGAGCCAATGCCCTCTCCAAATTGGAAAGTACCTCAAGCGGATGTCCTGGCCGGGCCGTGCACGTAGAGAAGCTGCTTCGGCCCTCCATAGAAGAAGTCCAAGTATTCCCCGTAGAAGTTGAACCCTCATGGATGGACCCTATCATCAACTTCCTATCAACTGGACGGTTGCTTGAAGACAGAAACGAGGCAAAGCGACTCGAGCGACAAGCAGCCCACTACACCTTGCTGGAAGGGAAGCTATACTGGAGATCCTTCACCTTGCCTTATCTCCGATGCCTTTGTTCGGAGGAGGGCAACTACGTATTGTGGGAAATTCACAAAAGTATCTATGATAATAACCTCAGCAGAAGAGCCCTAGCTTAAAAAGCTTTGAGGCGGGGCTACTTCTAACCTACCCTTCACAAGGATGCAACAAAATTGGTGCTAAAGTATGATTCTTGCCAGAGGCTCGCCAACCTATGCCACCAACCGGTCACCACTCTCTCAGCCCTCAACATCCCATGGCCCTTCGCCAAGTGGGGCATAGACCTCCTTGGCCCCTTTCTTCAAGCCACGGGGGAAGAAAATACCTCATTGTAGCAGTAGACTACTTCACCAAGTGGGTGGAAGCCGAGCCCTTGGCCGTCATCACGGTGCGAGCCATCCAGAACTTTTTTTGGAAGAATATCATATGCCACTTCGGCCTACCCCACATGCTGGTAACTGACAACAAGAAGCAATTCGACGACGCTAGGTTTTGGGAGTGGTGCGCCTCCCTCGACATCAGGCAGCAGTACACCTCGGTAGGCTACCCTCAAACTAATGGCCTAGCCGAAGTCACCAACAGAACGATACTGGAGGGACCGAAGATTAGGTTGGACAGAGCAAAAGGCCTGTGGGCTAAAGAACTGAGTAGTGTACTCTGGGCTTACTGAACTACACCTCGGACAGCCACGGGAGAAACTCCCTTCGGCTTGACCTACGACACAAAAGCAGTAATCCCAGCAAAGATTGGCCAACCAACACTCTGGGTTGAAGCATACAATGAAGCCAAAAATGATGAAGCCATCAGGACAAATTTAGATCTATTGGAAGAAGTCTAGTTCACCAAGATAGTAGGGCCCCCTTTGGCTAGGACCTATCGAGCCAAACCCCCCTTCCTGGGGGTGGCACCCTCTCCCTCGGGGTAGAAGCATTCTCGGTGGCCCTCTGAGGGGTCTGATCACCGGTCTTCACCCACTCCTTCTGCATGGCATAGGCATGCTCCAGTATGGCCTTCCGTGCATCCATCGACAGATCTACAAGCAAGGCAACGGTTACTACCACTATACAAGAGCAAAAGATGAGGAAGATGTGGAAAAGGGTTGCGTGGTCCATCCTACCGAGGGGGGCAGGGCTGAGCCCCGTGAAAACTAATGGCATCTCCTCCTCCACCAAGGGCTGGGCTCGGACTCTCCCCAAGTTGAGCAGCCGCGCGAGATCGTCACTCTCCTCACTAGTAAGTAAGGGGATAGATTTCTCCACAGACAAATGGGGTTCTCCCCACCTCGATTTGAAGGACCAACCCTCGGGACAAGACAAAAAGAAATACTTACTCTTCCAGTTATGTACGGAAGAGGGGTTATCTACAGGCTTGAACTTACGAGGTTGGAAATAGAAGACACCCGCCTCAAAAGTATGCTTCCTTAGTGCAAAAATTTTTCGAAAGAGCTTCGGCGTCAGCTCCACCCCCTGGAGCCGAGCCGCCACCAACATTGCCACAATGGTCCGGATTGCATTGGGCACAAGCTGGCTTAGGGTAATCCCGTACATCCTCAGCAGATCGGAGATCAATGGATGTAAGGGAAACCGAAAACCGAATTGGAGGAAGTGTTGATAAACGTAGATCTCCCCCTCCTTGGAAGTCCACGACCAATCGTCTAGCTCAGGCACCCTCACCCCGTAGGACAAGGGAATGAAGTATTGCCTGGTCAAGGCCTCGACTTGATCCTAGTCCAAAGAATCTTTGAACTCTGGACGAGAAGGGTCAGTCTCGGCCACTGCCCTGGTGGCACTCTCAACCCTCCTCTTGAGGACGGGGTCCGGGTCCTACTCCCTTCTGGCTTGGGGTTACCCCTCGGCCTCCCTCGGCGTCACGGATGCGGCCCTCTCACAAGAAGGGTCATGGCCTCGGCGGATGCATTGGGCTCCCCCAGAGGTTACCCTATCCCGGAGCACCACCACCTCATGCCAAGGGGGCACGAAGACAAAAAGACTCAGGGGGAAAAGGGGAGAAGGGGTTCGAGTAAGCTCCCTTCTGAGACATTCAGAAGTTCATAGCACTCAGGTCCGGAATCCGAGAAAGGCATTGTTGATTACCTAGAAAGGAGGTAGGAGGAAAAAGGAACAAAGATGGAGTGTCGAGAACTGGAAGATTTGGGAGCTAAGTTCACTTGAAGAACGAAGACGCTTGGAGGCAAAATGACAAGAATTCCGCCATCGAAGCCACTATTTAAAGAAGAGTGAATGGCCCAGATCTCTCGAGATCCAACTACTGATAAGCCACCACCTCCATGATCCAATCACAGCGCACCGTGTGAAGTTCACCCTCGAAAGACGAAACGATACGCTAGTAACGACTCGGATTATCGTAGATCCAACGGACGAGAAGCAACTCTGCACCCACGAACCAGCCACGCTGCACCCCCGAGCGCTCACCCTCGGTAGACGGAACGATGCTCAAGATGGACCAGCGAATTCCACCCAAAGCAACCCGCCGGTTTGTGCAACCCACTCTCACGGATGTGCACATCAGTTCGACCGGAAAGTCGTCTTGTGCACAGATCCTTGGGCCCCTTCGGGCCCCCTTGTCTTCACGGGTCTTCGGCCTAAATAGCCTTCGGCTCCCTCTGGTCCTCAGACCAAACGATGACACCTGAACAATCTGCATCGAGCACGCCCTTCGGATCACCCTACTGAAGTAGTAGTGCCACAAATCACTCGCAATCTCGGCCCGACTCGTGAAGACGAACCAGGCAGAGAACCAAGAAAGGACGTCACTACAGGGAACACCTCGGCTGCCGGGCCCACTGGCGCTCACCATTACTACTCCCTTCGGCCGAAGCTGAATTCTTCTCCTCGACCTCAAGAGTGGGGGTCAAGTGATGTAGGGTGATCCAACCTAGTCCATTCGAAGCTGGGAGGCCCAGCCCACGAGTGCCAGACTAGGGAACAAGATCCACTACAACAGGGGTTACCCTACTCCCTTCGTATGGAACCAATCGCAGCACTATCACATGGCCCTGCCAGAACCGCTAACGACCCCGTACGGCTCCCATCTCAAGCGTTCATCTCCACCTACCTCCAGGCAGTTCAAGTATAAATAGGAGTGCCCCCTTCTGGGTAAAAGGGTTACAATCTCAGGATCCTACAACTATTGTCATAATTGCTATTGTGACTCTAGCCTAGAACTAACCACCAGGGTCCTCCCCTAGTACTCTCTCTTGGTACCCTGTACTAACTTGACTGTGAAAGACTCTGCCTCAGGTTCTCACGCGAGGAGACCACCCCACGTCAGCCTCAATAGCATCCCCTTCTACCGTTACCGCAGCCCGTCATCACCGCCTTTCATATTGCTACAATGAAATGTATGGGGCATTTGAAAACTTTTCACATCTGAGACCATGAGTTGAACTGTGAAGGGGAACAAAGTAAACCAATGGGAGTTAGGCTCTGACCCAAGAAGAAATTTTATTTGAAGTCCGGCCCATTAAATGCAACGTTATCGTTTAGTTTAAATGTATTAACGTTGAGTTGAAGTCCGTCCGGCCCAAGAAGAAAGCTAGGATTTTCTTCCTTATTTGGTCTGATTCGCTCAATTAGCAATTATTTTCCCAATTCCTTGATTTCTCTCTCAATCTCTCGGTTACATCGTTTCCAATTAAAATTGTATTTCTTTGTAATCAGTTTACTATTGTTATACTGTAGGCTGGCCGTAACTTGCTGAAACGTATCGTCAAGTTTCTGAACGTTGCTGAAAATTCTCTTCAAATTTTGTAATTGCACTCATTTTCCCTCGATTTTCTACCACTGTTGCAATTAGACCCTTTTTATTAGAATCATCTAATAAAAGGCATGAAAATGTTCAAAATACTCATTAATTTTTTTTTATGAATAATAAATAAGATAATTTAAAGTTGCAGCTTTAGCTTTTAGCAATTGATATGAAGGATAAATGAAAAAAAAATCAATTTAAGAAAAGAGATTGGAAGGATTTGAGGTAACATGAGTAACAAACAATTCATGTGAAGAGAAAATTTGGAAACATTTTGGTCAAAAGGAACTGCATGGGTATTTTGGATATTTACATGCTTTTTTCTAGAGCATTCTAATAGGAGAGGGTCTATTTACAACTATATCAAAAAGTTTAGGGGAGGTGACTTCAATTACCAAACTTTAGGGGATATTTCGACAATTTACACTTATATATCTATACTACCTATAAAAGAGCAAATGGCCCTTTTTTCTGAAATTTTCATTGAACATCTTCTACCCCTCTTGTCTAAGCATACAACAGGCATAAAGAGGGCATATATGTCCTTTACTCTCACTTTAGAAACTATCCACTTATAACCATTCAGAAACTGTCTACTTGTAACGGTTTAGAAACTGCCCATGAATTATAAATAGTTTTATCTTAGAGATACTGCCACGTGCAAATGCACGTACATGTTTGCTATATTTAATCAAAAATCAACTAGGGCTTACCTTCTCAACTCTCTCTCTCTCTCTCTCGTTTTTGTTTGCAACTTCTTGAACCAATGTAGTTTCATGTATTTACTAAAATCTACCCTCTTGTTTGCCTATTACCTATATCCACTTTACTTGATTGAATTTGTTGTTAAAACCATTTATTTTTCTATCTTGAAACGGTAATGTAACCTCTTAAAACAAGTGGAAAATGTGAAAGGGCATGGGTCTAGGGTTTTCTAATTAATTCTAAAAATAAAACACTTAAGCCTGCGTTTAGAATTAGTGTAAATCAAGAACAATGTAAACATTTACATCGGTCGGTTTTGTTTGTATTTGGAAAGAATGTGTAATAATGATCAATGTAAAACTCCACTCTGGTTTAGTTTTGTGTGCGTTTGGAGTGTAAAACCTCATCATATGTAAAGTTTTACATCAACTATCGATGTAAATACATCATTAAAATCAATATAAAATTTTACACTGATTGCATCATGTTTTTCAAAAGTACAACGGTCACTTAATGACGGTTCAGTGTAAAACGTCATCAGTGTACTTTTAAACCGATGACGTTTTACACTGATTCCAAACGCAACCTAATAGTCATATCGGCACACTATATTGTCTCCTCTCCAAATGAAATTATAATTTAGGGAGAGGGTTTTATTTCCTAAAAGGTTGATATAAACTGGCAGGGGTATTTTCAAAATAAAAACCCCGCACCCATGCCCTTTTTCACTCTTCAAGATGTAAGAGTGACCATTTGGAAAACAAGCAGTTCTTGAGAGAAAGCAAATCAAGTAACATTGCAAACTATAGGGGTGTTTTAGTAATATGTAATTTAGGGGTATAGGTTTAAATAAATATGTAAAACTATAGGGATGTCTAAATAAATGACCTAAAATAAAAATTATTTATATATAAAATTATTAAAATTTAAAAAAAATGTAAAAATTGGGCATCTCTAAAATTATATATTAAATAAATAGGTTGTGTATTAACAATTCAACTGTTTGAGACAAATGGGTTATCGATATCTATCCATCCGTATCGGCTCATATGTATTGTTCCGGGACCCCTCCGATACACCCTTACAATGGATGTATCGGAGGTTTGACCGGTTCAGGGGGTATAGAAGACCTAAACTGGCCCCCTGAACCGGTTGCAAAAAAAATTAAAAAAAATGCTTGAAATACTATATCGATTCACCTGATACGCCCATACCGGCGTATCGGGCGTATCGATATTTTGAACCTTGGATGTGATAAGTAAGGGTATCAATGGACCGGTTCTGGATTAGACCCCATTCAAATCAAAATCAATTTATTGTATATTGAATTAGACCAATTCAGACTTAATGGTCGAAAGTATTTATTGGATTGGATTGGACCTGGTTCATCTGTAATAAATTTATGTTGGATTGGATTGGATTGAGCCAATATCTGATTCATTAATACAATATAAAAATATAGGTGTCAAAGGATTGGATTTGGGTTGAAATCAATGTAAGTTAAAATGAATTTGAACAGATTGATTGGCCCAAACATTGAATTGGGCCCATTCAAAATGATCCAAAATATTTATTTAATTGGATTAAATCTGATCCATTTGTAATGGATTCACATTCAAGTGGATGGAATTGGACCAAATCCAGTCCAATTGACACCCCTAAGATTAACCCGAAATTGGAGGGATATATTTACATGAAAGTCCCGTTTCCATTTTATACAGCAATCCATAAGACATTCTTTTCTCCCACATATTTTGCTAATTTGGATTTAAGAAGAGAGACTAGAATTTGTCACAACCTAACACAGGGGAAAAGGGACGGCTATAAAAGTATCAGGCATCTCCACCCAGAATCATTCGCTCACTCCCTAGTATATGTTCTGGGTGTGGTTTGTAGCTTTGAATACTTGAGATTTGTTAATAATGGCGGATGAAGTGATTCTGTTGGACTTCTGGTCAAGCCCTTTTGGGATGAGGGCGAGAATTGCTTTGGCTGAGAAGGGGATCAAATATGAGTACAGGGATGAGGACCTCGAAAACAAGAGTCCTCTTCTACTGCAAATGAACCCAATCCACAAGAAGACCCCTATTTTAATTCACAATGGGAAGACCGTCGCCCAAAGTCTAACCTTGTCCTCAAGATTAAAATGAGGAAATTGGTCCTGAAGCAAGTCAAAAGGCTCCCAATAATCTTTAAAATTAGGCAAGTCCTGCCAATGAATAAGCACTTCCAAACCAGTAACTCCAGGGATAGTGGATGGACGCACCCCTCGTACAGTCGTAGGTTCCACAAGCATCTCCATATCAGCAGACAGAGTGGAAGGAATCACAAGAGAAGAGATATGATTGCCAATTGCCTTCTTGAGTTGCGAGACATGAAAAACTGGGTGAATCTGTGCATCTGGAGGAAGTTGAAGTTTGTAAGCGACAACGCCAATTCTTTCCACAATAACAAATGGTCCATAAAAATGAGGGGCAAGCTTTTCCTTGACTCGGCGAGCTAGAGACTGCTGGCGATAAGGTCGCACTCTCACATACACCAAATTCCCAACATCAAAATTCACATTACATCGGTTCGCATCAGTCGAGTCTTTCATCTTTTGTTGTGCACGGTGTAGATGAGCATGCAACTCCCCCAGTATAGCGTCACGCTGAAGGAGAACAATTTCAACATCAGCATTAGTCGTAGAGCCAAGCTCATAGCGGATTAATGGAGGAGTGCCCTCCTGCAAGACAATAGCATGCTCCGTAGCCCGAGTAGGGGGTAAACTCGTAGGCATATCAAAAACATCTTTGAACTCATCCAGTAAAGCGGAAATTGGCAGGGGTGTAGGCAAGGTAGAGTTCAACGAAGAATCCACCACCTACAATTGTTTTAGTTCCAAAAAAACCCCTTGTCCCTCATGTTGTAAGTTACGCATCATAGCATGCAAAGATACCTGAGAAGAACAGAGAGAGGGTCGCCTTGCAATTTCACACGGACACCCCCCAAATTGAGCTTCATAGACATGTTACCCCAATTCATCACTGAGTCCCGAGGGATGCTAAGCAAGGAAAACCAAGAATGACATTCGTAGAGTCCAACTTTAAAGGAAAAAAATCAGCAATGACATCCAATTCAGGTAAGTTGAGGCAAACCTGACGGCAGACTCCAGAAGTTCTTACCTCATCGCCATTCCCCATCTGAACTCCAAATTCGTGTGTAGGAGTGCGGGGTAATTTCAATTCTTCCACTAAAGCTTTGGAGATAAAGTTGTGGGATGCACCCGAGTCTATCAATATGACCACCTCACGTGACAAAATGCGTCCACGCACCTTAAGGGAATTGGCCGCACACAATCCAACAAGAGACAAAACACAAAGCACGACTAATTCTGGAGCCGAAGCAATTTCAGTGTCCCCGAAAGTGCTGTCCAAATTAGATGCATCAGAAGTGATTTCCTCCACATCATCTTGAATCCATAACACCTGAAGTGATTTCTGAGCACAACGATGTCCCGGACTATATTTTTCGTCGCAACGGAAGCATAAACCCTTCGCACGTTTCTGATGCATCTCTTTATCGGTCATCTTTTTGAAAGCAGGAGGTGGGGCCTTAATAATAGGGACTGATGAAGAAGAAGGAGGAATCGCAGCACGTGCAGGTCGGGTGACAGAAGAAGTAGTCACTTGCGAAACCCGTGAGTTAAAGTGAGTTCCAGAGGGGAACGTTGTGGGCCCATGAGGAAATAAACTTGATTGATAAGCCCATAAGGCCTGATTCTTCTCCTCAATTTTCAGGGTCGCAACCATTTTCCTGATCAACCCAATGGGTTTCATCTGTCGGAGTTCGGCCTGGATATCTGGGCGCAACCCATTAACAAAGGCTGCTTCAAGGACTGATTCCGACAGGTCACGTGAGGGAGCAGAGAGCACCTCGAATTGGCGACGATATATAAGCCCATAAGGCCTGATTCTTCTCCTCAATTTTCAGGGCCGCAACCATTTTCCTGATCAACCCAATGGGTTTCATCTGTCGGAGTTCGGCCTGGATATCTGGGCGCAACCCATTAACAAAGGCTGCTTCAAGGACTGATTCCGACAGGTCACGTAAGGGAGCGGAGAGCACCTCGAATTGGCGACGATATTCCTTAACAGTAGTGGATTGATGTAATGATAGAAGCTGGTCCTACAAATTTCCCTCCTGAGTCGATCGAAAATGTTCAAGGAGGAGCTCCTTGAATTCTGCCCAACTATGAAATGGTCGCCGACCATCTTCCCAGTAATACCATGCCAATGCATCACCCTCTAAACAGACCATGGCAGCATGCCATTAATCTCAAAATAGCGCTCCGCGCGAAAAAGCTAGTCGTCTGGATTTTCCCCATCAAAAATAGGTAACTCCAACTTCCGAGGAAGTGAATCAAAAGTATGTTCTGACACCGACATTGAAGAAGATGTCGGAAAAGCTGCACTCTTCCCTTTGTCAACCGCACGACTTGATGCAAATAAAGGAGGAGCAATGTCAGTTGTAGACAAAGGAGCTGAAAAAGTCTGTTGCTGAAGCAACATATCAAAACGTGTTACCAAATCTTGAACGCCTCCTTCCAAAGACAAGATCTTCAAAAGTCCAACTGCTACCTTTTCTGGATTGAGTTGCTGAATCTCATTACGTAAGCCATCCATCTTCACACGAAATTCAGAATGCAGAGAAGTCAAGCGTTCTTTGAAACCCTCCACCTGTGATGCCACTTCCTTAGCTGTCACCATGGCCAAGGAAAGATAGGCTCTGATACCACTGATATGTCCTAGAAATTTCACACACAATTCTCAGACTAACAACATAAATTACACAACTCAAACGAAAAAGAAACTAGTATTCATTCAGAAGAAAGCATTAACAGTTGGTCGATTCTTCGAGAGACCGCCGGCTCTCCCAAACACTCACAACATTCTTCACTCCAAAAACATATCCTCCCCCATCCCCCAAAGACCCTTTTTATACTCTTCTGACAGCATAACTGACTCCCCCTATAAATGCCCAGCTAGCCAAGTTATAAATGCCCAACACTCTTCTTATTCCTAACTGACATAGCTATAAATGCCCCAAGACTCTTCTCATTCTCTTCAGCTATAAGTGCCCCAAGACTCTTCTCATTCCCTTCAGCTATAAATGCCCCAAGACTCTTCTTATTCCCTTCTGACTTCCACTATAAATTCCTAGCTGGTAAGCCCCATGTGTTCAATCATTTCCCCCCTTAACCGATTGCTGACCTGGCTTATGCTGCCCTTTCCTTCTCCTAGCATATGTAAGGTTAATTGGGGGCCTATCACATTATTGAAACCAAAGTGTACGAAACAATACTTATGGAACTGTAAATCTGGAAGAACTGCTACTGTGAGACTAATATCTGTTTGTTATTTGTTGAAGATTTATGGGTCAGTGACCATGAGCAGCATCCTTTCTCTATCAGTCTTCTTAGCGGTTGTTTGCATAAGGAACTTAACATGGGACTTCTCATATGAAGCACTGATTATTTTTATCATTTGCACATAATGGGTCTGTTTGCTAGCCAATTGAACGACCATTTTTAATTGTTTTATTATCAGTCATTTTTTGGACAGGTTATGTTATACAAATACAAATATGTAGAGTGCAAAATTTTGTATTTTGTATGTATTTATATTGTACATAATTGTATTTGTACTCCTTCCAAGCGGAGTCTCCAAAGAGCAAAATTGACAAGAGGTGAAAAAATACCAACTTATCCAGGAAAGCGAATGTTGCAAAAGAACATGAAAAATCAGAGAATCTCATTTGCCTAGGTAAATTAAAGTAATAAACAGGAAAAAAAAACATGGGCAATGCGCTTACTGAAAATGCAAGCACCCACACCCTTTCTTATTCTGGTTCTTATACTAATCTGACTGTTGAAAGCCAATAAGACATTAAATGAATTTACCAGACCTCAAACGTTAGTTTGATTCTACTTGGACAGATTAATGGGATTTACCAAACTCCCCATGCTAAATGTAAATAAACATCTCTTTCTTCCTTACTTGTGTAATTGGATTTCATAATCCCATTTTGCATTCCTCCGCAAAAGAAAATTAAAATGGGAAAAAGTGATCCTGATCCTTCTCTAAAAGACAGCATGCATGCAAAGCTTGAATCGTTTAATGTCTTTCAGGTTTTTAGAGAAAGAATCATGGGATACACCATTTGATTTGATTTGGTAATAACATACAAAGGCAATTACAACTACCCACACCCTTTTTAAGCTGACACCACTCAGGTGACATGGGTTGCAGAAAACAGAGCAAAATGAGGGAACATAGAATTTTTTAAAAATACAAATAGGTCACATGTTAACAGTTTTTAAGTCCATTGAGGTCAGCGTATGATATATTTAAGTCCATTTGAAAAGTAGGGTATGTTTAAATCAATTTCTAAAACTTCAAGATATCTTTAATTCTTTTGCCGTTTGACCCCACCCCACTATAAAATATTCCTGGCTACGCTGAAGTGTAAAGTTAAAGGTGATCTATAAGTATTTATCTGTATGAATATATATATATATATATATATATATATATATCATTTGAAGGGGCTATACAAGAGAGGTAACCCATAACCCTCCAATCTAGGTGCAGGCAGGATTGGATCCTAAGTCTCTGATATGATTAGGAAGAGACCTTATCAACCAGTTGGATGGCACCTTGCATTAATCTGTATGAATATTTTGATCATTGCATTTAGGGACAAGTGTGGTTTTGTTATTGTCTTAATCTATACTACTAATAAAAGAATGAATAGCCCCATTTTCTGGACTTTTCATTAGATATTTTTATCCCTTATCTAAGCAACATACAACGGACATAAAAAAAGGTATATATGTCCTTTATTCTCACTCCAAAAATTGTCCACTTATAACAGTTAAGAAACTATCCACTGTTCAAAAATTATCCATTTGTAACAATTAAAAAAATGCCCACTTATAACTGTTCAAAAACTATTCATGAATCATAAACAATTTTGTCTTGAAAATACTGTCACGTGCAAATGCATTACATATTTACTAGTTAATAGAAATGACATATTTAAATATTATCTCACACGTATTATTGACAAAGCAGTTCTTATATAAGGATTCAACTACAATGTTGAAAAGACGTGATAGCAAGAAAACTTATAACCAATCAATAGGCATTATAAAAATGATAATGAGGCCGGTTTTATCAAAATTAAGGGGGTTTCAATCGGTTAAAATCATTCCGGTATCATGTCTTTATGACATCATAAGTTTTCCCTTTTACACTTAATCGAAATCATTTCATTGTTCGGTGGTAAGATCAACATAAATCCCCCTGTAATGTGATATATATTTAAAAAAAATCATTTGATTGTTCCAGTTTATTACCTTTGACCTAACTATCGTTTAGAGTTTAAACCAAGAACAGATTTTTAACCACAAAAGTTGCAGACTTTTTTAACAAAAAGAGGGGTGGGACCGGCCAATCCAATGGGTCAAGAATGGTGGCTGGTCATAAGGTCAATAAAACAAAACCAAAGGAAAGGGAAAGAAAGTCATGACGGAAGCAATGACATCCCTTTTGGATTCATACGAAGAGAATAGAAATTTGTCACACAAAGCATGGACCATCACTCCAAGAATCACTCGCTCTCACAGCTTCCAACACCTTAGATTTGCTAACAATGGCGGATGAAGTGATTCTGTTGGATTTCTGGCCAAGCCCTTTTGGGATGAGGGCGAGAATTGCTTTGGCCGAGAAAGGGATCAAATATGAGTATAGGGATGAGGACCTAGAAAACAAGAGTCGTTTCCTTCTGCAGGTGAATCCTGTTCACAAGAAGATCCCTGTTTTGATTGACAATGGGAAGCCCATCTGCGAATCCCTCATTATTGTTCAGTACATCGATGAGGTCTGGAAGGATAAATGCCTATTAATGCCCTCCGATCCATACAAGCGTGCCCAAGCCAGGTTCTGGGCTGATTTTGTCGACAATAAGGTGGGTCTTCTTTACTTTTTTCTTTCTATATATCCTCTCCTTTTATGTTGTGGGTTTGTTTATTTATTAGGATTTTGTTTCTGAAGCAAACTTCCTGAGCATGAAATAACCTAAAAGAAATGAGGTGTAAAGCTCTCATTGTATAGGGTGTGGCAGTTTCTGATCCAACCCATCCATTCAAGATGCCTGTTGAATAGGTCAACTTAAAAGGGATTGGATTAGGTTGGGCCATTGGTACCCATTTGAGTGCACTTCAACCCATATCCATTAATTCCAACTTTCCAACTCAATCCATTCATTACCCACCAAAAGAGAAGACTATGAAGTCAAGTAGGTTTTAATTTGATATCTTCTTTTGCATGTATTCTCTAGTATTATGTTCTTCAGAGCTTGAAACAATGGGTATTTCATTTGGTAAATTTCTTAGTTATCAATGTTTAATTTTGCTATTATATTCTTAGCTAAAGATCATGAAATTTAGCTGGTTTCTTCCTTTGTTCTCCATTCTCAGATGAATAATATTCTAAAAATCTCTTCTCATTTGGGTTCCATCTATCCCTTTAATTATGTTTCAATTAAACTTGTTAGAATTTTGTGCTTGTGTCTTAACCACTTCATATATATATATATATATATTCATATTTATATACAGTTTTCCTTGTTTCTTCCACGTAGCTTTATCATTGTGGAAGGAGGGTTTGGTTTTCCAAAGCAGAAGACAAAGAGGAAGCATGTAAAGAGTTAATAGAGTGCTTAAAGCTGTTGGAAGGGGAGCTTGGAAACAAGCCTTACTTTGGGGGCGAGACTCTGGGCTTCATAGACGTGGCCCTTGTCCCCTTCAACAGCTGGTTCTGCTCCTATGAGACATGTGAGAACTTCAGTATTGAACCTCACTGCCCAAAGATTGTGGCTTGGGCGAAGCGGTGCATGGAGAAGGAGAGTGTGTCCAAGTCTTTCCCTGACCACCAAATGGTCTGTGACCTTGCTTTGCAATGGAAGAAGAAGCTCGGATTTGAGTAAACATGTGATGAGCATCACTCAGTCCGGCCTTGTAAGGAAGTCAAACAAAGCATTGATGAGCATTAGGAGAATTGTTGAGCAATCTATATTGTTATGATCTACTAGTTTAATTGGTTGTTGAAAGATTCTAGCTAGTGATGATTTTTCTATAAATCTTTATGTAACAATAAATTAAAAATTAATAGAATCTTGAATAACCAAGATCATCCCTGGTGTACAAAACCCTATTTTCAAAACTGAAATTAAAAAACATACTTGTGATGAAATTTGATCTACATTGGTGTAATTCTTTAATGCAACTTTGATTCAAATCTGTAGCTAGCCTCACAAGTGTTTTTCCTCCAAGAATGATTCCACACGAAGCAGCAAAATACAAATTTCCAAAAACCAAAATACTTCTTTAGATTCGATCCAAGATGGAAAGGGAAAGAGAAAAGGGGTGGGTGGCTCCAAGAATATGTAGCAAATTGTAATTAGGGTTAGGATCAAGGTTCAAAGTATCAACATGTATTGGCTGATACGTATCGCTCCGGGACCCCTCCTATACGTCCCTACAGTGGGTGTTTCGGGGGTCTGACTGGTTCAGGGGGTGGAGTCCTAAACCAACCCCTCTGAACCGGTTTTGAAAAAAAATAAAAAAATTAAAAAAAATTATCAAAACGCCCGATATTTTGAACTTTGGTTAGGATTAGCAGAAGAATGTGTTTTTTATAACCCTAGGGCCGCTCTTTTCTATCTTATATAGAGTTGTACACTTGTACTCCTTTTCATCTTGGGAGAACTTATCTCATAAAGTCTCTCTTAATTACATTTTGCTCCCCTTTAACTACAAACAAACCCCTACACTAAGACTCCTCTTAGTGTTTAGATGGAGTATTTGAGTTAGATTAGGAGTGAGAGTCTTTGTCCTTCTTTTTCTATAAATAGATGTAACTTTTCTATTTTAATTAATGCAATTTTATCATCCTTCTTTGATATTTTATGGTTGAACCGATCCCGACCCAGTTACTAATTCAAACAAAATCAAAAACTAAAACCATGCAACATAATCAGCTTGGTTGATTTAGTTCCATCAGATCGACCTAGGCCATTGACAGCTCTACTTATAACACTTATTGATATCTAACATTTAACCGATTGTTTTGTTCCTTCATAAGTAAGTTCAACTATGATGTATTCACCAATATTGTCTGCATATTGAAT
This sequence comes from Nelumbo nucifera, assembly GCF_055504915.1. Classification (NCBI taxonomy): domain Eukaryota; kingdom Viridiplantae; phylum Streptophyta; class Magnoliopsida; order Proteales; family Nelumbonaceae; genus Nelumbo; species Nelumbo nucifera. Next base: position 79,206,344 of record NC_142651.1, read on the forward strand.
CCAATATCTCAACCAAATGCATTAAATTAAATTTGTTTAAAAAAAGTGTACTTTTACATTATCTGCACTAGTGGAGATTCATGCAATGCACGAGATTCGTTAAGGGAAAGTGAAACAATAGAAATTAAACCGGTAACTATTATAAGGAAGGAATGGAATGTTATTTAAAATAATTAATCTCTATTTTAGTAATTTGTTAAAAACTTAATTTAGTAATTTGAATTAATTATATTAATAATTTTTAACAAAAACAATAAATTACTACTAATCACTTAATAAATTTTTTTGTAAATATTACTCAAATATTAAAATAAATTTATTTGTTTTAATTTATTAATGATTAAATGTTAATTTTTTAAATATTACTTAAATATTAATGAATATATAAAATTTAAGTTGTAATCATGATTAAATTAATCTATAGATTAACATTTTAGTTTTAATTATTAAATTAATCTAAGCCCGAGATCAAGGTTGAAGACTTTGTGTTGGGCTTGGGTTGATACACAACCTGACCCAACCGCTCAAGTTAGCACCCCTAAGAGCAATATGACATTCATAATTGAATTAAACCAAACCAAGTACAACCCATGCATGCATTATTTATGGGTTTTTAACTATTTTAGATAAAAATTATTAATATTGAAGCTAAAGGAGATATGGGGCATGGGCTACCTCCATTGTGTATCCTAATGGACCAAAAGGATAAAGGATTTTGGTCCAGATTTTGATAGTGTACCAATAGTTTCTAAGGTTCCCTAACCTAGCTCGACCCACACTTCAGGTGTAATAATATTTGTTTGGGCCTGGGATAGGCACATGCGTGTTTGTGTTAATTATAAATCTATGATTTTTTTATAAATTAAAATCTTTATTTAATTTTAGTCTGTTATAAAAATTATAAAAAAACCTATTTTATATATGAATATAAAATTTGTTATCTAAATATATATGCATTAGGTCAAGCTTAGAGGTTGCTTACCTTGGGTCCTAGCTGCTAGTCAATGGACTTCAAAAGTCCAATACCTAATACTAAATCCGATTATATTAGATTTGGTTGTTAGAACTTACATTATTAATAGTTGGATCGGATGCATATTTAACCCCATTTACTCCGATTAAAAATAATTAGTTTTTGAAACCATTTTTTAATTTTTTTTAGCTATTTTAAACACAATAAGATGGTTGTGGATTAAATATGAATTCAATCCAAAATTCAACGTAATAATCGAATGTGGATGCGAATATAGATATTTCATAATTAGATGTAGATGCAGATGTAGTTGGACCCCGATTTGAATCCGGTCCATTTACAACCCTACTACTTGAATTATGTGTGGGCTTGGTGCAAATTTGAGCTAGACTTGGCTCAAAAGAGAATAGTTGTTGCTTGAGCCTAGAAATTTGTAGGTCTAGCCAGGTTAGGCTATCTTATAAATTTTCATCCCTAAGTAGGAGTCGACATTCTAATTAGGCCATTATCAGTTTTATTATTTTAATTTTTTGTAATTTTTAAATGAAATGAAATGTGTTGTTTTATCACTTTTAATAATGTTTACTTTAATTATTAATTTTTGTTATCTTATTAATATTAGTTACTTTTAAATAAAATTCAAATGTATTTTAATTTTTAATTATGAACTACTAATTTTTATCAATTTCTTAATTTTTAATAGTTGCTAGATAAAAACTTGCTAAATTGAATATAAAACAATTAACCAATTAAATAGAATTTGAATATAAAACAAATAAATTGAATATAGATGAAAGAAAAATTTTCTCTCTTTGGAACACAATAGGCTAATAATGGAAGAAACCTATAGAAATATGCTAAAATAGGTTAGGTGAAACCTATGTCCTAGAATTCTCTCTTTCTCTCATTATTTTTATGTGATTTAACTATTTTATGATGATTTTGTTAACTAATTTTTAAACTATTATTTGTCTACGTGTCAGACTAGCCCCAAGTCAACATTAAAGTATTAGGCCCAAGCTTGGCCCTAAAATTTGTGGGGAGTGGAGAGAAAATAAATAAAAAAGGAAAGAAAAAGAAAAAAAAAAGAAAAGGAAAAAAGAGTTCATGAATTTTAATCCATTTAATAAAGTAATTGAGAGGAGAAAAAAATTAGTTGGTGAGTTATTGGAGGAGAGAGAGTTAATGGAATGATTAATGAGGAGAGAAAATCAAAGGAGTTAATAAGAAAGAGAAGAGAAATTTAATGAGGAGATGTAGAAGTCTTAAACACTTAGGGTCTGTTTGGTTCACTTCTTGAACCGGCCTTGGAGTCGAAATCGAAATGGTCTATTCCCATAGCCTATTTGGTTCAGAAGGGAATTAGATTTCATGAGGCCCCAAATGGGGGAATGCCATTCCACTAGGTATAGAAATGGGATTCAAATTCCACCCAACCAAACAGTTGGAATTGGAATGGACCATCCCAATTCCAATTCCAAACCCTTATTCCCATAAACCAAAATGAGTCCTTACTTGAAAATAGTAAGAAAGCACAAAATAAATAAATAATAAAAGAAAAAAGGAGACCCATGTTGATATAGCACATCTTCTTGTTTTATTACACAGGGTAAATCATAAAAACCTCCCCTATAGTTCTGAAAAAACCTATTGTTTCCTCCCTTCCATCATCATCTCACTTTATTATCAAGAAAAAAAAACATTATTGTCTCCATAATAGACTTTGAAGTTACAAAATTGTCCTTATAACTTGTTAGGAAAACTTTCAATATAATCGAAATGCCAGATTTGCCTTGTTAGACTTCCAATCATAATAAGTTTACAAAATCAAATTACTTTACTCTTTTATCTAACCTATGGATTTTTTTAGTTAAAAATTAAAAGTTTTTTTTGGAATATTTTAGTAAATCTCTATCTGAATTGATAGACATAAAGGTAAAATGGGTATTTTAAAAAAAAATAATGCGTTGCGCAACATTTTCTAGTTGGGACAATGATGAAAAGGAGGTAACTGCAGGATTTTTCAAAACCACATAGAGGTTTTTGTTAAAATGAAACTTCAGGGAGGGTTTTATATTTTACCCTATTACATTACATATATGGATGTTCAGGAGGGAGCTGGAATGTTCTGTCTAGCTATTCCCTCCATACAAACTTTGTAACCTAATTTATGAGTTAAGTTATTACCATCCCTATTTATGTAGTTTACTTGGAGGTCAACAAAACTCTTCTAAGCTCCCAAAGTTCATCTCTATACATCTTATCAGACCAACTACATGTTCACAATATTTATTATATGTAAAGCATCAATTGTTGTGCTTTTGTTATATGACTCGTTGCTGCAATCACTCGAGAAAAGTTCTTCATTATAACAAATGAAATAACCACATTACTCTGTGATTCCCTTTAGGAACCATCAACAAATAGACAATGTTCAAAATGCTTGTTGGCTGTTGAATACACTCGAATTATGGGGTGCTCCTCATGCTGATGATGTTGAAGGAGATAATTATTAATTGTGTTAATAATTAACCCATATGGGATCAGATGTAGTGTTATCAAATAACTTCCTGTTTCTGACGTCCCATATGAGTCTAAATGCTATTACTATCTTTTGTAGCAGCTCTTCTTGCTCCCTTTTCGAGGTACTTAAAGGCAATGTCTCTTTCCATTTCTGAATGTGTAAATGGATTAGAACACATCTATCATTAACCCTGCTGAGATTCACATGAAGAGCTGTCAAAACAGCTCTTGCAAACGGGCATGATATGAAGATCTAGGTGTGTATAGAGATGTTTCAAGATGCTCTTGACAAAGGACACAAATGGTATTTGTATGCTGTATGAACTTGAGTTTGTCCTTTGTAGGGATCCCACCCCAATAAAGTTTCTACAAAAAGAGCTGAAATCTGAAAGGGACCTTCACCTTCCAATTTCCAAATACTCTTCCATGGTACTCTTTGAGATGAAGTAGATGGAGATTCTCTCGTAAAACATTTGGTTTCAAGAATGCTTCCACATGCAGTAAAAGATCTTCATGAATGCTATTAAAGTAGTGAACCTTCAGTATCACTTGTACTGTTTTCTGATCAAATAAACCATTGAGAAGATGCAGATTCCAAGTTCCATCTGTGACAAGAACATCCTTGACTTTGAGAGTTTGAGCAAATTGGTAAACATTTTCATTCACTGGTGGGAAGCCCCCCCTCTATGGATGGTATCCATGGATCATTAATTAGGGAAACCTTTTCGCCATTCTTTTTTTGCCATATGAAGTCATATATATTTCAGAAGATGGCCTACTTCTCTATAAACTGTTTCCACCATTGGGAGTCACTTGATTTTGGCTGCTGGTTAAAAATTGAGTTGGATCCCAAGTACTTAGTTTTGATTACCTAAGCCCACAAACAATTTGGTTCATTTATGATTCTCCAAACCTGTTTGCCCAGCAAAGCTTTGTCCATGGCAACCAATTTTCTGAATCCCAATCCCCCTTCTTTCTTTGTTTAATTTGCACAATTTGTCCCAATAATGTATAGTATGATAACTATTTTTATGTGATCAGCCACCCTTCCACCAAAACTGCCTTTGCATCAATTCCAATTCATGTAGAACTTTTTTGGGAATTAGAGCTGAAAGCATTGTGTAAACTGGTAAAGCTTGAGCTACTGCTTTTACCATTGTGGTTCTTCCATCTTGGGACAGTAAATTGGATTTCCACATAGTCAACTTTTGCTTCATTTTATCCACCAGATCTTTATAGGTTTCCCCTTTCTTTTTTCCAATCCACAATCTTGCTCCCAAATAACGATCATGAAACTCTCCATCTTCTCCATGCCTAGATATTGGATTATGAACTTCCTCTTCCTCCTATGTATATTGCTGCTGAAGAGAACAGAACTTTTTTGCTTATTTTATTTTTTCCTGATATGATTTCAAACTGTTGGATTAACTGGTGCAAGCTCTATATCATCTTCATGTTTGCTTTACAAAACAACAAGCAGTCTCAACAAATAATAAGTGGGTTATTTGAGGAGAAGTTCTGGCTAGTTTAATACCCTTGAAGACACTTTGCAGCTCAGCATTATGTAATAAGCATGAAAGGGCTTGCATTGCTACAATGAATAGGTAGGGAGACAATGGGTACCCTTGCCTTATCCCAGACTTGACAGAAAAAGGATTAGAGGGAAATCCATTTACCTTCACAGAGAATGTAGGAGTGCAGATGCATTCCGCTATGATATCATAGAATTGAGGCGGAAACCCCATTCCTTTTAGGATATCTATTATAAAAGTCCTACTCAATCTATCGTAAGCATTTGATAGTTCTAGTTTGATGGCAATTTACCCTTTCCCTTTCTTGTGTCTCTTCATTTTGTGGATGAGCTTTCGAGCCAATATTAAGTTATCAATAATCTGTCGACCCTTAATAAAAGCTGTTTGACTTTCAGATACCAAACTTGGCATTATATTATGCAATTTAACACCAAGCACTTGGCTAAAGTTTGTGTATAACACGTGGAAACAACTAATTGGTCTGAATTGTCCCACAGATTCTGCATTCATTTTTTTGGGGATAAGAACTAGATTAGTGCAATTCAATTCCTTGGGTAGGTAGCCTTAAGTAAACACTTGTAGGATTAGCTCATAAATATCTCTCCCAACTATCTTCCAGAATTTTTGATAAAAAATGGAGAGAATCCATTTGGTCCAGGTGCAGAATGGGGTTTCATGTCCTTGACAACCTCCCAGACTTCCTCAAAGGATGGTGGAGTTAAGAGCATCTTTGCTCTTCAGATATTTTTGGTGAAGATATAAGGAGTTGATGGCACTCATTGCTGAAGGTACCTCTTCACCCCCAATGTGTTCAGCTAACTATATGAAAGCCATGGGTACATCCTCTATGTTAAGTGGTTTCCCGTTTAAATCTTTGATCCCCTCATAGTAGTTTAATCTTCTCCTTTGATTTGTCATTTGATGAAAAAATTTTGTATTTCGATCCCCCTCTTTCAACCAAATTTCTCTTGTAGTTGTTCTTCCCTTAGCAATCGCATTGACTATGTTCCTTTTGTAACTTATTTAAAATTTCATAATTCATGGGATCTAGGTAGATAGTTTCCATTTTCTCCATTTCTAATTCTCATTGATGTAGCTTTTCTTGCATGAAGCCGAAAGTTTCTTCGTACCATCCCTTGAGTTTTTTTTTTTTACATTTTCTCAATTTGTGGATTGCTCTGTATGCTAAATTCACTGAATTAGTGTTCTCTTCCCAAGCTTCCCTAATAATTTGTTCACATTGTTGATGTTCAGTCCACATTGGTTGAAAATGGAATTGGGTTGAGCTAGCTAATTTCCTAGGCTGAGTTTCCAAAATCTTCAGGAAATGATCTGAATGAATAGAGAATTTATTCAACACATTTGCCTCTGGGTACCTTTGAAGCCACTGCTGGGAAACCAATTAAGCATCTGTCCAACCTCTCCCAGACTGTGTAATCCTTGTTGGATGTTGGACAATGTATAATAAGGACCACAACTGTCGAGTTCCGCTATGTTAAAATTTTCAATAAGGTTAGCCAAGTGTCCTGAGGGGGAATTCATTTGGCTTCTTTTGAAGGGATGAGATATCCATCATATGGATGGCCGAACCCTGTAGGACGGTTGGGCGAAATTTCAAAAATTTCTCTCTCTCCCATCTGGGAATCACATTCCCTATTTTAGAAAACTGCATTTTCAAGGATCAATCTTGAACCAAACCGGACCAGATTTGAAACCAAAAGGGAGGAGAGGGAAATACCTGATACGAAGTAGCAGTAACTCCCAATGAAGGTGTTCGTGCCCAAGGAGATAACCAAAACCCGGTTCCACTGAAGATGACACAATGTGTGGTGAAGCAGGATCAATAGGATGGCTCTTCAACAAGAACCGGATTCTTCAGCAAGAATGGAGTAGAGGGCTGGTGAGCACGACTTCAGATTGCTTCTTCTACCAAGAAGCAATATCAAGAAAAATTCTTGAACACTCCCACAAGTGGAGATCGAACTGGGTAAGGGTGGCAAGAACAGGGAAGAACTCAACAGATTGTTGTTTTGTATCTAGTGTGTCATGCATGTCCACCCTGCTCACTTATTTATAGACTTAAAGAGACAACCTCCTAATCTGATTACGAGTTTCCTGATCCAAATCTTTATTTGGATTTGGACTCTTTAAGTGATAAGGATAATCCCTTATCTTATCTACAATTTAAGATAATCTTAATCTTAATCAACTGCCAGAAATTTAGGTTTCCATTAGAGAGAGTGCATCCCCGATCATTCACTTTGTCCGACAAAGGGGTTGATCTTGTCACTATGATCACCCACTCAGATGAATTCTCGGACTATCCCAACATACCCAGTATTTTACCCCCTCTAAGGATCTCACTGATTGGCATATCAAAGACAGCCCAATTTGACACCTAGTGCAGTATCATAATCGAGTCTAGGGGTTAGGTGTAACATTCCAGTTTTGCCCATCTATCTCCAAGGTCCAGGGCAATACTGGAATTTTGGTCCGGTTCAGGGTTTCAAGAAAACCACATTGCATGTACCTTAGGTCTCATCCTGGCAGCTGAGACGAGCCACCCCAACCAACTTGGCAGTACATCAGTGTCAGCCTTGGCATGATGAATCTCCCCAGATCTATCCAACAACTGTAAAAATTCTAAACTAATACGAGTCTCATAAGTGTCCAGTTTAAGGGTATTACACAAAAAGACACCACAATGTAGGAATCAATTATGTACTTTATTCATTTACAATAAATGTCAAAAGATACATCAATCTGATTGGAGATAAGGGAATAATTGTCTAACAACTCCCACTTGCACTTAGGTCTAATCAGGTACAAGTCGGAGTCCTATACTTTCCACGTGATTCTCAAACACTTTCTGTGTCAGTGGTTTAGTCAATGAGCTTGCCACATTCTCCACTGATACTACCTTTTAACATCAATCTCCCATAGATTCAGTGTTGTCATACAATAGTGGAATGGGTGATGTGCTGAATTCCAAATTCTTAAATGAACACCTTCATTCATTAGGCAGCCTCACTTACGACAATGTTCTTGGCTTGGGTTGTGGAATCTACTATTTTTACTACTCAGGACCCCATCGTGAAGATGTAACTAGATGTAGACAATCTATCATCTGGGTAAGATTGGAAGTCGGTATCAGTATACCCAATGATCTGTAGTGAACAATCATTGAATTCCAAACAAAACTCTTTTGTGCTTCAAAAGTATTTCAGTATGTTTTTCATAGCGGTCCAATGCACTTGTCCTAGGTTAGACTGGTATCTACTTACCACACTCATGACCTGGGCAATGTCTAGCCGAGTACACAACATGACATACATGATGCTCCCTACGGCAGAGACATAGAGAACTTCTTTCATGCCCTTAATCTCTTTAGGTGTCTTGGGAGACATACCCTTGGAGAGAGTGACTCCTTGCGTGAAAGGAACATTTCCTTTCTTGGAGTTCTTCATACTGTATCTCTTGACTATCTTGTCAATGTAAGTAGACTGGGATAATCCTATTATCATTTTCGATCTATCTCTATACAATCGAAGTCCCCAGATATAAGAGGCTTCTCCAAGATCTTTTCATGGAGAATCGCTGCGAAATTCATACTTTCACCGTAGTCAACATTCCTGCATCATTCCCAATGAGTAGAATGTCATCTACATACAGAACCAAGAACGTAACCTTATCCCCACTGGTTTTCCTGTAAACATAGGGATGATCCGGATTTTTTCAAAGTCAAACTGTTTGACACTAGAGTCAAACCGGATGTTCCAACTCCTAGAAGCTTGCTTAAGTCCATATATGGATCGGTTGATTTTACATAGCATGTGTTCCTGACCTGCAGCTATGAAACCTTGCGGTTGCTGCATATAGATATCTTTAGTAAGATCTCCATTCAGGAACACGGTTTTGACATCCATTTGCCAAATCTCGTACTTATGGTAGACTGCTACAACTACCAGGATCCTAATGGATTCAAGCATGGCCATAGGCGAAAAGGTTTCCTCATAATCGATTCCCTCTTTCTAAGTGTACCATTTCGCCACAAGACGAGCCTTGTAGGTCTCAACTTTACCGTTGAAGCCTTTCTTCCTCTTATAAATCCATTTGCAACCAATTGCTTTTACCCTAGGGGGCGGATCTACTAGAGTCTAGACTCCATTGGTCTCCATTGAGTCCATCTCAGCTCTCATGGCATCTACCCACTCTAAAGAATCTATGTCCAACATAGCTTCTGAATAAGTCACAGGATCCTCCTCACTGGTCGTGGCTTCCACCAAGTAACTTTCTTGGTCATAGCCGTAACAAACTAGAGGCTTGGAAATCCGGGTAGATCTTCTAGGTTGGTTATTTTCTGGAGCTGGAGGAACACCTCCCACTACCCCTGGGCTCTTCTCATCAAGAACAACTTCCTGATGATGATTATTCAAGATGTAATATTCTTCTAGGATGTGGACATTTCGACTACAAAACATTTTTTGCTCTTTTGGATCATAGAATAAGTAACCTACAAATAGGCAACGTCTGGTCTTGGATTCCAATTTGTCAGCACTAGTTCTTTTAACATGTGCCAGACAACCCCAAATTTTCAAGTGTCTTACACTTGGTTTCTTATTGGTCCACAGCTCATATGGAGTCTTAGGAACGGATTTGGTTGGAACCTGGTTTAGTACGTAAATCGCAGTCTCTAATGTGAAACCCCGAAAGAATGTAGGTAACTCTGAGTGGACAAAAAGTGATTGAACCATATCTAATAGAGTCCGATTTCTCCTCTCTGACACACCGTTTAATTGTGGTGTAGTAAGAGGAGCTAGTTGTGATACAATCCCATTTTCCTTTAATTAGTCCATGAATTCGTTAGAGGGATACTCGTCGCCTCGTTATGATCGAAGGGTCTTATTTTCTCTCCCTAATTGTTTCTCAACTTCTTTTCTGAATTCCTTGGACTTTTCAAAAGATTCAGACCTATGTCTCATTAGATACACGTAACCATACCGTGAGTGATCATCAGTAAAGATTATAAAATAAGCATGCTGGTTACGTGTCTTAACATTCAGGGGACCACATACATCAGTATGTATTGGGTCAAGTGTGCTTGTAGATCATTCAGGTTTACTAGTAAATGGCCACTTCGTCATCTAACCCTAAAGGCAAGGTTCACAGGTTGGAATATCTTCTATAGTTAGAAAATCCAAAGGACCATTCTTTACCAACCTCGTGATACGATCTATATTAATGTGGCTAAGTCGGCAATGCCATTGGCACGTGGGATTAACTGTATCATGAGTCATCTTCTTGGGGATTTTCTCCGGTATAGTTTCAGTAATGTTTGTTTCTAGAAAAGAATGGAGAACATAGAGACCGTTCTCAAGTTCTCCGTATGTGAGAAATTTGTTATTCCGTTTAATAGTAATCACATTACTGAATAATATAGAATAACCATTCATGCACAATTTGGAGACAGAAATCAAATTTCTTCTTAAATTAGGTACGAAAAGACAATCTTTAAGTACAATTGTTCCTTCTCTGAAAACTAGTTCTACAATTCCTATGGCTATAGCTGCAACTGTTGCAGAAGTCTCCAAGTAGAGCGTTACTTCTTTGTCACTCAGTCTTCTACTTATCTTGAACTCCTACAATGAGTTACACGCATGAGTTGAAGCCTCGGAGTCAATACACCAGGAAGCAGAAGTCACTCAGTCTTCTGCTTATCTTGCTTCTTAGTCTCCCGATATTAAGGATAATTCCTCTTCTAATGGTTGGTCTGTTTGTAGAAGTGACAGGCATTTAATGCCTTATCTTTCTTCTGCTTTTTAGTTTTGCTACCCTTCTTCTAAGCCTTCCGCTTTTTCTTGCCTGATTTGCCACCTTCAACAAGCATGGCTATCGGCTTATCCTTTTTAATCAGTTCTTCAGCCCTCTTCAACATATTGTTGAGTTTCTGAAGGCTAACGTTTAGCTTATTCATGTTATAATTCATGATAAACTGATTGAAGGACGAAGGTAAGGAATTGAAGACAACATCAATTTTGGTGTCATGATCTAGCCCTGACCCAAGAGCCTCCAATTCATTGATATAACCCATCATCTTTAGACAATGGTCATGAACCTGTGGGTTCTCGGTCATCTGTGCGGTCATAAACAATTTTAATACCTTTTGTCGAGTAGAACAGTTTTGCTCTTCATACATAGTCTTCAGACTATCCAATATATCCTTGGACACTTCGATCTTATCGAATTGTCCCTGTATCGGATTGTCTAAAGAGATTATAATATAACACCGGGCAAAAGAGTTTTTCTCTTCCCATTCTTGATACTCTCTTCTTCGGGCCTCAAAAGCTCTATCACCCGGACGATCTAGAGCAGGGTTCTTAGCAATTTTGTCCAATTTCTTGGACGTCAGAACCAGCATAAGGTTTCAGAACCAGTTAGCATAATTAGGGCCCTTGAGTTTTTTATCATCCAACAATTTGGTGAATTTGTCGTTTGTCATTTCTGGTAAAGGCAAGGCAGATTTATAAGTCCACAACCTAATTAATTCATGTCATCACATCTAAAGGGCTTTTAATCTATGTTCCATTTCCATTTTGGGCATCTCTGAGATTCCCTCTAATCTCTGTGACAGAGACAATTGTGTCTCTGAAAATGTGGAAAACCACATGGGGTGCATGGAGCCAATTGTTTTAGCTACAAAACCCCACCACCTTCTGTGAAGGATCTCATCCACTCATCTTATGAGCTTTCCCTTTGGCCTCTATCAGACAAGGTTCATAGCCATTTTAGGTTAAACCTTGCTGTCCAGTAAGTGCTCACCCATAATGTTTGTGAATGCCAAGGTATCGTGAGAGAGTCTTCCATTTTATGATAGGCCTCTTCCACATCGGTCTATAATGCCCCTATCATCTCATGAAGCAATCCAGCCAACTACATTAGCATATGGATAGCCCAATTTTATGGTGCATCTCTACCCACCAATACAGCCAACCTTCATACTAATGATGGAAGGCCTTTAGAGAATTCATCATATGAAATTCCCTATCACATGCACTTATATTTAAATGAAGGGAACAAAAAAAAACCCCTAGATCTTATTTAGGTCAAACCAAAGTGGCTCCCACTGACTTTCATAAAGCTAGATTTAGAAGGGCCCTAAACGGCTAGGGTTCCGCATGGTTCCTCTTGGGGAGGAAGCTGATGTGGGGCCCACCATGCAGGGAGATCATCCAATGATCTTAAGGATAGAATGGCAATGATGTGCATTCAGCCATGGTGTGTGAAAGAGCCATTATCGAATCAGCATGGGCCAAGTGCTTACGACCCATGTTCGTAGCACATCACACATCCATACATCACATGCATGAAATCCATAATTGATCAAATCAATTAAATAACTATAAAACCCATAAATAAAGTCCATTTAATTCCACAATATTACCAATTAATATTATCTACGTATATGGGCTGAACTGCAAAAGGTAGTTCGGCCCATATCGCATTTATGCTGAATTGGGCTAAAGCAATTTTAACAAGTTAAAACTGGGTTTTACAGATGTGGGCCGAATTGCATCTTGCAATTAACCATCAACTCCTCGACCCATATAGAAAATTTTAGGGCTGAGAACAGCCCCCATCAAACCATTGATTCAGTCCAACTAGTTTGGTCCAATCTGGTTCGAATGGGTCTAGGGTTTGATGTTTAATTCAAGATTCAATTCAAGAAGATGATCTGAAATTAAACAACTAATAGATGACATTCAAGAATCAGTAATCAAACAAAAAGAGGGCTGTTCACAAGGCTGCAACCCTGCAAAACAAAGATCAATTCGCAGTATGCAGTTTCCAAAAGTGTAAATCGCATATCGTTGAACTCGAATCTGCGAAATTCTCTCCATTGCGCTTTCTCCTTCGTCTTCGAATGAAATAAAAATAGAAAACCTAATTTTTCTATTACTATTACATCGGGTTCAAATTCCTATGCCTTCCGTCTAAAAATTAAAAAAAAATTAATTACAAACCAAGAATGAATAGAATAAATCAGCATGTGCGCAGATTTCTTGCGCCAATTAAAGAATTTGATCTCTACCATACAAACAACCCAAAATCCAAGAAAAATATATAGAAAAATTGTAAATATAAATCAGATTAATAAAGATTAAATTTCAAACCATTCGCCCAAAAACTGGGAACCGATTTCCCAGAAAAACGCTAACTACGCAAATCGGGTAGAACGCCTTCTGCCCATTTGCGCAAATTCAGATCTGGTTTAATTCGGTTCAAGATTTGAACACGGCTCTGATACCACTGAAGGGATGAGACATCCATCATATGGATGACCGAACCCTGTAGGAAGGTTGGGCAAAATTTCAAAAATTTCTCTCTCTCCCATCAAGGAATCGCATTCCCTATTTTAGAAAACTGCATTTTCAAGAATCAATCTTGAACCAAACCGGACCAGATCTGAAACCAAAAGAGAGGAAAGGGATATACCTGATACGAAGTAGCAGTAACTCCCAATGAAGGTGTTCACACCCAAGGAAGTTACCAAAACCTGCTTCCACTGAAGATGATACAGTGTGTGGTGAAGCAGGATCAGCAGGACGACTCTTCAGCAAGAATGGAGTAGAGGGTTGGTAAGCACGACTTCAGATTGCTTCTTCTACCAAGAAGCAGTATCAAGAGCAATTCTTGATCACTCCTACAAGTGGAGATCGAACTGGGTAAGGGCGGGCAAGAACAGGGAAGAACTCTACAGATTGTTGCCTTGTATTTGGTGTGTCTTGCATGTCCGCCCTGCCCTCTTATTTATAGCCTTAAAGAGACAACCTCCTAATTTGATTACGAGTTTCTTGATCCAAATATTTATTTGGATCTGGACTCTTTAAGTGATAAGGATAATCCCTTATCTTATATGCAGTTTAAGATCAACTTAATCCTAATCAAATTAGGAGTTTCCTGATCCAAATCTTTATTTGAATCTAGACTCTTTAAGTGGATAAGACTTATCCTCTTATCCTTATCTGCTGATCTGAACCTAGATCTGACCCTATTTAATTAATCTAATTAACCCAGTTCGAATTGGGCTTTAGGCCCATTAAGTTTATGTGCTCACTTAACCTCTTAACCTACTGCCCAGTTGGCTCTCTTTGTTTGGCGTGGGATCCAAACATTGATCTACACATCAGCCACATGGGTTCAGCGCAACCTTTCTTACAAGGCCTGGCCGAATTCACTTAGGAGATAGTGAACCCCTGAGTCTATCACTGTGGACTCTTAATGGGCCCAACATTTGCACTAAATGGTCCTTGGGTCCAACCACCTTATGAAAACCCAAGGACTGTGGGAAAATGCAAGATTAGCCCATCAAGTATTACCCTCTATGGTCTTACACTTAACCTCTCAGCCCATAATGATCAAACTTTCTTTACTCAAATGGATCACGGGAATTAAATTTGCAAAACATTTTGAAACCATAATATATATATATATATATATATATATATATGTATATCTCTATATAAATATATTTTGCAAAAACAAATTTGAACGGTTGAAATCAATTGCCGCCAGTTTAGGTTTCCATTAAAGAGAGTGCATCCCCGATCATTCACTTTGTCCGACAAAGGGGCGGATCCTGTCCCTATGATCGCCCACTCAGATGAATTCTCGAACTATCCCAACATACCCAGGTTTTGACCCCCTCTAAGGATCTCACTGATTGACATATCAAAGACAGCCCGATCCGACACCAAGTGCAGTACCATAATCGAGTCTAGGGGTCAGGTGTAACATTCCAATTTTGTCCATCTATCTCCAAGGTCCAGGGCAATACTGGAATTTTGGTCTGGTTCAGAGTTTCAAGAAAACCCACATTGCTTGTACATCAGGTCTCACCCAGGTAGCTGAGACAAGCCACCCCAACCAACTTGGCGGTACATCAGTGTCAACACGAGTTTCATAAGTGTCTAGTTTAAGGGTATTACACAGAAACACATCACAATGACATAAATCAATTATGTACTTTATTCATTTACTATAAATGTCAAAAGATACAACAATCTGATTGGAGATAAGGGCATAACTGTCTAACATCTTTGACCTTCATAATCCTTATTTAGAATTATATCACTGAAGTCTCCAGTCAATACCCATTGTGACAACTTTAAAGCATTTAATTCACTAAGTGTTTGCCAAATCTCTTTTGTTTTGCTCTTATGGGGATGACCATAAACTAAAATTCACTAAGTTGCTTGCTAAGATTTCACAGATGGAGAAATGAAATGATCATTTTGATATAAAATTTGGAGTGCAAAATCCTACTTCCAGCAACATAAGAGCCCCCCCCCACCCAGAGTTTCCTTGTACTGGTTGACTGGTGTATTTAGGGTACCTCAACCTCTTGGCTAGAGATGCATTGTGGTCGGTCACCTTTGAGTTTAGTTTTCAATAAGAAAATTATATCAGGATTTTGGATTTTGCATACTCGCCTCAAATATCGAGGTTATTGCAACCCCTTGCATTCCATATCATAAATTTCATGATTTTACTTACACTCAAAACATTTTAAAACAAGTATAGATAAGTGATATAGGCACATTTGACTGAACCAATACGGGGTTGACACGTGTCAAGCCAGTAAGTGCCATCAGGGATGCATCACGAAGTGTACGGGGCCACTCTATATGGACCATGCTGGCCCAATCGCGGGATGCCGCGTGGCCTCATCAGATGATCGCACCTCGCCCTCATACAACTCGCATCTAGGCAATCCAAGCCCAACTACCTCCAGGCAGCTCCAAGTATAAATACAAGGCACCTCCCACAAGGTAAGGGATCTAGAACTTAACAAACTCTTGGTATTCTCATTACCAAGGACTTGGTGCTTACAAGTGACTTCATCCAGGCGCTCTTGCACCGGACTAGCTACTTGCCTTGTGCGAATACTAACTTGGTCGTCTGAGTCCCCGCCTTTGGTCTTCACCCAAGGCTTCTGACACCTTCTTCCTTGCAGAGCAACCTCTCAAAGCTCCCTCGGATCCCTCATACGCACAAACAAGCAGCTTAACTTCGACACCAACCCTTCTGAGATCATCCACCTCTGCCACTACTCCTCGGCCTCTTCAGTCTTCAAGGAGGTAGTCTGCCTCAGCCTCCAATCTTGGGCCTCGACGCACCCCTCCAAGCCTCAACCAGACCTCGGCTTCGGCACCCTCTCGAAGTCCTCAGAGCCCTGAAGCCCTCGGTTCCATCCCAGATCTCAGGAGCAGATTGACTCTGTTGCCCTCGGCCAATCCGAGCGACAACATTTGGTGTCATCTGTGGGAACCGTTGCTAAGACACTCCCCTATTCACCTCAGTTCCAAGAGAATCCTCTTGAGCTTCAGACAACATGGTATGAAGGACCAGGAATGTCTAGAACCTGGTCACCAACAAACAACACTAGGTGGTCCCCGACCATTTGGACTACCTTACCTATCACATTGAGTGAGTCTGCCCCAAGGTAGGAGGCCACCCTCGAGATGACCGCCCCACCAGAGCATCAGGACTTCAGAGTTGGCACGAGTCTGTGGAACCTGGTGGGTGTCGAATCCAACCAAAAATAAAAATCATGCTCGAATTAAATATTTTTGTAGATAGTGATGAACAAGGTAGTCTCCATAGGGATTGGGTGGATTTATTTCCAAGAGAAAAGAAAATAGAGGGGTTGTTATAAAAGCAAGGAAAATGAAATAAAATAAAATAAAGCAAGGATTAAATCGATGGGAGATAGCTTTTGGTTGAAGGGACAAGTTCAGCCTTGATTCTTATCATTGATCATCGATGCAAGGATAAATTCATATGTTTATGAATAAATTGGTTATAGCCATTAACAAGCTCTAACAGCCAGCCTCTACTCGTATTATTCGGCAACCAAAATGAGCTCTTTAGTTGCTTCTCTTATTAATAGACAGTCCTAAACAATCTCTTAGGATTTAATCTATTAATAGCATTAAGAGGGGAGAGACCCAATTCTAGTCAATGATCTCACAAGCTCGGACCGTTTAAACCAGATCATATATCTTCCTAAGATAAATCAAAAATTTTTCTATAATCAATTATGTTAGTTGCCACCATGATTAAACCTACCAATCATATACGAAATTAGAGGTTCAATCGGCCCTAGATTATTCTTGTTGAATGAGCAAGGGCACCTTCTTGCTTAATCAATAAGAATAAGCTTCACAGGAAATCGCAGAAAACATATGAATACCAATAAACAATGAACTGAAATAAAAATCAATTAGATCTCACAATGTTTATAGAATCAAAGCTTCCCTAACCTTTCAACCAGAAAATAAAACCTTACACACACTTCATGATGAAATCATAGCTTCCAGATGAGAGGGGGCAAACTCTGCTTCTTCCTCCTTGGTTTCTAATTGCTCTCTTCGAAGGTTGAAGCTCTCTTGGAGGATTTGATGATTCCTTGGGTGCTAGTCTGCCCCCCTTTATATAGCTTTAGGAGGAGGGGCTGTTTCCAACTCCTTTTTGGAGTTCTTTCTCAAAAATAGAAAGTCCTATTTCCTAATGGGATAATGATTAATTCAGATCTAATCTTATCCTTATCTCTAAACAAAAATCTTTAACTAAGATGGACTCTAACTCTCTCTTTCTTTATCCTTTTAGAAATACAACAAGAATTTGAATCTAATAAAATTCTTTGATGATTCAGCCGAATTCTTATTCTTGCATGCTAAATTCATATTGGGCTTTCTCAACAATTTGGGCCGCTGCAAGGCTTCTCTGCGAACTGGGCTTCTACTACGAGTTTGCTTAGTATTCGGGCCTGATTTTGACCTCAATACAGACCGAATCTATCAAAACTCAAAACATGAAAGTTGTATAGTTTTTCCTTATATTTCCAATGCATCTTTAATCATCTCAATCGGAGTCCGGATGGGAGAGTTATTCCCAAATTACCACACGGTGCCGAAACTATGCAAAATTACCCAATTAGCCTTATTTTCCACCTAACGCCTCCTTTCGTGCCCTAAACCGAAATATAAGAATAGTGAGTCAATTAGGCACTAAATAAGTATAAAAGACTGAACATTAAGGGATAAAGATATGATAATTTTCATTCTCATCAGAACCACAAGCCCTCGGCCCCGCTGACCCTCAGCATGCCGAGCTCTCAAAATCCGAAAGCAGTCGCCCCGCCAGCCCACCCTGGAGGAGTGCAAGGCCTCCCAGCCGAAGGGAGGAAGAGCTAGCATGGTCCAACAACAGTCACCAGCCCTCTGAGCAGCACCATCACTACCAAAGGGAAAACCCCTAGGACAAAGGCAGATGCCAAAGCTTCAACTCAAGAGTAGAGCATCGGCGCTGCGCCTCTCCCCTGTAGGTCTCGGACCTCCGTGACATCTTGAATGATCGCCGTGCTAGATGGGAAGGGCATGGCCCCACTTCCGAGTACTCTGGGATTTGCATCGATCCCCGCCGAGCCCATGAAGACAAGGATGGGACACAGGCTCCACCCGACCCTCGGATTGCGGAACTATGAGCCGAGCTCGGAGCCGTCAAGGATGAACTTCGCCAAGTTAGGGAGAGCCGAGCTGACACCTCGACCGGCTAGAGAAATCCGATGGGGAGGATGGACGCCTTCACCCTAGATATCATCTTTCAGCCGCTCTCCCAGCACTTCAAAGCTCCCACGTTAGAGATGTACAATAGGAACACGAACTCCGACGATCACCTAGAGAGCTTCCAAGCCCTTATGATACTGTATGGGTATTCCAATGCACTAACGTGCTGGACCTTCCAAGACACCTTCAAGGGGGCTGCTCGTCGGTGGTTCTCTAGCCTCCCACCTCGGTCGATCAACTTGTCGGAGCAGTTTGCCAAATTATTCCTCGCCTGATTCTTCGCCAAGACCCCATTGAAAACAAAGATGGAATTCCTCAAGAAGGCCCTGAAGTACATTGGGGCCAAGGAGGCTTTGGCCGAAGACAACCAAGAAAGGGAAATCAAGTGCAACAACGAACCCTTAGAGAAGAAAAGGAAGAGAAGAGACCACTGCAACAACAACTGCAATAGGGACAATAAGAAGCCACCGGCCTCGACCCTGGCTTATAGTCAGTACACGCCACTCAACTACACCCGGACCCAAATATTGATGCAGGTCAATGAGGAGAAATACATGAAGTGGCCAAGGAAGATGAAGAGGAACCCCAAGAGGGGAAATCTGAAAAAATACTACAAGTACCACAGTGGCACCGACCACGATACTGAGGGCTGCTACAAATTAAAGAACGAGATAGAGTCCCTCATCCAACGTAAGCACCTTAATAAGTTCGTCAGAGGTGAGCCCAGTGCCTCGTCCTCCCAATAGCAGTAGCAATAGCAACAACACCAGCAAGTAGCCGGGGTCATCGACGTCATCGCTAGGGGCACAACCTCGGGTGGGGCCTCAGCCTCAGCCCACAAGGCTTATGCTAGGTAGCTGAACATCCAAGGGCCTGCCCCCAAGAATCCAAAGTCTCTAGAGGCTCCCAAAAAGCCAAAGTATCTGGAGGCCCTCATCTTCATAGACGAGGACCTGAAAGGGATCATAGTCCCCTACGATGATGCCCTTGTAGTCTCAGCCATCATTGCCAACTTTGTAGTGAAGAGGATCTTCGTCGACAGTGGCTCCTCGGCCAACATCCTCTTCTATGAAGTGTTAGAGAAGATGAAGCTAGTGCCCGAGTGCCTCCAGCCTGCTGACATCCCCCTTGTTGGCTTCTTCGGAAATGTAGTCAAACCGGAGGGAAGAATCACCCTACCTATCACGGTAGGGGCCGAGCCACATCAAGTGACGTGGATGAATGAGTTCTTGGTCGTGAGGATCGAATTGCCCTACAACACAATCATGGGGAGACTAACCCTCCACGCACTCAAGGTAGTCATGTCCTCCTACCACCTCGCCCTCAAGCTCCTCATAGAACACAGCATCGGAGTCATTCGAAGGGACCAGCAAGTCGCCCGCCAGTGCTATGTGGCAGCACTAAAGGGTAAGAACAAGGAAACACTGTCACTAGAGAGCCTTGATCTCAGGGAGGAACTAGCAAGCCGAGGGCAACTGGCCGAGGACCTTGTCTCGGTTCCCCTGGACGAGGCCAACCCCAAGAAGACAATCCGCGTCGGGTCCAACCATCCCCCATAATGCCTTTCCAAACTGGTAAGTTTCCTCAAAACTAATGTCGATGTCTTTTATTGTTCCGCCTCTAATATGCCCGGAATTGACCCTTCGATCATTACTCACAGGCTGAGCATGGATTGAAGCTCTAGGCCAGTTTAAAAAAAGAATAGGAACTTTGCACCAGAGCATTGGAAGGTCATAGGAGAGGAAATTGACAAGTTACTCGACGTCAGCTTCATCCAAGTGGTACATTACCCTAACTAGTTGTCAAATGTGGTTTTGTTATAGAAAGCTAATGGGAAGTGGCAGATCTGTATTGACTTCACAGACCTTAACTAAGCTTGCCCTAAGGACAGTTTTCCTTAGCCGAGGATAGACCACCTCATCGACGCCACTGCAGGGTACGAGCTACTCTGCTTTATGGATGCCTTCTTTGGATATAACCAGATAAAGATGCACCCCGAAGACTAGGAGAATACCTCATTCATCACTGAGCACGACACTTACTACTACAAAGTGATGCCCTTCGGCCTTAAGAATGCAAGGGCTACCTACCAACACCTCATCAACAAAGTGTTCAAGAATCAGATGGGGAGGAACGTTGAATCCTACGTGGATGATATGGTGGTGAAGAGCCTATGAGCCGAATCACACACCTCGGACCTGTCCGAGACGTTTAACACCTTGCAAAAGTTCAACATGAAACTTAACCATAGCAAGTGTTCCTTTGGCGTCACCTCGGGCAAGTTCTTAGGCTTCATCGTCACTCGAAGAAGCATTGAGGCTAACCCTGAGAAGATACAAGTCGTACTGGATATGGAACCCCCTCGGTCAATGAAGGAGACTCAAAGGCTCACTGGCCAGATAGCTGCCCTCAATCGCTTCATGTCGATTTCGGCCAATCACTTCAAGAAACTAAAAGATTCTCAATGGACGGAGGAGTGCTAGCGTGTTTTTGATGAGCTGAAGGTATACCTCGCCCCACCTCCCCTCCTCGCTTGGCCTGCACCAGGAGAGATCTTGTACTTGTACCTATCGGCCGAGGACGAGGCCGTCAACTCGGCCTTGGTAAAAGAAGATAGGATACAAAGGCTGATATACTATGTCAGCAAGGTCCTCTATGATGCCAAGACCAAGTACCACGAAGTAGAGATGTTGGCCTTCGCCCTCGTAGTCTCGGCAAGGAAGCTCAGGCCATATTTTCAAGCTCACACCATTATGGTCCTAACGAATCAGCCCCTTAGAGATATCCTCACCAAACCCGAGACCTTGGGACGCTTGACTAAGTGGTCCATCGAACTCTTAGAGCTCAACCTTAAGTACCAGTTGAGGCCCGCAATCAAAGCACAAGCCTTGGCAGATTTTGTGGTAGAATGCACCTTCAGTCGAGCCCCAGAAAATGAAGCAAAAGAAGGGAATCGGCCGGATGAGGAAGCTTAGCCCGTATGGAAGGTCTTTGTTGATGGGCCGTCCAACGACAAGGGAAGTGGAGCAAGCCTCTCCTCACCCCAGATAACACCATAGTAGACTACACGCTGAGATTCAACTTTCCATCATCCAACAATGAAGCCGAGTAAGAAGCCCTCCTCGTTAGAATGCAGCTCACCAAGGAACTCGGCTCCCAGCATATCGAAGTCTTCAACAACTTGCAACTAGTGGTGAATCAAGTCAACGATGAATACGAGGCCAGAGAATAGAGCATGGCCAAATACCTTACCAAAGCTCAAGAGCTAGCTCGCCACTTCCGACTCTTCTCATTGCAACGGGTCCCACAAGCCAAGAACGCAAGAGATTACGCTCTTTCTAAGTTGGCAAGCACCTCGGATGCAGCCCTCAACCGCACCATCCGTGTAGAAAAGCTAAATCATCCATCCATAGAAGAAAAGAAACACAGGTCTTACCAATGGAAACTGAGCCGTCATGGATGGACCCCATCATTAACTTCCTCTTAACCGAACGACTACCAGACGACAGGAACAAAGCCAAGAGACTCCAACGTCGGGCAGCCCATTACACTCAACTTGAAGGAAATTTGTACAGAAGATCATTCACCCTACCCTACCTTTGATGCCTCCATTTGGAAGAGGGTGAATATGTACTTCGAGAAATTCACGAAGGCATCTACGACAACTACATTGGCGGCCAAACCCTGGTTCAAAAGCCACTAAGACAAGGGTATTTTCGATCGATGCTCAAGAAGGACAGAACTGAGTTGGTACGGAGATGCAATAAGTGCCACAGAGATGCCACCTTATGCCATCAGCCAGCAACAACGCTCTCAACCCTCAGCAGCCACTGGCCCTTTTCCAAATGGGGAATGAACCTCCTTGGCCCCTTCCCTCAGGCAACGAGAGGTAGGAAATACCTCATTGTCGCCGTAGACTACTTTACTAAGTGGGTCGAGGCCGAACCCTTGGCTACCATCACGGCTCGAGCAATCCAAAACTTCTTTTGCAAGAATATCATCTGCCGCTTCAGCCTCCCCCACATGTTAGTCATTGACAACAGAAAGCAATTTGACGATGCTAGGTTCTGGGAATAGTGTGATTCCCTCAGCATCAAGCAACAGTATACCTCAGTAGGCTATCCCCAAACAAACGGCCTAGCCGAGGTAACCAATTGGACTATCTTGGATGGACTAAAGACTAGGCTCAACCGGGCCAAAGGCCTATGGGCTGACGAACTGAGCAATGTCCTACGGGCATATCGGAACACCTCGAACGGCCACGGAAGAGACCCAGTTCGGCCTAACCTACGGGATCGAAGCAGTTATCCCAATAGAGATCGACAAGCCGGCACTCCGTATCGAAGCGTACGACAAAGCCAAGAACACCGAAGCACTTAGGACAAACCTAGACCAGCTGGAAGAAGCCCAAGAAAAGGCGCGAATCAGGGTGGCCACCTACCAGCAACAGGTGGTCCACTACTACAACTCGAGGGTGAAGGAAAGACTATTGAGAAGGAGACCTCGTCCTCAAGAAGGTCATGGTCCCCGAGCCAGGTGTTGGCAAGTTCAGCCCCAACTAATAAGGTCCCTACAAAGTCAAGTAGGTCACCGACCCCGACACCTTTCGCCTGGAGCACTTAGATGGAAGACCCGTCCCTCAGACGTTGAACTCGGAGAATCTCCGGATGTATTACCAGTGATTGTAAACTTTGATGGCCAAACAATGAATGAATAATGCAAAGTTCCTCTTTGGCTCAATGCCTAGTGTGTGTTCCCACTAAGTCCCCAGGACCCCTCGTATTCGCGACCGGTCGATATGCACATCCTCCCCTGAGGACCATGCACTCATGTCGGACCATCACCAGGGTATATGGCTTCCCTCAGGCCAATAACGAACACCCAACTTCAACACCTCACCAAACATAAGTATACCAGGACTGCCTCATCACCCACCTCGGTGGCAAAAGAATTCCTGGTTTCACACACTTAGAGCAACAAAAGAAAGATGGCTACCCCGACTAACTCGGCGGTTCGCCTTGGCCTGAGACCTCGGTCATCCCGGAGGGTCACCTTGGAGTTGCCGAAGCAAGCACTTAGGAAAGAAGTAGACCAGGCAAGCTGCACCTTGGTCGCACAGTTCCGCCTTGGCCTCTCCCCCCTGCTTCAACAGGCCGCCTTGACCTTGTCTAAGTAAACACTTAGGAGGAAGCAAGCCAGGTGAGCTGCACCTTGGTCGTGTAGCTCTGCCTCGGCCTCTTCCCCCAATTACCTAAAGCGAGCATGTAATGAGCCATTACGAGCTATTTTTTGCCTTGTGATCTCTTCCAAGGGAGGGACAGGGACCCCTCGGTAAAAAAAAAGGAGAAAACGAAGAAGAAAAGGAAGAGAACACTATGTACAAAAAATGCTCTTCATTTCATTCATTTGGATAGTATATACATTTACAAAAAGTTTTTCTTCGGCCTCAAAGGCCGAGCACATACAAAAAGAAAGAGAGCAAAGGCAGTACAAAAAATGGGAATAGGAAGCCAACTAAACAACAAAGTCCTCGACACCATCAGCAGCCCTGTCAGGGACCTTGGTTGTCTCTTCAGGAGTGAGGGAATCTGGGTACACCTCCAACTCATCCACCTGAAGTCCAGTACCATCTTCATGATGGCCTTCTTGGTGTCATCGATGCCCAAGAGGTAGGTCACGGACCCGTAATCGGCAAGGCACTTCTGGTATTCCCTCGTTCGCTTCCAGTTCTTAATGGCTTCCACCGCCGGCACCTTGACATCCACTGCCCGCTTTTGGACCTCCAACGCTACCTCATTGAGGCGAGCCCGTTCCTCCTCGGACTTCTTCAAGGCCTCTTGCACTCAGCCAAGCCAAGCCTGCTCGGCCTTTAGGTCATCCTCCAGCGTCTTCCGGAGTTGCTTCTCTTCCTTTAGAGCCGCCTGAGCCTCATCCCGGTTGCTCTCTGTTGTGCCAACCCTCAATTGGAGCTTCTCATTCAATTTCTCGAGCTTCATAACATGAACGCAGAGGAGCTCTACTCGGTTCCCTAGATCGACGAACTGGTGGCAGTCCTGCACCATGCATCATCAATAAAGCAAGCAGAACTCAAGAAAGAATGAAGTACAAGATAAGAAACTTACCTCGGCCAGGTAGGTGAGCCCATCATCGTGAATGAGTGTGGGGTCAATTTGCATCATGTCATATCAGTCCCTCGGAGGGATCACCCTCTCATCAGGGCCTTGTCGACCCCCTCCTCGCTGATGGAGTCCCCCTCTCGGACCTGCCACCGGGGAAGAAATAGTCGGGTGAGGTGCTCTTCCTCAATTGCGTTCTGCTGATGCCGAGGCGGACAAAGGACCGACAGGACCACTCTTCGCCATGGGCCTCTTCACATCGGCAGGCCTCTTCCTCCCACTCTCCTCGCTTGGCCTCTTTCCTCAGTCCCCTCGATCGACAAGGACTTGTTGTTGTGGAACTTGTTGTTGTAGGACCTCCCTGGAGGGGAGGAGCGCTTGCTCACCCCTTCCTGTTTCTTCGGCAAACCTCCTCGGCATCTGCCCATTGGATGTAGCGCCGCCTCGGGCTTTCGCTTGCGTGTGGGAACTCTCCAAAAGCATCTTCTTTGCATCCATGGGGACCTTTGTAAACAAGCAAATGAGAAGTCAGTAAGCCGAAGACGAAGGGGAACATGCTAAAAGACTACAAGACCTCTCCTACCGATGGGAGTAGGGCTGAGCCCCGTGAATACCAAAGGGAGCTCCACCTCCACCAAGGGCTTGGCCCGAACTATCCCCAGCACGAGTAGGTGAGTTATGGCAACGACCTCCTAATCCCGA
This sequence comes from Nelumbo nucifera, assembly GCF_055504915.1. NCBI lineage: Eukaryota > Viridiplantae > Streptophyta > Magnoliopsida > Proteales > Nelumbonaceae > Nelumbo > Nelumbo nucifera. The sequence goes on from NC_142651.1 coordinate 79,231,818, forward strand.
AGCGAAGGAGGACACCTCTCCACCATCGTACAGGCCTCCCCCCACCTCGACCTGAACGACCAACCTTCGAGGTAGGAAATGTAAAAGAACTTGCCCTTCCAATTATGGATAGATGAGGGGTTATCAACGGGTTTCCCCCTCCGTGGTTGAAGGTAGTACATGCCGGCCTCGGAGGAGTGCTTCCTCGACACGAACATGGTGCAAAACTGCTTCAGCGTCAACTCCACATCCCTAAGCCGAGACAACACTAACATGGCTATTATAGTCCTAAGGGCATTGGACAAGCTGGCTGATGGTGATTCCATACCACTTTAGCAACTCCAAGATCAAGGGATGAAGGGGAAACCTAAGGCCGAACTCTAAGAAGTGTTGGTAGATGCAAATCCCCCCCCCCCTTCCTCAGGGGTCCACGGCTGGTCACCAACATTGGGCACCCTAAGTGTATAATACCGAGGTATATGGAATCGCCTGGCCAAAGCCTTAACCTGGTCCACGTCCAGAGAACTATCAAACTCTGAATATGGCAAACGGTCAAGGTTCACCCCCCGGGCAGCGTATTCGGCTAGCCCTAAGGTTGGGTTCTAGAACCAGCTCCCCCTCATTCTGGGGGGGAGGGGTACCCCTCAAGCTCCCTCCGTGTTACGGATGCAGTGCTCTCACAGGGAGGGTCATCGCCTCGGCAGCTGCCCTTGGCACCCCATGAGGTTACCCTCTCCCTCAGCACCATCACCCTCGCTAAGGGGACACCTCGGCTTCCAACGGTCCCAAGTTGGAACTAAGTGGAGTAAGAGTTCAAGGAGAGCTCCCTTCCGAGAGATTGGGAAGTTCAAAGCACTCGGGGCCAGAATCAGAATAAGACATCGGGTTCGAGGTGTTACCTAAGACGGGTAAGGCTGAAGGCAACTAGAAGATTTGAACTAGCCGAAGGCTCAAGGAACAAAAATCACTCGACAGCAAGGGCGCCTAGAGACAAATGATGAAGAAAAACGCAACTAAGGCCCCTATTTATAGAAGAACGGACGGCCTAGATCATGCTAGATCCAGCTGCCATAAAGCCTCCGCCTTCATAGCCCATCCGCAGTATGACACTCGGCGCTCAGCCTCGGGGAGACGAAACGATGCCAGTCGAATCGATAGGTCCATTCATCTTAACCCACCGGTTCGGGTGCACACGGTCCGGTTCACCCAGAGCACCCATCCCCCTATGAAAGACTCTCCTCACGCTCGACCCGTAGCGGGCACGGCCTTGGTGCATTCTTCCAAGCAAACTGTACCACGTATGACCCCAGGCCATCACGAAGTATAAGACACTAATTTAGCCTTCCCAAGCCTCTCTCCCTCAGCTCCCTCAATCAGAGCCGAGGCCCTAACAACTTCCCCTTCTCCCACGGATAGAGACCAGACAGAAGCATAAGCGAGACGAATGCAACACCACTATAGGGTGCCATTCGCTGAATCAGCCTGATGGCGCCTACCAGCATCGACACTCCCTTCGATCAAAGCCAAAGCCCTATCTAAACCTCCATCTCGGCCTCGGGAGTGGGGGCAAATGATATAGGCGCATTCTGTTGGGCAATTACGGGGCGGACACATGTCCTGCCAATAAGCGCCATCAGGGATGCATCACGGAAAGTATGGGGCCACTCTGAGTGGACTACACAGGCCCAATCATGGGACGCCACATGGCCCTGTTAGATGATCGCACCTCACTCTCGTATGGCTCGCATCTGGACCATCCGAGCCCAACAACCTCCAGGCAGCTCCAAGTATAAATACAAGGCACCTCCCACAAGGTAAGGGATTTGGAACTTAAGAATCTCTTGGTATTCTCATTACTGAAGACTTGGTTTTTACAAGTGACTTCGTCCGAGCGCTCCTACACCATACTATCTACTTGCCTTGTGCGAATACTAACTTGACCGTCAGAGTCTCCGCCTCGAGTCTTCACTCGAGGTATCTAACACCTTCTTCCTTGTAGAGAAACCTCATAGAGCTCCCTCGGAACCCTTGTACACACGGACAAGCAGCCAAGCCTTTAGAAATGCATAAATAAAAATTTTGCTGGGAAATTTTTAAGTTTTTCCATTAAAAGAGATTCTCAAACAGAAAATTTTGAGGAAACTGATAGAAGAATATTGAATTTTGTAGAAATTGGTAGCAAGTGGTAGGAGTCAAAAATTGCTCTTATTTGAATATTGTAGAAACTATTTAGAAATTGGAAAATACTCCCAAGTTTACCCCTAGCAGGATACGAAGAGAAAGATTGAGAAATTTAGACAAAAATTCTTCAAGTCATTAGAGATAGTGGACTACCCTAAACAGTGTTTCCAAAAAAAAGAAAAGAATAAAAGGTCAATGGACACCCTGGACTTAGTAATCGGATCTCTTCACATAATTCAAGTGTCGAGATTCGCATCAAATGGAAAAGGGATGCCAAAGACAATCACGTAGCACTTAATAGTCGGGTCTCTTCACCTAAGGCAAGTGTCGAGATTCGCATCAAATGGTGGAAGGTAGCAATAAAAATAAGTGTGTGTCTCAAAGTTTAAGGGTAGAAATCCATTGTCAGAAATGGTAAGAAGAATACCTGTCTGATTTTGAAATCAATCTCAAATTTTCTTGACAAACTACAAATGGAAGAGTATACAAGATTTTTAAGCTATGTTTCTAAAATGTTCAAAGCAAGACAGTTTTAACCCTTAAGCCCAATACTGATCTATACAAAGTTCAAGAATTCTGGAATTAGGATACTTAGCTGATTTTGTCAAGGATGATCTTGCTATGTGAATAACATCTTTTTATACTCAATAGGATTTTAAGGCTGCATTGCTAAGGGACTAGCAATGATCAAGTTGGGGGTGTGATAACTCTGTATTTTAATGCCTTAAGGGCACCATTTCAGGGGTATTTTAGGCCTTAGAATAGTCAAAATGTACCCTTTTCCCAGTTAAATTCAATATTAAGACCTCTGAGGGTCCCTATGCAAATCCTGGGGAAACTGGAGAAGTTTTAGAGCTGAAGTGCAGCTTTTGAGAAGCTGGTGTGAATTCTAATTGAGAGAGGGGGTGTTTCTGTGAAAAACTGAGCATAGGAGGGCACCTCCTATTTGGCAAACCCAAATAGGCGCCTCTCCTACTGTATTAGAATACTCCCCTCTCTTTAGCAGACCCTAAGGCACCTCCCCACTCATTCTTTTCACCTCTAACAAACCATAGCCGCCCTAGGGTATCAAATCTCCACCCTCCACTCTCTCCTAACCTTTAATCTCAACCATCCAAGCCTTAGCAGCCCCTCATAACCTTAGATCTCACCCTATACAACATCGTAGTGTTAGACATTTGTATGCCCTTAGCTCCAATCATAATGATGTACATTATGACATTTATTGTAAATGAATAAAATACATATTTGATTCATGTTATTGTGGTGTGTTTCTGTGTAATACCCTTAGATTGGACACTTAATGAGACTTGTATTAGTTTAGAATGTTCCCAGCCATTGGATAAGTTTGGGGAGATTTATCCTGTTAAGGCTGACACTGGTGTGCCGCCAAGTGTTGGGGTGCCCTGTCTCAGCTACCAGGGTGGGACCCGAGGCACATGCAGTGTAGGTTTACTTGAAACCCTGAACCGCACTAGATTTCCAGTATTACCCTGGACCTTGGAGATTAGTGGGCAAAACTGGAAAGTTACACCTGACCCCTAGACTCGATTATGATACTGCACTAGGTGTTGGATAGGGCTATCTTTGATATGCCAATCAGTGAGATCCTTAGAGGGGTGAAAATCTAAGTGGGTGATCATTGTGACAGGATCAGCCCCTTTGTCGGACAAAGGTAATGATCAGGGATGCACTCTCTCTGATGGAAACCAAGACTGTTGGTAGCCGATTTCAATCATTGAAATTTGTTTTGCAAAATATATTTTATACGGATATAAATATATATATTATGGTTTCAAAATGTTTGCAAAAGATTTTAATTCCCGGGATCCATGTGAGCAGAGAGTGCAGCACTGTTCCTTGTAGCCGAGGGAGTGGTCATCTCTTGTCGGGCAGTGTTTAATCATTATGGGCTGAGAGGTTAAGTGTAAGGCCATTAAGGGTTATACCTAATGGGCTAATCTTGCATCTGCCCACAGTCCCTGGGTGTTACAAGGTGGCTTGGCCCAGGGACCACTTAGTGTAAGTGTTGGGCCCATAGAGTCCATGTGATGGGCTCAAGGGGTTCATTGGGCTTTCTAGTGAATTCGACTAGGCCTTCTAACAAAGGCTGGGCCGAACCCTTGTGGCTGATGTGTAGATCAATGCTTGGGTCCCATGCCATACAAGGAAGCCCAACTGGGCAGCAGTTTGGAAGGCTAAGTGAGCACATATACTTATTGGGCCTAAAGCCCATTTCGAACTAGGCTGATTTGATCAGTTAAAGAAGGGGGCGGATCTGAGATTAGATTAGCATATAGGATAGGGTCTTATCCCTATCCACTCAGAGAGTCTAAATCCAAATAAAGGTTCGAATCTGGAAACCTCCTAATAAGATCAAGAAGGGCTGATTTAATTTGCAGATAAGATAAGGACTCATCCTTATCACTTAAAGGGGATTTAGATCCAAATAAGATTTGGATCAGCAACTCCTAATAGGATTAGGAGCTGATCCCTTTAAGGTTATAAAGGAGGAGGGGGTGGCAGCCTCTAACACATTCTCACCTATAGAGAAAAGATTACAGAAGAGAGAAAACAACTTCTAGTAAGACTACGCTGATTTCTCCCTGCCGCCTCCTTCTTGCCACCGTCGCCATTGCCAGTGCATCTCCACGATAGTAAGAGTGATCAAGAACGGTTCTTGATATCAGTCCTTTGTGAAAGGGCTGATTGGAAGTCGTGCTCACGTGTCATCCAGCTAATTCTTGCAAAGGATCTGATTCTTTGGAAGAACACTGTTGATTCTGCTCCATTCTACACTGCGCCATCTTCAGTGGAAGCAGTATTTGGTTTGAATCTGGAAACCTCCTAATAAGATCAGGAAGGGCTAATCTAATTTGCAGATAAGATAAGGACTCATCCTTATCACTTAAAGGGGATTTAGATCCAAATAAGATTTGGATCAACAACTCCTAATAGGATTAGGAGCTGATCCCTTTAAGGTTATAAAAGGAGGAGGGGGTGGCAGCCTCTAACACATTCTCACCTATAGAGAAAAGATTACAGAAGAGAGAAAACAACTTCTAGTAAGACTACGCTAATTTCTCCCTGCCGCCTCCTTCTTGCCACCGTCGCCATTGCCAGTGCATCTCCATGACAGTAGGAGTGATCAAGAACGGTTCTTGATATTAGTCCTTTGTGAAAGGGCTGATTGGAAGTTGTGCTCACGTGTCATCCAGCTAATTCTTGCAAAGGATCTGATTCTTTGAAAGAACACTACTTCTGCTCCATTCTACACTACGCCATCTTCAGTGGAAGCAGTATTTGGTTCCTTCCTTGGGTGTGAACACCTCCATTGGGAGATATTGTTTCTCCGTATCAGGTATATCCCTCTCATGCTTATGGTTTCAGATCTGGTTCAGTTTATGGTTCAAGATTGATCCTTGAAAATGCAGAATTTTTAAAACAGGGAATGTGATTCCCAGATGAGGGGAGAGGAAATTTTTGAAATTTCGCCCAACCTACCTGCAGGGTTCAGCCATTCATATGATGGATCTCTCATTCCTTCAATGGTATCAGAGTTAGGTTCAAGTCTTGAACCGAACTAAATCAGACCTGAACCTACGCAAATGGGCAGAAGGTGTTCTACCCGATTTGTGCAGATTAGGGTTTTTTTCTAGAAAATTGTTTCCCAAATAAAGGGCGATTGATCTGAAATTACATTTTACAAATCAGAATTTTATTTAGAATTGTTCTTTATAATTTCTTGATTTATGGGATGTTCATACAAGTGGAGATCGAAATCTTTTTCTGGCTCGAGATAATCTGTGATTTGCAGTTTCTTGATTTATTTATTACATTTGGTCTGTAAAATATTTTTTTTTTTTATTTTTTAGACTGAATGTATAGGATTCGATCTGATGTAATATTAATAGAAATTTTTAGGGTTTTCATTTTATTATTTTTTTTTGGACCGAAGATGGCGGCGGAGGAAGGAGATTTCGCAGATGGGAAAATTGCTATCTGCGATTTGCATTTTATGAAACTGCATACTGTGATCTAACATCTGTTTTGCAGGATGTGATGTGCGAACAACCCTCTTTGACTGATTCTTGTTTTTCTTTAATCAATATTTAATTTCATATCAGTTTCTTGGATTAAATCTTTAATTAAAGATCAAACCCTAGACCCATTCAAACCGGATTGGTCCAAACTGGTTGGACCGAATCTAGGGTTCGATGGAGGCTGATTGTCAGCCCTAATTTCCCACTGATGGGCCTAAGGATTGATAATTAATTAAGACTTTAATTCGGCCCAACTTGTAAGGCCTAGTTTTAAATTGTTAAAACTGCTAAAAGCCCACTTTTGTAGGAAAGCTATATGGGCCGAACTACCTAACCCTATTCGACCCATATACCTAGATAATGTTAATTGTTAATGTTATGGATTAAAATGGGCTTCAATTACGGTTTTTAAAGATATTTAATTGATTGGATCAATTTATCCTTGCATGTGATGTATGGATGTGTGATGTGCTACGTACATGGGCCATAAGTACTTGGCAAATGCAGATTCGGTAATGGCTCTTGCGCACACCATGGATGAATGCACATCATTGCCATGGTGCTCCTAAAGATCATTGGATGATCTCCCTTAGTGGTGGGCCCCACACCTCCTGAAAGGGATACGTGCGGAGCCCTAGCCGATCAGGGCCCACCAAAATCTGGCTTTATGAAAGTCAGTAGAGCCACTTTGGTTTGACCTAAATTAAACTAGGGCGTAACTTTTGTTCCCTCCTAAAATATGAGTGCATGTGATAGGGAGTATGATGAACTATCTAAAGGCCTTTCATCATTAGCATGAAGATGGGTCCTTCAGTAATGAGGAAATGCACCATAAATTTGGGCTATCCATTTGCTGTTGGATCTGTCGGAGTGTTTCATAAGATGATAGGGGCGTCATAGACCAATGTGGGAGGGGCTTCACCAGAAAATGGGAACTCTCTCACGGTACCTTGGCGTTCACGAATATGATGGGTGAGCACTCACTGGATAGAAAGGTTTAACCTAAAATGGCTCTGAACCTTGCTAACAGAGGCCAAAGGGAAAGCTCATATGATGAGTGGATATGATCCTTCACAGAAAGGTGGTGGGGTTTTGTAGCTGAAACAGTTGGTTCCATGCACCCTATGTGGTTTCTCACATTTCTAGAGACAAGTCGCTGTCTCCGTCACTGAGATGGGAGGGAAATCTCAAAGATGAATAAATGGGAATGGAACATAGGTTACAAGCCATATTTATGTAGATAACATGAATCAAATTAGGTTGTGGACTGATGTTTGCTCTTTTATCAGAAAATGGCAAATGAACAATTTGCAAAGCTTCTTGACGACAACAAGCTTAAAGGCCCAAACTATGTCGACTGGTACCGTAACCTTATGTTGGTCTTAACCTCTGAGAAATTGGATAAGGTGGCCAGAATCCTGCCCCGGATTGTCCGGGAGATAGGGCTTCTGAGGCCCGGAGAAGGGAATACCAAGAATGGGAGAAAAACTCCCTGGCTCGCTGCTATATCATTGCCTCGTTGGACAATCCAATACAGAGGCAGTTCGATCAGATCGAACTTGCCAAAGACATATTGGACAGTCTCAAGACAATGTACGAAGAGCAGAACCGTTCTACTAGGCAGAAGATCTTGAAGCAGTTCATGACCGCGCAGATGACCAAGGGCCAAAAAGTTCACGACCATTGTCTTTGGATGATGGGCTACATTAATGAACTGGAGGCTCTTGGATCCGGGCTAGATCTGGTAACCCAGATAGACGCCATTCTCAACTCTTTGCCTCCGTCCTTCAATCCATTCATCATGAACTACAACATGAACAAGCTGAATGTCATCTTGTAGGAACTCAGCAATATGTTGCAGAGCACTGAAGAATTGATTAAGAAGGATGAGCCCATTGCCATGCTTGTTGAAGCTGGCAAGAAGGGCAAGAAGAGAAGGGCAAAGAGAAAGCCCTAGAAGAAGGCCACCAAACCCAAGAAACAGAGGAAAGACAAGGCATCGGATGCCTGCCATTTCTATCATCAGGCCGGCCACTAGAAGAGGAATTGTCCTCAATACCAGGAATCCAAAGAAGGTAATTTCGAATCTTGTGTCATAGAAACCAATTTGTTGGTAGCTCCTCTAATGTCTTAACCAGTAGAACTACACCGTGACCCACACCTCATGAATGAGCCTGTCTTTGTGTAAGTGATTGTGGATGAGCTCCCCCTAACCCAATGGTGACCACCTCAGTTTGAAAAGTATGATGGGATCTTAGACTCCAACGATCTCCTCAAGGGGTTCAAGGCAATAATGATGTTACATGGCTCATCTGAAGATCTCATGTGCAAGGCCTTTGTCGCAACCATACACGGAGTCGCTAGAACTTGGTATGCTTTGCTCCCGCCACGATCCATAGCCTCTTGGGAGCAACTGGAGACATAGTTCCTAGCATAATTCACTACCAGCTAGAGGCATTGGAAGACCTCGACCAGGCTCATGTAGGTGCACCAGAAGAGAGGAGATACCCTACGAGACTATATATTTGGCGAGGTTCAGCGTCAGGGAACTCTAGGTCCGAGCCCGAGACCAATCGGTGGCCATGGCCACCATTATGCACTGCTTACGCTCATCAATGTTCAACTTCTCATTGCAGAAGAATCCTCTGCCCAACTTTACTGTGCTCATGAAACACGCACAAAAATATATGAATGCTGAAGAGGCCTAGGATCTATGCAGGAGTGATGAGGACAAGCACGACCGCAAGTGGAAAGACCATGATGAACGAAGATTAAAAGGTAAGACCGCCGCCCCAACTGTAGACCTAGGACTTTGTCCCCGATGTACCATAATTTCACTCCATCGAAACTTTGTCAGGTGGCCCAAGAATATGAAGTCCTAGAGCAACAAGAGGAACAAAGATAAGTACTATGACTTCTATCGAGATCATGACCACGAGACCGAGAGTTGTCGTGATCTGCGCCATCACCTAGAGGACCTAGTCTGACGTGGGTACCTCAGCTGGTTCATCAACATCAAGGAGCACAAACAAAAGGAAGAGCTGCATCACACCGATGCACCACCAACCTAAGCTCCACCCGTCGGGGTCATCATGGTCATCTCAGGTGGGATGGCCTTCGGAGGGGAAACTAACTTGGCCCACAAGGCGTATGCTAGGTTGCATCAGGTCGAGAACAGAGAACAGGAGAGACCGAGGCAGGACATCTCCATCACTTTCTCCGGCGATGACCTTAGGGGGGTACAGACATCGCATGATGACACCCTCTTGATAACCACCTAGATCACCAACTTCGAGGTTTGAAGGATACTGGTAGACAGAGGAAGCTCGGCCGACATCATCTTCGAGGAGGCCTTCGAGCAGCTCGGAATCAGAAAGGACTGCCTGATGCCAATCAACACCACTTTGGTAAGATTTTTTGAAGACTCACTGATAACTAAGGGGAAAATCACACTGTCATTGCTAATAGGTGATGGCCTCATCACCACAACGGTGATGGTGGACTTCATCATCGTTTGTGTCATGTCACCCTACAATGCCATCATTGGCCAACCAACGTTGAACATGCTACAAGTCTCAACCTCCACCTACTACTTGGCCATGAAGTTCCCAATGCCCTACGAAATATGCATCGCACGAGGAAATCAAAGAGCCGCGAGGTAATGCTACCTAATAGCTTGCAGAGGAAGACCCCACACCAATGAGTCACTCACCATGGAAAACATCGACCTAAGAAATGAGCTACAAACATAGCGTGGCCTGCCTGTGGAAGACCTCATTCAGGTACCCCTCTTCGACAACAACTTGGAGAAAACTGTCCAAATAGGACCCTTCCTAGAAGGTGACCTTTGAGACAACATTATGTAGTTCCTCAAAGACAACGCCGCCATGTTCGCTTGGTCGGTACCAGCTAAACATTGACCCAAGCTATCAACCCATGGCGTAGAAGAAGAGAAGCTTTGCTTCTAAACGGTGGCAGGTGATCAATGAAAAAGTGTAGAAGCTGCTTGACATCGGCTTCGTTTGAGAGGTGACATACCCAGATTGGTTGGCAAATGTGGTGATGGTCAAAAAAGACAACGAGAAGTGGAGAATCTGCATCAACTTCACTGATCGAAATAGGGTTTTCCCGAAAGACAACTCCCCCTTGTCGTGAATGGACTAACTCGTTGACTTAACGGTAGGGCATGAGCTCTTGAGCTTCATGGATGCCTTCGTCGATTATAATCAAATCCAGATGCATCCGGATGACCAAGAGAAGACCACCTTCATTACGGACCGAGGACTGTTTTTCTATAAGGTGATGCCCTTTAGTTTGAAGAACGTCGGTGCCACTTACCAGAGACTGGTGAACCACATATTCAAGGAACAACTCAGACGAAATGTGAAAGCCTACGTGGACAACATGCTGGTGAAGAGCAAGAAAGCAGAGCATTACCTACTCGACCTAAAGGAGGTCTTTGGCATCCTTAGGAAATACCAGATGAAGCTAAACCCGATGAAGTGTGCCTTCGGCATCGGCTTAGGGAATATGATTCCCGAAAGGCTGAAAGAAAATTTTTGAAATTGCACCCAACCATCTTGCATGGTTCGGCCATCCATATGGAGTTCACCTTCCTTCAGAAGAATCCCACGACCGAGCACACATCCGGATTGTGGCGTAGCAGTAGAGGATGGTCAGGTACTATGACACCAAATTTTGAAAGAATGAATTCAAGACAGGAGACCTTGTCCTCTGCAAAGTCATCGTGCCCAAGTCTACGAAGGGAAACTCGGGCCCAACTGGGAAGAACCGTACAAGGTGACCAAAGTGATCGGCCCGAGCACCTATAGACTAGAAGACCTTGATAGGAGGTCGGTGCCAAGGAGTTGGAACATCGGGAACCTCAAAATGTACTATCAATAAACAGAACCGAACCTCCCTTGTATGAATAGTTTTTGAATAAAGCCTCTGTCTATAAACAATAATCGAGTATGCACTACACACACTACATAGCCGAACTATAACAACTGAGGACCTCAGATCACAACCGCGCACACACAACCCCACCAGACCCAAATGGTAGGGCACATTGGGACCACATAGCAAACAACGGTTGGACCTACTTGGTGGCCGAGCTGAACACAATGGTCCAATGCCTTAGCTAAGACCCGATTGACCAGAAACGAACGAAGCCCCAAGTTGAATTGGCCAAGTAGGGCACGGCGCCCCTATCCAACCACAAAAGAGGGTGGCAACTGAACTCCATGAAATAGACCGACACGAAGTTGGAACAGAGCTGGCCAAGTACCACAGCTAGTCCCCCCTCAAGGACTGCAAGCTTTGTTGGACCAAGCGCCACCAAGCTCCCCCAATGACGATGAGGACTTGGAAGCAGTTCGGCCAAGTAAGACCTTAAGGCCTAATCGGCAGCACAGTCTAAGAAGCACACTGACCAATCGAGCTACGAGGTATGGCAACTCAAAAAGGGAAATAGTAGCACACAACAAAAAGTCTACTCGGAAAAAAAGATTTTCATTAACTAAAAGGGGCAGTACATTGATCATAAGCCCGACATACCAAGCCTCTTACAAAAAGGAAATTGAAGGGAAACAGAAGCATTGCATTTATTCCAAGATGGTCATATTGTATGTGGGGACAGACTCCTTGAGAGTGGTCGTGTTGTCATTCAAAACAGGTTGTGCGATGGTTGGCACCTCAGCGTCGAAGGGGCCATACTCCTCTACGGCCGTGAGTATCTCAGGATGCTTGCGCATAACACCCCTCTTGTAGCGAGCGAAGCCAGTCTGCCAAGAGCATGTGGCATAATCATCGAGGACATTTTGAAACTCCTTAGACTACTTATATTTGGTGACTGCCTCCTCTTCGAAAAGTAGCAGCTTCGCCTATGACTCTTTGGCCACCTTCTGAGCCTTGTCGCACCCCTCCTTGAGCTCTTGCACTCGACTCTTCGACCTCCATAGCTGTTCGTCCTTGGCTGCCATTGCTTGCTTCAGCTCGGCCACCTTTTCCTGCAAATGAGAGAACACTAAGTCGTCACCACACAGGCAGCATGCAAAACACCTAGTCAATGAGCACAGAGGAGCAAACCAAGGAGTAGCTAAGACAACATAGATGTCTTACCATGACGGTCTCCAAAATGGCTGTGCTCTCCAGCACCCCATTCATATAGTCACTTGTCTCCCTATGGATCCTGGGCAACAGAATGCCCTTGTCCATCTGCTTAGGGACGCCGTCCGTCTCTAGGGTATCCTCTAGTCGCACAGTCTAGCTCGGCCTGTACACTTCAGCCCCTTCCTTCACCAAACTTGAAGAGGGCGGGACCTCGATACCTCCTCGGGGCACGAACCGCAATCAGGCATGCTACAATGGAGACCCATCGAAACCAATGTCAACTACGTCACCTTTAGTAGGCCACAACCTCTTATGCGGTCGAGGGGTCATGGCCTCGGAATAGCATTGCTGCTAGGCCGCCCCTGCCTAGGCTATTGCCCTCCTCTGCGTGGTGGCCTACATCCGCCTTGTCCTCTCCTCATCAACTGTCACCATGTCTACCAAGCAAAGAACACCAATCAATCAATGCCAAAGAAGAGAAGCATAAAGAACTTACAAAGTAAAGACAGATCAGTCGGGGGCTCCATCAGCCCAGCATGGATCAACATTGCAAATGAGGTGTACTCTTGTACATCCACCCTCACTATCCACTGGATGACCGCCAACTCCTCCCTAGACAAATCAGCCTCGGTTGGCACCTTCACTTTGGTCTTCGGGATTGACAACTTGGTGGGGAATGATCAGCCCTCTGGTGGTGCATAAAGAAGAACCCCTCCTTCCAGTGCTTCACCGAGGAGGGGGCTCCTACAAGTACCTTGTTGTTCTGTCAAACCGAGAAGTAATAATAGCTTTGTTGGTGCTTCTTTAGGTGTAGGAAGTAAGTGCACATTGGTAGGGTAATGTCCACGTCGTGAATGGTACAGTAGCATAGGAGGCTAACTATATACCTAAAGGAATTGAGCATGAGCTGAATTGGCTGGACACGATACCACCTCAACACCATCAAGATGCCATTATTCAAGGGGAACATCAGCCCAACTATCAGGTTGTGCTCATAGATGTAGAGTTCATTTGGTTGAGCCAATGTGGCCCTCTCACCTATTCTAGGACACCTCAGCTTGTACTCATTGGGAATGCAATACAGGGCTCTAATGTGGGCCACATCCCGAGGTGATAACCTACAAGGAGAAGAAGCGAAGCGCCTACAGAACTGCACAAAAGTGTTGGGCCCCTCTTCATATATCACCTCCACATCTACTTTAGCTTCATTGGTTTCCTTGACTTCTTCCCCTCGGAGGGCCTCGACCTCCTCTGCTGTGGTACCCTCACCTCCAAGTCCGTAGACCTTGACCTCATTGGCCTCAGTCTCTCGGATTGTGAATGCGGTGACCTCGAGATAAGACCCCTGCTTGGACTTGCTACCTAACGTACTAGAACCGGACGAAATGAAAGAGCAAGAGAACAAGAAGGAAGATGAAGACATCTTACCGAAGTGGTAGATCGTAGACACCTGAATCACCAATCGAGGACTAGACACCTATTGAACTCCTATGATTGCCTTCACTTAGAAATGACAAAGTGAAATGGCTCGCCACCTCCCTTTAAATAGAAACAGCCAATGACTTAGATCAATCCAAATCAACAGCATGGGTTACCCCACTTTGCACATGCATACACCTTAGGAAGACGAAACGATGTATCTACTGACCCATAACAAAAATGACATGAGCATTGAACCGACCAGTTCGCCCTCCAAGCCGGTTATACCCTGGGCCAACCAGCTCGAAGAAATTAGTGTTCCTTAACTGAAGACTTTAGAACTCTTCCACCAGCCGCGGCTGAGAACCACACTCTTCAACTTTGGATTTGTGGGAGTGTTGGGTGGATGATGAGTTGGCCAAGGGCACCACATGGTAGTATCCATGGCCGCCCTCTTCGGGCCACGATGACATCGATCACATGATGGAAGAGCGTGATTAGGAAGGAGTATCCCACACAAACAAGAAAGCGGACCCTGCCAAAGAAGGGAACTTCCCGAAGACCTCGGTGGGTAACCTCATTCCGACAACCCTGGAAGCCTTACCCGACCAAAACATGGATAGCCGACTATAAATAGGTATTCCCCACTTGAGGTAAGGGACTTTTGGAACCCTCAATTCACTTAGCACCCTTCCACATCATCTCCCCGGCTTAGAACTAGCATTCTTCCAATCTAATCGTCCCGGCCAACCTCATCATCTTGCACTAACTTGAGCATTACCCAGAAAACAATTCCTCGGGCCTCTAACTCTTCCTATAATTACAAATCTTGATGTATAGCTTCATCCTTCTACCTCGGCCTCAACAAACAGAATTATTTGACTGCAACCTCAATTCGAAACACCTCCGATTGAACAACATCACACCCTCTATTTGGAAATATGTCGCCATGAATAATAAATACAAAGTACCGGATGTGCGGCTAGGATAGGCACGCTCTATGAGGAGCAGATCTAGACTCGTTAACACTCTTGTATCATGCCATGCCTCATATCTCATTCAAAAAGGCATTAGAAAGCCATGTAGGAAAAGACTTCATGTATATTCACCTGAGCAAGTTGGTGTTTGGTGTACGTTTCTTTCGTTGCTTATCTTTCTTTCATCCAACCAAAAGGAATAGATGTCATTTTTCAAATATATTTTCAGTTTAAGAAAAAAGGGTAAAATACAAAAACCTCCCCTAGGTTTTCTAACAATCATAAAAACCTTCTCTATGTTTATACTTTAGCAAAAACCTCTCTTGTACTTTTTAGAAAATATGTAGCTACCTCCCTTCCTAGACAGAAAAGCCAAAATAATGTATTTGTTTTTTTAAATGCCTATTTTGCCCTTATGCATATCTATTTAGATGTAGATTTATTAAACTTTCCTCCAAGCACTATTCATTTTCTTCCCACTAACGAAGAACTAGAGACGTCAACTCTCTCTCTCTCTCTCTACCTTGGCCTTCTGTCTGGCCTTGGCTACATCTCGCCTTTTGCCTCCTTTGCCTTCCTAATCTTGTGCACCATCTCCACTTGGTCGAGTCTTTGTTAGTTCCTTCTTCGCTTGCAATTTCACAAACACCCACCACCACACAAGGAAAATGATGAGAAACATGGTGGTATCTCAGCCTCACCAATCGCTACAATGGGGCCAGCTTGAGTGTGTTTCAAGGTATTTAACTAACATAGCTTGCATTTCAATCTCTTTGTCTTGTGCCAATAATTCCAAAGTTGAATATTGGATAAGATTAGACTTGCAGAGACGAATAATTGGTGGAAGACTACATCTGTGATAGCTAACAAGTCTGTGTTGAGTGTGTCTCAAGGTATTTAGCTTATACTCGTCAAATATGTAAAAGTTGAATGTCCATGAAAAGGGGTGATTTCGGAGACAAAACATGAATTGGTGGAAGACGATGGCACACCTTATGTAAGTTGGAGTAGTGATGAGAGATGTCCGATCAAGTCCCAATAGCACTTGTGGCACCCATCGATTTTGTTTAATTCCATGAGATGAATCCCCTTTCAACTTTATATTGGAGATTTCTTTTTTCTTTCTTCTTAAAACTGAATTCTTCGAACTAAACCCATCAATCAAATTAAGCTTCATGCCAAACCGATTACTGAATCATGAAGCAGTTAGGAATTACTCTTAGAAGGTATTCATCATTGACCCTTGAAAAATATAGCAAAACTATTAGTTATTTTAGGCTTGAGTACCTATTTGGCCATTTGAATATTGTAACGAGTTGCAGCCCAACTTGCAACCTTTTGTTTTTCCTATAAAGCAACTCCAGCTTGCAACCTTTCGTTTTTCCTGTAGACTATGTTTGAAGAGAGAGAGAGGGACTAGGGGCGATAAATTGATAGACCATGTCTCAAGCTCTTAGGAATTGATTCTATTTAGGAGCAGCCATGGCCATGGGTATGCGATGGAAGGCTGATGGCTTCTAGTTCTTACTTCTTAGGAAGAAAATGAACAGTGTTTTGGAGGGAGGGTAAAATAGGTATTTAAAAAAATAAATACATTAGGACAGTTTTTCTGTCTAGGAAAATCAGCCCCCCACGAAACTGCCCCCACAAACGTCCTACAGTACATCCCCGCCATGTATTGAGAACATCTCCTTATATGACATCATCATTCCAGGTATATTATCAGCGGAGATATTTCCAATACAGGGCGGGGATGTACTGTGGGACGTTGTGGGGGGCAGTTTCATGGGGGCTGATTTGGTCTCGCATATTTTCTAAAAGGTACAGAGAGGTTTTTGCTAAATATAAACATAGGGGGTTTTATGATTGTTAGAAAAATAAGGGGAGGATCTTGTAATTTACTAAAAAAACTAAGTAAAAGTCACATCCGTAGGGCTAGCATCTGCTCCCAAAAGAATCTTATTTAAGCATCTCTTGAAATAATAATTTAACTACAAGGATCCGTTTTCTAGACTGTTCCAAAAGACGTTTTTGTCCCAGATATTTGCTAATTTGCACGATGCTCGAAGGGTGTATGATTCAATGAATAAGAGAAGAAGATCCACCGTCAGCTATAATGAAGCTGCTGCTCTCATGCAACTACCTCCATGCGTCAATGAGGCTGCTCTCTCATCAGTTTCTTTTTCACAGTGGCGTGGGACCAGCCAATCCAATGGCTCGACGTTTGTGGCAGGCTGGTCATCAGTGAAATCGAGCAAAAGGGAAGGGCGTAGAACATAACATAATGACGGAAGCAATGACATCCTGTTTACGTTTTTGAATTCAAAGAAAAGGCTAGAAATTTTCAGAATTGGTTGATCAGAGACGGCTATAAATATCAGCCATCTCCCCCTACAATCACTCGCTCACTCATTAGCCTACTCTCTGGTGTCAGTGGTTTATAGCTTTGAGCACCTTAGATTTGTTAACAATGGCGGATGAAGTGATTCTTTTGGATTTCTGGCCAAGCCCTTTTGGGATGAGGGCGAGAATTGCTTTGGCTGAGAAGGGGGTCAAATATGAATACAGGGATGAGGACCTCCAAAACAAGAGTCCTCTGCTGCTGCAGATGAACCCTGTTCACAAGAAGATCCCTGTTTTGATTCACAATGGGAAGCCCATCTGCGAATCGCTCATTATTCTTCAGTACATTGATGAGGTCTGGAAAGATAAACTCCCGTTGATGCCCTCCGATCCACACAAGCGCGCCCAAGCCAGGTTCTGGGCTGATTTCACAGACAAGAAGGTGGATCTCCCACTGAACTTTATTTTTCCTTGTATTCCTCTTCCCTTTTCTACGTGGGTTAGTTTCTTTGTTATGGAATCTAAGCATGAAAAAAAATCTAAAAGAAATGAAATATTGTTGCCTTCTTATGGCTTCTTCTTTTCTTCTTGATTTCTGGAGTAGTTAAGTAGTTGATTTTATATCCTTGATTTGATGATAATTCATAGTTCTACTGCTTTCATTTTACCCAATAAAAGAGTGAGAATATGAAGATAAGTTGGTTTTGATTTGATATCTTCTTTTGCATGTTTTCTTTTTGTTTTTTGTTTTTCTTGAAGCCTGATAAGGCGATTTTCATGTATTATTAATGTGCTTCAGAGCTTCAAACATTGTGGGTATTTTTCATTTGATTAAGTTATTCTGAATGTTTACCTTTACTATTATATTCTCAGAGATCTTTGCAAATGGGTGGGTGTCTTCTTTGTTCTCCATTCTCAGATGGGTAATCTGGAAATCTTCTCATTTGGGTTCTTTTATTACCGTGGAATTAAGTGGCCAAGTGCCCCCTTTAACCATGTTTTGAACCTTGTAAAATCTTGCTTCAAATTGGGGCAGATTGATGTGTGGAGCAGTCTCTCTGTATTCTTTAACTCCTTCATATTCATACTTACCTTCCCTTTTTTTTCTGGTTTCTTCCATGTAGATTTACGATTGTGGAAGGAGGATTTGGGCTACCAAAGGAGAAGACCAAGAGGCAGCAAAGAAAGAGTTCATAGAGTGCTTGAAGCTCTTGGAGGGGGAGCTTGGAGACAAGCCTTACTTTGGGGGTGACGCTTTGGACTTCGTGGATGTGACGCTTGTCCCCTTCTACAGCTGGTTCTACGCCTATGAGACGTGTGGGAATTTCAGCATTGAAGCTCACTGCCCAAAGTTTGTGGCTTGGGCCAAGCGGTGCATGCAGAAGGAGAGTGTGTCAAAATCTCTCCCTGACCAGAACAAGGTCTACGATTTCGTTTTAGTACTCAAGAAGAAGTTCGGAATTGAGTAAACAAGAGAGAGAGAGAGAGAGAGAGAGAGTGGAGTCATAATTTGGGTGTCTGGTCTTCTTGGGTTTTGGGTTGTCTTCAACTCCTGTTGTTAGTTTAGTTTCGTGGTGTTATTCTGCTATAACGAGTGGTAATCGAGTAGTTGCCGCTCTTCATAGTCTTATTCTGTTACAACGAGTGGGAGCAGTTGCCCCTCCAAACTTATCATCTTTCACCGTTCTTCTGTGTTCCCAAATACAGATTATACTATGTGATTTTGCATTCTGTGAAGAGATTGTGCACTGGCCTAATTGTCTTCTCACTCCTCTGTTCAGTCTGTAGTCTTTGAATGGTCCAATTAAGACGAATGCTTTTTTTCTTTTTTTTTTTTATAATGCTTTTAAATATAATCAACAGGGCCCGTTAATCATCAGGTGAGAATTAGAGTAAGACGAATGCCGTCAGTTTGGAACGTGGCCCAGTCTGACTGGTACGATTTATCAAATAGAAGCTTCCTGAGGAATGCTCGTGCGACCCATTTGCGAGCTACTTTGCAACGAGTTTCGAATATTTCAGAAGTACCCTTAGTAGAATTGGTCATCGGATGACTTGTCTTGTTCGGGAGCTCATGCGAGTCGGCTGTCTTAGCTCGCAAGTTAAAGTTTTCATCGGAATATCCCTTGAGGTAGCTTGGGGGACTCTGAGCCCGCATTGTGGCGAGCCCCTCCTTTACCCCGCTACTATCTAGCGAGCTGCTTTATGGGCCTATCACTTAGTCGTATTGGACCACAATACCGAGTTGTCGCTTACACTGAATCAGCGTCCACGTGTCGTCGTTCCATAGGTCGGGTCAAATTATCCTTCATCAATTGCCCTCCACTCCTCGGGCTAAGAGTGCCGCCTTAGCGCGGGGAGTTTATGAAACTCGATGGATTGATTTGACCGAAATTCAAACTTGATTGACTGTTTTCAATAAATGCATTTGCGGGAATTAATAGATCTTCTGACTTCTCTGACTTTTCGGATTCCGAAAATGTGCTAAGGTGGCCTTTAATTCCGAATGTCATGCGGCTGTGACTACCTTAACTGTGGAAGACGTGTCGCCAATCGCCTTCGGTTTTCAGAAGGCGTGCGGTAAGGGCGCTTGTGGACCGTTGGATCTGCTTTGATCCGGGCCGTCGGTTTGAAAGGGGCGAGAGCTATAAATTGGGGGCCCCCATCGGCCTTATCTCCGTCCATGCCATCTTGCTTTTGGCTCTGAGGTTGCGTACTTCGCTTAGTCTACTCGAGTTTCTCAGTCCGCTTCGTTCCGTCTACTCTGGTGAGTCCCAACCGCCGTCAGCCATGTTTGGCTACCCACGCCATACTTACCACAGGGGCGATAGCCAAGATGACGATGCTCCCTCGGGTTCGGGGAGAGCCTGGGAGCATATCCCGGAGGCTCGGGAGGCCTCTGGCGACATGGCATCCACTTCTAGGGGGAGGGAGCCTGATACCTTTGGCCCTTCCTTAATGACAGCGGAGAGACTCAGGTCTCTGATCTACTACTTTCGCCTTCCTGGGGACCTGGTTTACAGCCTCCCTACTAGCAACTTTCCTTGGGAGCATGGTCCCAATGACATAATGATCTTTCAGGAACAGCTTGAGGTTGGCTTGCGTCTTCCCCTACACCCCTTGAAAGTGGAGGTGTTGAACCACTTCAACATCACTGTTGACCAGCTTCACCCCAACACTGTTCGAAACATGGTTGGGATTATATCCCTATGCCACGAGTACTGCCTCCCTTTGGACTTTGACATTTTTGCCTCTATCCTTTGTATAAAGAATGCTGCTCCTGGGGTTCCCCTGGAGAGGCGCTTTTACTACCTCTCTCCCCGTCACGGCGGCTACAAGCTCTTGTACGAGTTGCCGAATAAGATCCCCGCCTGGAAGCGGGACTACTTTGTGGTCCATAACCCCGAGGGGTGGCCCTTTCCCACTGCTTGGAGGGGTGCCATCTAGGACCCCAGGGTCGAGCTGAACATTGAGATTCGAAAAATGATGCTATCCTGGGCGTCGGTAGGCTTCCTTTGCTCGAACTACTTGGCCGAGGAGAAGCTCGTGCAGGTAGGCTTGAGCCCGAGTAGGTCGGCCTTTTAGGTCGCGTAGTGTCTTGTGACTTGTGTACACATGAATTTTGCTTCCTGTTGGACTAATATCTTGTGGTCTTTTGGCAGCCATCATGTCTAGTGCCGATTCGCGCCGCCTTCTCTCGGGCAACCAGAGACGCCAGGTGAAGAGGACGCGCCCCGACCGGACCCCTCCTTTAGGAAGCATTGAGTTCGGGTCTACTGAGTCGGTCCTGCTCTCTCCTCCACCCGAGGTTCCGATGCCCCCTCCTGAGGGGGCTAGTGGGGTCAACCCTGGGGGAAGCGAGCCCTCTCCGCCAGGGGAGGCCCCCTTTAACCCCTTTCAGCCCCGTCCTTATCCCCGGTTCCCAGTGGGAAACTGAGAAGGGGTAAACGATTATCTGGTAGCTCGCCGGAGGAGTCGGAAGGCAATCAATAATGACGAGATCGCTCAGTGGGGAAACATGGAGCCCGGGGATCTCTCTACGTTCACCTTTGCCCACTACATGGTGGTAAGTGGCCTTTTTCCCTTTTTCCCTCTCGTTTTGCCCTTTTATAGTTGTATTCTGATCTTTTTCGCCGATAGGTAAATCCTACCATCCATGCCATGGCTCTCCAGACGCGCATCCATCGCGTCGACGCCCTCGACCAACGTGCTGCCAATCAGAATCTCCAGTTTGAGCTCGACCGGATCTGGGGTGAGCTCCATCACACTCGCAAGGGGAGCGAGTCTCAGGAGCTGCTCGTCCACGACCAGGAGGCTCAAATCGCTCGGCTTACTGAAGAAAGCACACGCTATAGGGAGGAGTCGTCGAGGATGGTGGGGGAGAGGGAGCTCCTCAGGCAGCAAGTGCGGGAGTTGGAGTCCACTCTTCTGAATCGGACCCAAAACTTTGATCAGATGGTGGAGGCTGAGCGAGAGAAGGCGGTCTGGTATTTTAAAGACTCCTAGGAATTTCATGATCTCCAGGCAGAGTATGGTTCGGGTTCGTACCGCTCAGGGTTCAAGCTCTGTCAGTAGCTGTTTCGGAAGAAGTTCTCCGGGCTCAACCTCGACGACATTACTATGAAGGGTCTGTCCCCTGAGACAGTAGACCAGGCGGATGAAAAGGAGCCTGACTCTCCGGAGGATGAGGAGGCGGATCCTTGAGGTGGCGTTTCTCTGGGCTTCTGTGGCTTCCGGGTGCCGTAAACCTGGTCTTTCACCAGTTTTTTGGTTGGGCGGTCGTGCCCTATGATGATCAAACCTTTCCCGAGCTGTTTTAGCTCGGTTGCTGCACTTGTTATTTTCCTTTACTGCATTTGTTTGTCGTTTGTTTTTTTTTTTTTTTTTTTTTAACGATGAAAGTCTCTCCCCTCTTTCTGAGTATGATGAACTCCTTTCATTTTTGCTAAAGCGATCTCATCATTTGGGTTATTGAAGCTACCTACCCAAAGTAGGGCTCTTCGGTAGGCGTTCTCCCTATGTCACGTTTAGGGCCTCTGTGGCATACTGTGAAGTGATTACTATGTACGTCCGAACTAAGCATTGGTTGGTTATCCTTTAGTTCGATCGATGTATCAAGACGAACTGTGTTTCGTAGAGTTTGAACCCGAGCTGCTTACGCCTTTAATATTTCATACTTTGCCTTCGCCATTGAGGTAGTTGTCTTTCTTCATGCCGAGGCCTTCGTTAGCTCGGTGTTTTGGCCCTTAGGCTTAGGGAGGGACCCGTAGTCCGCTCTTGGATTCTCCCAAGCCGAAGTGGCGATTGGGGTCTTCTTATGCCGAGGTCATGTTAGCCCGGTATTCTGGCCCTTAGGCTTTGGGAGTGGCTCGTGGCCTACTCGATTCTTACAAGTAATATTGCCTCGTGTTGACAATATTCCATGCTCGAGGTACTTGTTTCCCTTTGAGGGTCTCGAGCTCGTATGTTCCTTCCTCGAGCACTCGTTTCACTCGGTAAGGACCTTCCCAGTTGAACCCGAGCTTGCCAGCGCCGGGCTCAGGTACCATAACTTTACGAAGGGCCAGGTCGCCAACGCGGAGGTTTCGCTTCTTGACCTTGGTGTTATAGTACCGAGCTACTCTCTGCTGGTATGCTGTAGTTCTAATGTACGCGAGGTCCCTTACTTCATCGAGTAGGTCGAGGTTGGTACGTAACTCATCTTCGTTTGTTTGATCACTGTATGCTTCTAGGCGCAACGTAGGTACTTTGATCTCTGCGGGGATCACTGCTTCGGTGCTGTAGGTGAGATTGAAGGGTGTTTCTCCCGTGGTGGTCTTCTCTGTGGTCCGGCAGGCCCATAGGACACTGGGTAGTTCATCTGTCCACAATCCTTTAGCTTGGTCTAGCCATGCCTTTAGTCTGCGGAGGATGACTCTATTCGTGACTTCTGCCAGGCCGTTTGCTTGAGGGTGTGCGACTGAAGTAAAATTTTGTCGGATCCCCATGTCTCGGCACCAGTCTTGAAATTTGATGTCCTCGAACTGTTTGCCGTTGTCGGAGATCAATACCCGAGGTAATCCGAAGCGGCATACGATGTTCTTCCAAAAGAAGTTTTGGACATTTCGGGCTGTTATCGTTACGAGGGGTTCGGCTTCTACCCACTTGGTAAAATAGTCCACTGCTACCACTAAGAACTTCCTTCCACCCGTTGCTGGCGGGAATGGCCCGAGTAGATCGATGCCCCACTGTGCAAAGGGCCACGGACTGGTGAGATATTTGAGGTCGGCAACGGGTTGGTGGTAAATATTGGCATGTCTCTGGCATTTGTCACATTTCCTGACGAGTTCAATGGCATCTGCCTTCATTGTTGGCCAATAATACCCTTGTCAAAGCGCTTTCGGGGCGAGGGCCCTGCGCCCCAAGTGTCCGCCGCACAGACCCTCATGAGTGTCGCGGTGTACGAGCTCGACTTCGGTAGGTCGCAAGCAACGCAAGTAGGGGAGCGTGTAGGATCTTCTGTACAACCGCTCGTCTATCATGACGTATTTAGCTGCCTGGCGCTGCACCCTTCTAGCTGCATTGCGATCTGCAGGGAGGGTCCCGTGTAACAAGAAGCTCATGAGTGGGTCAATCTAGCTCGGCTCTGCTTGAATGACGGGAGCGACCTCCTCTGCCCCTCTGAGAATGCTAGGCCGAGACAGGTCCTCTATGTACACGGTTCTCATGGTGATGTCGCTAGTGCTGGCTAACTTGGACAGGGCATCAGCCTCAACGTTCTCCGACCTAGGGATCAGTCTAATGAAGTGTGACTGGAAGTTTAGCAGGGCCTCTCTGACTCTGGCTAAGTAGGCGACCGTGGTCGGCTCGCGAGCTTCATATTCGCCAGTGACCAGGTTGACCACGAGCTGGGAGTCGCTGTAGATAACGATGTGCTTGTCTTTTACTTCTCTAGCTAAGGCTAGTTCGGCTATCAACGCCTCGAACTCAAAGCGTAGCGCGTACTCCAGTTTCATGCTGCTTGGGCCGTGCAGAACTATTCCGGCACCGCTACCCTGTTGGTTCGAGGAGCCATCTACGTGAAAGATCCAGGGCTCCTCATCCCAGCTCGTGGTCGGCCGAGCTAGGAGAGGTACCACACTGGCTACTACTTCACGGGGTTCAGACTCGACCGACCTGGGAGCATCGGGCTCACCCGAGGTGGGAGCCTCGCGCTCAACCGGCCTGGGAACTTCGTAGCTGAATGTGCATTCAGCTATGAAATCTGCTAAGGCTTGGGCCTTAATGGCAGTTCGCGGCTTGTACTGGAGGTCGTACTTGCTAAGCTCGATGGCCCACTTCGTTAACCGACCAGAGACCTCGGGCTTAAGCAATACTTGCCTCAGAGGTTTGTCGGTAAGGACGATAACAGTATGAGCTTGGAAGTACGGGCGGAGCTTCCGAACTGCAATTATCAATGCGTATGCTAGCTTTTCCATCTCCGGGTATCTCGTTTTTGCTCCCTGTAATACTTTGCTAACATAATAGATGGGTCGTTGGACCCAATCTACTTCCTTTATTAGTACCGAATTGACCACCTCGTCGCTTGCCGAGAGGTAGAGTTCTAAACCATCGCCCTCATCGGGCCGGGTTAGGGTCGGCACGCTAGCAAGGTATTCCTTGAGCTCGTCGAACGCGAGCTGGCAA
This sequence comes from Nelumbo nucifera, assembly GCF_055504915.1. Lineage (NCBI taxonomy): Eukaryota > Viridiplantae > Streptophyta > Magnoliopsida > Proteales > Nelumbonaceae > Nelumbo > Nelumbo nucifera. The sequence continues at coordinate 79,256,539 of NC_142651.1, forward strand.
TCTTGGGTCCATTCGAACCCTTTTCCCTTTATTTCCTTAAAGAACGATAGACTGCGGTCCGCCGACTTAGACATGAAACGGCTTAGGGCGGCTATGCGGCCATTCAACCTCTGAACCTCCTTCGGCTTCCGGGGTGGTTTCATGTCTAAGATGGCCTTAACCTTATCCGGGTTGGCCTCAATGCCGCGCCGGTTAATGATGTATCCCAGGAATTTACCCGAGGTCATGCCGAACACACACTTGTTTGGATTCAATCTCATATTGAACTTACGCAAAATTCCAAAAACAGAATGCAAGTCTTGTATTAATTCATGTGAGAACTGGGTTTTGACGACCATGTCATCTACGTAGCATTCTACTCTTCTGCCGATTAACGGCGCAAACAATTTATTTACAAGCCTTTGAAAGGTTGCCCCTGCGTTTTTCAACCCAAAGGGCATAACCTTGTAACAGCCGAATTCAGTGATGAAGACAGTCTTTTCTTTGTCCATCGGGTCCATCTTGATCTGGTTATAGCCCGAGTAGGCGTCCAAGAAACTTAGCAATTCATGCCCTGAGGTCGCGTCCACCAAACAGTCGATTCTAGGGAGTGGGAAGCAGTCTTTCGGGCAAGCCCGGTTCAGGTCGGTGTAGTCGACGCACATGCGCCACTTGGGTAGTGGACTTCTCTTATGAAGTCCGCCGCGAGGAGCTTCTCGACTTCCTCGTCGACCGCTTTCCACCATTCCGGGGCTAGGTTGCGTTTCTTCTGTCTAACGGGCCTAACTACAAGATCAGTGTTCAGCTTGTGAGTTATGAGTTTGGGGTCTATACCGGGCATTTTTGCCGCGGACCATGCAAAAATATCTAAATTTTGAAGTAAAAAATTTACCAGTTCGGATCGTAGGGGCTCCTGGACGGAAGCGCCGATCTGGAGCGTCCAAACTGGGTCTGCTGTTGAGGTCGGGACCGCGACTGCTTCTTTTGTGGGCGCGGCTCGTTCTTCGCTTTGCTCCGTGGGTCGTTCCAATTCAAGGTTATCGGCCACCTTGGTTTTCCCCTTTAGGGCGGCAATATAGCACTTGCGGGACTCGAGCTGGTCGCCCAGCGCTAGTCCCACACCGAAGTCTGTTGGGAACTTTATGGCCAAGTGGTAAGTGGAGACCACCGCCCGTAGGGCATGGGTGATCAGTCGACCTACTATGGCATTGTAGGGAGAGGGGGTCGCTACCACTAGGAAGTTGTGTTCGAATCTGACCACACAAGGCCATGTGCCGATCTCTACAGGTACTATTATTTTCCCAATGGGCCAGACTTCTTCTCCACTGAAGCCTACCAAAGGAGTGTTTGCGGGCTTCAGGTCGCTTCTCTGCAACTAGAGCTGGTCAAATGTGGCTTTGAAGAGTATGTCGGCCGAGCTGCCCAAATCAACGAGTATGCGCCTAACCTCAAAGTCGTTGATTCTCAACTTTATTACGAGCGCGTCGTCGTGGGGGTAATGGACTCCTCGCGCATCGTCTTCTGTGAAGAAAATTGGCTCTTCCGTTCTCGGCCGCTTTGGGGGGTTCTGTTCCTCCCGGGTGACCTCGCGAACCGACGTCCGAGCTGCCGTTAAGGTGCACCCTGCAACGATCGAACCTCCCACTATCATGTGGATGATTCCCCAAACTGACCTCTCCTCTGGGGGCTGTCTCTGCGGTTGTTCGGCCGGCTTGCTACTGGACTCGGGAAAGTCTTTGCCATGCTCCCCTTGCTGACCTGTTCTATTACTATTATTAGTGTTATTATTATTTTGTACAAAGTTTCTCAAATATCCGTGACGGATGAGCTCCTCTATCTCGTCGCGGAGGTTTTTACAACTCTCGGTACTGTGACCGTGATCCTTGTGAAAGCTGCAATACAGACTCTTATTTCTTTCATTGGGATTCCCCCTCAGATGGGGCGGCCACTTCACGTACGGGGCGTCCTTGATTGCCATTAGGATTTTGGCCCGCTTTGTGTTCAGTGGAGTGTAGTCAGCTCGGTCTGGTGTAGGAGCTTGGAACAACTGACCCGCCTTTGCACCCCGAACTATTTCCTTTTTTCTTCGGGTGTCCTCTTGACTGGAAGGTTCCCCTTCTCTCTTTCTTTTTTCGGGTGCGCCCTCACCCTTCTGGTTGATCTCCTCTTCGGTGGCTATGAACTTATCCGAAAGCTTTAGAAAGTTGATTATGGTCGCGGGTTGGTTGGCGATCATGTGCCACTTGAACTCTTTGTGTTTTACGCCCTTCTTGGCTGCTGCTAGGCGTACGGCGGGGTCCAGGCACAGTATCTGCATACAAGCGTCGTTGAACTGCTTGATATAACTTCGAATGGACTCCCCTTCTCTTTGGGCTACGTTGAAGATGCTTTCTTCAGTCCGCGGGCATCGTTTGCTGATGACAAAGTGGGACGTGAAGGCTTGTGCTAACTACGCCTAACTTCTTATCGACCCGGGTGCCAAGTTCCGGTACCACGTGCGGGCTGCTCCCCTGAAAGTAGTGGAGAAGGCCACGCACATGCATGACTCACTGGCTCGCGCCAGGTGCATCTGTTACTGAAAGGCGTCTACATGATCATTCGGGTCGAACGACCCGTCATACTTGTCAAGAGGGGGAAGCTTGAAATCCTTGGGCATTAGGACTACCAAGAGTTCGGAGGACAGGGGGGACGGAACCGAGAGGAGGGTAGCCTTGGCTTCGGTTGAGCCTACCTCTTCTTTGCCCATGAACTCGGGCAAATCGCGGGTGACAGATTGACGAGCTCGGCGCCGGCATCTCTGCTTCTTGGTGGGCTCGACGTTCGTGTTGCTCACCTCCGCGTTGTCTAGAATGGTTTGCGCCGGGAGTAGCCCGGTCTACTGGTGATGGCTGCGGACAGAAGGGGCCTGCTTAGAGTCTATTGCCAGGATCTCGAACCGGTTTTCAAGGATCGGGGTTCTGAACTTCGACTGTCGAGGCGACGTTGACCTGCCGAGCCGGGGTCCTCTCGACCTGTTCATCCGTGGCGAGATCGGGGTAGCCGGTCTCTCCCGTCGGCCGTGGGGGGAGGCCTAGTTTTTTGGGAGATTTTGGGGGACCTCTCCTCGGCCGGAGTGCTCGCTCTAGTGGCGAGATTTGGCTTGCTGTGAGGCCGGGTGCTGAGGCTGGAGTTGAGGCTGTTGAAGCTGGGGTTGGGGCAGCTGGGGGAACTGCTGCTGATACTGGTACTGGGAGACCTAGTGCAGCACGTGCTGTTGATAGAGCTGAAGTTGTTGGAACTATTGCATTTGGGCCTGCATGGCCTTCATGCACTGCATCAGGTTCTCCAACTGGTTTGGGCTGGCCGCTGGGGGCATGATCGAGGGTTTAGTGAACATCGTTCCGATTGTAGCGGGGAGTGGGGCGATGACAGGTGCCATTGTGAGAGGCACGTTCAAGCTGGGGATTCCGTCTGCTGAGAGGGGGATGGTGAACTGTCTGTTATAGACAGTAGGAGACTGTGGTTGCTCCCTGGAGTTACCCATTTTCGTGCTTCGTCCGACGTCGCTAGAGGAAGCCATGAGCGCTGGGTTGTTTCAAGGAAGAAGAAGTAATTGAAAAAATTTAAAGGGGAAGGCCTTTTGAAGCGTTCCCACAGATGACGCCAAATGATGTGGCGCGATCCGGGCACTCCTAGCTGGCGGCTGGCTGTCTCCTTGTCGACAACACGCGGCACCTGAGAAGATGAAAGGAAGGATTCTCGGGGACTTGCCCGGTGGGAATACTCCGATGCTTAAGTTAGTACTGTGTATGGGGAGTAAAGAGAGAAACAAAAGCTAAGAGTGGAGGTCGCGCTTTATCACTATATTCGAGAGGTTAGAGGTCTCTAGAAGAAGTTTCTCCTCTGCCCTGAGGGCTTTTATAGGAGCGCTCTTGCGAGATTGGGCATAACTGCCACTGGGTCCCTGCCACAGCCGTTACCTGCCAGGGCTGAGCAGGTGGCCGTTGGGACGTACTCCTTACTCGGGTGAGTGACACATCCCCAAAGTGACAGGCACGCCTCCGCCTACTGAGAGACGTGGGCGCAGACTGTCGAAAGGACAGGGACTGGGCCGTCAGTTAGGGACGTGGCCTAGTTTGACTGGTACGACTTATTAAATAGAAGCTTCCTGAGGAATGCTCGTGCGGCCCATTCGCGAGCTACTTTGCAACGAGCTTCGAATATTTCAGAAGTACCCTTAGTAGAATTGGTCATCGAATGACTTGCCTTGTTCGGGAGCTCAGACGAGCCGGCTTTCTTAGCTCACAAGTTAAAATTTTCCTCGGAATATCCCTTGAGGTAGCTCGGGGGACCCGGAGCCCGCATTGTGACGAGCCCCTCCTTTACCCCGCTACCATGTAGCGAGATGCTTTATGGGCCTATCACTTAGCCGTATAAGACAAATATGTTCATATTCAGATTCAGGAAGCGCTCATTATTTATTTATTTTGAGTGGACGACATAATTGTAACACAAGATTTCGAAAATTGAAAAGAATTCAATCGTGGAAGCAAGAATCAGTTGTAAATGCAGAGTGGACCGGGAATCAGCCCCATAGATAGAAGAGTTGAAGAAATGACTGAATGTGACCTTTCTCGCTATTTTCATTTTGTTTGAAGAGTCACTGTAAAGTAGAGAAGGGAGACATTTATTAATTTTGGGTTCATTTTCTAGATTGAGATTTGGGTGAAACCTTATAAGGTGAAAACAAAAAAGAAAAAAAATAATAAAAAAATCCTTGTGAAAATAAAAAGAAAAAATTAAAGTTGCAAGCTTTATCTTTGAGCGATATGAAACCTTATAAGGTGAAAACAAAAAAGAAAAAAATAATAAAAAAATCCTTGTGAAAATAAAAAGAAAAAATTAAAGTTGTAAGCTTTATCTTTGAGCGATATGAAACCTTAAAAGGTGAAAACTAAAAAGAAAAAAATAATAAAAAAATCCTTGTGAAAATAAAAAGAAAAAATTAAAGTTGCAAGCTTTATCTTTGAGCGATATGAAACCTTATAAGGTGAAAACAAAAAAGAAAAAAATAATAAAAAAATCCTTGTGAAAATATAAATAAAAAATTAAAGTTGCAAGCTTTATCTTTGAGCGATATGAAACCTTATAAGGTGAAAACAAAAAAGAAAAAAATAATAAAAAAATCCTTGTGAAAATAAAAAGAAAAAATTAAAGTTGCAAGCTTTATCTTTGAGTGATTAATATAAAAGATAAATTTAAAAAATAAATCAAAATAATTATACAGGTATTTTGGATATCTTCGTACTTCCTTCGTATCATTCTAACGAAGAGAATTATTGCAACTATGTTAGAAAGTTTAGGGAAGATATTACAATTAGGGATGTTTCAGCAAATTACCTAAATTATAGACAAATTTTCTTACTCCTAAAGTTTAAGAAATTGACTAATTATAGTTTTTCTGATAATTATTATCATCGTTAAATTACAACAAAAAAAATAAAATGTTGATTTTGCCCAAAAATAAAACGTAACTGTTAAAAAAATTTCACAGCCCAAAAACAAAGTTTAACACCTTAAACTTTTAGGTTGAATGATTCTTTCAGATTGCTACACCCACCCTGCAACGGCCGCTGTCACTACACGATCCCAATGGAAGAGAAAATGTTGCCCCTGACTTCGCATCTATGGATTGAAGACAGATGTTGTTACATCCGTCGATCGATCATGGCTGGGATAAGACTTAAAACGACAAGTAGAAAAGAAAATCACACACAGCCGATGATTACTACTATATATTTTTTTGAGAGGATTAAAGTAAATATGTAATAGGATTCTAAGGTGGCGTTTGATGAGACCTTTAAAGTTTGAAATAGTTGCTTTTTAGACGTCACCTTTGTTTGGGTGTGCATTTTAATATTAGGTTTGAATTACATTTTCAAATCTTAAAAGGAAAGTGGTTGGACGAGTGCTTAATGTGCTCAGAGGCTATTCAGACCTTGGTAAATGATGATATTATCCTCCTGAAAAATTAAAAATGACAACAATTTGTCCTTCACATAAAACCCAAAAAAAATAGGTCATTCACCCCATTTTCGAATTGAGAAGAAGTTCACCGCCATCCTCTCTGTGAGCAAGCTCCACTACCATTTCTCTGTGAACCTTCACTTCAAACCAAATCTGCTCTTTGAAAGGTACGTTTCTTGTTTCGAACTGAAGAACCTTCTCTTCGAACCGAATCTAAAGAAGCTCCCTCAAAAACCCTTGCAATCTTCAATTTTTTTTTCTTTTTTATTGCCATGCTTGTTGGATAAACAAGAATGTTTTATGCTATGACTCTATTCAGATTCGTTTTCTTTGTAGTATATGGATCAACATGAAAGATTTTTGTTTGTTTTGCTTTACCCATATTATCTGTAAGATTTATGGATTTTCGTTTGATTTTCATATGATTTTCGTTTGATTTGTGGTATATGGATAAACAGGAATGTTTTATGCCAACATACCTTGAGGTATGTTGGCATACTTTTTTAGGGATAGAACTCCCTGTTCTGTGGTCACGTAGTGAGGGAATAGGGCTTTTCAAACAACTCCCTTTTGCGACTATTCCCCAAGATATCATCATGGAGGCTCTAAGAGTCTTAAATTAAACCAATTCATTTGATGGTGTCAAACCAGGGTTTCTAATTTATAGGGTTCATTGAGATGTTTGATGTTTCATACCTGAAGTTATATGTCTTTATTACATTCTCTTTTACACTACTACTCGGCTTGGATTAGAATAACCCAAATCAGTTGAAAGTAAGCCCTTCCTCTCAATGCTTTCTCAATGGTTTATGCATTTCTGTATGATGACTTTTTCCTTATATTTAAAAATGAGTGGAACTGACCATTGATGTTTATGAGTTTCTTTTGTTTTTTTGGTAAAGATTTGATTCATAAGCAAAGTCAAAGAAATGCTTGACCGACAAATAATCAGAGGGACAACAATAAAACGGGTCACAAAGTTAATTTTTAAATATGAATCAACAACAACATTCATTTTCCTTGTTGACGCAAAGGCCTACTTTCATGTAGCTTAGCTTCTTTATAAAATGTAATCAGAAATTTAATGGAAATGTTTCTAAATTTTAACAAACCCACAAACAAACTTTAGGTTTTATGTCATAAGAAGGCCCAACCTAGAAAATAAGCAAAATAATGCAATTACATGCATCATCCAAAAAGTAAACTAACAAAAATGGAACATTAGGTAAATCTCCTTAAGATGTTCAAGTTCAACAAGCAAGAAATTACAATTGATTTTTGCCATAAGAAGTATGAAACCTAGATACCATCTCAATACTAGTATATTATGTTGGTATGCCAATTTTTAGTGTATGCATCTTTAAATTTCCAACACCCATTTAGCTATTCTCTGTCATTTTCCAGTAACATAACAGAAGAAACTTCATAGGCAGAAATGAAGAATTCCCTTCCACGGAGAAACTACAGGGGTACTGAACTTTGGAGGAGAAAATTTCTGGCCTTGTCATTCTACAGGGGAAAAATAAATTTAGTGAGTTTACCATTAAACTAAACTCAAGTGAACAAAGCTTTATTCTAAGCATATGGAGTGAAAGTACAATGTAACAATAGGTGATTCATAGATTCCTCCACCTCGTTTCATATAACACAATTCAATGAAACACTCTCGACACCTCTGTTTAAGAGTTTGTCCCTAGTAAGGATCTCATTTAAGTAGGGAGACCAAACAAAAAAGTTACCTCTGAGAGAATGTATTTGCACCAAAGTATGCCTGTACCAAGCTCCTAACTTCTTACCGTGTCAACTTGTTATGAAAAGTTTTGACAGTAAACTACCTTAGACTTCTCTTCTAACCAGTCTTTTGTCCTCTCAGTTAGGGTCAAATTGCATAATGTATGTAGAGTGTCTGAGGTAGCTTTAAGAAAGTCTCTACTTTCCAATTTCAAAGTACTTCTGACTTCTGAGAACAGGGTCCCATACACAATTCCCATTAGAAACCTGCACAAAGTCAACACGTAGTCAGAAACCTATGTTTTAATGTACATAGGCAGCTTTAATCTCCACACAATTACAGTCCAAGCAGTCGTAAGACTGATTTGATTCACCTAGCTCCCACCCCATGTTTCTTGAGCCGTACTTTGCTTTTGGGTCTAGTTATAACCAACAGGCTTCCATAGAAAAATTAGATTCTGATAGCTAATGACTATGAAGTCAAGGTTCTCATTGTTCATTTGGCATCTCTCTTACAAATTTTTATTAATCAATCCAAAACATTTACACCCCCATAGGTATGTTTATTTTGCTGATATGAGTATGTTTATAAATATGATTATGTTTATAAATATGAGTATGCTTATTTTGTTGATATAAATATGAGTATATTCTATTATTTCTCTTCTTTAGTTTTGAGAAGCTTCTTTTTGTTATAACTCTTTATGCTTTGAGATTGGGTTTTCTATTTTTTGACATAGGTCTTACATTATCATTTATAGGGGTTAGGAATGGCCTTGGAGATAATTTTGATAGACCCACTTGGAAGGACCCGACCCTACAAAAACTATTGTTGGACTTTTGCATTGATGAGGTGTCCACACATGGGAGATAAGGTGGGTCACTTAAGAAAGAATCATGGGCACGAATTTAAAAAGATCATGGAAAAGCTCTATAAGAATTTTTCACAGAAGCAACTTAAAAATGGCTTCGATTATTTAAAGAGAAAATATCAATTATGGGTGACCCTCATCAATAGGACTGGAAATGGATACAACCCGTCTACTGGTATAGTGGACTGGTCAAATGACAAGTGGGAAGAGTTCTTGAAGGTAACTGCCTTGAATTTTTGTTGTTGTTAGGTAATGTATATGTGTGTAGCTAATAGGATGGGTTGTTTGTTTGTATGATAACAGATCTACCCAAATGCGAAGGTTTTTAGGTATGCTGGACTCCAATTTGCCGATGAGTGTAGAGCATTGTTCGATGGGGTTTGTTCAACTAGAGAAGTTGGTTGGACTCCATTGTCAAATAGGCCGAGACCAATGACATCTACGAGTCTATCAAATGCTTCCCTAGGTATTGGTTTTGATGGTAAGACACTAGATGATGATCCTATTGACATTGATGATACGCCTATCACACCTCCCGCAAGGTCCCAACCTCAAACACAGCAGACTTTTGAGGAGTCTATAGGTCCAAGTGAATGCCCCTCCAAGAGGCAAAAAAATTTCACTAGTGAGCTTGATGCTAAGATGGAGAAGCTTCTTGATATTATGATTGTTGAGGATGGAGGACCAACTATAGAAGAATGTGTTCAAAAATTTGATGATTTTGGCTGGACACCTAGTACTCCTTTATATATAGAGGCTTCGATCATCTTTGCGGAAAGCCCGAAAGCAAGAAGGGAATGGATCTGTTGGTATGGTTCTTATGACACACCCAATAATGAGGCGATTAAACGGTGGATATCAATTTATGCTAAGAGGATGAACATATTGTAGGCTTGTTCATCGGTTTTAATCATACTTGGACTTCTTGTTTTGGTTGATTAGATGGAACTCCTTTTTTTTTTTGTTAAACAGTTTGGGGTGATATACTTGCATTATACTTGTTGGGTTTTGTTTTATTGATATTTTGAGTATGTTTACACAAACTTGACGAATTTATTGGATGAAAATGATATTTTGATATTTCTTTTCAATATGCTTATAGATTTGCTTTTATATTAATCTCAATGTGGAATGTAACCATCAGGTACCCAAAATAACATGTTGGCACCTAGGATGAAGAGGTTGGGTACGATTATCCACTTATATTGGTATATAAAAAAACTTTACGAAGGCGTATTCCAAGGGTGCCGGATTGTGAATCTGCACTACCCGGTTGTCTTTATACACGTGAGCTATTAAATGGAAATGACTAGAAAACCATCGAGGTGATGAGGATGCCAATTGAAGCATATGTATGGATCTGTGGCCATTTTCGTAATCGTGATGGCTACATGATAGCCAATACATATCAGTGGAGGAGAAGATGGCTATGTTTTTTTTTTTGTGTTTAAGCCATAATGAAATGTTCTCTATTATGAAGAGAAAATTCCAGCACTCCACCCAAACAGTGCATACATACTTTCATCAAGTGCTATCTGCTATGATGGAATTTGCACGAGAAATAATTCGCCCAACTACATTTGATCCAAATCCAAACATCCTAGGGCACCATAAACGACTCTGACAAGTATTCAAGGTAAGTAATTGACAATATCACATAAGTTTCATAATTTTGATTGGTGGGGGGGTTGAGATCAAAACTAGTTATTTTCTTTTGTTGTCGAAGGGTGCCGTTGGTGCTTTAGATGGGACACTTGTTCATGATGTGGTACCACCGGAAAAACAACTAGCATACCGAGGAAGAGGAGGGAAAGAATGTTTCCAGAATGTGTTGGTTGTTTGTGATTTTAATATGGTATTTACATATTTTTATGCTGGCTGGGAAGGAACAACACATGATGCTAGGGTTTTACATGTGGTTGCATATAACCCTATCAACAATTTTCCATTTCCACCTGCTGGTAAGAATGGTGTTGTATAGGATTTTGTTTTTGTTAATAAATTCATTTGTTTGGTAGATATATTTGATTGATACAGACAAATACTATCTTTGCGATGCTGCATACGCAAATAAAAGATGCTTTATGGCACCCTATCGAAATGTGTGATATTGGGCAGCAAACTTTCGTCGTGAGTGTGCTAGGACAAAAGAAGAAGGATTCAACCAGGCACATGCAAAGTTAAGAAATGTAATTAAGAGATCGTTTGGTGTTCTGAAAGCTCGGTTTCTAATTCTTAAACGGATGGCACCTTTCAATCTCCATGTCCAACGGGACATAGTCATTGCATGTGTCGCTATCCACAACTATTTGAGAAGGGAATCAATAGTTGATATTCTTTTCAATGAATACGATGAATCTAATATGCAAGTGCCTAATGAAAATGTAGAAGTAGAGACAGAAGAGCATGACGATGGAAAGACATCTTATGGGCAGGTTGATGCACAGTTCATAACTTCATTGCGAGAGAAAATTGCACAAAAATTATTAAATAGGAACATGCATTGAACTACTTATCTTTGATTCTAGTTATGTACTTGAACTATGTAGAACTGCTTGTTTGTTTGTAATTTACTGTTATGGTTATGTAGGTGAACAAACTTTTCTTTTATATAGGGAAAATGGTTGTTAGGCGTTCTTCAATAATGTGTGCATGCGGGGCTGAACAAATGAAAATCTAATATGTGAATGCACACATAAATGAAAATCTAATAATGTGTGAGTAATTATTTTTTATTATTTTAAACATGTTATTTATTAATTATTAATTATTTTTTCTAATTACTATGTATTTAATTATTTTTTATTTGTGTTTCAATATTATTATAACTATTAATTTTTATTAAATTTTAATCATTTTTTATTATTTTTAATAGTGAATAATTATTTTTTATTATTTAAAAACGATATTTATTAATTATTAATTATTTTTTTGTAATTATTATGTATTTAATTATTTTTTATTCATGTTTCAATATTATTATAACTATTAATTTTTATTAAATTTTTATCATTTTTTATTATTTTTTAATAGCGAGTAATTATTTTTTGTTATTTGAACATGTTATTTATTATTTATTAATTATTTTTCGTAATCATTACGTATTTAATTATTTTTATTATTTTTAGTAGTGAGTAATTATTTTTTTATTAATTTAATTACGTTATTTATTATTTATTAATTAATTTTCATAGTTATTATGTATTTAATCATTTTTATTATTTTTTAGTAGTGATTAATTATTTTTTATTATGTTAATTATGTTTTTTATTAATTATTAATTATTTTTCTTAGTTATTATGTATTTAATTATTTTTTATTTGCATTGGTTCAATATTAGTATAACTATTAAATTTTTTTTTAAACTTTAATCATTTTTATTATTTTTTAATAGTGAGTAATTATTTTTTATTAATTTAATTATGTTAATTATTAATTATTTTTCGTAATTATTATATATTTTATTGTTTGATTTTAATATTATTTTGAATTTTATAAATCATTTTATATGAAATAATACAAATTGGGTTCAAATTTACCAAATAGCCTTTTCTAGGGGTAAAATAATAAAAATAGGGTATTTCAGAAGTTAAAAGTTTGGTCCAAGACAAACAAGGCAAAGTATTTAGAGCCTCTGAAAAGTAGAAAAGCATCAATGCCTCTTTTCAGATTTAAGATAGTTTTAATATCTTTTTAACTTTTTAGACTTCAGATTTCAGATTTATTAATTGCCACCTAAGACTAAATTTATGTAGAAGACTGATAAAAATACAATTGTTATCAGTTCTTATCACATACTGGGTTCTTATCACTTGCAGAGATTGAGTGGGACTGCCTTGGAGTCTTCTACCGTAATACTTAATAGTATGGTTTCCAAAACTGGACTGGATCGGATGGTCGGACTAGAAAAATCAGGAACTGATCACTTGATCGGTTTCGGTTTTCCCCAAAACCAGAAATTTGTCTAAAATCATTGATTTTGGTCAACAAACCACTGACCTGGGCAATTAACTATTCGAACCGTTCAAACGATTTTGACCATTTTATTTTTATTTTTATTTTTATTTTTTGTCAGAATAATCCAAATAATCGGACCATTCGATATGATAACTGGACCCCTGACCGATTCAGTCTCCGGGTTGTTTTTAAAAAGCATGCTTAATAATCATCTTGGGTTAATAACCCAGAAGAGACAAGGGAATCACAATTCTTGCAACTACCCAGGTGATGGATTGAAAATGTTTCATAAACCCAAAATCCAAAATGGCCGAATAGCTCAAGAAGCGAATCAATTAGATGAATATAAAGAAGACAAAGAAATGATGAGATTATGAAAACAAATACATATGCCGGTATTTAGAGCGCTCCTGATCTCGAGTTGGAGTCCAGTACTTCAGTGAAAGAGAAAAAGCCCTAGACTGAAATTGATTTCGACGAGTTTCCTCAACCTATCTCCAATTATTCGTAACCCGTCAGCTTCGCTGTTGCTGTTGTTGCTGGGTTCGGTAATGGTGGTGATCTTGATTCCAGGATGGCTTGCCGGTTTGTTGTTGCTCAGCTGTGGGGTAGAGAGAGAAAAGGGTGACTAACACTAGAACTAATTGTGGGATTTCTATATGAGTGCGGCCGAGCCCATCCCCCTTGCTTCAAACGTTGAGAATGGCGTCAGAGAGAGATAGAAAAGGTGGTGTCATTTTCTAAGAAGAGGAGGATGAGAATTGAAGGAAGAGAGATGGGATAGTATTGGGTTTTAAAAATATTTATACATGGTGGTGTCACGTGTGTATAAATTTTGATAAAATATTAATGAAGACAAGTTGCCTAGGTGTGCTTTATGACAATAATCAAATCAACCCGTTGGACAGTCTATAAACCTTATTTGGTGCAGAAACATATATGATGGGATTAAGAATTCTGTGATGGACTGAACAGTCATTTTCTCTATTTGAATAAAAAAAAAAAAGATCGAAATAATTCTTTTAAAACAAAAAGGAAGGGCTTTCTGTGAATCTTCTTTTAAGTGGCTTATTCAAAGTTTATCGCTGGCTTCAGCCCTCCCAAAATCAAGCCCAAATCTCACTCTCCTCACATAAATTTATGGGAAAATGTCCTAATGTGTTGCCATGCGAACCATGTATTCTTGTTGAGAAAGTTATATAAAAAGTTGTACACAAATATACCTTTGTACTTATTCTCGAGAAATGAATTATTAGTTTCGATATCCAACAATAGCATACTAATTGAAAAGCTATAATAAGTTGTGCTCAAGCAAATGTTCTTGTGCTTATTCTAGAAATATGAATTGTTGGTTCAATAACCCACATTATCATACAAATAGCATACAAAAAATACCAAAGTTAGGGCGAACATCGGGTCATTAGGTAATGAACATTTTTTATAGGAAAATTAATTTTGTTTTTTTTCATAGAATTCTAAGATATGTCTTTCATTGATTTTTAGACTTTGATTGTAATGTGAATTTATTTGCACTGGTGCAAAACCATGGTAGTATAAATGATTTCGGTGCAAATTATGATATATTTTTATTTTAAAATTTATCTTATTTTGTTTGATAGCAGTATAAATGAAGTAAAATAAGACTTGAAATAAAATAAAATTAAACCAGAATGTTCTTTTCATTTATACTCACATGCATTTGTACTAATGCAAATAAAATTGTACTACAACCAAACACAATCTTATATATAAACATGGTTTATGCCTGTTTGTGCTTAAAAGCTGATGTTTGGTTATTATTTCCGACATTATGCAAATTAAAGGCTAAGACCCCATTTGGCAACGTTCCCAGATCATTTCCTTTCTTCGTGGAGTTTTTAAGGAGTAGAAATGCATTTATTTGGCAAAAAAATAAATAAATAACGAGAGAAATGAGCCATTCTCGCATAAAATAGCACCCAATCTTTGGAAATTGGAAGTGATAAATCGATGCTTTTAGAAAAGAGGTTCGTTCTCATGGAACGTACGATTCCCACAACGTTCGTACAACGTCCCTTACTGGTTATGAACAATCGTGCGACGACGTGTTCTGCCCAACAGATTTTTTTGACTTGGGAAAGAGGATTTGGGCCACCAAAGGAGCAGGAGGCAATGAAAGAGTTTATAGAGTGCTCCAAACTCTTGGAGGGAGAGCTTGGAGACAATGGGCTTCGTGGACGTCACCCATTCCCTTTGATATCTGGTTCTACGTCTACGAAGCAAGAGAAGCAAGAGGGAACTTCAATATTGAAGTTCATCGCCCAAAGCTTGTGGCTTGGGCCAAGTGGTGTATGGAGAGCAAGACTGTGTTCAAGTCTCTCCTTGACCAGCACTAGGTATACAACTTCTCATTCCAATTCGAAGTGGCTCTAAATGGATTAGACACTAAGGATCTCCTATCCACAAACTTTTTCCACATCTCTACCACCATATGCTATGATAGGTCCCAGTCAGAAGCGCAAGAAGTAAATTGCTCTCTTAGGGTGAGAACAGACCTCAAGGTTTTGGGATAAATTTTCTTTCTCTTCCTTCATTCATCAAAGGGAAATATATATAAGGAATAACTGACAACTTCTTCCTAAAATTCAGACCACTACTACGAGTATTTACATCCTAGAATATCATTAAGTACATAACCAAAATAACTTGCTGGAAAATAGGAATCCATAAATCTAATGGAAGTAAAGATAACTGACAACTAAGGACTGGTTGTTGCTGCCATGACTTAGTCCATGAACCTTGGATTTGGCCGAGGAATACGCTGTCTTCTTCGTGGCTTATCATTACCCCCCCCTCCAAGTGGAACCTTGTCCTCAAGGTTCAGGACAGGAAATCTCGGGGTTGCAAGGAAGGTCGGTGTCGGTTACGTTGATGTCTTCTTTAGTTTCTTCCTCGAAACCACCTTCCAACAAAAGAAGTTGAGGGCCCTTGCATCTATGACCTGCAGAAAAATTTTCATCGCAATTGAAGCATAGTCCTTGTGCACGTCTCCTTTGCATTTCATCCCATGAAAGTTTCTTAACAGGTGCAGCCTTTGTAGTTGATTGCGATGATAGCGAAGTGTGAGCCGATAACGGTTGTGAGAATCGTCGCTGCCGCTGCAATTGATCATCCTTCATGTGCGCCAAGCTTATCGCTTCTTTCAACGTCTTTGGTCTAAACATGTGTATACCTTCAGCAATTCCGGGCCGCAACCCACCCATGAACGATCCCACAAGTGATTTTTGCAACCATCCCTGCACCTGGTTGCCCAATCTTTCAAACTCTTTTTGGTAGTTGCGCAGGGACCCAACCTGTCAAACCTTAGATAGGGCTTCATCAAAATCCTCACACTCCGTTGGTCCGAAACGAGCCCATAATTCCTCCTCAAATAGTTCCCAGGTCACCACTCACCCTTCCTCTTGATATGCACGACGGAGCCATTGCCACCATTGATTGGCCTCCCCTTCCAGATGAAACAAGGCTAAAGACACCTTTTGGTTGTCTGGCGTGCCCTGAAACTCAAAAAATTGAGCTACTCGATTAAACCATTTTGTTGGATTATCACCTGAATATTTTGGGAACTCAAGCCTTTCCATTTTGGAGGAGAAAATTGGCTTCCCCCCTTCATTCTCATCGTGTTGTGTCCTTGAATTCCCTCGACCATTGTTAGAGCTTTCTATAGACGTGAGTAAAGCCTCAGACAACCTGTTAATAATTTCTTCAAGTTGTAGCATACCCTCTTGAACTCCACCTAGCCCAGCCTCCAACGCCTCAATCCGTTCTTTGTTGGTTGACATTGCAACCTGGCTCTGATACCAATGATAGGTCCCAGTCAGAAGCGCAAGAAGTAAATTGCTCTCTTAGGGTGAGAACAAAACCTCAAGGTTTTGGGATAAATTTTCTTTGCCTTCCTTCATTCATCGAAGGCAAGGAATAACTGACAACTTCTTCCTAAAATTCAGACCACTACTATGAGTATTTACATCCTAGAATTGCACTATGTACATAACCAAAATAACTTGTTGGAAAATAGGAATCCATAAATCTAGTGGAAGCAAAGATAACTGACAACTAAGGACTGGTTGTTGCTGCCATGACTTAGTCCATGAACCTTGGATTTGGCCGAGGAATACGCTGGCTTCTTCGTGGCTTATCATGCTATCGTGTGTACTAGGAATATCTCCCCATGAATGGAAAGAGAGATATTAACGAGCATCCATAATATCCCATGGATAGTGGTGCTGCGTGATCTGATGCTCTTTGTTGGCAGACAGTTTGGACGTCGTGCTCGGTAGGTCACATGGCTAAATTGCAAGAAAGAAGCAATCAGAGTATTTGGGTTGCTTGACCCGATGTGGGTACTTTGATAATTAAGTCGGTGAACTGCAAGATGATTGCAAAAAGCAAAAGAGCTAGTGTGCTTGAGAGCTTAATTGCGCGTAACTCTTCTGTTAAAGGGGATGCCTTTATATAGGTAAGATGCCGTAAGGCTCACGAAGCGCATTCGAGATCTTTGGCCCATCTGATTCAGAGGTGGTTTCATGCTTGGAGGTGGACTCCACGTAAGCGGGTAGTGTTTATCTATTTGCACCCGAAGCGGGCGGGGTGATAATTAGCTCTTTCGACATGGCATTGTGATCCAAGGGAAATTAGAGACGATAGTTCGTTTAAGGAGGAGGTCGCCCGACACATTAGGTAGGTCACTAACCGAAGTCAGGTCAGGTCGGCGGAAGCAGGTCGCCTCTTACGCCAACCTAATGTCTTGTCGGGTCGTTCGTAGTTCGGCCTACCAGAGCAGTGTTGGGGTCATCAAGGCTGTTGCAAGGTATCTAAAGTGCTCCCGAGGTTTACCTACGTGGTGCTGAGATGTTGGATGACTGCTATGAAATGCCACGTGTCATCATGTCACTAGAGGGCTAAATCGTCCCTCATCAATTACCCCCCCCCCCACTACCAAGTTCGGACAATCAGATCTGTGAAGGAGTAGTATTAACCCGAAGTGATTTGGCCCGAGCTCTGCCTTCGATTGTGGTCCAACCAACGGTTCAAGATCGGATTGGCTTGATTGGTTTGACCCGGCCATGAGGTAGTGTTCTGGGCACCTGCGGATGCCACGTAGTCGTTAGGTCTCGTGGACGTCAAAGACATGCTAAATCAATTTTGCCTTGGAATACGAACCGCCATGTCCTTGCGAACTGTTGGATCCAATTGATCTCAATTGTCCATAGCTCGGTTCGTCTATCTATAAATAAGACAATTGGGGGTCCATTTCTATCGTCCCTGACTTTGGAGTTTTGGTGCATAGTGAGATTGCGGAGCTTGGCATTGTTGAGATTATTGGTGTAGTCGGTGAGGTTGGTCTATTCATTCTAGGTGAGTCATCTTCCCTTAGTCCTATCCTTAGCTTGCATTATGTTTTGTGTTGAGTCCGGGGAAGAGAGGGTTTTGTCCTGCCAGGTCGAGGAGGGGTCCTCGACCCAAGAATGGCAAGGTTCTCATAAGAGGGCCTCATCCTCCCATCCACCGCCTAAGAGTAAACCCGAGTTTGGTCCCACTGAGCTAACTGTCGAGGACGTTTACAAGCTCATGGCTCAATATAGGATCCTGGACCAGTACATCTATTCCCTTCCCCTTGGGCAGTACCATGGGAGTACGACGAAGACGATATCACTGTTTTCGAGGAGGCCCTTAAAGCGGGTCTTCAGTTCCCCCTTCATTTACTTATTCCCGAGGTGTTGAAATATTACAATGTCATCATAGGTCAGTCCACCCCAATTCCATTAGGACTCTAGTCGACCCAATCTTTTTTTGTCACCACATCGGCTTCCCTTTTGATCTCAAGACCATCAACAAATGCCACATAAAGCAAAATCCCTTCGAGATGTATAGCTATTACTTGTCCTATCGCCTTGGGTGTAAGTTGTTGAACATCTTCCCCTCCAAGATATCGGACTGGAAGAGGAAATATTTCTTCCTTCACCAGAATAGCGGATGGTCCTTCCCAATGACCTGGAAAGAGGGAACTAGGGACACTGGGGAGGATACACTAAGTAAACGGATGTAGATAAGGGTGAAGGTCTTAGTGGACAAGAGGTCAGAGCTGAGTGAATTCTTGGCCAAGGAGAAGCTGATCCAAGTCGGGTGATTCCTCCGAATAGGTTGTTATTCTAGGTTCGGGCATATTCCTTTCCCTCTTTTGTTTTGACTTATCTTTTGACTTCTCATGTAGGAAACATGTCAAGCATGCCAACTTCCATACTGTTCAAAGCTATGAAGAGGAAGAAGAGGAAAGTGACTCCCCAAGAGGCAACTCAAGTCGTTGCTCCCAAACCTATTGGGCGGAGTGCAGCTAAAGCCATGCCGGTGGTAGACGTTTTTGAGGAAGATCGGCCAAAGAGGACCTCGCTAGAACCTGAGGTCGTCCGGACTCCCGGGGAGCCCCTTCCGCAGCTTGAGGCCGAAGCAACCGCTGCTTCAGACGTTGAGGCCATTGCTGAGGAAAAGCGTACCATCATGGACTTCCGAACTGCCCTAGTGAAGAGTAAGGAGGTCATCTTTCACGACGAAATCGCGAAGCTCCGTGAATCACATCCCAGTGAGCTTGACGCAAAGCTCATGTGTTGCCTCATGTTGGTATGTTCCCGACCTTCCCCATTGTATTCTTCATGATTCCCATTCCTCATTCATTTTCCTTTCCTATTACTTTTTTTATAGGCAAGCACCCTGGCACATTCCTTGTTGGGGCAGGCTGAGGGAGGTCTGGCGAGGGCCCGAGATTCAGAGGAGGAGGCTACCGAGGAGCTGGAGCTTAAGAGCCGTGAGTTGCAAAAAAAGGAAGTTGAACACAAGGAGCAACACTCTAAGTTTCTCGAAGACGTCCATGCTGCCGAGGTCCTTTCAGTTGAGGAATTCAAGACCTTGCCTAATTTCTTGAAAGAGAGGGAGGAGTTCGGGTCTAACGCCTTTCATCAGAGCTTCAAGTTGTGTCGGATGTTTGTGGTCTTGGTGTACCTGGATCTGAACATGGAGAAGTTGAAGACCTTGGCATGCACTGACGAGATGATGGGTCAGGTCAACTAGGAACCTGATTTTGAGGAGAAAGATGAGGTTGTAGGCGTTGAAGGCGGCACAAGCAGTGGAACTAGCATCGATGCTGATGGTGTGGATGCTGTGGGCACTGACGAGCCCCAGAATGTCTGAATTTCTTGCCTCTTTTCTTGGACCCCCATGTACATATTGTATGTCGAGCCTCCGAGCTCAGTTATCTTTAGAAAAGTCATTCTTCTCTTTTTTTTCGAATGGCCTTGTATTATGCCCTTTTTAATGAAGAGATCGGTTTCCTTTGCATATACAGTGTCATCCTTCACACCAATTGTTTTTTGTTTTAGAAAGTTGGTTATGTGTAAAACGCGAGCTGAGGTGATGAGGTGCACCAATGCCTAGATGCCAAAGCGACTAGACTTGCGATTTCGGCTAAGTCAAGACGCTTTCGAACTGTTGTATCTCCTCGGCTAAGTCGAAGAGATGCCAAGTTGCCAACGTCTTTCAAGGTTAGCATAGGGGGCCTTAGAGCTGAAAGCAGTTTGGTTTCCCCTTCTTCGTTTAACGGTTTGACAAGGTCGCCGTAGCAAGCAGTCTATACTATTGCTTTTGTGGATGTAGCTTGAAACTTCCAAACTCATAGGAAGTATCTCCTTAAGTTATCAACATTTCATGCATGGGGTACCTGCCTCCCCTCCAATGTTTCGAGCTCATACATGCCTTCGCCGATCACCTTGAGAACTCTGTAAGGGCCTTCCCAGTTTGGACCTAGCTTTCCCATGCCAGGCTCAAATACCATAACCTTTCTATGTACTAGGTCACCAACTCAAAATTGGCATTTCTTAGCTTGAGCATTATAGTACTGAGTTACTTGCTGTTAGTATGCCACGGTCTGAATGTAGGCTAAGTCATGAACTTCCTCGACTAGGTTGAGGTTAGTCAACAGTTCATCCCCGTTAGCCTCCACGTCGTATGTCTCAAACCGCAAGGTCAACACTTCGATCTCGGCTGGGATGATGGCCTCTGCCCCATACGTCAAGTTGAAGGGAGTATCGCAGTCGCCATCTTGATGGTAGTCTAGTAGGCCAAGAGAACATTGATAGCTCGTCCACCCACAAACCCTTAGCTTGGGAAAGCCGAGCTTTCAATCTGTGGAAGATTTCCCTGTTTGTCACTTCGGCCTGACCGTTCGCCTAGGGGTGGGCCATCGAGGTGAAGCTCTATTGGATTCCCATCTCGGCACACTAGTTCTGAAACTTGATGTCTTCGAATTGCTTCCTGTTGTCTAATATCAGCACCCTAGGGAGTCTGAATCTACAGACAATGTTCCTCCCGAAAATGTTCTGCACGTTCCGAGTTGTGATTGATACCAGTGGCTCGGCTTCCACCCATTTCGTAAAGTAATCCACCGTGACCACCAAGAACCTCCTCTGCCTAGCTGCAGGTGGGAAGGGACCAAGGATGTCTATCCCTCACTATGAGAATGGCCACAGGTTGGTAAGGTACCTTAGGTTGGTGGCAGGTTGTTGTTATTTGTTAGCGTGCCACTGGCACTTGTTGCACTTCGGAACTAACTTCACTACATCCACCTTCATTGTGGGCCAGTAATAGCCTTGTCGTAATGCCTTTTGGGCTAGTGCCCTGCCCCCCAAGTGTCCTCCGTAGAGACGTTCGTCGATCTCACATAACACTTGATTTGCTTCCATTGGACACAAACAACATAAGTAGGGGAGCGTGAATGATTTGCGGTATAGCTGCTCACCAATGATAACATAGCAAGTTGACTACGAGCCCGCCCTTTGAGTTGCACTGCGTTCTGTTGATCAGGCCTCGTAGCGCAGATAGTTAATGAGTGGATCTATCTAGTTTGATTCTGCAACCAATATGGGAGTGACCTCTTCTGCCACTCTTTCTATGCCAGGTCGTGGTAGGTCTTCAATGTATACTATCATCATCGTAATGCCTGTCACATCAGCCAACTTTGAGAGCACGTCAGCCTCAGTGTTTTCAAACATTGGAACATGTTGGATGTAGCAAGGGTGGAAGTTGGGCAGGAGCTCTTTAACCTTGGATAAATAGTCCAACATGGTGGGCTTCCTTGCCTCATACTGCATGTTCACTTGGTTCACCACTGGTTGTGAGCCACTGTAGACAACTAGATGTTTTTGCATCGACCTCCTTTGCCAGTAATAACCCGACTGTCAGCATCTTGTAGTCAACTTCATTATTCGATGCTCAAAATGTGAATGGGAGGGCATACTCCAATTTGACCTTGCTAGGTCCGTAGAGAATTAGTCCAACATAGCTTCCTCTCTGGTTAGATGTGCTGTCAACATGGAGGATCTAGGGCTCTTCGTCCTAGGCAGGATAAGTGTTGCACTGGTTGAAGCCTCTGAGGTGTTGACGAGTTCATCCCTAAGGGTTGGCGTGCTAAACATGCATTCAGTGACGAAGTCAGCTATGACCTAGGCCTTTACTCCAAGATCCCCTAAAGATTAAAATAAAGCAGATGAAGGATGACTTGAAGAGGTTGAAAGAAGTTCGGAACTTGGAAGTTACAAATTTCAGAGAGTTGTGCATGTACCCTAATGCAATGTTGCCTGTTAAGTTCAAAATGCTAGACCTTGAAAAATATGATGGGAAGGGATGCCCACAAACCCATATGAAGATCTTTTGCGGTGATATGTTTCAATATGGATCAAATGAGAAGTTACCAATTCAGATGTTTCAGAAGAGCCTTACAAGGAGTGCTAGAACTTGGTTCGCAAATTTGGCAGATGAAAAGAAGAGAATTTGGAAAGGTGTTTCAGAAGCATTCTTGGATCAGTTTTCTTACAACATGGAGTTAGCACCTGATCGAGTAGAACTTGAGTCTATGTCTCAGAACTCAGAGGAAAGTTTCTTGAATTGTGCATATCGGTGGCGTGAAATGACAGCTAAATTGCGGCACCCGATGCCAAAGGAAGAGATGGTGCGGTTGTTTACCAAGACATTAAAGGATCCATATCATACATTACTGATTGCATAACTTTTGAAAGGTTTTGGTAATGTCGTGAATGGAGTTGTCAGAATTGAAGAGGCTCTCAAGTAGGGTCGGATCAACCCGGTGATGATCCCCAAGAATTCACCATTAGTTGGGAAATCCTCTCCAAAGTATAATGAAGAGAATGAAGTTTAAGCTATTTCTTTTATTGAGTCTCAGGTACCTCAAGCCCAGTATCCTAAAAGCTTCAAAGTTGTAGCTTACCCTGGATCCTCTCAAACTAGTTGGACCACCCCCGAGCAAATATATTATCCCTCACCCATGCAAGCACAAACATATCATCTGCCTCCCATAACCCTGATCACTCAGCAGTCTCCACAAAAGGAAAGAAGAAAGCTTTCCCCTTTGCCATGTGCTCATTCTCAACTGCTCCCTACTTTAGTTCAAGCTAGATTTTTGCGGCTGCTTACATGGAGGCCTCCAATAAGAGTCCAAACCTAGAAACTATGATGAAAATGCTCACTACGGATATCATCAAGGACCCAGTCACACCACCGACCACTGCTGGCATTTGAATTTTGCAATTCAAGATTTGATTGATGGTAACATTCTCACTTACCAGGACCTTGTGCAAATGCAACATTTTACAAAAGCCCCCCAAAACCTACTACTCGACTCAGGGGAAAAAATTGACACTTCCATCAATTTTTTGGGTGAAGGAAAGGCTTTTTCAATCCTAGTATTCTTATTACTCCCATTAGAGGGCCAATGGCCCATTCTCTTAGAGTCAAGACATCAACTAGTTGGACCTCTTGGCCTCGACCAAAGCATGCCATTAATTTTCTGCCAACTCTCAAAGGAGGTAGTCACTATAAGGAGAAAAATTTGATGTCGTTGCAGCCTTGATTGAGTAAAGTCACCAATTCCAATTTTGAACCATCATTGGTAATTGAAGACTTGACCTTTGGGCAGACTGTAGAATGTGCAATGGAGAACCAACCTAAGGAAGACATTTATGTGATAGATTCAGAGGTTTCGCCAAGAGTCGAGAATAATTTGTCTGTTTGCTTAATCGACTGTTTCAATTGATGCCTCTGATGCTGGGGCACCTTTGCCGATTTAGATGTAACTTCCAGAGTAGGGAGACAATGCTCTCTACCATACTTCCAGATTCATCGAGAGCATCCTCTTGTCATTATACATAGTCCCTATCCCTTTTTTGTTTTTGTGTCATTCAAAAACACACACTGAACTATGTTCAGCCTGATCCCTTTCACAGGGGTACGTAGAGCAGCCCATCTCACGGGTCCGGCCTCTTCCTTCAATAAATTACCAATTTTCCCCAACCCTTTTCTATCATTTGGTTTTTCCTGAATCACTTATTCATGATGGAACAATAAACCCCATTGGGCCTCGTTACCCTTAGAATAGATGAAGATTCCCCCGTCTAAGAAAGTTACATAATTGAAACCTAAGAAAATCGAGGATTTGTAATGAATCTCAAAAACATGTCTACGTAAAAAGGTAGTTGACAATCATGACTCGCATATGGAAATACTCGAGGAAGGGAATAGTCTGATGAATAAAAACACTAATGCCTACCCCTACCCATCTCATCGAACATTTCAAATAGCCTTGAGCATAAATCCCAACCTTGTCTAGAAACACCCAAGTGCCCTTAAACTGGGGAAGTTTTGACAATTTAAATGTGTATCCTCTACCAATTTCCCCAGAGTCAGTATAGAGTAAGGGTATCATCATGGCGTAGTGCTTCACCAATTAATAAGGGAAAGGACTGGAGGCCGCCTTTGGCTATTTTTAATTCCCAAGTGACCCTATCATTTCTTAAAATCCGTTAGTCAGCCCGATTGAGCAAATGCATAAATACCTTTTCCTTGGTGAACTTGTTAAATTCCCGATGCGCCTTTGTAGGGCAAAGAGAGAGAGAGAGAGGGAGAGAGGGAGAGAGAGAGAGAGAGAGAGAATAAGAAAAAAAGAAAAAAAAAAGAGAGATAAAAGGAGAATGATGAATGAACAAAGAAGAAGAAACTGGAGCAACTTAGAATGGAGGAATGATCAAGGAAATTTGGAAAATTGGAAAACTTTGAGGGAATGGAATTCAGAGAAAATCAGAGTAAGGAATCTTAGGTAGATGAAAAGTGAGAGGGAATGGTGAAGAAATATTTTGCAGGATGTTGGAAAAGACAAAAGCGGTAAAAAAAAGAAGAAAAGTCCTCCATGATCAGTGAAGTAACATAATTCCTATTTGGAGATGTGAAGAGCACAGAAAAAATGAAAAAGAGAGAGAGAGAGAGAGAGAAAGAAAGAAAAGGAAGAAGAAAAGATAAACAAAAATGAAGAGAAAGATAAAATAACAGCCTGCGTAAAGGTCAAATATCTCATTTCCCATTGTAAATATGTTTTTGAGCCTTCACCCCTCATTTCAGATCCCTTGTCCTAGACCACGTTTCGTCCCATTCACCAAGTCCTCCTCGATTAGTGAAGGCTCCTAATTGGCTGGTGGTGAAGGATTTTGATCAGAACCTTCTTAAATTAGTCATTTCCCACCACAAATCCTCTTGTTAACCAGGAACTGGGGCAGTTTCCCATAAAACTCGGGTGTTTCTCAAAGCGAATACATGATTGTCTCTTTTGCATTTTTGATGCACATGCCTTTATAATGGCTAAGGTTTTGATCAACTCTCTTGAAGAGGGGTAGAATACTTTTATCTTTTGCGAAGGTGTGATGTGGGTCCCTTTGGACATAGTTGTTTTGTCATCTCCTGTTTCAGTCTCATAACCCCCAGAGAGGTGTACAGTAAAAAGAAGATAAAAATCCCATCTCCTTTATGTTTGAGTTGCATTGTCTTTCTATTCTAGAAGTTACAAAGAAAAAAAAGGAAAGAAAAAAGAAGAAAAGAAGAGAGATAAAATGAGGGCAACCCATGACTTTTGACACCCAAATCGAGTACAGATATGTCTCAAAGAATCTCAGGCTACACCATTGCAAAAGTCTTTCAAAAAGGAATTCAGTTGATCATTGTGCACCAAAACATATAATAAAAAAAGAGAAAATAAAAAAAACAAAAACAAAAACAAAAACAAAAAAGAAACAAAAAAAAACATAAGTAATAAAAAGAAAATGCGAAGTGTGTTAAAAATGTGAAGAGAAATGGTTCCCAATAAGAAGAACGATTAAGTGAGATGATACTTCTTGAACTTTTTATCGCATCTTGCATTTGGCATATTTTTGGCATTTTTAAATTCTTATTTTTCTCATCATTTTCATTATTTTACACAATAATTTATCTACTATTGCACAAAAACTTTTCTGCTATTGCATAATTAATTTCTCCGCCATTGCACATGAATTTTCCGCCTCTGGCACAAAATAAATTAGAATTTCTGTTATTGCACATAAATTTTTTCGTTATTGCATAGGAATTTTCTGCCATTGCACATAAGATTGTTCGTTATTGCATATGAATTCT
This sequence comes from Nelumbo nucifera, assembly GCF_055504915.1. Lineage (NCBI taxonomy): Eukaryota > Viridiplantae > Streptophyta > Magnoliopsida > Proteales > Nelumbonaceae > Nelumbo > Nelumbo nucifera. The sequence goes on from NC_142651.1 coordinate 79,282,620, forward strand.
CCACCATTGCATATGAGACTCTCCACTATTGCATATGAGATTTTCCACTGTTGCACATAAGTTTCCCGCCTCTAGCACAGAATAAATCAATATTTTTTCGCTATTGCACATGAGATTTTCTGCTACTGCACATAAGTTTTTCTCCTTTAGCATAGAATAAATCGAGTTTCTGCCATCGCACTTACGTTTTTCTACCATTTCACATACTTCTTTCCGCTCTACAGCATAGGGATTTTCCGCTCTTTCGCACATCACAGATTAAAATTTCCCACTTTTTAGCACATGTTTTTTCCGCTTTATAGCACATGTTTTTCCGCTTTATAGCACATGAGTTTTCCGTTGCATAGCACATCTGCCTCTAGCACAGAATAAATCAGAACTTTCCACTTTTTGGCACAGATTTATCTGCTTTATAGCACGAGTTTCCGCCTTTAGCATAGAATAAGTCAGAATTTTCCGCTTTTTAACATAGGTTACCCTGTTTTATAGCACATGAGTTTTCCGCTGCATAGCACATCCGCCTCTAGCATAGAATAAATCAAAATTTTCCGCTTTTTAACGCATGTTCTTCCGCTTTTTAGCACAAGTTTCCCTGCTTTATAACACATGAGTTTCCACCTCTGACACAGAATAAATCAGGATTTTCGTTATTGCACAGTAAATTCTTCCGCCATTGGACATAAATTTTTCGCTATTGCACAGAAATTTTCCGCCATTGCACATAAGATTTTCCGTTATTGCACATGAGTTTTCTGCCTCTGGCACTGAATAAATCAAGTTTCCATCATTGCATAATAAGTTTTTCGCCATTGCACATGGAATTTTCCGCTTTTGTAGCACATGTTTCTCCGCAGTATACCACATATTTTCCTACTTTAAAGCACATGAGTTTTTCTGCTACACATCACATAATTTTTTCGCCATTTGGCACATCGTAAATCAGATTTTCCGCAGCATAGCACATGAGTTTTTCGCCTTTGGTACATCACAAATGAGGTTTTTCCGTTACATAGCACATAAGTTTCCGCCATCTAGCACATCATAAATCAGAATTTTTCCGCTATGTAGCACATAAGTTTTCGCATCTAGCACATTATAAATCAGATTTTCCACTGCATAGCACTTGAGTTTTCTGCCTTTGGCACAGCATAGATGATGTTTTTCCGCTACATAGCACATAAGTTTCTACCATCTGGCACATCATAAATCAGATTTTTTCTGCTACATAACACATAAGCTTTTGCCTCTAGCGCATCATAAATCAGATTTTCTACTGCATAGCACATAAGATTTTCCGCCATCTGGCACATCATAAATCAGATTTTCCACTACATAGAACATGAGTTTTCCACCTTTGGCACATCACAAACAAGGATTTTCCGCTGCATAGCATATGAGTTTCTCGCGTCTGCACATCATGAATCAAATTTTTTCCGTTGCATAGCACATGAGTTTTGCATATAGGACATCATAAATCAGATTTTCCACTACATAACACATAGATTTTCCGCCATCTGGCACATCATAAATCACCAATTTTCTCGCTTCATAGCACATGAGCTTTCCACCTTTGGCACATCATAGGTTAGGATTTTCCGCTACATAGCATATAAGTTTTTCGTATCTAGCAAATCATAGATCATAATTGTTCCGCTACATAGCACATAAGTTTTTGCCTCTAGGATATCGTAAATTAGGATTCTCCGTCGAATAGCACATGAGTTTACTGCCTCTTTCGCACACCATAAATTACTGATTTCTCTGCTTTATAGCACATAAATTGTTTGCCAATTTGGCACATCATAAGTCATTGATTTCTTCGCTTTATAACACGAGTATTTTCCACCACACTTGCACATCGAAATTTTAACCAAGCCTTTATCATTCTTTTCATTTTATTCGTTTTGTCTTCTTTTTCTTTCTTTACGGCAAATGTACCCTGATTCCGAAGGTTCTTGATACATAGGAAGGGTCACTTTGCCAAGAATAAAATGGCCTGAACATGATGAAACGATGTTGTATGGGAACTCCCTTTCGTCTCGCTCAACCTTCCTCGTTTTGCCCCTCTTCCAAACTGCCCTTCGCAAAAATCTCTGTATGCTTCTTTTGGTCTTTGTTGTTTCGTAGTTTCCTACCTCACAACAAAGAGGGGCAGTTGTTAACACCCGATTTTTGCTTGATTCACTGCCTGAGCCTCCAATTCACCCCAAACACTCGTTTAGACCCTTCCGACCTCTCCGAAACACCCAAAAACCTAGAAAACCCAAGTTTTACCCTGAGAGCCCTCATATCCACCGTTAAACCTGTTCGATACCAATCCGATGACCCCAATCGACCCCTACTGACACCTCAAACACTAGATCTGACACAACCCTCAGACCCAAGATCTCCCAAAACGCCTACCCATAAAATTTCAACACAAGATTCCCCTATTTCTCCCCTCATCAAACAAAGATTCCATTTTGACCTCCCTCATTAGCCTAAACACTCAGAACCCAGATTACCTTGATCTTGACACACCCGAGCCGATCAGGCCACACTTTAGACTCTAGACACACCAAAACACCTGCCCATGAAGTTCCAATACTAGACTCCCTCATTTGTCCCTCTATCAAACCAAGATTTCATTCTAAAACATCCCATTGACCCAAATTCCTATGATCTTGACCCTCTAAGACTAATCAGACCTCATCGTCAGATTCCAGACCCCTTCAAATGCCCACTTGTGAAATTTCAGTCCCAAACACCTTCATTTACCCCCAATCACATAAAAATTCAATTTTGAGGCTCTAGATTGACCAAATTCCAAATCTGCCCGATCCAGGCCCAATTAGCCAATCTGACCCCACCAATAAACTCAAAATGCCCAAAAAGCCCATCCTATGAAATTTCATTCTAAAATACCCTCATTTACCCTTTCATCTAAAAAGATGACATTTCGGTCAATCTCGCTAATCCGTTCACACAAACCTCTTCAACACTCAAACCCATCTCAACCCCCCATTTTCTGACCCAAGATCTCAACCATACATCCGAAACCCCGGTTTGACCACCCTTTGACCCGGTTTAACCAAACTTCTTTGAAATTATAAAAATACCCCCTGAGTTTCTAAAAATTACAAAACTACCCTTATGCCCTAATATTTAACCATACCTTTCTTCTTCATTCGGGGATGGACTATTCTCATCTCTCACCTGATTGAACGAAACCAACAAGGGCGGCGATGAATCACAGGCGGCGATGAACCCTAATCAACCTCTCTCCGGCCTCTCATCTTCTCTCTAAGACCTATAAAGCTCGTCTTGTAGTGAAAGGGCACACTTAGAAAGAGAGAGTCGATTATGAGGAAACCTTTTCGCCTGTGGCTATGCTTAAATCCATTCGGATTCTGTTTGCCATAGCAGCACACTATGATTATGAGATTTGGCATATTGGTGTCAAAACGACGTTCTTGAATGGAGATCTTACTGAATATATCTATATGCAGCAACCGCAAGGCTTTATTTCATTTGGTTAGGAACACATGGTGTGCAAACTAAACAGATCCATCTATGGATTAAAGTAAGCTTCCAGAAGTTGGAACATCCGATTTGACTCTATGGCCAAACAGTTTGACTTTGAGCAGAATCTGGATGAACCCTATGTTTACAGGAAATAAGTGGAAAATAAGGTTACATTTCCGGTTCTGTATGTAGACAACATTCTGCTCATTGGAAATGATGTAGGAATGACTACGGTGATGAGCTTTCACAGCAATTCTCCATGAAAGATCTTGGAGAAGCCTCCTACATCTTGGGACTTTGACTCTGTAGATATAGATCGAAGAGGATAATAGGATTATCCCAATCTACTTACATTGACAAGATTGTCAACAGGTACAACATGGAGAACTCCAAGAAGGGATTTGTCCCTTTTGGACACGGAGCCACTCCCTCCAAGGGTATGTCTCCCAAGAGATTGAGAGCATGAAAGAGATTTCCTATGCCTTAGCCGTAGGGAGAATCATGTATGCCATGTTGTGCACTCGACCAGACATTACTCAGGTTATGAGTGTGGTAAGTAGATATTAGTCAAACCCAGGACAAGAGCATTGGACTGCCATGAAAAACATACTCAAATACATTCGAATGACTAAAGAGTATTGTCTTGTCTTTGATGGTAGTTCACTACAGATGGTCGAGTATACTGATGCCGACTTCCAGTCAGACCTGAATGATAGAAAGTCTACATCTGGTTACATCTTTACGATGGGTCCTGTGTAGTAAGAAAAGTAGTCCATGACCGAGGCCAAGCGCATTGCCATTAGTGAGGCTGCCTAATGGATGAAGTTGTTCATCTTGTAATTTAGAATCCTACCATATCACCCATTCTACTATTGTGTGACAACACTGGATATACGGGAGATTATTGGTAGAGGGGATGTCCAAATTTAAAATATAGCATCAACGGAAAATGTGTCAGACCCATTGATTAAGCCACGGATACAGAAAGTGTTTAAGAAATACGTGGACAGCATGAGGCTGAGTCTTGTACCAGATTCGACCTAAGTGCAAGTGGGAGTTGTTAGACAGTATATGCACTTAGCTACAATCAGATTGATGTACTAATGCATTTATTATAAATGAATAAAAGTACATAATTGCTTCATGTTATAATTGGTGTGTTTCTATATAATTATCCCTTAAACTGGACACTTATGAGATTCATGTTAGTTTAGAATGTTCTCAGCCATTGGATAGACTTGGGGAGTTTATCCTGCCAAGGCTAACACTAATGTGCTGCCAAGAAGGTTGGGGCAGCCTGTCTCAACTACCAAGATTGGACCCAAAGCACATGTAGTGTGTGTCTATTTGAAACACTAAACCCAGACCAATTTACAGTTATGCCCTAGATTCGATTATGGTATTGCACTAGTGTCGGATCGGGCTGTCTTTGATATTCCAATCAAGTGATATCCTTTAGGGGTCAAAACCTAGGTGTGTTGGGGCAGTCTGAGAATTCACTTGAGAGTGTGATCATAGTGATAGGAACCCCTTTGTCAGACAAAGTGAATGATCGGGACTGTACTCTCTCTAATGGAAATCAAAACTATCGGCAATTGATTTCAACCGTGTTTGAGATTTGTTTTGCAAAATATATTTATATGATAATATATATATATATATTAGGTTTTAAGAAAAATATTTGCAAAATATATATCATGTTTTAATTCCCGAAACCCATCCGAGCAGAGAATGCAACACTGTACCTTGCAACCAGGGGAGAGGTCCTTCCCTGTTGGGCAGTATTTGATCATTATGGACTGAGAGGTTAACTGTAAGAGACCATTAAGGGTTGTTTACCTGATGGACTATATCTTACTTTAGTCCATTGTCCTTGGGCCTTCATAGGATGGTTGGACTCAATGATCATTTACTGTAAATGTCAGGCCCATTAAGAGCCCATACTGGTGAACTCAGGTGTTCACTGTATTTGATAGTGAATTTGGCCAGGCCTTTTCACAATGGCTGGGTCGAACCCATATGGGCTTATGTAAGGTCATTGTTGGGGTCCCACGCCATATAAAATGAACCTAAATGGGCTAGAAACTACCTAGGGATGTGAGCCACTTGTTTAATGAGCCTAAAGCCCATGATTAATTGGATTAATTGGATTAATCAAGGTGTCACATGATAGCTTAAGTAGTCATGTGACTTGGGCAAATTTGGGTCTGGATAAGGGTATGGAGCACCCATTAGGATAAGAGGATAAGTATTATCCACTTAGAGAGTCCAAATCCAAATAAAGATTTGGATTAGGAACCTCCTAATCAGATTAGGAGTGGTGCTCCTTAAGGCTTATAAAAAGGGAGGAGGCGAACTACTTCAGAAAATCTTCTACTATTAGTTCTCCTTCTCTGCTCTTGCCGCCAGACACCCTAGTTTGATCTCCCTTTCTTCGACTGATTTTTGATTAGTTCCTTCTCTGAATTTTGCAAGAAAATTGCAGAGAAAATTCATGCTCACCTCCCATGTACGATCCAAAGAGTTGAATTGCAGTTTTGTAGAAAATTGCGTTGCTGAACCAGCTTCATTCCAAGCTACAGCATCTTCAATGGAGGCTGGTTATGGGTTTCAATTTGGGCGTGAACTACCACTTTTGGAGCTACATTTTTTGAATCCATATCAGGTATACTTCTCCCTACTTTTGGTTTCAGAATTGATCCGGTTTCAGTGCAAGAACGATCCTTGAAACATGGAGTTTTTCTAAAATAGGGAATACGATTCTTGAAAAGCTGAAAGAAAATTTTTGAAATTTCGCCCAACCATCTTGCATGGTTCGGCCATTCATATGATGGATTTCACCTTCCTTCAAAATTAGGTTTCAAGAATCCCAAACATGGCTTTACCTAGTGGTTCTGAAAAGAGCGGGAAGATGCAATTTGAGGGTTTGCAACTGAATTCTGCAAATTAGGTAGACTCTAGCTTAGGAAGAGCAAGTTTGCTTTGTTGATAACCATTTCAGGACTACATTTGTTTTGGTTAAAAATTCATTCATTCCGAGCCATCTAGATGGTCCATGCAATTGAGATGCATCTCCAAATCATATTATTTGTTGAATCTTCACTATCATTCAAGTGGCTCCAAATGACAATGCAATCTGAAAATGTTCTATTGGGATAGTTGGATATATGGAGTCCCAGACTAGATCCAAACCACACCACTAAAGCAAAAGGGCGGTATAGGAAGATGTGATCCACTGTTTCATCTTCAGACATACAAAAAGGACAAAGCGCCTCAATGTGTTTGAAAACTTTTCTCAGTTGAGTTCTAGTGGGGAGCATATTATGAATGGTGCACCAAATGTAGATATGGAATTTTGGTGGAATACCTTCAGTTTCTAGAAGTCTTGCCATGTGATCTTACTAGAAATAATATATGCCCGAGAACAAGAGGTCCGAGAAGATGCTAATAGAAGGTATCCAGAAGTCGTAGTATACCAACCATGGGAAGTGAACCTCCATATGAGTTTGTCCTGCAAATTTGAGGCTGAGATTGAAAGATGAATTGCACTTATTTCCTGTGTTGTGCGGGCATCAAATATATTATTAATTACCTCCCTTCGCCATGTCATAGTATCATGGTTAATGAGTTTCACAACTCTTATCTTGCTCGTGTGAGATTTTGAGTTCTGGCTTTGTGGTTTGAATGCACTACGGGAAAAATCACTTTTAGTGGCAGTCAATACTGATGCTAAAACTCGTCAAAACTGCCGGTAGAACTACAAATATGAATTTAGTGGTAGTGCCGTTAAAGGCCTATGCTGACTACCGCTATATTTTTGGCTCAAAATATCATATAGTGGTAGTCAGATTTTCTAGTGGTAATTGTGACTGCCGCTTCAAATAATTTACTTTTTCCTCTACTAAAATAATCTGAAATTTAATCCAAAATCCAAATAACATATAATTGTTTTCAATTATTAAATAAAACTGTAATTTGTTTCAAATAACTTGTTTTCTCTTCATTCATCCAAATTGAAAATGGACACAAAAAATCAAAACATCAATTACAAATAAGAGATAAATGTGCATTCTCGCTTCAAAACATTTAAGTTACAAACACATCTTGTTGGGCGACGCATGAGAGTCCTAATAGAATTCTTCGAAACTCTGAATTAGTGCATAAATCAGATTGTTGAATGTCATTTGATCTTGCTGAGTTTTTGGAGTAACCTTCCTAAGTGCAGCCTATAGTGGATTCCAATCTTCAATTTTTGAACATCCAATGAAGAGCAAGTTTAAAGGGCCTCAAAAGTTAGAGCACAGATATCCAAGGAGCAGACCTCCTTGACTATTTCTCCTATTTTTTTATTTCCAAATGATAGGCATAGGCTGATAATCCTTGTCACCCATTCATGTCCATGTGCTTCTCTCTGACTCTGTCAAGCTATACAGCAAACAAAAATCTTAGCTCTCCACACATTTCCACAAAAGGAATCTTGTGTCTCCGTTCATTTATACTTCAAGTATATCTCAAGTGTTCAGAGTATGAGTGATCTACATGATTTACATTCAATCTTATTGAAGCATGGCGATCAGCCTCTCTCTGTTGTCAACTGTAATGAATCAAATTAGTTGGCTCACTCAAAACATACTTGGGCAATTCATATTTAGACTTGCAAGGGAAGCTCCGTAATAGACAAATCCCAAAAGACTTAAAGGGCACAAAGAAAGAAATAAGAATCCATAGCTAACAAATTAAGCAAAGCACCTCTTTCATCATAGCAGCTTGTCTTGTCAAGTGGGCACTTGTAACAACAGAAACTGTACTGTCCACAATTGCTTGTGCAAGAGTCAAATCAGCTTCTGCAACTATTCGAAGTGCATTCCAAATCTCTGAAAACAATGAAATATAATGTTCTCTTCCTATTTAAAATTACAGAGATTTTCATGGATAAAGAAGGAAGAAGAATTGTTGCCCTTCATTCAATTCTATGTTTTCAATAATATTCACTTCATACTAACTGATGATGGTTCAGTTGGTATATTCTCTGGCTAGTCATAATAGAGACTTGATTGATTGAGATCCAATCCCATTGCCACAATATAGTGGGGAGTTGGGTATGGAGAATGGGCCACCCTCCATTGTGTAGCCCCATGAATAACTCGATAACTGATTAGGCTCACCATCCCGTTTCAAGTTCAGGTGTAGCTTTTAGGTAACAAAATCACAAATAAAAATCACTTGATACCAAGAAGACAAAAGCCATGACAAAAAAACTGTAAAAAGAAACAAGAATCAAAAACATCATTTTGCTCTTTTGCCCTGCTCCTATAGAAATTAATAAAAAGAGAATTTTGCTAAATGGGTGTTGTATAAAGGGAATGAGTAAGAAAGGCATAATATGTTGGTCAGTTATTCCATTAATTGTTCTTTGGGCTATCTGCTTGGAACCAGATTTGTTTACCTATTACTCATGGAGAGTTGGGAGTAAAAAGAGTGAAAAGTTTCAATACTGCTCTCTTAGGGAGATGGTTTTGGAGTAATATTCCAGTTGTTGTTCTTTGGGCTATCTACTTGGAATCAGATTTTTTTACCTATTACTCATGGAGTGCTGGGAGTAAAAAAGAGTGAAAAGTTTCAATATTGCTCTCTTAGGGAGATGGTTCTGGAGGAATTTTGCTAAACCTAATTACCTGAGAAATTTGATTGTAGGAAAAATATGGCCTAGCTGCAAATGGGTGGGATGCAGTAGAGCCACAGAGGACCTATGGTTGAAATGTATGGAAGGGAACTTACAAAGCCTTTGCTCTTTTCATGAAGGGCATTAAGTACAAGGTAGGAAATGTCATAAGAATAATAGTTTAATGGGTCAGAGCATTAAAAGAAAGGTCCCCAGAGTTGTTCCACTTGACACATAATAAGTACGCATGCATAGGAAACACTTTTGTAGTGAATGATGTGTCTTTCTTTTGGACTCCTTTTAGGTTGAGGTGGACTAAACCTGGTTAGTTTACAGTCAAGTCTTTCTATCGTGGTTTGCTTGAAGGACTGATCCAATCATTTTCATTTAGGGCCATTTGGGGGTACAGTAGCCCCATCAAAAATCAAATTTTTTGTATGAGTGGTGGTATAGGATAACTGTCTTGCTAAATAGATGCTTGTGAGAAAAGATGCTACCATACTTGACCTGATCTGTCTCTCTGTAATCAGGAGACTGAATTAGTGAATCACTTACTTCTCTTCTGTAAGGTCTCATCTAAAATCTGGGATCATTTCTACAAAGGTGCTCCCATATTTTGGTGCTTTCTAGCTTTGATTTAGACCTTTCTAGCAGAATGGAAAGTGTAGGGTATGTCTAAGGGAGACTTTGTTGGGCAGTAGTGCCTTTGGTTGTGCTTTATGCCAAATCTAGAAGAACCTCTAATCAATTTAGTGATTCAAATCTCATTAAAGATAATCTATAAATGTCACAAAGTAGTAGGAGCTATGAGATGTAAATTACATCTTATGCATTTTATGTATATGAACTTCCAGTGTCTATCTATCTAAGATGTATATGTATATGAACTTCCAGTTCCAAATACAGTTTAATGGGTCACACCACTACATATGCATTTTGTATCTCTATCTAAGATAAGGTAAAGGTATGAGATGTAAATCAGAGAAGCAATAAATTTAGTGTTAAGAAAAACAAGCAGAAAATCAGATAATAGTGTTCAGATAAATAGAGAAGAGAAAAAGAAATATGGAAATAATATGGTTTTGATCCAATTGGCTTCCAGAGATTTGTAGGTCTTTCCCACTGCTACCAACAGTGTTCAAATAAATAGAAATAGTAGGATCAGTTCAGCTACAGAAATTTTGGTCGCACGCCAAAAATTTACTGTCATAAGGACCAATTTTCTAGGAATGTTGGAAGAATAGGTTTTACAGCATGATGAATTTTTCTATGTAAATTTGGAGGCAGCCTTGGTGTAATTATTAATTAACATATCCTTTGTGAAATGAATGTCATCAACAACTGTAGTCTTCAAATACAAACATAATGTAAGGATCTTTAGAGATGCACAGGGGCTGTTATCATTTGGATTTTGAACTATCTAGGAAGAAAGGAATGTAAGGATCTTTAGAGATCAAAAGCATACAAAATAAGTTGTTATTGAATGTATAATGGTCAAAGTGGTATATGGGACTATGATCTTGCACATCTTTTCAGATTTCATTATGATTGATATCTTTAGAAAGTGGAGGGAAATCTGAGATACCTTGAAGTTCCCTTGAAATTAGTCCATGCCCACATTTGTGTTGCACCTTTCCTCTACCTTGACAGCCCTTGGATACCTAGAAGATTCAAAGATGGCAAAACATCAAAAAGATTATTCATTTTGTCATGCTATTGAAAGGAAGTCAACCACATAATTCAGAACATTCAAGCCATAATAGATTATTTTTTTGGGTTTGAGAAGGAGATTCTAGTGGGTCAAAGAAGTTAGATTACCAGAGTATAGCTTCATTAATCACAAGAAGCCTTATGGGTAACCCCTTCTATATGATTCTTATAATAATCTTTAGAAAATGGCATTAAAAAGCAAGACCATGAGTCAGACATAACTTGCACGTTTTACAATTACAAATGAAAGCCCCATAAGAACAATAACTTCACCTGCAAACCTATCAAAATTAAAGGACGTCTTTAGCTTTAGAGTTGAAAATTGAGGCACTTGAAAATGGGTTAGCTTTTCAAATTTCCCTTTGACCTACTCTATGCAAGAACTGATGGTAGAGTGGCCACAGTTCCTCGTTTGATCCTCAACATGTTGGAATATCCAATAGCCATGTGACAAGCCACATGTTGATGGAAGATTATTATTATTTCATGGTTATCTCTATGCAACACCTTCACACACAATCATTTACTTTTTTTTTAAATTATTATCTATTTATATTTATTTTCTATACAAGAAAATGTATTTGATTGTTTACCGGAAAATGTTTTATGCGTAGAGATACAATATTATTAGATTTTTCTGGATCCTAATTCCAGACCTTACTAGGTCAATGGATATCCATTTGACCCAGTATAGACTGGATGACCAAGTGGTTAGATCCTTGGTTAATATGAGACACTTGTCTCAAATCTGATGGGGCATGAGTTATACTATAAGTGGGGCCCACATGGGGCCCATTTGGACTGTAGCGACAACCCACAAACCAACCACCAACCTGAGAAGCCCATTTGTCCAATGGGTGGAGGTTTGAAGGCTGGTGACCTTGTTGGAGCCTTTTAAGTCTAGGTGTCAATGCTCCCCTCATGCATCACTGTCCACATGTCAGCCTAGTCAGTTAGGGTGTCAGCCATCTAGCTTGTTTTGCTTGCATACCCCTTGTGGGGCCCACACCAAAATAATAAAAATAATAAAAAGAAAAAAGAAAACAAAAATAAATAAAATGTCAAGAACCCAATAAAAATAAAATAGGAATATAATATTAGGATAAAATGTATATAAAAAAACAAAACAATAAAATCAAAAGTTAAAAAAAAGAGAAAAATTTGAAATAAAAGGGATAGGGAGGCTAGGCACAATTACACCAAGAAGGAAATCGAAGAAATAATAATAAAATAATAATGAAATAAAAAAATTTAATAATCAAAATTAAAAAAAAAAATTAAATTCAAATTCAAATCATTAATAAAAATAACAAAAGAGAGGAAAAAAATAAAAAAATAAACATAAGGGGGCAAGTTTAAAGGAAAACGAAAAAAGAGGGTAGAACAAAAAAGAGTTGGAAATATTAGTTAAGCACAAATGCACACAACAGAAAATTAAAAAAATTGGAAAAGAGAAAAATAAAATGCAATATGATAGTAACAAAAAAATAGAAAAAAAAAACCTAAAAAAAAAGAGAGGGAAAGAAACACACACACAGCAACGTCCTCAATGGCAATGAGCTTAATTGTGTAAACTGGGAAATAAAGGAGGCAAAGGACTTCTCTGCATATTCAAATAGCCAGGAGTTTTTGTCATTCTCCACAATGGTTTCAAGATCACATTCCAATCTTTTGGACCTTGTCTCTGGTGATTCTCCATCCTTTGGTCGAGTGGGAAAGAGGCTTCCCAGAGTGATGACTGTGGCTGGGACCATGTCTGAATTAGATGATGACAATGGCAATAGTGTCAGCTCGGATGTGCCATCTTGTGTCTCATGAGAGGATGATTATTCGGGAAACCAGCTTCCACTCCGGGCGCACCGAAGGTCTGATGGTAATGGAGGATTGAATTTCAGCTGGGATGAGGATTCCCTCCTTCTGCGACTGAAGAATGGCCTTGGCGAAGATGTTGAAGTCGTCTACATCGGTTGTTTTGAGAGAGAAGATTGACTTAAGTGAACAGGATGATGTTGCGTGGACACTATTTGTGACCTTTAAATCTTGGTGGGCGTTTTGATCGATCTCTCTGGCAAGCTTATGTTTCTGTCAACAAGATTTTTGCAGACAAGGTAATGGAAGCGATAAGTCCTGATGATGATTTTGTGTGGGTGCATGACTACCATTTGATGGTGTTGCCAACCTTTTTGCGCAAAAGTTTTAATAAGGCACTTCCTTTCATGCTGTAGTAGAATGTTAGGCCTTGTTTATCAGTCTAAACAGGGCTACATTGGGCTTGAATGCTATGGTCGCGCTGTCAGCATTAAAATTCTTCCTGTTGGGATTCATATGGGCCAGCTTCAATCTGTTATGAACCTTCAGAAATTGAAGCTAAGGTTGCAGCATCACAGGATCAGCTTAGGGATAAAATGATGTTGCTTGGTGTGGATGACATGGACATCTTCAAAGGGATCAGCTTGAATCCGTTGGCTATGGAACAGTTGCTTATACAGCATTTTGATTGCAGGGGGAAGGTTGTGTTGGTTCAAATTGCAAACCCTGCCAGAGGCCGAGGGAATTATGTTCTGGATGTTCAATCTGAGGCTTATTCCACAGCAAAAAGGATCCATGAAACATTTGGGCGGCCAAGCTACAAACCTGTAATTTTGATTGATGCCGCACTTCAGTTCAATGAGAGAATTGCCTATTACATGATCGCTGAATGCTGTCTCGTTACAGCAGTAAGAGATGGAATGAACCTCATACCCTATGAATACATTACAACCCGTCAGGGGAATAAAAATTAGATAAAACCTTGCAATTGGATTCATCGTCTCCAAAGAAGAGCATGCTAGTGGTGTCGAGTTCATTGGATGCTCACCATCACTCAGTGGGGCCATCCGTGTGAACCCATGGAACATCGATGCTGTGGCTGAAGCTATGGACTCTGCCTTAGTCACTCCTGAACCTGAGAAACAATTACGGCATGAGAAGCACTATAATTTCAGGAAGCTTTCAGTTGAGCCATATAGTTTCTGCTTACAAGAGAACCAAGAATTGGACAATTCTCCTAGATTATGATGCTGCCATGATGCCACAGACATCAATTAACAAAACCCCAAATCCTGAGTCAGTCAATATCTTGAACAGCTTGTGCGGAGACCCCAAGAATGTAGTTCTCCTGGTTATTGGAAGAGACAAAAAAACTCTTATGGATTGGTTTTTTCCTTGTGAAAAGCTAGAACATGCAGCAGAGTGTGGCTACTTTATGAGGCCAAATCATGATGGAGAGTGGGAAACTTGTATCTCTGTGGCAGATTTTGACAGGAAGCAAGTAGCAGAGCCTGTGATGAAGCTTTACGCTGAGACAACTGAGGGTTCTACAATAGAAAGCAAAGAGAGTTCACTGGTTTGTCACTACCAGTATGCGGATCAAGATTTCGGGTCATGCCAGGCTAAAGAACTTCTTGATCACACCTAGAAGGTGTTTTTGCCAATGAGCCAGTCTCTGTGAAGGGTGGCCGACACATTGTTGAAGTTAAGCCTCAGGGTGTCAGTAAGGGTGTTGTAGCCAAACGCCTCTTAGCAACAATGCAACAGAAGGGGATGCGTCTTGATTTTTTTTACTGTGTATTGGTGATGACCGATCAGATGAAGACATGTTTGAGGTGATTACTAGTGCTATGGTGGGCCCTTCTCCCTCTCCAGTGGCTGAAGTGTTTGCCTGCTCTGTTGGTCAGAAGCCGAGTAAGGCTAAGTATTATTTAACAGATACGACTGAGATAGTAAAAGTGTTGCAAGGCCCTGCTGCTGCTTCAGATCAAGCAGCAAAGAGTAGTTCTCAACTTTTTCAATAAGTTATGATTGATTGAAGACCGATCCTGAGCTCTGTTTTGAAGATTTTATTGTTCTTCCTTCAATTTTAGCAATGTTTTCTCAACCGAATCCGGTGTAGGTTGAGGTGGAAGCTCCAGATCAGCTGAGAGGAGCTCTTAGCCCTGAGGTCTGGGTCATGGGTTTGGTTCTTATTTGCCATTAGAATATTGTTCTGCTTCACTGTTGTTGCATTTGTATAATCTGTATTGTTTATAGGCAATTAGCATTCAATTTCTTCTTCGGGATTCAGCACTGCGATGTATATATTTTCTTTTCCATATCCACTGATGATCGGTATGCATCGGTGAATACTCATTAGGCATTGAGGAGCTAGGTTAATCATATAATCCACAGCTAGGAGTTTCTGAAATAAAGAAAAGAGAGAGAGAGAGAGAGAGAGAAGAACAACAATAAATAAATAAATAAATAAATAAAGTAATAATAAAAGATATATAAATAAAAAAACAAAAAACAAAAAGGTCAAATAAATAAATAAATATAAAAAAAGATTAAAAAAAGAAGAAGAAAAGGAAAAAGAGAATAAAAGGACAAGGACTCAAAAAGAGGAAAGTAATGAATAGGAGAATAAGAAAGATCCCCCATAATATAATGAACAATAATAATTTTCAAACATATTGGAATAAATATCAAGAACATGTTCATACAATGCTTCAAGAAAAAAAATGATGATAAAAATAAAAATGTATAAATAATAAAAAAAGGGGGTGGGGTAAAAGAGCAAATTCTTGAAAAATCCAAAATTAATATGTTAAAAAAACAAAAACAAACAAAAACAACAAAAAAGGATTGAAAATGTTAATATAAGAAAAATCAAAATAAAAAGAATATATAACAAAATAAGGAATTAAAAAAAAGCAAAAATAGAAATACAAACAAAATAAAAAAATAAAAAATATGTGAAAAGAAGGGAAATATCAAGGAATAAAAAAATCAAAATTTAAAAAAATATTAACAAAAAAATTTTTGAAGAAAGAAAAGTGAAAAATTTAATTAATAAAAAATAATAAAATCAGAAGAATAAAAAAATAAAAAAAGAGAGAGCAAAAAATATAATAACAAAGAAAGGTAATGTAAATAGGTCAAATAAAATGACAAAAATATTCCTTTGTATGCTTGGGTGAAACATGTGTGCTAGTTGGTAATGATTGATTGCATTCTTCTTTAAAGTAGAAATTAAAATAATAATAAAAATGAATAATAAAATAATAGTAATAATAATAATAATCTGAGTTATTTTCTCTTAAACTTGTAGTAATCTAAGTAAATTGCTCAATACAAGTGTTTCGATTTGAATCAAGGTTTCTCCTAAGTTTTTGGTGCATTTTGAAAATTTCTTCCCAATTTCTTGTTTTCACAATAGAGGTCCACTTCATTTGCAATCATGCCGCATTCTGCATTTCCTTCAGCCTAATTGGCTATAGAGGCATTAGCGGCTTTTCCAGCCATTCTTGAGCCACTGTCCTAAACTGCTTCTCATTATCATCCCTATCTTGCTCATTCTCATTCTAATGCAGTTGGAGCATAAACCAACATCCATCACACTCACCTCCTTAACATCCTTTTTTCCATTTTTACCCTTAGACTCTTTGGTTAGATAACCAGTTCATAGCAGCCTACCTTTTGCATAGGTGGTCGGTCCACTCCTAGCTTCATGCATACTTTTTTATCAGCCCTGATGTTCACCCCATCTGGTTCTGAACTAGGGGCAGACTGGTTTTTACTGTTGTTTTCTCGACGTTTTGTCGGCATTGCATGGTTTTCACATACATTTAGCATTCAAAATATCCCATCTTAGTTGCCTCAAGTAAAACTTTCCACTACATAGCCCTTAGCAGTTTTCTCATTCCTTTTAGTTGTCTAGATTTTAATAAAAACCAGAAAAAGCAAATAAAGCAAAAGAGGAAAAACAAAATACAAAATAAAAGATGAAATTGCTAATCACATTTCTAAATCAAAGAGTTTCTTTAGGACCATGGCATCTAGTTCCAAGAAGATTAAGACATCGGATCCAGAATATATCATGTTATTGAGATCAGGGAATCCCAGAGAATTGGACATTGAGACAGATGATCAACATCAACATTCAGCAAGCACAGCATTGCCACTGAGCATAGTTCCCATCCATAAGGATATAGCCTGATTAAAGCAAGATCTGCAAAAATTAAAGCACATTCAGTCCCCTCCTACACCAGATTTCAATGAGTTGTGCATATACCCAAGGTTGGAATTACCAAAAGGGGTTAAAATCCCAGAATTTGAGAAGTATGATGGAAGAAGTTGTCCTAGGGTGCATCTAAGCATATACTATGGAGAGATGTTTCAACTCAGGGCAGATGAGAGAGTCCTCGTTCAGCTTTTTCAACGTAGTTTGGAGGGTGAAGCACTAGCATGGTTCACATCGCTGGAGGTAGATAAGAAGAAGACTTGGGATCAGGTGGCCACAGCTTTTCTAGAGCGGTTTGATTATGGCATAGATCTGGCTCCAATAAGAGAGACATTAGAAGGCGTCCAAAAGGCACTCGAAGAATGTTCCGCAGAATACGTGCACCGATGGAGATTTGTTGCTGCTCAGTTGAAGATTCCCATTCCTTTGGAAGAAATGATCGAATTGTTTCTAAGGACTTTAGAGCCATCTTTCTCTACATTCATGAAATATCAAGATTTTAGGGATTTTAAGGGCATAGTCACCGTTGAGAAGAGAATTGAGCATGACTTTCGATCAAGAAGCCATTGTTCGGCTACAGGCCCTCCACCATCTCAGGAAGTGAGTGAAGTGCAAGCTGCCTGTCAACAAGTCAAACCTTCGAGTCATAAGCATCGTGCTTCTCCCTTCTGAATAGATAGACAGGTTAAAAGAAAGTTTACTCTGCTCTCAGTGCCACTTTCTCAGTTACTTCCTTAATTGGTACAAGAAGGACATTTGGTTCTACTTCAGCCAAAACCAGAGATGTAGGAGCATTCTATGCTCCAAAGCCACTCCCCTGAGGGTTTAGATTGAATAAATTCTGTGATTACCATTAGATGCTTGGACATCCTACCGACCAGTGTGTTCCTCTTCAGCTTGCAATACAGAATCTTATTGACAGTGGAATCTTCCAGCCTTAACAACATACCACATGTTTTGCTCATTTGTTCTTTTTGTGTTCCTTTGTTCTATTGTTTTTAGTCGAGGTTGTAAATAACTAGAACTACGCTCGGTCTGATCCCTCACGAGGGGTACGTAGGCGGCCTGGGCAGTGGCGCTTGGGTTTGACCAGGATAATAAAAAAAAATAAGGTCTCATAATCATGTGAATTTTACGAACAACCTTAGGTTGCCTCCCTTATAGGTTACGTCCCACCTTGGCCACACATTCAATGCATCATTTTCTCGTAGTTCATTAATGCCACCAATGACGCACACACATACACAGGGTTTCTCACCACATTTCATGCGTATGGTATCTATTCTTCGAGGTCCAATGCTCCTTGGGATGAAAAATAAAAAGGGAATGCAAGAAGACATGCTGCCAATGCACTTTAATAATTGTATGCTTCATCATGAAATCATCTTGTCATCATCTCCTTTTCCATCCATTTTGCATCTTGTATAATAATTTTAGCTTCTCCGGCAAGGTGTTTTGTTTAGGAAGATGCCTACTCTTGCAAATGATCGGTTTATTACCCGCCAAGAGTTTGAAGAGCTCAAGAAAAGGATGGTGGCCTTGGATTCTAAGATGAATCTATTGTTATCTCAAGCTGGGGCAAACCCATCACACATACCCCCATATGGCGTACCCCTGTCCTTGCTGGCCCTTGTGACATCTGTACCCGCTCCCACAGTCTGTAGACCACCACTTCAACCAGTATCCCCCTCCCATCAACCCCCAATTTATGGATGTTCATCTAGTACACTAACTAAGAAACCTCTTGTCATCTTGAACCCACCTTAGGTAACTCCAATAAATACATCATCTTCTCAACCGGTATCATACACGTTATCCCTTGCTCCAGCCCAATTGACTCCAGATGGCCCACCATCCCAAAAGAAGGAGAAAAGGGTCCTCACTAACTTGCCATGTACTCATGCTAAATTTCTGTCTTTCCTTGTCTCCAAAGGATATCTCCGGCCATTGAAATGGAGACCACCCCCAGAACCCAAGCCAAAAAATTATGATGAAAATGCTCATTGTAACTATCAACAAGGGTCGGGACACACGACCGGTCATTGTTGGAAGTTGAAGTTTTCTATTCAAGATCTCATTGACAGGGGTGTATTCGATCCCACCAGGGAAATGCCAGATATAGCACCACCCAGGCCTAAGAAGCTGATTTATTAAAAGACATTTCCAGTTTTGTTTTGCTACGTCAGGACCTTCTTTTCAGTTATTCCTTTCTTTTCCGATAGTTTCAAAAGGAATTGGGTCATTATGCAACTCATATTGCATATTAATGGAAGTTTTGCTTAGTCGTTTCTTTCTATTGTTCGGCCTTTCACTTTGAATAAAACAATGGGTTTTAATAAGGGGACTTTCCATCATGGAAAGAGATAAAGCCACCACTTCCCATTGAGAGGAATGAATGAATAGATCTCAATGTCCTAACTTCGTGAATAATGATTGCCAATTGAAGATCCATTGATAGAAATGTCTAAGGAAAAGGGGTAACCCTATCAACCCAAAATTATAGCATCCATTCCCAAATGCGTCCACAGGTTAATCCATCACTGATAGCTCAAACGGGGGCAGTCATAAGGTTGAAGTCATTGTGACGGGGTATGCACTCATTTTGAGTTGTTACCTAAGCCAGCATAGAATGAAGGCATCATATGTACATAGTGCTTTGCTGATGAATCTAGGAAATGACTGGAGGCCATTATCAACCGTTTATTCCCTAGATGTCCCGATCATTGGTAATATCGCTAGTTAGCCTGTTGAGCTAATTTCATTGGACCATCTTATTGTTAAACCAAGCAAATTCCCAAGATGCTTCTTTCCAAAGGGCTAGAAAAAAATTATAGAGAGAGGGGAAAAGAGAATAAAAAAAAAAGAAAAAGAAAAAAAAGGGGAATAAAAAAAGAGAAGAAAAAAATATATAATAAAAAAAACCATTGTTATTCGAGTAATCTCAGAACACTCCAGTATTGAAGGTGTCAAATGACATAACTACCCTTGAGTTGGAAGAATTCAAATTGTGCTCGACATGTAGTTCTTTCCTATTGATTATGCATTTGATGGAGAAATGATGGGAGGCCCTTTTTTTAGCCGATTGTCTTATCCCTTTTCGTCAAACCCCATTTTATTATTCATTTCACCAGTTATCCCTTTAAGCCTTGCAAGGAACCATTTCTTCAAATAAACTCTCCTACAAGGTGGATGTCATATGTTTAGTTGTGTGAACCTCAACAAGCTTTCTTATAAAAAAAAAGAGAGAGAGAGAAGAGAAGAAATTTCGGAGAAAGTGAAGAAAGAAAGAAAAGAAAATGAGGCATCAAACGAGAATTAGGGCAACCAATTGCTGCCGAGAATGAAGAGAAGAGCAAGAAAGAAAGACTTGGGCAGATGTGATGATCAAACCAATGAGACATTGTTTTGTAGTGACATCCTCTCTCGGTTTTTATTTTAACCTTACCCATTTACATTTCGTCCTATAATAAAGCCCTCATTGATTACCCTAGTGCATGACCCATAGAATTTAAAGACATGAAGAGCAATTTGTTTAATTTTTGATTGCAAGAGTATTTAATCAAAGAAAAATGAGAGCGAGAGCATAATCTTTAGTAAGGTCCGTAATATGGATTCAAGCATCCGATACCCATCATAGTTTAAGTTTCTTGAGCCTTTTATAAATTGTTTCAAAACCCTTGTCCTAGGCCACGTTTCGTCTTAGTCAAAAGTCCTCCTCGATCCTTAAGAAATTGGTAACTAGCACTGGATAGACCTAAGTGAGCTGGCAGAAAAAAAAAAAGGAGAAAAGAAAAAGAGAAAGAATAAGGTCTGATGACCCTCTAGAAACTAGGGGCATGATAGTCCAAAGGAAAATATCTTCATCAAAACTCGGGCACTCAAAGAAGGTGAAGTGATCAATCATTTGAAATGCCAACAGAATACCAATCAGCCCTATTTGAGCAAATTCAGTTTCATCCCTCTTTTCAAAAAAAAAAAAATGTGATTGACACCCACTCTGAAGAGTCATAATCCTCTTTGTATAAAATTAAGCAATTAACTCATTTGTGAGTCCTCCTTCGTGATTGGTCCAAACTGGGGCAACCCCCCCTTCCGATGGGTGTTTCTCTTTGTGAATCTTTGATCAACAATCATTGCAAATCCAATGTTTATGTCTTTCAAATTTGAAATGTATTGATCATTCCAATCCGAGGCGGAGGTGGCTACTTTTGTCTCTTATTCAAGTTTGAGAAAATTCCCCATTTCTGCTATCTTTGAGAATTCATTACTTTGAATCATCTGGTTTTGCATTTTTGCATATCATCTCTACTGTATTTGGGTTTGAAATCATACATCACTTTGTTTACAAGGAAAAATGCATTGTGTTTTCTTAATTGATCTACTAGTTAAAAAATCCAATTGAAAGTCAATCATGACATTTACTAATTACATCATGGCATAACATGACATTTTCTAATTGCATCGTGGCTTATCGTGCATCAAATTTGAAAATTATTTATTAAAATTATTCATTTGGATTAAATCTATTTCAAAGTCCCTTATGGCACCAAAGTCTATTACGGCATTAAAGTCTGTCATGGCACCAAAGTCCCTCATGGCATAAAATCGAAGTTTTGTGATAATTGCATCGTGGCATAGCATGACATTTTTTTAATTTCATCGTGGCTTATCGCGCATCAAATTTGAAAATCATTTATTAAAATCATTCATTTGAATTAAATCTATTTCAAAGCCCCTCATGGCATCAAAGTCCCTTGTGGCACCAAAGTTTGTTACGGCATTAAAGTTCTTTATGGCATCAAAGTCCCTTGTAGCAGAATACCAAACGTCTTTGTGTTTTCCCAGCTTATAGTGGATTGTCTTAGTTTTGCATTTTCCAGGCTTACGGTGGATTGTCTAAGTTTTTGTGTTTTCCCGGCTTACAGTGGATTGTCTCAGTTTTACATTTTTCCCGAGTTACAGTAGATTGTCTAAGTTTTTGCATTTTCCCTGCTTATAGTGGATTGTTTAAATTTTACGTTTTCCTGGCTTGTAGTGGATTGTTTAATTGTTTTTTTTTTTTTGTCTTCCCGACTTACAGTGGATTATTATCGATGTCGTGACATGACACACTTTATTTAAAAATTATGGCACCACATATCATTAAAAATGATGACAATGTAAATCTTGTTAGTAGGTCCTCCTTCATTTGCAAGCATATGGCAGCATGTCTAACAATCTCATAACCTTTGATGATTTTGTCATTGTGTTGAAATTCCTTATCATTCCCCAAGGAGCGCAAAGGAAAATGATAGCTCAAGATATTATATTAATCTTACATGACACTACCATGCACTTGAAAGTACAACACTTTGCACTTTTCGAGTGTTTTGCTGAGTTTTCAAGCATAGACTGCTCTTACATGAAAGGATGTCTCTCGCCTATCAAGAGAGCATCTGCGCTATATCAACTACAGGACCTCTGTCAAGCTTCTGAAATGTCTTATCAAGGTTTTTAAAATGCTTTCTAAAGAATATATGCTTGTGTTGTGATTGCGCTTTGCAATGAGCTTAAATATTCTGCTCTTGAATTACTTTCGATGTTGTATTGTTAATGGCTTTCGGTGCCTTCCTTTATAGTAAATGTACCCTGATTCCGCAAGGTTTCTGATACCAAGAAGGGGTCTCTTTTTTTTCCAAAATGAGTTCTTTTCATGTTATCCTTGGTTTTTATTGTTTTCTTTTATGGTAAATGTACCCGATTCCGAAGGTTCTTGATACCTAGGAAAGGTCACTTTGCCGAGAATAAAATGGCCTGAACATGATGAAACGATGTTGCATGGGAAGTCCTCTTCTTTTTTGCCTTCCCTCACCATAATCCTCTCTCATCGTCTCACCCCTCTTCCAAATTTGCCCTTCGCAAAAATCTCTGTCAGCACCCGATTTTTGCTTGGTCCGTCGCCAAAGCCTTCAACTCACCCTAAACACTCGATCAGAACCTTCCGACCTCTCCGAAACAACCAAAAACCTAGAAAACCCAAATTTTGCCTCGAGAGACCTCAGATCCACAATCAAACTTTCCTAATACCTATCCGATGACCTCGATTGACCCCCATTTACACCTCACCCATTAGATCAGACACAACCATCAGACCCGAAACATCCTGAAACACCTTCCCTTGAAGTTTCAACCCTAGATTCCCTCATTTGTTCCTCTATCAAACCAAAATTCCACTTTAAAACATTCCATTGACCCAATTCCTATGACCTCGACCCTCCAAAGATAGATCAAACCACATCATCAATCCTAGACACCCTCAAATGTCCACCTATGAAATCTCAAACCAGAATACCTCTGTTTACCCTCCGATTGCATAAAGATTCCATTTCAAGGCTCTAGGTTGACCAGATTCCAAATCCACCCTATCCTGGTCCAGTTGACTCAATCTGACCTTGCCCATCACCTCAGACTGCCCAAAAATCCTGCCTTATGAAATTTCATCCGAAATTACCTTCGTTTACCCCTTCATTGAACATAGATTCCATTTTGAAGCCCTAGAGTAACCGATTCAAACCCTTTCCAGATCTGCCCAATCTGGGCCCATTCAGGCCAATCTGACCCTTCCAATCAACCCAGAATATCCGAAAACCCCACCCCATGAAATTTCATTCAAAAATACCCCCGTTAGCCTCTTCATCTAAGAAGATTCCATTTCGGTCAATCTCACTGGCCCTCACATGCACGACCCCACTCCGCAGTCAAACCCATCTCGACCCCCCATTTTTTGGCCAAAAAATCCCCATCATTGAATTGAACCAGAATGCTCGGTTTGACCCGATTTGCCCCAAATTACAAAAATACCCCCTAGTTTCCCAAAATTTTTGAAACTGCCCTTATGCCCTAATATTTAACCATGCCTTTCTTTCTTATTCGTGGGATCCACTATTCACCTTCTCCCCTGTTTTGAACGGGATTCATCTCCTTGTTCGAAGGCAGAGGCAGAGCACCGGCGCCCAACCAACCCACTTCCGCTCTACCTTTCTCTCCACACTCCCCCTTCCTCTTTTCCTCCTTCTTCTTATTGATTTTCTCCCTTCTCTTCCTCTCTTTTCCGATTAGGAGAAAACGTTATCCGTCATCAGCAAGCTCTCTACTCAGCGATATTTGAATAGCGGAAAGTTCTTCACAGCGGCAACACTCAGAGCAATCCTTTATTGTTTCTTCAGTGATTCTTCTCACCATTTTTACGGATCTCTTCATCCCCTTGTCGCAGCCATCACTTGAGCTACTATGCACAGACCACAACAGGACAGAGTTTTTCCCCTACATCGTCCGTTGATTCAGGCCAAAATATAACATAGATCAAGATCTTATTACAATCATTCATAGTTATCATCATTGGGATTATTGTGCTCTGTTTAAGTCGCACTTCATGGCGAAACCCAAGCAGGTAATTAAGCTCTCTTAGCGTCTCTTCTGTGTTTCGTTGTTCTTTTATTTTCTTTTATTTTCTCTGTTATCTCATTTCATTTTCTTGTATGGTGTGATGGCTTAATCGGAATCTGAAGAGGTTACCAGAGCTGGTGGCGAAATAAATAATTTTAATACCAGAGCTTTGGAGTCACTACAAAGCGATAAATAATTTTAATACCCTTCCCGGAGGTCCCTCCATTTCTATAACTGATGGGTGGCGACTCCATTTCCAGCCCAAACGGCAAAGTGAGCCGGCTTTTTTCGAAGCTCACATCGGCCTCCTCTGAATCCACCACTTAAGGACATGCTAAGGCATTCCCTATGGCGTGTCCCTCCTTGACCTCATAGAGCCAGTACTTTCATTGAGAGATTCCTTACCCACTGGTTGCACTTGGCACCTCTAGGGGCGGTCCTCTCCCTTGGTACTTGGACTCTATGCGCCCGAGGGGAGCTCTCGGATTCATTGCCAGTGTCCTCGCTGCTAGACGAGGTGGAACTTGGAGTGCTGGTGTTAGAGAGGTTAGGAAGGTCATAGCACTCGGGACCAAAGTTTAAGTATGACATGGTTCCAAGAGAAGTCCCTTAACTAACAAGGTGAAGGTGAGGGAGAAAACTAAGGAATCGGTTGGTTGGTGTCCGAGGCTTGTGGAAGCACAAGCAGAAGTGAGCAAATGATAGGGAGATGCTTCAACCAGCGGCCCTGTTTGAAGGAAAACGTACAACTCAAATTGCTTCAATCCAACGGTTGCAAAGTCATCGACCAGACAGCCCAAATCGACCGATGCCGAAGGAATTAGCTGGTCCAACCAACGAACCCGAGTCCAAAGCAACCCAAGTTGGGCGACCCACCAGCTATTTCGTGCACGGTCATGACCAATCAATCCGATGCCCATCACGCTACGGATTCACAACGACGCCTGTATAGAGCACAACTGATGAATGTGGATGCCTCACACCCATGTCAGATACGGCCCCGTGCTCTTGGCCCACTACGATCCTCCAAAGAGGCGAGAAGTCAACAAGGAAGCAATTGCCACCAGATGACCAAGTAGAGCTCTCGGCAGTCAAGGCCAATGCCTCCATGCCACTGTGTAATGCTCTCTTCAATCAAGCTAAGGCCTTCGCCCGGTACACCATCTAACGCCCCTAGGAAGAATGCCGAAGTCGAGGTTTCCGTTCAACAAGCCACTTGACCTCGACCACTGCAACATCGAGAGTGTGGGTGCCTACAGCATTGGCCGAATGAGATCCTAGCCGTCCATCTCTAACAGCCTCCAACCACTCCATGGTAAGTCAAGTATAAAAGGGGGTGCCTAACTTCAAGGTAAAGGATCTAGTCCATTCTTGCCCTCTAGCTTTCCTTCCCTTGAGTGACCTCGCCTGAGCTCTCTTCTCAAGCTTGGTCCAACCCCTCTCCAACACTTGACTCCGACGATCATAATAATGTATATGTATAATAAATAGTCATTAACTAGTATAAGAAAAAAGATGTATTAGTGGTAATTAAAACCTCTAAAGTTTGAAATATCTACTTTTCAAACGCAATGCTTGTTTGGTGTTGCATCTGAAATATGATCTGAAAAGTTTTTTCATATTTGAAATTGTAAGACCCAGGCCTGTCACTTGACACGTTTCAAATGTGGCCTAACGTCAAAAATATCCTTACCCCATTCGATCTCTCTCTCCCCTATCTTTTTGCCACCGCTGCTACAAACCTTAGCAGCGACGGTTATCTCTCTCTCTCTCTCTCTCTCTCTCTCTTCTTCCCGCCACCACCGATGCAACTCTCAGTAGCGGTGATTCTCTTTTTCTCTCTCTTTTGTCTTCCTACCACCGCCGCTACAACTCTCAGAAGCGGAAATTCTCTCTCTCTATTCTTTATGGGATTTAAGTTCAGCTAGAGATTTCTGCTCGTCGAAACAAATCATGGGGAATAGGGAGAGAAAGGGAGAAGCAAAAACTCATTTCAACGTGTTATTTTAGGGATTCCGCCATTAAAATCCCGCAATGTCTATCCTAGTTGTTGAGAACGAGAAACTGATTGAACTTTCTAATGATGCTGATTAATGCGGTTATTCTGCTCCTGCTAGTGCTTTTTAGCGAATGAAAGCAAAGCATTTTGCCAGCGTAGTACTTTGTCGGTGACAGGGGATCAAGAAAGGGCAGCAAGGGAGCGTTTGCAGTCGAGAGAGTGAGGGATTAATAATTAATAATAATTATTAATTAAATTATTTTTACTAATTATTCATTATTAATTATTTTAAGTTTTTAAGTATTAATTGTTTTAATATTTTTTATTAATCTTACTTGTGTTATTTATTAATTATTAATTGGTCATTTTTAATTATTTTATTAATTTTTAAAAATTATTTTAATTTTTATTTGTATAAATTATAAATTATTAATTATTTTAATATTTTTAGTCATTAATTATTTTTTTAAATTTAATCATTTCATTTATTAATTAATAATTTTTAATTATGAATTTATTACTTTTTATTCGTATTGTTTCAATATTATTTTGAAGTTGAAAATTATTGTTTATGAGATAATGCGAATTGAATTCAACATTTCCAAATAGTATGTTCTAGGGGTAAAATAGTAAAATCGATGAATTTCAAATGGTAAAGGGTTGATCCAACATAAACAAACTTATCGATTCATAGCCTCTAAAAAGTAGAAAATAACCTATGCTTCTTTTCAGATTTCATACACAAATAATATCTTTTTAACTTCAGATTTCACATTTCAGATTTATCAAACACCACCTAATTAATCAATGAAAATAAGAGGTCTTGAGTTCAAATCTTGTTAACAACATTTTAAAATTTCACTTGTGTATGGACTTGGGCGGTTTTATGAAACCGGAACTCGTTCACGAATTTTCTGGTTCAACCGGCCAGTCAGCTAGTTTTGAGTAAGTCTAGTTATTGGGGTATGACCGAACCAATCAAGGCCCTAGTCACGGTTCAACCGGTCAGTCCAGTTCAGTTTTCTAAACACTGGAAATTAATTCATAGCCCATCAAGGATGGGATTGGAATCTCCACCCTAGCTTGACCCTAATTGTAATTGAGGCCGGGTATGGGGATTATGATGTCCACCCCGAACTCGACCTGCTATTTCAAATTAATTACTTCTATTAAATTCAAATTAACTCGAAATTAATGTGTTAATCACTTAAACATCCACACTGTAGCTTGACCAAATCATCAACCCCCTCCCCCCACCCCCCTTAGTTATTTGATCTATGGCAAATACCTTGGCTAAAACTAACATACTTAAATAACTTATTTTCACTGTATAAACTGTATCAGTATATGTTCTTTCAAATTATTTAGACCTCCCTTATAGTTTGACATCACAAAAATCTTGTCTATATTTAGAATTCAATTTCCTAAATGCCCTTATTAATCATTGAAATAAATGAATAAAATATTTAAAATTAATTACAAAGTCTAAATCACAAAATTCATTCAATTTTAATTTATCTTCACAAAGCCCATGCTTCTCAAGATTACAAACACTTGCCCACTCTCTTATAGTTTCTCTTTTCTCACTCTTTTCGAGGGAAAGAAAGGTAAAGCAAGAAGGAAGTTAATTTTTATAAAGAGGAAGAACAAAAGTACAATGAACAAGTTCGAAGGTCATCACACTGCAATATTGAAACCATCAGTTTAAAAGATCAAGATTAACATTTGGGAAGATCTGACGGTGGAGGTGGAAGCTTTTGACGTGGGAGCTCTCCGTCCATCACAACCCATGCCATCCTCAATCCCCAACTGGTGTGGAGTTCAAGGTGACAGTGCATGAACCAAACTCCTGTTAAGACGTCGTCACAGATCAAAATTAAATGAGATCAAGCCAATAATTCAACATTGATTAAAATAATAATTCGGGTTAGGTTCAGAAAAAACTCTACACACACTCTGCAAGTGCGTGAATTCATGGGCACATTGGGAACATCCACTCCCAAGGCATATTTATGGGAGATATTCTCAATTCCCAATATGTGGTTTGATGCAGTGTTTAGAAAATCGGATCGGACTGGATCGATCGATTGAATTGGTTAAACCGTGATCTGGATCCTCATCGGTTCAATTATACCCTAATAATCGGATTTGCTCAAAACTCGCTTAAAACTGACTGATCGGCTGGTTGAACCGGAAAATTGGTGAATCAGTTCCAGTTTCATAAAATAGCGGGCTTATATATAAGTGAAATTTTAAATGTTTGTTAACAAGATTTGAATTCGAGATCTCTTATTTTAACAAATTACTTAGTTACCACTAATCAACCTCTTTACTTATGCTAAATAATGATTATTTATTATATATATTACATTATTATGCACATATTTTAAAAAAATGTAAGTCAAAAAACTTGAACCTTAGTCATTTGTTTTTAAAAAATTAATAAACTTACCATCCATCCACCATATTTAAATACATTAAAAGTTGCAAAATACGTTATACATGATATTTATGACCCGAAGTATATACATGTATATGCCATGTTATCACGGTTTGACCCAATCAAACTTGACCCGTGAACCTCTCCTTTCTCCGGTTCTATACCCAGCCCGGTTCTCTAAACATTGGCCGGATGTTATTTAGCTAGAGTTTTTGCTTGTAGGGCTCCTCTAATTTACCCTAATTTTTTTTCTTCAGCCATAAAAAAAATTGTCACCCTTACATTATATATCTTATTTACAATTTAAGATAAATTGCAGAAATCTCCCCTAAATTTTCTAGTTGTTGTTGAAACTTTCTTAAAGATTGGTGATCACCTCCCCTTCGGTTAGGATCCTCTAAAACAGAGGCACGAAAATGTCTAAAATATCCTTCCAATCTCTTTTTTTTTTTTTCTGAAATTGATTTATTTTCTAAATTTGCCCTTCGAATCAATTGTTCTCAGTTACTAGCCTGGGTAGTAACTGAATGCGTATTTTGGACTTTCTCAGAAGATTCGAACAAAGAGGGTGTAGGGGAGAGGTTTTAGCAATGGTCCGGTTTCAACAATTTACGTATAATTTATACTGTGTGTGAGTGATAACACTACCCACCTGGATTGTCAGCCAAGAACCGAACTGCAACCCAACCGCCGGACGGTACACCCACAGTGTTTCTCTCGACAGGATCGACAAGGTTGAAGTTGGGCGGGTGTTTGTTGGGATCATAGTTGCCAAAGCCTTGGCCCACGACGAAGAAGTTGAAGCCATGGAGGTGGAGAGGGTGACTATCAGTACCAAGTAGGCTAGTATCCTGCATCACCAGCTCCACGCTAGTGTTGAAAGCCAGCTCCACTACTTTGGTGCCACAGTTCACGACTGTGTCGTGTGGAGGAGTACCCGTATAGTCGAACGAAAAGGGCGGATTTGTAGGGAAGTCAGTGGTGTAGATACCATTCGCTTGTCCAAAGAAATGAGCCTGCAGCAGAGCTGTGGTGGGGAGTGTAAAGGAGACATTGTTCACTGAAGCCGAGAACTGGGCGCCATTGGGCCCCTGGCAGGTTCGGTTCTTAGGGCAAGGTCTCGTCCCTAAGCCTACCGTGAAGAAGAACCGCCTGTCGACAGTCTGAGGGACGTTACATGGAAATTGAGTTGTAGCCAAGCTGCGCAAACTCTTTTGAAAGCTAGTGACCAAGGCGATATCGTTCAAGGGAGGAAGGGATGGTTTTAAGAGCGGTATATCCTTGGGTGAGATGCTGATCAGTGAAGGAGAATTAATGGATGGAGCTTGGTATTCGTACTCTAGGATTCCGGCAGCGGTTGAGTTATCGAAGGTTCCCGAGCCGGTGAAATACGGCCGGGCAGCCATGAAGAATGTGGCTTTGGGGTAGTCAGGCTTGGTCTCAAGAAGGACGTTGGTGGTTTGTCCTGGTGCAATGAGGAGAGTGTCGGTGTGGAATGGCTTGACGTAGACGGCATCAACCTCGACAACGGTGAGGGAGTGGTTGGCGATGCTGAAGAATAATTCCTCATCGAGCGCAGCGTTGATCATTCGAAGGAGGTAAGTCTTCCCAGTCTTCACCGTCAGCTTGAATGTATCTGGCAAACAAACCGGGATTAATGGATCGAACAACAAATTCTGATTCGCTGATCAGGAGTATTGACTATTGATCGATGTTGGCTAGCTAGCTTCTGCTTAATTAATTTTATCATTCACACCTAGCTAGCTAATTAAATCTGGTAAGTACGTACGTAGTGGAAATGGACTGATAATGGTAGGGAGGTAGCTAGCTATAGGTTAATAACCTTTGGCGGAGCAGTTGTATAATGGGCCTGGTAACCCATTAATGGTGTATGCGTCGGAGACATTGGGGCCACGTCCGGCCTGCAAAGCTTCGCTGATGATTGCCTCAGGGTCTCCATTCCACCACTCCCCTTGAAATCATCAAATCAAAGCTGATGTTCAGAAGAATGATAAGGCCGGATAATCAATATAAATATAGCTCAATTTCACATGTGCACATGACACATCTCGTTGGCCGGCCGGTGATGAGTGAGTTAATTAACAGTTAGTTACCCAAGATGATGGGGACCTCCTTGTAGGGATTAGCGAAGGGGTAGGAATCATCGGGCTTTGGAATAATGATAATGGGTCCATAGAGGGTCGACCTCAGCCATGAAATATGAGCGTGCCAGAGAAGAGTCCCTCTTTGCCCGATAATGGTGAAGTTGTATACGTAGGTTTGGCCGGTTTGTATGGGACACTGAGTCACATATGCTGGCCCGTCCGCCCATCCGCTCCCAAGCTGTCGAATTCCATGCCTGTTTACCATTCACCAACCCATCAGAACATAAATCAAACACAAATTCAACAATTTTTAACAAAGTCCATATTTTGCACTAGCTAGAGCCTAGAGAGATTTGATGATCGAGATTGGACGACCTAAGTAGTGCAGAAGAGAGACGACTTACCAGTGCAAGGTGATATTGTTCGGAACATGGTTAACCACCTCAATTAGTAACCGGTCACCCTCTTGTGCCGTGATCTGAGGCCCGGGAAACAGGCCGTTGACAGTCACGATGCTCTTTGTGTGGCATAGCCGTGTCACAGTTTGCAACTTGATCTGTAAAAGAGCTCAAATTGAGCAAATTAAACATTAATGTACGTGCAAATTAAATGATAAAAAAAAATTTGATTAATTATCATTAGCTATTCATTGGCATTAATTCAGTACTGTAATACATACATCGAATTTGTAATATCTTGTTTTTCCTGAATACTCGGCAACTATGAGCTCCGGCAGGGGCCACAATGTGCTCATCACCATGATTAGAGCTCCCATAAGAATTGATGATGGAAGAATGGAAGTACCCATTTCAAATCCTTCTCTCTTTTTTGAAGACAAGAGTCGACAGATGATCAGATTGGTTGCTCAAGTGGCTCCTCTCCTTGACTGCGAATTCCGGGGAGCTTGTGAGGCCTCTTATAGATAACAATACGTAGGGACAGCGGCTAACTCAATAATAGTTCGGATCGGTTAATTATACCCATTTCAATTAAAGTGGGCAGGTTCAGAAGTTTCGACATTTAACACTAGAATCAGTGTTTTACAACCCGAATCAGAGGTTGAACTGCCCTCTGGGTCAACAAGTCAGTGGTGCAATTAAAAATTCTCCTTTTGTGGCATATATAGCCGTGTCACAGTTTGCAACTGGATCAATAAAAGGACTAAAACTGAGTAAAATGGGTCCAACTCCAACAACTAAAAATTATGGGAAATATAAAAAGAAATTCGAACACAGTAAAAGAGGAAGGACAATTTGCATAGAGGAAAGTCTTTTTTTTTATAACTGAAATAAAAAATATATCACATACAAAGAATACATACCAACTGGTGCATTTGGCATTTCTTATTTTAATGATTTATCTCCTTTTTTACTGTTAAAATGCATCTATAAACACTAAGGCCTCGTTTGTTTTTCAATAAATTACTTATTTGGGTAAGTTTTTTTTGGGAAACACTTATCCGAGTAAGTGCATTTATTCATGTTCTTTTATTTCTCTTGTAAATAAGGCAATGACCATTTTAGTCATAAAAATCCATTATTAAAAGGGCATTTTTGTCTCATTCAAGTGTTGGCAATTTTTCCCCTACGTGGGAAAGTTATTTATCCACCTAGGAGATAGGTATCACTTACCCGAGTAAATGATACCTAGGAAAATAAACTTTCCCTGCTCTCCACATAAATCTGGAAAAAGAACGTAGGATTCTTGGTCAATGGGAACCAAAATCCCATTGACCAACTTTCCCCCCTCTCAAAATCCGAAAAGAGAGTGCCCCATAAAGGGTAAGTTTGGTATGCAGTCAGAATTGGAATCGGAATGATTCATTTCCATAATCTATTTGGTTCAAACAGGAATGAGAATGGGAATGAGAATTAAAATCAGCAAGAATGAGATTTCATTCCTAAGGGAGGGGCAGGGAATGCCATTCCCTCAAATGGGGGAATGCTATTCCAGCAGGAATGAGAATGGGATTCCGATTTCACCCAACCAAACAGTTGGAATCGGAATAATCCATTCCGACTCCGATTCCAAACCCCTATTCTCGCGAACCAAACAAGGCCTAAGTTTTTAATTTATTTTAAGGACTTAAATGAAATGAAATGAATCTTCTTTTTTCTCATGTCCTCATATAAGTTAATATAGATCTTCTGATCAATTATTAGAGCATTCAAAGCTAAGGGAGCTAAGGGGTGAAAATTCTTTACTTGGGCAACCATTAATTGAATCCTCAGTTTTCTCACCATTTGGGTTGACTAGCCCGCCCTAGAATTTGGATGGTCAGAACTTTTGCTGTGAAGCTCAAATATGAGGCTGTCTTTGCCTGTTTGGTGCAACTTGCAACGCAAATGGAAGAAGCCTCACATCAACATCGTTGGCTAGTCAATTAATATTTTCTTCTGTAATAACCCTGCATTATTTCCTTTGTCATGAGAGAAATATTGTTCATGTATTCAGATCATCCAATTAAACTATTGCACTTCCCCGGCGGATGAAAACAAACCCCTGCCATGTGCCATCCCTCTCCCGACAGGACCTAACTGATCGAATTAAAAGCCTTTTGGCTGCAACGAAGAGTGACACATTCAAGGTCTTCAATCAATCTTCATAACTAAAGAGAAAAAGACAAATGCATGCCTGTAAAGAGAGAGAGGAAGGGGGCAATCCATGAGTGAAGATGTGTCCTACAAACTGGGTTACCTTTCACTTTCCTGTTTGGCATTGGTTGATGAATAAAATTTTAAGGTGGCTGCCTCCTCAGTTAGGGTTAAAAAAATGTCTCGACAAATTCACGTAGGGGTCATGTTGAACCATAAATTATAACTTGAATTTGACCAGTTCTTACTTAATTTGTTCGATTCTTATTTTTCATTGTTTGTAATGCAAACAAACGAAGGACAAAAGTGAAACAAAAATAAATCACAATATGCACTTAAAGCAATTGCACTCTCATACTTTTGCAAATAAAATTGCACTGCGAACAAGCTTGACCTAAGGATTAAAAATTAGGAAAAAATAAGAGTGTACTATTTTTGTAAGGCCACGTTTGTTTGAGGTAGAAATC
The DNA here is from genome assembly GCF_055504915.1 of Nelumbo nucifera. Classification (NCBI taxonomy): domain Eukaryota; kingdom Viridiplantae; phylum Streptophyta; class Magnoliopsida; order Proteales; family Nelumbonaceae; genus Nelumbo; species Nelumbo nucifera. The sequence goes on from NC_142651.1 coordinate 79,316,563, forward strand.
GAAACGGGGTAAATTTTACATCCTGGTTTGATTTTATATGCGTTTGGAAAGAGTGTAATTTTATCCTATAAATCAGTGTAAAACTCCACTTTGAATTCTCTTTACACCAATAATTGATGAAAAATATATATCCAAATTATCAATGTAAAAACTCATTGGCTTCTATCATCAAAGTAAAACTTCTCTCACCCTCAAGTCTCTCTCCTCCGTTCTCCATCTACTCCATTTCAACTGCCATTTTTGTCTCTCGCCGGCATTGTTGCTTCTTCATCGAACATCCAGTATGAGATATTCTCTCTCTCTCTCTCATTCCCTATTCTCTTTCCTAAACAGAGGTTCAACATACAGATCTGGTGATATTTTATCAATCTTATAATGTTTGGAATGTAATGCTCAATGTGACTCGGATATTGCTCCATCTCAGACATTGCTCCGCCACTCCGTCGTTTCAGTGATTCAAACGTTATGTTCATTCTCCCTTTTTGAGCATTAAAAATCAGTTTTTCATCTATGACAAATAATTTCATCTAATTTACACCTTAGACAACCAAACATGATCAGTGTAAATTTGTAAAATCAATCGATCCCAATTTCCATCAATCATTAAATTGATTCACATTTTCCATCATGTAAAATTTGAATTTAAACCTCAAACAAATGCAACTTAAATTAATGGTCGGTTCAGGACATCAACTACCAGAAATCTTCCATTTACTTTACTTTAGTTGTAATACTCACCGTATACAGTTTCGCATTTGCACTAGTTTAGGAATGTGTTGCATGAGTGCTGATGATATCAAATTGGGGTTATCCATTTTACAATGTACAACAAAATGCTCAGAAAGGCAGTCCTTGGTGCGTAAAATGTCTCTTTATTATCACAGGCAGGATTAACTGTTCTTATCAAGTCCACATTAGAAGTGGTACCAAATTATTAAATTACTGTTTGTCATCAAATTGACAATTTATGCAGGGACTTTTGGTGAGGTGACACAGATTCCAAGAAAACATAACTCATGTTAGACAATGGTTATTGATGGTGAAACCTAAATTGTGTTGGGGATTTCTTACATCTAAAGATGTTATATGGGAACATGTTTTAATTTACAAGCTAAATATCAACAGGGTAAAAATTTCTAGCAAAATAGTGTCTCCTCAGCGGTTTCTACTACTTGGAATGGAATGATGAAGGTAAAGGATGTGCTTAAATGTGGTGTACTGTGGTAGAGTTTACATCTGCGCCCCACAACATCCCATAGCACATTCCCATCAGGTATTGGGAATATCTCTTGATGATAGTACCAGAACCGATGATGTCATCAATAGGAGATGTTTTCAATACACGGCAGGGATGTGCTGTGGAACGTTGTGAGGCGCCCCCTTGTAGGTAGAGGTGTCAATTGGACTATATTTGGTTCAATCCGATTCAGTCTAATGTGAGTCCATTATAAATGGACCAGGTCCAATCCAATCCAATGAATGTTTTAGACCTATTTGGACCAGTCCTATTCAATGTCTGGACTGTCCTATCTGTTCAAATTCATTTTGATTTAGATTGATTTCAACCCAAACCCAGCCCATTGACAGATATATTCTTATCTTATATAAATGGATCAGATATTGGCTTAATCCAACCCTATCTAATATAAATTCGTTACAAACGGACCAGGTCTAATCTAATCCAATAAAAATTTTGGGCCAAATTGATCTAATTCAATGTCTTGTTGGTCTGTCCAATCCGTCCAAATTGATTTTGGACTGAACGGAGTCCAATCCAAAACTGGTCCATTGACACCCTTACTTGTAGGGCGCAGATCTGGACTCACTGTGGTATGGTGTAAACATTTTTCATGACCCTCCTGACGCAGTTGATCTATATCATATGAAAGTGGCACAAATTATAGATCCTGTTACCAAATCTTGGAGGATGAATTTATTGTCTTCCACTATTGCTGCAGAAGATGTTCAAAGGGTGTTGAGATCCAATTACGAGCCTAAGAAATTGAGGTGGAAGATACCCTTATTTGGAGTAAAGGACCCCCGGCCACCACATGGAAAATTCACTTCTTCTCCATCAGCCCAGGTACCTCTTCTTCATCTATCATCATTGAGGATTAATTACTATGGGGAGTTAAACTTCTCCCATCTCTGTTAAAACTTTTTCTTTGGCATTGTTTACACAACATTGTGCCAACTATTGCTGTTCTAAGGTAAAGGAACATTGATATTAATCCAACGTACCCTTTATGCAAAGGTGGTGAATGGTAATTTCCGATCACATATGTATGATATTTGGGATGTCCATGTGATAAACACCTACATGAAATGGATGGTGGATCCTTGGTGAAGATGTTATCTTGCACCAAATTTGGGAATCCCGCAGCGCTTATGTCTTTAAGGATGTGTTATTAGATCCTCAAACTGTCACATACTTACATGGATTAATTTTCTTTTTATGTTAGGTTGCATTTGGAAATGATGCAAATGGATTGTAAATCTCGGTTCAGGATAAATTTATACTCTGGTTTATTTTTGTTTGTGTTTGGCAATATTATGTTTATGCATTGACAAATGACAGATCAATGCATATTTGAATTGATAATAAGATGTAAAAGTCACATCAATAAAAAAAAAAGTAAATTTGTATTCAAGTGGGCTTTTGATAAAAAAAAAAAGCATATACTTTATCGGAATTCATGTTTGCATCCATTACAGTTAAAAGTCTGTTTGGTAAGAAAGTAAATTAATTTGTCAGTACAAAACTAACCCAATTTTGTAATTTTAGACTTAGTTTGGAAAAAGTACAAATACAAATATATAGAGTGCAAAATATATGAACCATTTTACACTCTATATATTTGCATTCACACTTATTTGCATTGTTTCCAAATGCAACTTTAACAACATATCTCAGGAATTGTTAAATGATATTCCAAAACCACTGCCTCATTGGTGTAAACCACCATTGGACTATATTAAAGTTTAATGTGGATGCTTTCCTAATTCAAAAATGGTCAATCAGCGGCTGGTGTTGTGATTAGAGACTGTCAAGGTCAATTTTTATTAGCGCGGGCGATTCCTTTTGACTATGTTTGGCTTGAAGGGAAAATGTAGGAAAACCCTTACAAACCTTGTTGCCAAATATGACTTTTATTGTTGCAATTAAAGATCTTTTACTTGGTCATCAGTACCTACTTTCTTAAAGAATACTCTTGTTTCTGATATTTCATCGAACTACCTTAATGAAATGCCTTAGGGCTTTCATGGTTCAAAAAAACTATTTAAGTAGATTGGGTGATCTGAAAAGAAAAGGGATCGATCAATAACAAAATTCATGGTAACCATTCTATCCAGTGTTAAGTAACATCTCCTTTGGTCAAGAAATTAGGATCTTAGAAACCGAATTTATCATATAGAACCATGAAAACTAGGGCTGCAAGTCAGGCCCGGTTAGGTCGGGTTGAGGCTAACCCTAGTCCAACCCTATGTTCCCACCCCCAACTCTAACCATAACCTAACCCGACCTACCCAACCCTAACTAACTTTCAACCCTAACCCAACCTGATGTTGGGCCCAACCCAACCTTTCCATCCCTTAAAATCTAGTAGAAAAATAAGTATTTGTTTATCGTGAATTATGACTTATGATAATTTTTTTCTCAAAAATATAAATTCATGAAATCAACAATAATGAAACACAAAATTATGGAAATAAAATCACTAATAACAACTCATAGGATCAAACAAATAATTTGAATATATTAGATAGATCACACATAAAAATTACAAGACAAAAGGAAAAGACAAGTAATCAAGTACCTATGAATAACTTAAAGAAAAGGGGCTATACAACTATCATGCGTCTAAACAAATCAATGTATGTTATATATATAATTATATATATGACATATAGTAGAGTTGTAAACTAATAGACTAGTAGTCTAGTACTATAGGGGGCCGGGTTCAGGTTAGGTCGGGTTGCCCGAGGGGTCAATCCTAACCCAACCCGAACTAAGGTCGGATTCAAGAATTCCAACCCTAACCTAACCCGATCATCAACCCAGCCCAACCCAACCCAATTTTTTCGAGTTGGGTTCGGATTGGATTTGAGCCAACCCGGCCCAAGTTGCAGCCCTAATGAAAACCATGGGCCTGGACCCTCAACATTCAGCTAGAAGGGGGTCTTTTTCTGGAAAAATCGAAAGCATATATACCACACACGTAAAGAACCAAAAAGAAAAATTTATTAATTTGATAAATGACTTCGGGTATTGCAGTGAGCAAGTAAAAGCAAGCATTCTTCATGGATTAATGCAATCTATACATGTCAACAGATCGCTTGGATTATTGGTGGGCATGATACCAAAAATGGTTTGGTACACGAGAAGACCAGACCATCAAGCCAATAGACCTGAAATAGGAGAATTATATCAAAACCCGAACTATGTCTATGGACTATGGAAGTCCAAAATATCCGATCCCAACAATAGGGATACAATCATAGAATCCCTCATTCAACTGTCAACAACCAAACAAAGAGTCATCACTATTCAATCCTCATATATATATATTAGTCTCTTGCATTTTTTATTTCTTCCAAATATGAAATCATAAACTGACATGTGCATCCAACTTAGACATGTTCATGGGCTGGGTAGCCCGATGGTCCGGCCCGGCCCGACCCGTACTCGGTCGGGCTTGGTCATGTAATTAGGCCTGCGGGTCTGACCTCGGGCCTAACACAGTAAGTCCGATTGTGTTTCGGGTCGGGCTCGGGATTTGTCAAAAAAGCCTGGCTCGAGCCCGGCCTGGCCCGGCCCGATTTAGCATTATATATTTTATAAAATATATAATATGTATTTTATATATTATATAAAATATATAAATAATATAATATTTATTAAAATATATATTTATAATTTAATATATACATTTTTATTCTTTTTTTATAATCTCTCTCTCTCTCTATTCAGCCACTAACAGTATGGGCTAAATTTCGGGCTTGGGCCTAGGCCCGAGTTTCGGGCTTTTTATGAGAGTTGGGCTCGGGCCTTAGAAAATTCTGTTAATATAGAGTGAAAGCCCGACTCGACCCGGCCCATGAACAAGTCTAATCCAACCATTAATTCCATTCAATCCCATTAATATAAAAGCTCAATTAAATTTTAAGGTTAATTATTTACAAATTACTATCTTTTACTTTGAGGGTAGTGGCAATTACTCCCTGGGTAAGTGAGGTTTCATTGTTATTATGCGATACAAGTTACTTGTTAAAGAGAGAGGCAAGAGGGAGAGGGCATTATCGGCACATGGGTAAGTTGCTTATCCATCTTGCAGGAGGGTATTAATTAGTTACCCGGCATTACGTGGGACCCCAACATAGTAGCAAATAAACTCAGGGATCATGGTCAATTTATCGATTCTAACAAACGAATGGAGCTTTGTGACAAAGACTCCCATTTTCAGATTCTAACAAAGACCCCCTCCATTATCATTTCATCAGTTAACTTTGAAAAAGATTTCGTGTGACTGTTTAAAATTTTTTAAATCCCTAAATTACCCTTTTTTTCTTTTGCAATTTTCATTTGATAGAAGCTTCTCGAGTGGGTATTTTGGTAAATTTACTTCTTCCATCATTCAACTTAATGGAGAAGGGGTTTTTGTTGAAATCAAAAAATTCAAGGGGTATTTATCGCAAATGAAAATTCAGGGAGTCGTTACTGCCCCTAAAGTATAGGGTAGTATTCTGTAATTTATCCTAATTTTTATCATATATCCATGTATGCATATAGATAGATAATATATAATTGTACAAAAAAATAAATAACTTTTCTTTTAAATTTCTAGTTGTTTTCTTTATTTAAAAACAATAAAATAAATTTGAATTAAATCCAAATCTGATTTGAATCCAATATATAAGACCCGAACCCATTTCAATCCCTCAATAGATCGGGTTTTGAATGGATTTAGAAATGCTTGAAACCCATCCAAATCCAACCCAATTACAGCCTTATGAACCAGTTTACCCTACTGGTTATTATGCCCACTATAACCAGTGAACCGGATCTAAAACTAATGCTTCGTACATTTGAGTTTGATTTTTATCAGAACAACGCCCATTCGAACGGTCTTTACAACTTGCATTGGAAGTATCTCCACATTCATGTAATTTTTTTCATGATAAAATATTCTCGATGCAAGGTTAGAAAGACTGTTGGAACCCTGTGAGCACGGGTTTGCCATAACCGAAGCCAATCTCCGTACATTGGTTATTTAACTGTAGCCTGGTAGGTGGACCAATCTCTGATCCAGGTTTTTCAGTTATGAGGTGGAATGCCTGATGTGTAATCGCCGACACAACCTGACCAAAGAAAACAAAAGCCACGCTTCCCCTAACACAGACATACAATAATTGTGTTTCCTTCAGTCCTTTTCTCAATTATCTCCTTTACTGTCCTTTGTATGTCATATTAGTTTATCCCCGTATTCATTATCAAACCTAATATCCAACCGTTAAGTTTTAAAATAATCAAGGATAAATTATAAAGACCCCCCCCGCACTATGGGGTCTGTGATAAAGATCCTCCGATATTTTGTTTTGCAACAAAGACCCTGTACTATGACCGTGAGATAAAGACCCTCTTCCGTTAGTTTTCTGTTGAAATTTATCGTTATAATACTTTTCAATCCCCATACTACGCTTGTAATAACTATTGGGACAATTGGAAAAAAATATTGTTCATCTTTCCCAATCTCACAATACATGAACAACATCTCAAAACATCTTTAAATTTTATTCAACCACTTTGATCATTCAACCACTTTTTGTTGGTTTCTCCTCCATTCACACCGCTTTCTGACCTTTTACCATTTTCCCCCATTCATTCTAGAACTTTTTTTCTCTGGTCTTAAATTCTTAATTGACTTTTAAAATTTGTTCCATTTTTTTTTCTACGATCATCATTAGCGACAACTAAGCATTCCTACATCAATTTCTTCCAAATTCCAGCCTCTAATTTACCTTCTTGACTTGTCTGTAGGGTCATCATTGATAATGTCGTTTGTGCTAATGCGACTGTAGTGAAGGTATGCTTCTTCCAACCACTCCACCCCTTCCAGAAAATTAAAATAATAATAACAATAGAAATTCTTTTTGAGACAGAAATAATTCGTGAGAGGTTTCGAAAAAAGAATACCCAAAAACTTAGAAATCAAACCAATCCCCTCTCTGTTTTTCTGTGTTTCAGGTTAACAGCGCAAAGAAAACATGAAATCCTTTTGGAGGCCATTCAAGTTCCCACAGATTTGAACCTCCGTATTAAGAAGGCTAAAATTTGCTTTCTTCAATGCTTCCATTGCTAAAGTGCACTGGAGCCAGAGCTTACTATAGCCGCTTTCCATGATTGATTTAAAGTTTTAAACCCCTCATTCCTTTTGCCCTGAACGTTCCCAAATCTCTACTTGTCTTCACTTTTATCCACAGTTTTCCACGTGGCCGATCAAAACGGAAGGAAACTCACAGATGAGAGCGTTATCAGCTATATTGAACAAGTACAAGGGATTATCGCCACTGCTGTTCGTGTATGTGAGGTCGGGGAAAATGAACATTGTTTTTTCTCAAACTGTCCGAATAGTTATTATAAGGGTAGTATGGGGATTAAACAATATTGTAATGGTCATTTTGGACGGAAGGATAACGGAAGGGGTCTTTGTCTCACGGTCATAGTACAGGGGGGGTCTTTGTCACAAAACAAAGTATAGGGGGGTCTTTGTCATAGACCCGATAGTCCAAGGGGGTCTTTGTAATTTACCCAATAATCAAATATATAGTATCTGTATTTTCAAACCCCAAAAGCACAAAGCCTTATCACCCGTTTGGGAGGGCTTCAGCTTTGCTTTTGGTAAGTAGCTTTGAGGAAGCTATCATAAGTTCATAACTAAGCTTCACTAGAAAGCATAGTTTTCAAAACCGGACCAGACCGGATGGTCGGATCGGAAAAACCAGGAACCGGTCAGGTGATGGGTTTTGTTTTCCCCAAAACCAGATTTCCCCCCAAAACCGTTGATTTTGGTTAGCGAATTGCTGAATCGGGAAGTTAACCGTTCAAATGGTTCTGACCGTTTTTTATTTTTTTGAACTTTTTTACTTTTTTGTCAAAATGGGGCAAGCATTCGGGTCGAACAGTCGGACTGTTCGAAGCTTATTGCTGGGTTGCCAATGGTATCTGACGGAGGCCAAGCTTATTGCTGCGGGCCTGAGTTCGGGTAGGTTCTTTCCCTAGTGATCCTGTCTTGCTCTTCTTTTACGTGTCTTACTGATTTCGAACTCCTTTTCGCAGGTACAATGGATTCTCGAGGGTCCCGAGGTGCGCACTTGTTCGAGGGGATGAAGAGGAGAAAGCGAGTGGCCAAGCGAGCTCGCGCCGAGCCATCCCGAGCTACGGAGCCCGAGGTGCCAGATTATTCGGCAGAGGAGCCCGAGATGGTTCCTCCTATGCAGGGGCCGGCGGTGGCTCCTTATGCCGAAACCACACACACGGGGGGGCTCCCGCCTATTCTGAGTCCGCTCATATGCGAGCTGGGCCGTCGGGCTCGAAGGCCCCGGGGGACTTCAGGAGCGTGCTGTCGCCTGTTCATGCCCTTCAACGGAGTAAGGAGGCGATGTTTCCTGAGGAAGTTGCGGCGTGGACCGAGCTCCCTCTGCACCAAGTGGCCTGCCGTGCCGTTACTCATGCCATGGTGGTAAGTGATCCCTTCTTTAGAGCTCGACTTCTATTCTCTTATTCGTTTCTCTGATCTCGTTTTCCTTTGATAGGTGAACTCCTCCATTCACGCCTTGGCGAACCAAGTGGAGAAATGCTCGCGGCAGGCGCGAGCTGCCAAGGAGAATGCTTGTGCTGCTGATGCTGCTGCTCGCCGTGCGCTGTCTAGGCAGGCGAGGTCTCAGAGGGATGCCGAGGCCATGGGAGTGGTGGTGCAGCGCATGGCGGAAATGAAGCTGGACCTGGAGCACCAGGTCGAGTATCTTCACGAGGATATCAGGGAGAGGACTCAGATCTTCTCTCAAGGCATTGAAGACGCGAAGAAGAAGGCTGTCAACGATTACATTGCTTCGCCGGATTTCGATGACCTGATGGTAGACTCCTACAGGAGGGGTTTCAAGCTAAGTCAGTGGATGATCCGGAATACGTACCCCGACCTCGATACCAGCGCCATATCCACTTCGCGCATCACTCCGGAGATGGCTAATGCTGCGGGAACCAGACTCCGAGGGGGAGGCAGGTCCTTCGGGTGTTGTCGGAGAGGCTTCTGATAACGATGAAGTAGCCCTGGGCTTGTGAAATGAAATGAAATGAAATGTCTCCCTTTTTTTTTGTACACATCTGTTTTGAAATGAAATGTCTTTTTGTTCATGTATTGGTGTCTTCGGGCTATATTTTTGCCGAACTGACCATTTCGGTCCTTCAGTTCGTTTTATGAAATGACTTCAGCGTACTTGCCCTGGTGGCCTATAGATAGTACCTTCTCAAGTTGACAACGTTCCATGCTCGGGGTACTTGTTTCCCTTCTAGGGTTCCGAGCTCGTACGCTCCCCCACTGAGTGTTTTCATTACTCTGTAGGGACCTTCCCAGTTTGGTCCAAGTTTCCCTACGCCGGGTTCGGGCACCATGACCTTACGGAGAACCAGGTCACCGACGCGGAAGTTCCTCTTTTTTACTCGCGCGTTGTAATACCGAGCTACCTTGTGTTGGTAAGCCGCAATTCGGATGTGCGCGAGGTCTCTCACTTCGTCCAGTAGGTCGAGGTTGGTGCGTAGCTCGCCCTCGTTTGTCCGTTCGTCGTACGCTTCTAGTCGCAACGTAGGCACTTCGATTTCCGCCGGGATCACTGCTTCGGTGCCATAGGTGAGGTTAAAGGGGGTCTCACCCGTGGTGGTCTTTTCCGTGGTTCGGTGTGCCCATAAAACACTTGGTAGTTCGTCTGCCCACAAACCTTTGGCTCGGTCCAATCGCGCTTTTAGTCCGCGGAGGATGGCTCTGTTCATTACTTCTGTTTGGCCATTTGCCTGCGGGTGTGCGACCGATGTGAAGTTCTGACTAATTCCCATACTTCGGCACCATTCTTGGAACTTGATATCTTCGAACTGTTTGCCGTTGTTGAAGATCAGTACCCGAGGTAGCCCGAAGCGACATACGATGTTCTTCCAAAAGAAGTTTTGTATGTTTCGGGCAGTAACTATTGCCAGGGGTTCGGCTTCTATCCACTTTGTGAAATAATATACTGCCACCACTAGGAATTTTCTCCCGCCTGTCGCTGGTGGGAATGGCCCCAGGAGGTCGATGCCCCATTGGGCGAAGGGCCATGGACTGGTGAGGTATTTGAGGTCGGCAGCGGGCTGATGGTGGATGCTGGCATGCTTCTGACACTTGCCGCATTTTCTGACGAGCTCGATTGCCTCTGTCTTCATCGTTGGCCTGTAGTATCCTTGTCGAAGTGCATTTTGGGCGAGGTCTCTGCCCCCCAGGTGTCCGCCGCACAAGCCTTCATGGATGTCGCGGAGTACCAGCTCGGCTTCGGCTGGGCGCAAGCATCGCAGATAGGGGAGCGTGTAGGATCGTCAGTACAACCGCTTGTCTATCATGACGTATTTGGCTGCCTGGCGCTGCACCCTCTTGGCTATGTTGCGGTCCGCGGGGAGGGTTCCGTCTAACAGGAAGCTCGCGAGTGGGTCGATCCAGCTCGGCTCTGCTTCGGTGACGGGAGCGACCTCTTCTGCCCCACCGAGAATGCTGGGCCGAGGTAAGTCCTCTACGTACATGGTTCCCCTGGCGTTGTGGCTCGTGCTAGCCAGTCGGGACAAGGCGTCGGCCTCAGCGTTCTCTGACCTCGGGATTTGCTTGATGAAGTGTGATTGGAAGTTGAGCAGAGCTTCCTTTACTTTTGCTAAGTACGTAATCATAGTGAGTTCGCGTGCTTCGTACTCGCCTGTAACTTGGTTGACCACGAGCTGGGAATCACTGCAGATAACCATGTGCTTTGCTCCGACCTTGCGCGCTAGGTTTAGCCCGGCTATCAGTGCCTCGTACTCCGCCTCGTTGTTGGATGCCGCAAACTCAAAGCGTAGTGCGTATTCCAGTTTTGTTAAGCCCGGGCCGCGTAGCACTATTCCAGCCCCGCTGCCTTGTTGGTTTGAGGAGCCATCTACGTGAAGGATCCAGGGCTCCTCATCCCAGTTCGCGCTTGGTCTAACCAGGAGGGAAGCCACGCTGGCCGCTACTTCACGGGGTTCGGACTCGTTTGGCTTGGGAGCTCCGAGTTCGCCCGAACTGGGGACCTCAGGCTCGACCAGCTCAGGGGCTTCGGGGTTGAACGTGCACTCTACGATAAAATCTGCCAAGGCTTGGGCCTTGATGGCAGTTCTTGGCTTGTACTGGAGATCATACTCGCTGAGTTCGATGGACCACTTCGTCAGTCGGCCGGAAACCTCGGGTTTGAGTAAAACTTGCCTCAGAGGTTTGTCGGTCAGGACGATGACGGTGTGGGCCTGGAAGTACGGGCGGAGTTTCCGTGCTGCTACCACCAGGGCATACGCTAGCTTTTCTATCTGCGGGTACCTTGTCTCTACTCCCTGCAAGATTTTACTAACATAATATATGGGTCGTTGGACCCGGTCTGCCTCCTTTACTAGTACCGAACTGACCACCTCGTCGCTAGCCGAAAGGTACAGCTCTAAGACTTCGCCTTCCTCGGGCCGAGCTAAGGTTGGCACATTGGCGAGGTAGCCTTTTAGCTCGTCAAACGCGAGCTGACAGTCTTGGGTCCATTCGAACCCTTTGCCTTTGATTGCTTTGAAGAAGGGTAGGTAGCGATCTGCCGATTTGGACATGAAGCGGCTTAGGGCGGCTATGCGGCCGTTTAGCCTTTGGACTTCTTTTATTTTCCGAGGTGGTCTCATATCTAGGATGGCTTGTATTTTGTCTGGGTTGGCCTCGATGCCACGTCGATTGACAACGTAGCCCAGGAACTTGCCCGAGGTGACGCCAAAGACACATTTGTTGGGGTTTAATTTCATGTTATACTGACGCAGGATTTGGAAGACAGAATCTAAGTCTTGTATTAATTCTTGCGAGAACTGTGTTTTGACGACCATGTCGTCTACATAGCACTCTATTTTTGTGTCGATCAGGGGCCGAAACAGCCTATTTACAAGTCTTTGGAAGGTCGCCCCGGCGTTTTTTAGCCCGAAGGGCATGACCTTGTAACAGTATAGACCGAACTCGGTTATGAAGCTGGTTTTTTCCTCGTCGGACTGGTCCATCCGGATTTGGTTGTATCCTGAGTAGGCATCCAGGAAGCTTAGCAATTCATGTCCCGAGGTCGCGTCCACTAGGCGGTCGATCCTAGGAAGGGGGAAGCAGTCTTTCGGGCAAGCTCGGTTCAGGTCGGTGTAGTCGATGCACATGCGCCACTTGCCGTTCGCCTTTTTCACCAGCACAGGGTTGGCCACCCAGCTCGGGTAATGGACTTCCCTTATGAAGTCTGCCGCGAGGAGCTTTTCGACTTCCTCGTCGACCGCTTTCCAGCGCTCCGGGGCTAAGTTCCGTTTCTTCTGTCTAACGGGTCTGACTAAAGGGTCAGTGTTAAGTTTGTGAGTTATAAGACTAGGGTCAATACCAGGCATATCGGCCGCGGACCATGCAAAAATATCTAAATTTTGGAGTAAAAAACTTACCAGTTCGGTCCGTAGAGGTTCCTTGACAGAAGCACCAATCTGGAGTGCGCGAGCTGGGTCCATAGGTGAGGTCGGGATCGCGACTGCTTCTTCTGTTGGCAAGGCTCGTTCTTCGCCTTGCTCCGTAGGCCGCTCCAAATCGAGGTCGCCGGCCGGCTTGGACTTGCCCTTTAGGGCGGCGACGTAGCACTTGCGGGACTCGAGCTGGTCGCCCCACACTACCCCCACACCGAAGTCCGTAGGGAACTTCATTGCCAAATAGTAGGTAGAGACCACCACCCGCAGGATATGCGTGATTAGCCGTCCTATTATGGCGTTGTATGGGGAGGGGGTCGCAACCACCAAAAAATCGTGGTTGAGTCTGACCGCACAAGGCCACGTGCCGACTTCCACGGGCACCGTTATCTTTCCAAGGGGCTTGACTTCCTCCCCGCTGAAGCCCACCAGGGGAGTGCTTGCGGGTTTTAGTTCGCTCCTTGGCAGCTGTAGCCGATCAAATGCCGACTTGAATAGGATGTCCGCCGAGCTGCCTGAATCTACGAGCACGCGCCTAACTTCGAAGTCGTTGATCCTGAGTTTAATGACAAGTGCGTCGTCGTGAGGGTAGCGAACTCCCCGCGCGTCGTCCTCTGTGAAGAGGATCGGCTCCTCGGTCTTCGGCATCTTCGGGGGGTTCCGCTCCTCGAGGACCGCTTCGCGAACTGAGGTCCGAGCTGCCGCTGATGTGCACCCCACCACCACTGAACCTCCCACAATTACATGGATGGTTCCCCGAACTGGCCTTTCTGCCGGAGGCTGTCGGTGCATCGGTTCGGCAGGCCTGCTGCTGGTCTCCGGGGCGTCTTTTAACTGTTCGCCCGGCTGAGCCGCTTTATTGCTATTATTGTTGTGCTGTACAAAGTTTCTTAAGTATCCGCGACGGATGAGCCCCTCTATCTCGTCTCGGAGGTTATTACATTGCTCGGTACTGTGACCGTGGTCCCTATGGAAACTACAATACAAATTCTTGTTTCTTTCGTTCGGATTTCCCTTTAGGCGAGGTGGCCATTTCACGAAGGGGGCGTCCTTGATCGTCATTAGGATCTCGGTCTGCCTCGTGTTCAGTGGCGTGTAATCCGTCCGAGCTGGCAGGGGAGCTCGGAACGACTGGTTCGGTTTTGGGTCCTGGGCCGGGTTTTTTCGGTCAGCCGAGCTAGAGGGCTCGCCGTCCCTCTTTCTTTTCTCGTTTCCACCCTCGGTTCTTTGGTTGATTTCCTCCTCCGTCCTCATGAACTTGTCCGCGAGCTTGAGGAACTCGGCCACGGTCGCGGGCTGGTCAGCTACCATGTGCCGCTTGAATTCCTTGTGCGTCACCCCTCTTTTTGCTGCGGCGAGCTGTACCGCGGGGTCTAACCGAGGTATCTGTAAGCATGCCTCGTTGAATCGTTTGATGTAGCCCCGTATGGGTTCTCCTTCCCTTTGGACTACTCCGAAGATGCTTTCCTCTACTCTGGGGCACCGTTTGCTGGTGACAAAGTGTGCAGTGAAGACCTGCACGAACTGAACCCAACACTTTATTGATCTGAGGGCCAGGTTCCTGTACCAAGTGCGGGCTACCCCCTTGAGGGTGGTGGTGAAGGCCACGCACATGCATGATTCGCTGGCCCTGGCGAGGTGCATTTGGGACTGGAAAGCGTCCACGTGATCGTTGGGGTCGAAGGATCCGTCGTACTTGTCTAGGGGCGGGAGCTTGAAATCTCTAGGCAAGGGGACTGCCAGGAGTTCTGAGGCGAGGGGGGAAGGAACTGAGAGAATCGGGGCGACTCCTACCTCGTCCGAACTCGTCTCGCCTTTGCCTCTGAGCTCGGATAAGACGCGGGTGGTGGTTCGTCGACTTCAACGGCGTCTTCGCTGCTGAGTGGGCCTTGTGCTGGCGCTGCTGGCCTCCGTGTGGCCGAGCTCGATGGGCTCGGAGTGCTGGTAGTCCGCTGCTGCCAGTGCGCCGAATCGGTTTCCCACCAGTGGGGACTCCGGTTTGGAGACCCGAGGTGCTGACCTCGCGGGGGAGGTTCCTGATCCTCCTGCGAGCCGCGAGGCGGGGATGACGTTTCTTTCTCTCCGGCCTAGGGACGAGGCCTGGCTGTTTGGGGGATTCTGGGGCCTGGAGGCCTTTCCTTGGTGGAGGCGCCCATCCTGCGGAGAGGCCTTTACTGGCTTCGGGGCAGGGTGGCGAGGTGGAAGTAGTGGTTGGTTCGGTGTCAGTTGGGGGAACTGCTGCTGATAGTGGTATTGGGAGAGGTTGTGCAACACTTGGTGCTGGTGAAGCTGGTGTTGCTGGAACTGCTGCATCTAGGCTTGCATTGCCCGCATGCATTGCATTAAGTCGTCCAACCGATTTTGGCTAGCTGCCAGGGGGACGGCGGTTGGTTCAGTGAAGGTAGTCTCGATGGGAAGAGGGAAGGGGATGTTTGCGAAAGGTAGGCTTACGGGTGCCACTGCTTGTGGCGTAGTCAGATTGGGGATTCCATCCACCGTGAGGGGGATGGTGAACTGCCCAACACACACCATGGGAACTTGGAGCTGTTCCCCGGTGGTGTTTGTCTCTGTGCCGCGTCCGGCGTTGCTGGATGAGGCCATAAGTAATGAGTTTTTCCGAGAAGAAGGAAAGTGTATGAAAGTTTTGGAGGGAGGCCTTTTGAAGCGTTCCCACAGACGGCGCCAATTGATGATGCACAATCTGGGCGGTCTTAGCTGTCGATGATCTTGCCTCTGAACTGAGTAACAGGGACCTGAAACGGGAGGAGAAGAGAAGCTCCGGGGAGAACCCGGCGTAAGGGCTCCGAAGCTCAAGTTAGAATCCTTCAAAGGCAAGAATAACCAGATAGCGCGAAAGTTAGCATACCTCGTCCCTGCGGGGGTAGAAGCCTTTTATAACCACCTCGCGCACTCACTTCCAGGCCTTCGTCAGGTCGGGCATGATTACTTCTGAACTCCTGCCAGTTCGGGTGTCATTTCCTCTAGTCGGACAGAACCGCCACTGTTCCTTTTGTCGGAGCCATCTCTGCGGCTAGTGACGACGGTTGCAGGTGGCGGTGGCAGGAAGCCGTTTGAAATGCGCCTGTCAGGCGTCAGATCCCAAATCAGTCAGGTACGTCGTCCTTGGTGTCGAGCACGTTTGGCTGGCCTGGTGCTTTCGAAGTGAAGTGTTGGAGTGGCGAGCGAGGTGCCTTGAGTTCGGTTTGGAGTGTTCTAGTGTCCCGAGCTGCTTGCCTTTGCCACGTGTCGGGCGATCGCGAGGTCGGGCCAAATTTCCCTTCATCAAATACTATTAGAGAAGCAGCAATTGCAAGCACAGTTTGACAAGGTCCATCCAAATTCTACTAATAGTACAGTAAACATGAAATTCCAATTCCACCTATTCAAAGGCTTGGCCATATCTAACTTAAGGATGGCATTGCACCCCTTGCCTTTCCTCATTTGTTTCAGCATCATCTCTTTGAACTATTGACGTTTTCACTGATGTTTCTTCCCTTAACACAGGACCCTGTTCAGGAGAGGATTTTAGGAAGTACCACTCTAAACTTGTAATAGTATTTTGGCATAAATCTTGTGGCAATAGTTGTAGAGGTTGATGGGCCTAAAGTCTGCAAAAGTGTGAGCTTTCTGTTTTCAAGGGATCAGAATGACAAAGTGGGAGTCTAGTACTTCATAAGAGTTCTAGTGTAGAAGATCTCTTTCATGGCATTATAGACATCAGATCCTACAATGTCCCAACCAAAGGTAAAGAATGGGCACTATTACAATTTAGAGAGAATACAACTTCTCTGATTTCTTCATCTATAGGAGCTTTAGTGAGAGCCGTGTTATCTTCTCTAGGGTTGACAATTTTGACCCCAACCCACTTGACCCACCCAACCCACCCACTTCAAAATCCACCCATATCCACCCATTATAATGGCGAGTCAAGATGGGTCACTCGACCCATTAGGGTCAGGGGAAAAGGGTCAGGGTGGGGTTGGGTTGAGGGTTACCCATTGACCCTCCATTTCTTCTTCATTCGAATTTTTTTTCTACTTCGACTTTTCTTCTTCTCCTCTGTTTCAGATAGGGTTTTTTTATTTTCTCCTCTGTTTAGGGTTGCTGAACTTCAAAACGACTAAGGATTTTCATTGCTGCGGTTCTCGCCACCGCCATTTAGGGCTCACTCAAGCTTCTCGTTGTTATCCTTCTCGTTGCCGTTGTTTAGGGGTCTCTCAAGTTGCTACCACAATTTTTGTTGCCGCTCTTGCTGCTACCGTTTAGGGTTCTCTCAAGTCGCTAACATGATTCTCATTGTCGCCGTTCTCACCACCACCAGCAATGGTTTCACATAAGTGGCAGACCTAGTTGTTACAGAGCTTCATATTTTATAGTATAATTTCTATAAATTTGTGCATTTTTTTACAATTTTTGGCATTTTCCTACAAATTTTTTGTATTTTTTTTTGTTTGTGTTTCCTATAATATTTATACTTTAATGCAATTTTTGGCATTTTCTTTAATTTTCTATATTTTTTACAATTTCTCTTTTATATTTTTATTTTCTAAGTTTTTTCAGCACTTTCTTGGTGTTTTATAGGAAATATAAATTTTTTACCACTTATTATGTTTTTTATGCATTTATTTTCATTTAAAAATTGATTATTTATGTTTTTTGGTTTTTGTAGTTTAAATATATAGCCATATGCTTTTATGCAACTGGAATCAAGAAAAGGTTAAAAAAAAGGGTCTAATATGAATAATTGACTTAGAGGGTCAAATGGGTGGGTTAGGGTGGGTCAGGTCAAAGTGGGTTGTGACCCTCTTTGACCCACAAACATGAGTGGCAAATGGGTTAGTGGGTCAATATGAGTGGGTTGGTACTCAACCCACACCCAACCCAATCCAATCCATCCATTTGCCACCCCTAACCTTCTCTTCAATAATTAAGTGAGAGATAGTATCAAACAAGCGAGCTACACTTCCCTCGTCAGTATGGCTTAGTTTGGAAGCAGTGCAATTACAAATATGTAGAGTGCAACTACAAGTTTAGCAATATAAAATATAAGGCTTTGTAATGTACATATATATTTATATTTACACTTTCCAAACTGAGCCTGCATTTTTTCAAAGTAATTTACAGCTTTTGCTCTTACAGTGTCCAGCTCCATAATTTCATTATTATAAATTTTGGAAATAACAGTGGCATGTTTACTATAAGTTACTAAGGCTGTGTTTGGAAATGATGCAAACAGGTGTGAATGCAAATATGTAGAGTGTAATGGATGCAAACATGAATTTACCTTCTTACCAAAGAGACTTTTAGCTGTAATGGATGCAAACCTGAATTTCAATAAAGCATGTGCTTTTTTTTATCAAAAGCCCACTTGAATGCAAATTTACTTCTTTTTTATTGATGTACTTTTACATCTTATTATCAATGTAAATATGTATTGATCTGTCATTTGTCAATGCATAAATGTAATGTTGCCAAACATAGGCAAAAGTGAATCAGAGTGCAAATTTACCCTAAATCGAGATTTACACTCCATTTGCATCGTTTCCAAACACAGCCTAAAGAAGAGTGGAAGTATGTGGTACTAGGAATTTCGCCATCACTATCTTCTTAGTTGTATTCATTCCTTGCTTCTAAAACTGAAACTAAAAACATGATCTTGAATTTCTCATTTAAAGAACATGTTTCCATCTAGTGATTGTTATCATGTTTCATAGATCATATGATATCTGTATTCCAAAATTTATTTCTATTTTAGAATTCAAAACATGTATTATTTTTTGAAACAAAATCAATATATTTTTGCTGATGTGATAATTTTGGAAACAAATTAAAACAAAAACATTCATGTTGTAGAACACCCTGCAAGAAGGTTGAATCCTTCAACCCATCAACCAAATAACAATTCATCCATAAATTTGGTATATGATTAAAATAAAGAATATGGAAATTAGTGATAGTTGGTCATTGAACCATTAACTCATTCAATCCTGGGTTATTGATCAATCAATTACCAATAAGCTTTGTAAAACTTTTGTTTGACTAAAGTATCCCAATTTTTGAATTTGGTCATGTTTTAATTATAAGGACAAATGTAATTTGAACAATCAATTTTCTCCTCATTTAAATCTCTCACTAAGTCTTATGTTTAAGGTATTAATGTTCATTAACATTCTTGATTATAAAACCCCTATTTTTGAATTTGGTATTACCTCTCTAATTGTCAAGGCACAAAATGTAACTTCGAGTATTAAATTATTTCTCATTCAAATTCTCTCTTCTTAAGCCTTCCCATTCTTTCATGGAATCCTATATTAATTAAACATATTAAACAAAAATAAGTGTAAAAAATGATTTTGTTTATTGATGATATAAATAAAATTTAAATTTAAAACCAACCAAAAAATGGAACTATTTTCCTCTTTGATGATGAATCAACAATTCAACCTTTTGGGTCAAATGTACCAATCCTAGATGTTATAAATAAATAATAATAAAAATGATTAAGATGAAAACAATTGTAACAAATAAAAAACATTTGAATGCATCTCTAATGTCATATATTGGTCATATTAAACAAAAATAAGTATAACAAATATGAATAATTATATATATATATAAATAAATAATTATACAAAATTTTGAAAACATACTATTTACTATCATTATACACTTACTAGTATTATTAAAAAGTTAAGTAGACCAATCTCCACGTTTTTCAGATTCAACAAACTGAACAACTATCTCCCTATCCCTATCCTTATCTTTATCTCTATCTCTATATCAATATCTCACTATAACAATTAGTTGGTTCTTTCTTGTTTGTAATACAGCCAAATAGTTTTTTTGGTAAACTAATACAGCCAAATATAAGCTTGTTTCTACACCTTACCCATCTCCATCACAGTCTGTTATCATCGTGAAATCCTTATGCTTTACTGTGGTGATGAATTATTTGAATTAAGAAATAAAATGTTGAATGAGGAAGCAGCACAAATCAGAACTGAAGAGAGGCCCATGCATCGCCCATGCCTCAAGTCTACTACCAACAAGACACTACCAGTACAACTTTCAACATGATCCACAGCTAATACATCTCAACATGATTGACATCTTAAAGTAGGACCTCATTAATGCAATTTCCAAGGTTATTTTAATATTAACTAGCAATACCTTATGCATATGCTCAATTATATCAACATATCATATATATATATATATATATATATATATATATATTTGCTTTAATATATATATATATATATATATAATGCATTTAAGCATAAGTAATTGTATTCATTTTCTCTGATTCCTTTTTCATGGAGTCTTTTCCTTGCATAATTTTGTTCCCTTCTAAGTTAGAATTCTTACCAGATTAAATATTTTCAATCAAAATAATTTTATTCAAGTAAGATTATTGTGAAAGAGAGGAATTCTTCCCTTTTATTTAATACCTGGTAAAAGAAATTGACTTTACACATAATACCTTTCTTTTCAAATCTAGAAGCTAACCATAATTTGGTTTTTCTTATGTAAGAACTCCCACTATTCTTATATATATATATATATATATACATAATATCATGTGAGAACTCCCACTAATGAGTATAAGTTTTCATATCCATAACTCATTGTAAAAAGTGAAAAACCACTTTCTAGAGGCTCATTTTAATCCATATAATGCTTATTTTAATTTATGCATTACCTACTCCTTTTTTTTTGTCCTCTAGAATTTGTGTTTTTTTTAATCACATTTGTACCATGTGTAACCCTTGGAATCTTCTAGGTACACCTTATCCTTTTATTATCTAGCCTTTTTTATATAAATAGGGTCTAACATATAAATATTTTGAACTCTATATTTTTATATGTGATAGGTCTTGCTTCCTACCATTCCATATTTCATAAAGTCTTAGTGGGTATTCTATTTATTATGTAAATTTCAATACTTAGGACTTCCCCAATATATTTCTCACTAAGGAGTGATTTAACATATGATATCCTTTGTTTCATTTTCTCCTTTATTTTTCTTCCTTTTTCAATTCCCTACAAATGTACTTAGTATGGCCCAATTTTCCCACAATGGTAACATTGAAACCTTTTCTTGAAGTTTTTACTTGAATTCTTTCTCCATTTATTCTCTCCCTCATATTTTCTCTTGATTTTTTTTTATTTTGTTGAGGGACATCTTCATTTTCATTTTAGCCTTATTATTATTTGGCATTGCCGTCATTGCTTGTGATATTTTCCTTTTGTTTTCCCTCTTAGCTTTTAGGGCAAATAAAGTAGGGAGGTTTTTCATATATAGTGTTGTATAAGATATAGGTTTAATGTTATCCCTACAAGTTCTCAAGATTCTGATGGCTATATAATATGGTGGATACTCGCATTTTCTCAGGCATAGGATTTTTGGCAGCGGCTAATTCCTTGGCTATACATTCATCTAATTAATATGGTGGATATAACCATCTTACTTGCATAATACTTTTCAATTAAAAGTTCTACATTGGTTTCAATCACTTTATCATATGTATCAATTATAGCTTCAAACATTGCTTTTGCATTTTCATATTCCTCAAAATTTAATTCTATATCAGGTTCCATAAAAGTTAACATGGCTGATATTGCCTTTTGATTATCTTTCACAAACTTTTCATATTCTTTATTTGCCTTTGGAGATGTCTCATCTTTTGGAGATAAAGGAATTTCCCTTTCTACTATGTAATTTATTTCTTCTTTTTCCAAAATTCTCCTAATTCTCCTTTTCCACATATGAAAATTAATTTCAATTGAATTGCTCAAATTTGCTCAATTCACTAATTACAGCTGATGATCCTCCCATGCTTCTCATTCCTACTTCTTTTAGTGTGTACTATTTCACTCCCACTATCATTGTTTTTCCTTAATTAATAAGGATAGTAATTTCTCTATTAGTTTTTATTATTTTAAACTTTAGGAGTGTATTTTCTACTCCTAATTTTACAATCCTGAGGGAGTATATGTATAAATTAGGGATTTAATTGTGATATTTTAGAGAAGACTAAACAATAAATGTTTCAACAATTCAAAGACTATATTGCAATTATAAGAGAATTGAGGATCGCATAATAATTGTTCAAATAAATATTATGTAGTAATCAAAATATTTTTACAAAGATATATGATTTTCTAGCAATTTAATGTAGTGACCTATATACAATTCTCAAAAACCCATCATCTAAGAGAGTGCATCACACAAATTATGATAAATAAGCAATTTAACAAGACCTGTTATTTCAAGAAGCAATAAAAGAGATAAGGAGTCATTCGACCTCTAGTACATGGTGTCCAAAAATTAATTTATTTAAAAGTTTAGTTGATGTGCTAATTGCTGCTCTTGAAATTCAAATGAGATTTAATAGGATAAGATGTTATCTTGAAGAGATAAAGGTAGACTAAAGATATGCTAGACTTCTATTAGAGACAAATCAATTCTAATGTAAATAGGGAAGTCCAAAAAGTTCTAATGATCTTTTCTAGGAAATTAAATAGGAGAGTAAGCAGTGGGCTAGTGGTTAACTATCCAACAACTGAATCATTTAGGTGCAATAATCTTAAAAGAACATCTTGCAAAAAACAATTTAGTTTCAAAATGGAAAATGGCCACAAGAGTTTTTAGGAGAGTAGTCTACCAAAAACAAAGAGTTTAGAAATAAATATCAAATGGCCCAATAAATCACTCTAGCAAATAGCTATGAGATAGTTACATTTTTTTTAACAAGTTTTGATCACTAAAATCTAGGAATATTGGCGTGCTGTCGTAGGCACCCAAAAATAAAACCTATACTCCTAAAAGTAAATGCAGTAGTGCGAGTAAGGATCGTCCCCACAGAGAGTATCTAACCTAGTTTGTGTGATGTGTAACCAAAGATGGAGGGGGGTTGTATGTAACGAACCAGAATTAAAAAGAAAGAAAATCGGAATTAAAAATAACGAAAATCAAATGGGAAATAATGCAATTCAGAGTACTGAAATTAATCAAAAGAATGAGTATTGGTATAAGTCAACATCCACCATCAGAATTTCACTACTGCTCATCGATGCAAAGATATATCAATTCAGACTTTGAAAATTCATCGTAGGAATTATATTCCTGCATCTCCCTAATCTCAGTTAATCAGAAAACAAGCGATCCTCTTAACCCTTACTACTGAACAACCCTTAAACAAGCGTTAAAGATTTAATCCAGCAGTAGCCTTAAGCATTAGAAATCGATGAAGCTAAACAACACAAGCACAAGCGGTTGCATTTAATTCAGTCGGGTATTCTTCCTAAGATCTAACAATTTCTGACACAGCAAATCATTAAACCCTAGTTGCTTCGCAGATTAGAGGGATCAAACAATTACAGATCCGATATCTAAACTAGCAGTAGATTGCAACGAATAATAAAATAGTAGGCCTCCTAGCAATCAGACAAAACAATCATAAACATGAACATAGAAAAATATTCGATATTCAAAGCATAAATCAAACAATAAAAATCAAATTAGATCTCACAGTTTTGTTGATTCTGAAGCTTCTGTTTCATTCGACCAAGTATCAGAGTTTAGCCACACATGGTCTTGGTGAGAACTCAAGAAGAATCAAAGAAGGGAGAAGGGAGAAGAGAAGAGAAGAGAGATGCAGCAGCCCAAGGTCTGATTATTTTCTTTCTTGTTTTCCTCTTCTTTTCTTTTCCTCTACTTCCCCCAAGAGAAGCCTACAAAATCTCCTAAAATCTCTTTAGATAGCAGTCTCCAAGTCTGACTTATCAAGAAAACTATCAAAGATAAGATAAAACAAAGTTCTAATGCAAGTGGGAGAGTGGTGATTTCGCGTATGAAAACTTGTAGGTTAAGGAACATTTCCAACATGTCAGCAGTGCGGTGGAGCTACTTCGGGCCCGATTTCAACCTCAATTCAGTTAGTATCTATCAAAATGCAAAACATGAAAGTTGTATAGTTTTTCCTTATCGTTCCAACGCATCTTGAATCATCCCAATCGGAGTTCGGATGAGAAAGCTATTCCCAAATTATGACACAATGCCAAAACTATCCAGAATTACCCGATTAACCTTGTTTTTCACTTAACGCCTCCATTTGTGCCCTAAATCAAAATATAAGAATAATGAATGCATTTGGGCATCAAATAAGTATAAAAGACTAAATATTAAAGGAGAAAAATATGATATTTTGCATTCTCATCAAATATTATGAGAGAAATTTCATTACTCCAATGTAAATCAAATACTAATGCAGCGGTTCAAGGAAAAAGAGATGCAAATCCAAAAATTTTCTCATTTGAAACTTTAATCAAACAGTATCATTTTTTTTTTGAACTTCAATATGATATTAATTCTTGCATTTTTTTAGCCAACAATTTGAACAAAACTAAATAACAAAAGGGTAGATTTAATAATAGGAATTTAGAACCCAAAATGTTCAAATGGCTATAATGATCATAAAAGTTAATAAAACATGCCACTATAATTTAGAGAATAATTTCCCAAAATAAGAAGAGATTTAAATAATTCACTAAATCATCGCTTTTATAAATGGCAATTTGTGGCTTATCAACAATCCAACAACAAAAAGGTAGGGTTCATATGCAACATTTTTTTTAGTTATCTAAAGGAAATTTTATTTTCCAATTATGAATAAAATGAGTAACAAAGGACAATTTACTTTGAGGAGAATAATTAGGGAGGATAACAAAGGACAATTACTTTGAGTAATCAAAGTTTCAGCTATTACTTTAGAAAGTCAAAAGGAGACAAAAAGTCTTGCCTTTTGTGTAGGAGATAAAATAGGACACTGAATAGAATATTAAATAATAGGTAATTAATGGCGTAATCAATCAAAACGTTCAAAAGAAACTTAGCAATTTCAAAGGCCACTTTATTTGAGATAGTGGTTTCTCCAAAATAAAATGAAAATTAGAATAACCACTAAATGGCATATCAAAAAATAAATAAATAAATAACATCTCAAACACGAAGAACAGGATCAATATGCAACCTTTTTTTTTGTTGGGCAGCATTTTGTTTGCGACCCTAACATTTCAATAATTCAATATTTAGTTAAAAAAAAAAAACAGAGCATTGAGGTTTTATGATAAATTAAAGGAATCCAACACCGAACCACTAAATATAAACCGTGCTTAGAAGAAGGAGATTCAGGTTCATAAACAAGAATGGTTAAAAAAATCTTGACCGAAAAAAATAAAATTTGAATAGAAATTTCTGGTTTAATCGGTACCTCTGTTAAACAGATTTGGCTTTAATATTGATAGATGCCTAGCAATGATTTAATCTAACAACTAATAGATTAAACACAACAAAGCTAATCAAACTTAAGAAAAAATTAACACTTGTCATTTGATTTGATAACATATATAGAAATTTCGTTGAATGTATATTTGTAGAATCAAATAAAATAAATTAAACATGTATATGACAAAGCAATCAATTTAATGTCAGAATTTAATGACAAAGCAATTAATTCAATTAGCTTTTTAGAAAAGATGTTGATTAAAGAGAAAAGGAGAATACTTGTTCTTATCGAGAGTAGCTTCTAAGATTGATACATAATGATGCCTTCACTTCAGTAAGGAGGCTCTCGAAGGTTGTGATGATACAATGTGAAAATCTAGAAATTTTTCAACTTTGAACACTGGGCCCAAATTTCTTCAACAGCCCAAAGTGGAGGTTATTTTTTACCACAACTAGAATTGCTAATAATCAAGAGAGGTTAAGAGAGAGTGTTATGCTGAAAGAGAGATGTTCTCAATAGTTCAAGTGCACTCCTCAATATTTTGAGTTCTATTTATAGACCCTTTTATGACTGTTGGGTTTGTTCCAATGGATAAGAACTACTCACAAATCTCTCTAAACAGTTGGGATTAGCTTCCACTGGGATGAGACACTTGTCTCTGATTGTTGAGACATTTTCTCAACCAACAACTACTCTAGTGGACCAAATTTAAAAGAGATAAGTCAAAACAAATTTTATTTTATAAGAAAATAATAAATAATAATAATTGAAAAGAGGTGTTGATTGTGTGTGCATGTTGGTCCACATAGAGCAAATACGCTATCGATCGTGTGGTTATTCCCGTTGGCCTACGGATAGTCCTACACGTCGAGGATGATAAATATCGAGGGCCATAGGCCACTTGGTCCAACAGTCTACTACCAACAAGACACTACCAGTACAACTTTCAACATGATCCACAGCTAATACAACTTGATGTAACCTTTCCTGGTCACGTATCAATTTTTTGGCCAAGTACCTCATCAATGACGTCTACTCCCAAGTGGCCTGTGACTCAGAGGCTGAAGTGGAGCTCCCTAGTGGCGAACTGTCCGGTGGCGAGCTACCTAGTGGCGAACTGCCTGGTGGTGAGCTGCCTGGTGGCGAACTGCCGTGTGGTGAGCTACCTTGATGAGCTACTTGGTGGTGAGCTACCTGGTGGCGAACTGCCTTGTGGTGAGCTGCCTGGTGCCGAGCTGCCTGGGAGGTGCTGAACTGCTTGTGAGGTGTCGAGCAGGTGCCGAACTGATCGAGTGTCGGGCAGGCGCCGAACTGACCAAGTGCTGAGCTAGGCAGGTTAGGTGAGGAGCTTCCTTGCTCTTTAGAGTCCTGCAAGGAACCAAATGTCAGAGGACTCGGGGTGGCTAACCCAGCGAGGTCGCTCCGATGCTTAAGTCAGTACTCTCATAGTAGACTGTGAGCTAAAAATCATAAAGTATGAGAACTAGAATATTCTTACTTGCTTACTTGCTCTCCCCCCTTGCCCTTGGGGTTGGTGCCTTTATATAGGCATTGTTTGGCGTGGGCTTCACGCACCATATCCGAGATTTCTGCGAGGTCGTCTAAGTGGTTCAAGATTGTTGGAGGTAACCGCCATGCACGTTGACCACCCTTTGGATCGTTCGACACGTGAGCTAACTTCCAAGGATAATGGGAGTGTTAGGATATGCATGCCGAATTTGTTGGTGAGCACGTCTTTTAAGTCGCTAGGTCAGTCCCTGGGCTAGGTTGCCAGCTCGTGCTTGTGCCAGGTCGCGCCTGTGCTAGGTTGTGCCTGTGCCAAGTCGCGCCTGTGTCAGGTTGTGCCTGTGCCAGGTCGCGCCTGTGCCAGCTCGTGCCTGTGCCAGGTCGCGCCTATGCCAGCTCGTGTCTGTGCTAGGTCGCGCCTGTGCCAGGTCGCGCCTGTGCCAGGTCGCGCCTGTGCCAGGTCGTGCCTGTGCCAAGTCGCGCCTATGCCAGGTCGTGCCTGTCCTAGGTCACGCCTGTGCCAAGGAGTCTAAGCACGACCTCTGAGCGAAGGCTGGTGAACTTATGGCGAAGAAAAATGTCTCAAGTCCCCCCTATTTATAGCCGCTATATCCGAGAATCAACGGTCAAGATCAAGGCAATCCAACGGCTCTCAAGAAAACCAGCTGTGTGACCCCCGAGGTTGAAATCAATTTAGCACGTTTTTTGGCGTCCGTGGAATTTATAGATCGTGTGACGTCCGCGCGTAAACCGTACGCAACCCCGGTTATCCTTGATTGAGCCGAGCAGCAAACTGGTCCGACCAACGAACTATTCGACTGGACGGCCTAGACTTCGAGCCAAATCCACCCGTCATGTCGTGAACTCCCTACACTAGGTCAGGACCCTTGGCTCGGGGAGTGGGGGGCAATTGATGGAGGGTGATTTGGCCCGACCTCATAATAAGGGGACCCATGGACATGACTCGACATAGGTGCCAACTCGGCATGGCCAGCTCATTACCAAGTGATACTCCACTACCCCGAACTAAAATTATTCGAGCTAAGATCACCCCGAGCTAAGGGCACCTCGGTACCAGGTCGCGACACTAGTACCTAGTTCAGTTCGAGGTGTATGAGCCTTAGTTTGAGAACATCAGTTCGAGGGGAAACCAGATCGGGCATGCTGATCTGCCCTCGATATAATCCTGAAAGTCACTCCAACGGTTCCCGAATTCCGCGGGATCACGCCTCGTAACAACTAAGCTTTATCTTCCCATCCGATCCGTGCGGAAGTGATTAGCCTTATCAACTGATAACGTTGTCTCCAGATAACGTGGAAACAAATTCTATCATGGCAAAGATCTCGGAACTACTCCGTAAAGCCCGTGAGGACTCCATTATATAAAGGTCTCCTTCTCAGGGCCCAAGGTACGCGCATTTTACTGCTTACTAGCTCTTTTGCTCTCTAATTATTCTTAGCTCACATATACTGACTTAAGCATTGGAGCGACCTCACCGAATAAGCACCCTTGGGTTCTCTAATTCTTTTTGTGCAGATTCTCTATGTCCATCGTCTACTAGAAGCTAAACCACAATCAACTAGAAACAACCAGATTGCACAACATCACATCTCAACATGATTGACATTTTAAAGTAGGACCTCATTAATGATAGTGTTAATATAAAAGTAGAAAACATGTTTGATATGTGTGAGCTTAAACATGTTGGAAGCCGTGTTGGTAGTGCGTTGGTAGCAGATCCGGGATAAGTATATTTTTATTCTGAATTAAAATTTATTTGCCTTCTTTTAATTAGCCTCCCACTAAGTATAACTGCTCTTGTCACATAGCAATTGTATTTTGTCAATTTATAACCAACAGTAGAATCCATCCAAGTGCATTTCAAATTGTACATCAAATCAAACTTTTAATCAATCAAATTTAAGATGTTATATAGTTTATTTATTTTTCATTGATTCACATTTCATAAGTTGTATATATCGTTAAGGGCTTTAACAATATTAAAAGATTTAACTATGATTTATTCTTCTATTTTGTTTCAAGATGCAATTCATGCAGTATATATTTTTTCCCAAAAACATTTTTTTTCTTGCCTCATGATTAGAGGTGCTAATCGGGCCTGGTTAAGGTCAACCCTAACCCAATCCAAAAACTTCGTGTTGGGTTGGGTTCAGGTTTGCTCGGATTGGCCCTACTTAATATCTTATTTTTGCGAAATGTTCTTATTTACTATACTTTAAGGTTCAGGTTAATTTAATTTTAGCATTATATATTATGTATAAAAGAATATGGTTCCTAATCCAATCTGAAGTTAACTTGGACTCATACTTAGCCCTAAATCCAACCTGAAGACTTTTTATAACTGGGTTTGGGCTAACCCAGCCCTCAGCCCATTGCAGCAGCCCCTCTCATGATTTGAGGTGACAGATGATTTGATGTTAACACAAAGACAAATCTCCGTTCCCAAAGAAACCAGATCTGCTCCTCATACAAGGTGTCTCACACTGACCTCACACGTACATCTTACCATGCATTGGGAACATTTCCTATTGTGAGCAATTCAACTGTTGAAGCCTTCCATTAAATTGGGACAGATAATTTAAGAAACTACTTTCTTTATGCGCCCAATTAACCTCAAAAATAATTAATGCTGAAGCAGTGACTTTTCTCTTTCAATTATCTATACCTGAAAAACCAGAGTGCACAAAGCTGAATTTTGGCATAACATTCAATTGAAAAGAAAAGGTCGATTTCATGGTTAAGATTGTTCAATGAATAATTTATAGACCAACTCTAATCTAAGAGACTAATTCTAAACCATTCCTGATGAAGGAAGATTTGCCCCGACCTCGTAACCACTCAACACGTGGAGAGGCAACAGTTCGGCATGACAGTACGTCAAAGGCGCGAGCTCCGAAAGGAGGAACCATCGGTCCGAGCTCCCTACAAGGAGCCCGAACTCTCCCTTTGACCCCGAGCCTTACGAGGAGCACAAAGGGCAACAACCCGAACTGGCCCGCCCCAGGGCAGTTCGGGCCACACCTCTATCCGAACTCAAGACTTCACCTCGCACACCACTCCAGCACTTCGCCTCCAGGACACTGAACTGAACAACCGTACCTGACCTGACACCAAAGGAGTCCGTACCCTGAGGCGGCGCACCTGACTGACTTAGGATCTGACACTTAACAGCCACACTTCAATGGCCACCTGCCACCGCCACCTCTAGTGACAGAGACAGCTCCGACAAAGAGAGCAATGGCAGTTGTCTGCCCCAGCAAAGGTGATGACACCCGAACTGGCAGAAGTGCAGAGGTAATGATACCCGACCTGACAGGAGCTTGGGAGCGAAGTGGTTATAAAAGGCTCCCTTCCACCCAAGAAGGAGGTATGTGATAACTTTGCGCCATCTAGTTTTTTATCTTGCCTTTGAGGAAATACTAACTTGAGCTTCGGAGCACTCTCACTGGGTTCTTCCTCGGAGATTATTCACTTTCTCCTCCGTTTCAGGCAGCTTTTGCTCCAGCCTGAGGCAAGATCGTTGACAGCTAGGACCGGCCGGATTGCGCACCATCAATTGGCGCCGTCTGTGGGAAACGCTTCTAAAACCCTCCCTCTAAAACTCTCATAACCCCTTTTTCCAAGAAACCCTAACACTCATGGCTTCTTCCAGCAATGCCGGACGTGACACGGAGATGAACGCCACTGGGGAACAACTTCAAGTCCCCGTGGAGTGCATTGGAAAGTTCACCATCCCCCTTCAGGTGGATGGGATCCCCAGCCTGAGTACACCACGAACAGTGGCGCCCGTGAACCTTCTCATCATGAACATCCCCATTCCTCCTCTTCCTGTCGAGACAACCTTTACCAAACCAACTGCTGTTCCCCTGGCGACTAGCCAGAACCAGTTTGATGACGTGATGCAGTGCATGCGGGCAATGCAAGCCCAAATGCAGTAGTTCCAGCAGCATCAGCTCCAGCAGCACCAAGTACTGCACCACATCTCTCAGTACCACTATCAGCAGTAGTTCCCCCAACTGCCTCTGAACCAACCACAGCTTCCACCTCGGCACCCTGCTCAAAAGCCGGTTAAGCCCTCCCCTCAGGGTGGATGCCATCACCGAGGAGAAGCCTCCCAACTTCAGAACCCCCCAAGAGCCAGGCCTCATCCCCGGGCCGAGGGGAAAGAAAAATCACCCCTGCCTCGCAGCTCGCCGACGGGTCGGGAACCTCGCCCGCCAAGTCAGCACCTCGGCACTCCAAGTCTGAGCTCCCGCCCACAGAGAACCGATTCAGCGTCCTAGCGGCGGACTACCAACAGTCTGGGCCCATCAAGCTCGGCAACACAGAGGCCAGCAGCGCCAGTACTAGGCCCACTCAGCAACGAAGACGCCGGCGAAGTTGCCAAACTGCCACTCGTGTCCTGCCCGAGCTCCAAGGTAAAGAGGAGACAAGCTTGGATGAGGTAAAAGCTGCCCCTATTCTCTCAGTTCCTTCCCCCTTCTCATCAGATCTCCTTGCAGCCCCCATGCCCAGAGATTTCAAACTCCCCCCTTTAGACAAGTATGATGGGTCCTTCGACCCCAATGACCACGTCGATGCCTTCTAGTCCCAAATGCACCTAGTAAGGGCCAGTGAATCATGCATGTGTGTGGCCTTCACCACTACCTTCAGGGCGGTGGCCCGCACCTGGTACAGGAACCTGGCCCACGGGTCAATAAGAAGTTGGACCCAGTACGTGCAGGTCTTCACCGCACACTTCGTTACCAGCAAGCGGTGCCCCAGAACCGAGGAAAGCATCTTCGGAGTAGTCCAGAGGGAAGGAGATTACATCCGGGGCTACATCAAGCGGTTCAATGACGCGTGCTTGTAGATACCGCGACTGGACCCCGTGGTGTAGCTCGTAGCGGCCAAGAGAGGAGTGACACACAAGGAGTTCAAATGGCACATGGTAGCTAGCCAGCCCGCGACCGTAACCGAATTCCTCAACCCAAACGAGAGAAGGAAGCCGAGCCAGCCGTTCCGAGCTCCCTTAGCAGCTCAGACGGACTACACACCCTTAAACACGAGGGGGGCCGAGATCTTGATGACGATCAAAGACGCCCCGTACGTAAAATGACCACCTTGCCTAAAAGGGAACCCAAACGAGAGAAACAAAAACTTGTACTACAGTTTCCATAGAGATCACGGTCATAGTACCAAACATTGTAATAATCTCCGGGACGAGATAGAGGGACTCATCTGTCGCGGGTACTTGAGAAATTTTGTACGGCATAATAATAATAACAATAATAATAAGACAGGTCGGCAAGGGGAGCACGGTAGGGATGCCCTCGAATCCAGTAGCAGGCCAGCCGAACCGTCGCAAAGACAGCCTCCGGAAGAGAGGCCAATTCGGGGAACCATCCACATTATGGTGGGAGGTTTGGTGGTAGCAGGTTGAACTTCGACAGCGGCCCAGGCGTCAGTTCGCGAAGCTGCCCAAGAAGAACAGAACCCTCCGAAGAGGCCAAAGACGGAGGAACCAATTTTCTTCACTGAAGACGATGCGCGAGGGGTCCACTACCCCCACGATGATACGCTCATCATAAAACTAAGGATCAGTGACTTCGAAGTCAAGCGCGTACTTGTTGATTCAAGCAGCTCGGCGGACATTCACTTCAAGTCGGCGTTTGACCAGCTTTAGTTGCAGAAAAGCGAGTTGAAGCCCGCGAACACTCCTCCGGTGGGCTTCAGCGAAGAGGAAGTCAGGCCCCTCGGGAAAATAACAGTACCTGTGGAAGTTGGCACATGGCCCTGCGCAGTCAGACTCAACCACGATTTCCTGGTAGTCGCGACCCCCTCCCCATACAATTCCATAATAGGGCGGCCAATCACTCATGCCCTACGGGCAGTGGTCTCCACCTACTACTTGGCAATGAAGTTTCCTACAGACTTCGGTGTGGGGGTAGCGCGGGGCGACCAGCTTGAGTCCCGCAAGTGCTATGTTGCCACCTTGAAGGGAAAAACCAAGGTGGCTGACGACCTCGAACTGGAGCGGCCTACAGAGCAAGGCGAGGAACGAGCTTCACCCATAGAGGAAACGGTCGCAATCCCAACTTCAGCTGCGGACCAGGCTCGGACGCTACAGATCGGTGCTTCCATCCAGGAACCTCTACGAACCGAACTGGTGAGTTTCTTACTTCAAAATTTTGATATTTTTGCATGGTCCGCGGCCGATATGCCTGGTATTGACCCCAGCCTTATAACTCACAAACTTAATACTAGCCCTGTAGTTAGACCCATTAGATAGAAGAAACGCAACTTAACCCCAGAGCGCTGGAGGGCGGTCGACGCAGAGGTCGAAAAGCTCCTCGCAGAAGACTTCATAAGGGAAGTTCATTACCCGAGCTGGGTAGCCAACCCAGTGCTGGTAAAAAAGGCAAATGGCAAGTGGCGCATGTGCGTCGACTACACTGACCTGAACCAAGCTTGCCCGAAAGATTGCTTCCCCCTCCACAGAATTGACCGCCTAGTGGACGCGACCTCGACACATGAGTTGCTAAGCTTCTTGGACGCCTACTCGGGCTACAACCAAATCAGAATGGACCAGTCCGATGAGGAAAAAACCACCTTCATAACCGAGTTTGGCCTGTACTGCTACAAGGTCATGCCCTTCGGACTGAAGAATGCTGGAGCAACCTTCCAAAGACTTGTGAATAAGCTGTTTCAGCCCTTAATTGGCACAAAGATAGAATGTTATGTAGATGACCTGGTCGTCAAGACACAATTCTCGCATGAATTAATACAAGACTTAGATTATGTCTTCCAAATTCTGCGTCAATTTAGCATGAAACTGAACCCAAACAAGTGTGTCTTCGGTGTCACCTCGGGTAAGTTCCTAGGGTACATCGTCAACCGGCGCGATATTGAGGCCAACCCGGACAAGATAAAGGCCATCCTAGATATGAGACCACCCCGAAAAGTAAAAGAGGTTCAGAAGCTAAATGGCCGCATAGCCACTCTGAGCCGCTTCATGTTCAAGTCGGAAAACCGATGCCTGCCTTTCTTTAAAGCAATCAAAGGCAAAGGGCTCGAATGGACCCGAGACTGCCAGCTCGCGTTTGATGAGCTACAAAACTACCTCGCTAGTGTGTCGATCTTAACCAGTCCCGAGGAGGGCGAGGTCTTAGAACTGTACCTCTCAGCAAGAGACGAGGTGGTCAGTTCGGTACTAATAAAAGAAGTAGATCGGGTCCAATGACCCATCTATTATGTTAGTAAAATTTTGTAGGGAGCAGAGACGAGATACCCGCAGATAGAAAAGCTGGCATACGCACTGATAATTGTAGCTCGGAAACCCCGCCCATATTTCCAGGCTCACACTGTCATCGTCTTGACTGACAAACCTCTGAGGCAAGTCTTACTCAAGCCCGAGGTTTCCGGTCGGCTGACGAAGTGGGCCATCGAGCTCAGCGAGTACGACCTCCAGTATAAGCCATGAACTGCTATTAAGGCCCAAGCCTTGGCAGATTTTATCACCGAGTGCACGTTCAGCCTCGAAGTCCCAAGGCTGGTTGAGCTCGAGATCCCCAATTCGGGTGAGCCCGGAGCTCCCAAGCCAATAGAGTCCAAACCCCGTGAAGTAGCAGCCAAGGTGGCATCTCTCCTAGTTAGGCCAAACGCGAACTGGGATGAGGAGCCCTGGATCCTTCATGTAGATGGCTCCTCGAACCAACAGGGCAGCGGGGCTGGAATAGTCCTGCGAGGACCGGGTAGCACGAAATTAGAATACGCGCTACGCTTTGAGTTCACGGCATCCAACAACGAGGTGGAGTATGAGGCATTGATAGCCGGGCAGAACCAGGTTATCGGCAGTGATTTTCAACTTGTGGTCAACCAAGTTACGGGCGAATACGAAGCACGCGAGCTAACTATGATCACCTACTTGACAAAGGTAAAGGAGGCTCTGCTCAACTTCCAGTCACACTTCATCAAGCAAATCCCGAGGTCAGACAACACTAAGGCCGACACTTTGTCCCGGTTAGCCAGGATCAGTTACAATGCCATGAGAACCGTGTACATAGAGGACTTACCACGGCCTAGCATTCTCGGTGGGGCAGAGGAGGTCGCTCCCGTCCTTGAAGCAAAGCCGAGCTGGATCAACCCACTCACAAGCTTCTTGCTAGATGGGACCCTCCCTGTGGACCGCAATGCAGCCAGAAGGGTGCAGCGCCAGGCAGCCAAATATGTCATAATAGACGAACGGTTGTACCGACGGTCCTACACGCTCCCCTACCTGCGTTGCTTGTGACCTGCCGAAGCCGAGCTTGTACTCCGCGACACTCATGAAGGTTTGTGCGGAGGACACTTGGGGGGCAGAGCCCTCGCCCAAAAGGCACTTCGACAAGGGTACTACTGGCCAACGATGAAGGCAGAGGTCGTTGAGCTCGTTAGAAAATGCGACAAATGTCAGAAGCATGCCAATATCCACCATCAGCCTGCCGCCGACCTCAAGTATCTCACCAGCCCATGGCCCTTTGCGCAATGGGGCATCGACCTCCTGGGGCCATTCCCGCCAGCAACAGGTGGGAGGAAGTTCCTAGTGGTGGTGGTAGATTACTTCACAAAGTGGATAGAAGCTGAACCTCTTGCAACAGTTACAGCTCGAAACGTACAAAACTTCTTTTGGAAGAACATAGTATGTCGCTTCGGGTTACCTCGGGTACTGATCTCTGGCAATGGCAAGCAGTTCGAGGACATCAAGTTTCAGGAATGGTGCCAAGATATGGGGATTCGACAGAACTTCACATCGGTCGCGCACCCGTAGGCAAACGGTCAAACAGAAGTAATGAACAGAGCTATCCTCCGCGGACTGAAAGCGCAACTAGACTGAGCTAAAGGATTGTGGGCGGACGAGCTACCAAGTGTTCTATGGGCCCACCGAACTACGGAAAAAACCGCCACGGGAGAGACCCCCTTTAACCTCACCTACGGCACTGAAGCGGTAATCCCGGCGGAGATCGAAATACCTACACTACGACTTGAAGCATATGACGATCAGACAAATGGAGACGAGTTACGTACCAACCTCGACCTACTAGACGAGGTAAGAGACCTCGCGTACATCCGGACCGCAGCTTACCAGCAAAGAGTAGCTCGGTACTACAATGCCAGAGTAAAAAAGCGGAACTTCCGCGTCGGCAACCTGGTTCTACGTAAGATCATGGCACCCGAGCCCGGCATGGGCAAACTTGGACCGAATTGGGAAGGGCCCTACCGAGTAAAGAGAGCGCTCGGGGGGGCATACGAGCTCGAAACTTTAGAGGGCAAACAAGTACCCCGAGCGTGGAACGTCGTTAACTTGAGACGATACTACCTATAGATCACCAAGCGAAGTGGACTAAGTCGCTA